>NW_026901618.1:1357500-1999609 GCF_033783945.1 Neopsephotus bourkii
GCTTTCTGCTCTTATTACACCAGCTTTACAATCTAATTGCTATGCACATACTAGAAGGTTGGGGGGGTTAATTAATAAAAGAAACTATGAAAAATAATGAAGTTTCTTTGAACATTATCAGTAAATCCATCACACTGACATTCTCAGGTGGTTTCAGGCAAAAGCTTCCGTCCTCCTTTGTGCCTATTTCACAGGTGCACAGAGACTCTAAAAGAGAGTCAATTGCCTTTCAGTATGAGATGGCCACCTGGCCAGCCAACTCCTTACCCATATCAGCATTATCAGCAACAACTTTTCTCTTCACTAAATGCTTACAGAATTCCTTTAACAATTCAGCAATCTTTATTCACACTCCTGGAGAATAAAGCACACCCCCACAGACAGCATTACCACTAACTGCATCACCCTAACCTGCCAGCATTTTGTCTCACGTATCTTTTTCAGCATCTGGGCTGATTTGGCACTTTCTCCAATGAAAGTTCCAAAATGGAAGCTCATTTAATGCCAGCTGTGGTTCTTTTCTTTCCTAGGAGACAGGCATCCATTTAAACAGTGCCTGGAGCTGGGCGCAAGCAGGCTACTGATGGATGAAAGCCTCATTAAGATATCTCTCAGGCTCCACCCTTCATGCTTTGATGTCACTAAATGCATGGAAAATTGAAGTGCATGGTCAGGTCTTTTGAATATGGATTGCAGGAAAGCATCATTCAAGAAATGTAGGTTTCCTTAACCACATCATATTCTGGATTTTATGGCATTTCAATAAAATAATACAGACCAATTACTGCTCTTGATTAAACGGGGAAAAACAGTGCACAGAGAAAATCAAAACCTCAATTGGAAGATCTAATGGACAATTAAGGCCAAACCATGAAATTCAAAATATATTTATGTTTAAAAGAAGGTTAAGTATTTTATTTGCCAGTGCATAAGCAGCTAGAATGAAGTGACGTGCTTACACATTACCTACAAGACCACACACTGCATTTAAGCTCTAACACAAGCTACCTCTCCATTTAAAGGCAGAAGCTATGAAAATGTTACTCAGTCTAAAAACAACATCTTTACAGCTTTGTTTCCCATTACAGAAAAGTAACTTTTTCATTGCTATTACATTTAGAGCTCATGTATAATATCCTGCAGAACATTAGTCTCTGCAGAAATTTTTCAGACATTAATATTTGGGAGTAAAAACAATAGCATCTTGTTTACAGCCCTAACTACATGACATTTCTTATTTATGTCTGAAAGCTTATCTCACACAGATTGAGGTTTCAATTTATTTATTTCTTTTTAAACATTTTTCTAACCCAACGACATTGCCCTGATGAGAGTAACTAAGCTAAATTCAGCATGTTCTGAAGACCCACAAAGATGTGAATGAAGAGCCACTAAAACCCAGCTCTAATGACTTCCACTTCCTACAGAAAGATTAGCTAGGGCTCAGGTTTAAGCACTCCCCATACCTACATGCAGAACTAATTTGCACCTGCAGTTCTCAATGGCACCACATGAACCGAACCCCTGTCTCAGAAGTGAATACCTTTCTTCACACCCTGAAAAGCTACCAAATGACATCAGCTATACAAAGCACATGCACAGCCAAAGTGGGATTTTCTGCACCATCACCAAAGTAGCTGACCAAAACCCTGCTGGGCCAGGGGGAGGATGGTCATACTGAGTCTTCATACCATTTCTATCCACAGCCCATTGCACATCTCTGCAAAGCTCTTCTGAGCCTCCTGCAGCAGTCATACAATCAAGGGCTTTCCCTCATCCTTCTGATTCTCCAACACCCTTAAGAACTCCTGCTAAAGGAGTGGATCATCTGTAAAATTATTTAAATAGACACTAAATGGGAAAAGTTAAACAGTGCCATTCATCCGTCTGTGCTATGATGCATGTTTTGTGTACACATTTTTATGCAGCAACTATCACTTTCACAACTGAACAGTCAAAAGCTGCAATGGTATACCGTTCCCTATGTGGAACAGGCAGCCAGCTATTGAGTTACATTTCAGTATTCTTCCAGAAGACAAACGGTGGGTTGCTAGGGTCTTGCTTTGTCCCACCTTCTGGTAGGCAATATCAGTTTCATAGCTTCATCTGCTTGGCCTCCAGGTCAAGAAGGCCATTAGAGGCCTGAACTGTGGGACTTGAATTGGTTTTTAAGCTGCATGCACTTCCACTCCCTCATTCAGACTTTTATATCCCTGTTAAGTTTTTAGCAAGCATGCCTGAACACTTAGCATGGACATTCCAGTTTGTTTTGCCCTCAACAGGTTCTAATCCATGTGCTCCAGAGTCACACCGTGAATCAAGCCCATGCCATGTAAGCAGGGAGGTTTGGCAGACTCCCATCAGAGCTGCACTAACACTCTGAACAAAAAATGTTAACATAGACAAAACCTGCATTCAACTGCAGTTGGAATAAATCTTTTTCCAAGCAGTTCAGACTTAAGACTAGTGTCAGGAAGAAAGTAATTTCCACCAGAAATGCTTTTAGGCCCAGTCTTATGAATTTCCCCATTAACAAAGAAGGTGAAACAACCTGTGTATCAAGCACCAAATCAGCAAGCACTTGATGTATGCTCAGCACAGCAGGAAAAAGTACACCTGACTACAGGAACATAACTGATCAGCATCCTACTCTCTTTCAGCAGTACAGCCTACCAAGGGGCATCCACGTGCCAGGATCTCTGCTCCCTTCCTCCACCTGGCAGGACCACCTGCAGGGCCAGTTACTTGTTTTCCATGTTAAGTTCTGTTCTCTTTGGAGCACTTCAAGTTAGACTAGTGTAAAGAAACTGACATTAAAAGATATTACATTTGCACATAATGCAATTCCTAGAATGAAATGACAATTCTTCAGTTTTGTTAATATGGTGCTTGACTAAATATTACTGTAAAAAATCATTATATATGCATAAAGTCTCTCAGGTCTCTTTTCCTATTTTCACTGCTCAGAAAAGCAGGCAATTTCAATTTGTGAAATAAAAAAATAAGTGAGACTAGTTGGAAAATAAATGTTAATCAGGTGGTTTTCCATCCTCCTGGAACAATTTATATACTTGACATTTTTAAAACAAAAATTTCAATGTATTGGTAGTGAAAACTGAACTCTTCACTAACAATTCTGTTTCTTTACTTTGGCTGTATTCTAGTCGAGAAAACCTAATAGAATGAAAACAGCATTGGTCCCATTTCTTCCAAAGACTGCCAAAGTAGACACACTGCAACCCTGTGTGCTAATATCCATACCACGTATTTGCTCATAGCATGATCACTCATCAACAGAGCAGTCTATATTCAGCAGTGTGACCATTCTCTTAGCAGAGGCTGTGAGGTACAAGGTAGGTGAAATAGCTAATGTGACTATTTTCTTTCATCCCCAACCACGCTGAGAGCCTGGATTTCATCTGCTGTCTGCTGACAGATGTATCGCTGTTTTCTCCATGTCCTTGCTTGTGGGTTACTTCTCTGATCTCTAACAGAATCCACTGGGGCTTGCCAAGCTTCAGCTGCTCAAGTCTCATTCATGATATCTCTTCTCACAGGAGACTGTAATGCTCATCACAGAAAGCCATGTAGAATTCAGCTACAAGAGCATCATATACTTACTAAAATCCAAGAGGGACAAAATCAGCCCTCAGATGACAGTGGGCAGATCTCAGTTTCAAGAAAAACACCAATCACACAATTAAGGGTAAAATATAACGTAGGAATATATCCCCAGTGGTGGGAAAAACTGGGAACAACTTCAAGAGCCAAATACCTTATTTTATCATTTTGTATTTTCACAGGTTCCATACTGAGTTTCTTCTCCTTTTATTCAGCAGCAGAAAATTTATAACAGTGGAAGCATCATTATTTGTTACACTTCCTTAAAGGCTCCATTTGATTTATGCAGTAAGCAAATCAAAATAAAAAAAATCCTGCTTCTAAATTTATGAGTTAATGATACAGGCTGTCAAGTTTTTGCACAAATGTCTCTAACTGGCTAAAAGAGATAATCAACTCTCTGTCAACATTAGAATATTTTCATGCTATTTCCCCTAACAACTCCGGTTGATGCTCTAGCAAGTTGCCATTCCTATACTGTACTGTAACTTCTGGGGTGCATGGATGTTGTTTTGGGGTAAGAAGCAAGCATCTTCCCAGTGGAGATGTAGAACTTCTAACCCAGAAGAGACAAGCAGAAATGTTGGGGTGGAGCCCCCAGGATTAAGATTTGTAGGAAATTTCCTATATAAATTTACTATATAGAACTTGTATGACCACCCACAGAGACAGAAACCAGCTATGAGCAACTCAGTTACTCCCTTCTGTTGAATATCATCTTCACTGCATTTATACCCTCAAGACCCAATTAGCTCAAGCTGGATAATGACCAATGTCCTGAAAATATGCTTGTCATTGAGAGCAATCTCAGATTTAGCCATCAGAACTAGGCTAATAGACTAGCCCACTGCAAGGCTGCTAAAATTAACAGCTAGCCTTCTGCTAAGTTAGCAAGTGTTAACACTTCCCAAGGAAGCTGTAAGAGGATACTAGAGTTAAAGCTTTTGTCACTGTAGTATCGGTAAACTTGCACTTTAAAAAGCACTTGTCATAGACTTTTCAGGAATAAGGCTCTTATTTCACTCCCTAGTGTGGAATATTATGAGCTTTCTATTAAAAAAATGGCAAGTTTGGTTTATTTCACATGAAATTCATCAAGACATCTCTAATTTTCAGCAGTTTAAGTGAAAGGTGCAAGAGGATTGATCTAAAACATGAAAGTCTAGACCTATGACAACGTAAGTGCGCTGATCAAGATAATGCATGCTCCTGGTTAACAATTAAGACACCCCATCAGCAACCTAACCCTAACAGCCAGGACCATTTTGGAAGACATGATAAATGGCAGATGCAGTGGAAGCTGCAAAAGCATGTGTCAACTTCTAAGCTCATGAGAAATTAGATAACCTTGGACGCATTCTGGGATGATGTGCGCACTGTAAGTACAGTTCGCAGTGATGGTGACCATTGTGCAAGAACCTGAACGAATCATAACACACATCTTGCTGTCTTACCGGCCAGATTACTATCAGGTTATTAAATTCCCTTTTCTGTTTATTGTACTCATCAATATACTAAGCTTCAGGCTTCCTGAATTTGAAATTTATATCTATAACTACTCAGGGGAGATTAGATAACTCTTCCTGAATCTTACACAAAAATATGGCAGGTTCCTAGAAAGAACCAAGAGTCTTTTCCAGAAAGCAAATAATATTTGATGTGGACATTGATTTCCTTGCAGAAAGTCACAGGAATTATAGGAAAACTCAGTTCAGAATGACCACCCCTGGTTTGTTTTTAGTCTAACCACTGCTCAAAGGGCCATCTGTGATCTCAGATGAGGTTGCAAGGTTTTATCCAGTAGGATCTTGAAAATATCCATTGACGCATGGGAGAACACTGACTGAACAACCTCTCTGGCTATCCTGCTCTGCTGCCTGACTGCTGTTATGTTCACCAGCGCCTTTGTCCCAGAGCTGCTTCCCAGCCAGGCAGCCCTAGCCAGTGTCACTGCAAGGCTCATTCTCTTTCAGGTGCAGGACTTGGCATTTGCCATCATTGACTTTCATAAGGTTCCTCCCAGGCCATTCCTCCCACTGGTCTAGGACCTTCTATATGGCAATCCTGCTCTCAAGCGTATTGACACATCCTCTCCAATTTGGCATGATGCATGAACATGAAAGTGTCCTCTATTATGTTCTCCAAGTCACTAATAAATATGTTAAACAGAACAGGTCCCAGTACAGACCCCTGTAGTACTCCACTCAGTCAGCTTAGGCAGCGTGCAGCCCTACCTGGATCTAGCTCCCAGGCCTGATCGTCATTATTTTTTTAATACATCGAGTTAACTGCCCGTCCCTACCTTGGACATAAGAATACTGCAGGAAACCATAGCAGAAGCATTACTAAAGTCAAGGTGAAGGACACCCATTGCTCCTCCCTTGTTCACAGACCTAGTCATTTTACCACAGAAAGTTGGTTAGGCATGCTTTACTCTTAGTAAATCCATGCTGTTACCCCACTCTTTTTTCTTTAATCCACCCATAAATGTGTAATTCAATTATAAAATTACAAAATAGATGTAGAAATATACGTATGGCTTTGTTTTCTTTTATTGTATCAATTCAATGCTCATAATAGTATCACAATAGATTAGGTCAGCAGGTGCTAAGAACAGAAGCAAAGGCACTATTTAAGGCATTCACACTGCTCTGTTCTTCGCATAATAGTCCAAACTCAAAACAACCATGCTAATTCATATTATCACCTATCTTCAATAAAGAAAAAAACACCTGGTAAAACACTGTATGGCTGATGTTCACACTCAAGACCCCTAGAAATGCACAACAGGAAAAAATCTGCCTCCAACTGAGCTGCCAAGGGAAATGTCAGTAAGAGTGTATCATTAAGTGCCATGTTTCCATTTACTACCAGTGATTTCAAGTATAAATCAAAGTCTTTCTGCTTGAAGTACTAAACATTCACAGCCTTTAAACCAACACATAATCATCATTTTGTTAATGCTTCTTGAGCCAATAATACCCAAAAAGTAAATACTTAAGAGCAACAGAGATGCTTGTGAATAAATACTAATTTTTAAGTATCAGCATTTATGACTAATGCAGCTCACTATCATATCAAAAGAACAGAACTGAGTACTGTGATTGCTTACTTCTTGTTGCCACAGCTATCAACATAACCTCACTAACTTCAAGGTTACTGTATGACAAACAGCAAATTATGAGGCAAATACTGTCTTCCAAGTCAGCAAACTTTTATTTAGATCATACAGGAAGAGCCACTATTTCAGTCCTCAAGTTAAGTTGGTCTGCTTTAAAAAGCTAGACTAACTGGTGAGTTGTCTGTATCTTCTCAGAAATAGCAATCGAGTCAGTATGGAGGCAAAACCACACACACACACACACAAAACAAAAAAGGTTGTGTTAAACAGGAGTATATGCAAGGAAGAGTCCCAGCTTTAATGTCTGCCACTAATGTCGTCAAGTCTATAAGATCCTGAGGTTAAGTACATACTTGCAAGATCAGACCTTTGTAGCTCAGCCACACAGAGTTCAATGTAGCGCGTATTCATATATTGTGGGGGTGCTACACTGACATCTCACATATTAAAAAATCTAAACAAGTTATGCATCAGAAATAGGCCACATGACAGATACCTCCACCCTTTCATGCATGCAGCCCACTACCTTGTATTTAAAGATTATTAAAAAAAGAAGGAAAAGAAAAAAAGGAATAAAAAAGGAATAAAGTCAAGACCTATATTTACAATCACCAGAATCACATGAATGAAGATAAAACAGATATTTAACAGGGAAACTGCAGTTTTCTAGGAACTTTGCTTTCAAAGGGTATTTGTAAAGGTACCACAAATCGCATACACAAAGAGATAGAAAAAAGGACATTTCACTGTCTTGCCTGTAACACATGTTAAACATAAAACGGGAGAGAAAGCCAAGGCATCTCCTACAGGCATCCTAGAAGTTAGAAATTAAGAGTTGTGAAAAAGCTGCAAACATTCAACAGAATACAACAACTGATGCCACAAAAATCTGTGTGAGAGCAGATTTATGTATATGTAGGTATGTTCGTCAGTGGAATATCTTTGAAAAACCTTCCAATCTTGAATTGCTAAAGAGATGAATGAAGTGAATAAGAGTAGCCTTACTCTTAGTCATCAAAGGAGCTTCTTAGATATTCAGGAGAATCATGTTTCCAAAGTGCATATGATAGCAGAATCACATCCGAATATTAGCTCCCCCAAAAAAGTCGTCTCCCCATACTCAACTGAAACACAGTCCTTGCCAGCATAGCAATAGGGCTAAGAGCTCCTTTTCCTCTCTAGGTACATCTTCACTTACAACTGGGACAAGATCTGCCCATGCATTCTTTGCATTTCTTCTCAAAACAAAATCTTTTCTTTTGGACTAGAACTTCTTGGGGAAGGTGAAGGACTATAACCAGTATTGTATGCAAACATATATTATCACACAAGGAAGCCTGAAAGGCAAGTGTCAATATCTGCTAATACTTACCGCAGTTGAACTGGAACACCCCTTCTCTTCTCCCTCCTCAGGAGAGAATTGGGTAGGTGTATTATGGGACAAACACTACTTAAAGTCACACAGCTTGGGATAGGAAGTTATATGAACAGAAGAGTGTTGTATTTGTCATTAGAGGGTATCCATATGCTCACAGTTCCCTAGCAAAACCATTTTTGGGCTGATTCCTCCACTCTGCTACTCAAACTGCCATTACATGAGAAAGGCCCAAGAGATCACACAAAAAAACAGTATTACCTCAAAGTATCTCACATTTCTGGATTGCTCCTCACAGATGGGCTGCTGGAGCTTGATTCCACCAAATGGCAGGAACACAGCTTAGCAGCAGTGCCTTAATGAAGTTGAGGCAGAAGAAAGTACATCTGAGCAGAGATACCAGTTGAGTTGCTGTCTCTACTGAAGACTCAGCCTCTGTTCAGGTCAGACATGATTTTGAACAGTTTGCTCCTGGCAGGTTTCAGGAACAGCTCATACCATGAGCTGGATTCACTGGCAAAGATGGAAGAAGGAGAGAGGAAGCCTCAAGCCATTTTGCAGTGTCAGCAGTAGCGGGTGCCTAACAGGCAACTGAGATATGAGGAAGTAAAACAAGCTTTTATATGCACTAAAACCTTGTGCACGCTGAGAAATTATCAAATGGGTAATTCCCCGTGAGGACGGCAAGGAGGGCAGGAACACTCACGCCCACTGCTAGTGGAGTGTTGGAAAAGAAGAAAAAATTGACTGTTAAAGAGTCCAGCCCACTCAAGCTTCCTTCTGTGAGCCTTTTTGATTACCAGGAGCCACAAGCAGCAAACTGTTGTGGAGGAGCAGTGCAATTTTTTCTGTAATTCCACTTTGATATAGTAGATCTGTCAGAAGTCATCTCCAGAAAGAGACAACTGATGTTCCCTTTGCTTACAAGGCCTCACCTTAGCCTGTGGTTTATAGATATTTTATACAAGGTGAAAAAGTTAAACAGAAATGCAATAAATAAGTACAGTAGAGGAGAGCCATGACGAAGTTCATAGGAGAGATTTTGCATACGGAGTCAAAGCTAATAACTACAAAAGAAAAATCATACCTATCCTTGCAAACCAAGTAAAAGCACACAGCAGCAAAAGAGCACACAGTGCCCAAAGATGAAACATTTTGTGCATATGACAAAACTAAAAAGAGCAAGAGCAGTTTTAAATCACAGGCTAGTATCAACACCAAGGACATGCTTGTGTGTAGCTGGCACAAAACAGATAACACAAGCAAATGGCTCCAGAGACAGCAAGGGAGATTGGAATTACATTTTCACCTCTTTGTAGAAACAGCCAGAGAACCAAAACACCAGATAAAAGAAAAACGATATGAATATCTGACTGAGATTAGAACTACATACAGGACCATATGCTTGCTGTCCACCTGAAGATTATACTGTTTCCTGAAGAGGTACAGGCATTACAACACAATCTTTCCCTGAAGAGATTCAGTAAATTCAAAGATTATTTAGCTTCATTAACTGTAAAAGCATTTTCTGAAGTTTTCAGCTCTGCAAACCGAGATCTAACAGCCAGAAAGGGTTGGGTCTCACTAAAACTGTGCTAAAAATCATCCCATTCTTGAAATTCCTCAGAGGAAGGGACCTTAGCATGCATTTTGGCAGCTCCCAGTGCCCAGAGCTTTCATGCCAGGGTTACTCCTGCTGAGGGAACAATCACTCAAGTGAAGGGTTAGGAGGGGAGGAAAGACTGACAAGTAGTCAAACTCACATCATACCACTGTAATAATTCTCAGGAATGGAAAGTTGTGCATAGGACGTGCTACTGACAAACAGAGAAGACTTTAAAGGAGGGTCACTGCTAGCACAACTACAAGGAAAAAATTAACAGATATATTGCTGATTTCTTTAAGACAGAAGAGCGTGGCATCTGAATGAGAACATGAACTGTTAAACCAAACCAGTTTCAGACCACTTCAAAGTGGTTAAAAAAGGTTTATTAAAAATTAAAAGAAAAAATGCAAAGTTTATACCAATTCCACTCACATAGTCAGACACTGCAGAAAAAACTTGAGACTCAAGAACATTTTAGCTCTCAAGGTGATTTGAAAAATACTTCAGTGTTATGCACAGCAAGACAAAACACTCTGTGTACTACAAAATACTTCTTAAAAGTTTCTTAGATATGTAGGAGTCACTCTGAAATAGAAACATTTCTCTGAAGGCTCTAAAGATACAGTTCATTCCTCAGCAGGGCCATGACTGAGACCCAGAGCAGAACTGTGATGTGCACTGGAATACCCAGACTAAGAAATGGGGCATAGAGCTGTGCTGAAACATGCAGCAGATTTTCAAGCATGGTAGGAATCGCCCAGTTCACTACAAAAAGCACACAGTAACATCATTATCACAGACTATTATCTAGACACCCAGGAACTAGAAAAAAATCCTGTCAGACATTACCTCAGTGACCACTGTAATCAAAGCAATGGGTCATTTGCTCAGCTGTGATATCTGAAAATGTGAAGTATCATTACAGTAAACTGGTCTCCCTTGTCTTCTTGTGATTTACCTGGAAATGGGAAATCAGGCATATAGCACATCATTTCCATAACACAAAAGTCAGTCAAATGGGAAAACTCAATAGCAGTTAAAACTGTTGTGGCTAGTCAAGAGGAGAAAGAAAACATGTGACAGGCCATTCTTAACTGAAGAAACAGACAAAATACTGCAACATCAGAAGAAGCAAGTATAAGGCAGCTCCAGTATGACAGTAAGACACATACTCTGCCATCTGCCAAACATGCATGACAGCTTTCACAGCACTGAAATGCACAAGAACAATCATCCTAAATACAGCAGAAGAAAGGTCAGTTGTCAAAAAGGTTAAGTGATTACTTGCATTAATAAGGCAAAGTAGATCTTGTTGGTTGTAACACAGCATTAAACAGCTTCTGTATATAAAGCATTAATCTTATGCTCCTCGTAGTGGTTTTGACAGAGACCTCTCACAAGAGGTAAATTTATCAATATATAAAGCCTATGGCAGAACAACACAACATAGATTATTTTTTTCTGGAAGCACTTGATGAAAGCATGAGAAAGTACAAAGCAAAGGACAGAGCCTGGATGTTACTGTTTTGGTAATATTGTTTTGGCTATCTCCCTTATAACATTTAACAATGAATAAAATGAAAATAATTAAAAAAGAGATCTGCATTTAATCTAAAAAGGTGAGAAAAGGAAGATAATTTTAGGTCAGAAACTAGACTTTATTGAAGCTATTTCCCTAGGAGTATATGATGATTTTCAATCCAAAGCTTCCATAAGGCTTGAAACAAAATCAAAGAGATCCCCATTTAAAAGTAGGCATAATCAACTCTTGATACATACAGTACCTAAGAAAGGATGTAAAGGTATTATGTCTGCACATCAGATGCTTTATTTACTCACCACCTTTTAAACAGCCTCACTGGCTATTAATTGACACAGGAAACTGTCCAGTATACTTAACTAATTAGAGGATAACCTAGATGATGTGATCCCAAATTCAAGCCTTGGGCTGTGTAAAAGCATGCCCTCAGTATGCTGCCCAAATATAAAAACAGTGCTTGTATCGCACAAAGCTTACAAGCCCCACATAGCACAGCACACTGCATTCCATGATCTCCACTACTCTGCTCGTGAACTGCAGCACAAGTGCAGTAATATGCAATTGCATACAGGATGATAGCAAAACAATACATCGTTTTACAGAACTGCAGATCCGCTATCAAATGCCTTTTTCCTTCCTTTTTAGTTGTAAGTCACTAAGCCACAGAAACACTGTGCCTGTAGGTCTGATTGCTGCTAGAGTATCAGAAAGCACCTCTGATGTGTCATAATTTGTAATTTAAACCTGTAATACATCTTTATACAATAGAGTGCAACACACTTTTACAGGCAGAGGAGGCTTTCCTTCTACACACATTTTTAGTTAGGAAGAAACTTCTCTTTTAATTGGATTTCAACACATGAACGAACTTACATTAATAGATGTAGTGATCTAAAGCATGCAGCACAGAATCTGTATTTACAGTCAGCTCAGTGAAGTCTGACACAGATGGTAACAGGTGGGACAACTGACATTATGGATGGTACTGTGTCCTTAAGCAAGTTCCATTATGCCCAGGTATGCATTGAGTTGCAGTAGTTTCAGATAACCGAGTGACCTTTCTGCCATACGTGCTTTGATACTTAAGCAAAGCAAACTAAATTAGGGAGAAAATACCAGCTTTCACTTTGAATTTTACCTCCCCTTCTCCATTTCTTTCATGTGCATTACCAAGTATAAAAAGCATATACAATAAGACACCATAAAGCTTTCAATACCCTGTTCACCAGGATGCAAGTGGGATTTCATTTGCATTCAGTAGTGCTGTGCAGGGATCACACTCAATTAAACCACTCATGCTTTTTAGAATCCTCTACAGCTTTCCTCTAAGAGAACTATCACAGTGCAAACAGACCACATCCCCACCAAGAAGGTAGTCCAGAAACTAGAGTATGCCATGCTGTGTTTCTAAATTACCACAAGCAGCTGAGTAAGTAACATACTAGCTGAACAGGAAGCCAGACATTTGAAAATACTGCAATGTTAATTTGCTACTGTCACTGATCTGGACTTCAGAGTTGCCTTTACAAAGGGAAAGTGACCAAAAGCGATCACTATGAAATGCAAAGGGTGGGAAACTGTCACAGGACTGGTGTCTGGGGGAGATCTTTGTTTGAATTGACGACAATATGTTTTTATGACTCCTTACACCTTTTCAAAACATAAAGCAAAACCTCACTATGCACAAACTTGTTTCATGCTTTGGATTCTACCCTGCAAAATAACCCTCTCCCCAATCACCTGTAGACATCAGAAGCAGCTACAGATACTCCAAAGCATGGTTTTAATAAACTGCGATACATATCAAGGTGCTTTAAAAGTATTCCAAGATTTAATACTTCTGCCTCCTTGTGGCAGACACTGTAATGAGACTCCCTCAAGAAATGCATGCTAGCTCTGAAAAATACGGGAGTGTTGGCTCTCCTATAAAATCATTAGAAAGCAGCTCAGTTAATTTTTTTAACTAGGAAACCACAAGAAGTTGAAGGACAAAAAGAAGCAAGAAAAAAGCCTCACTATTTGTAGTGTTGTCCCCCACCTCTCCAATCCCCTCCCTAAAGTTTGTGGCTGCTTAGCAAATCTCCACAGGCACCAGCTTGAGCAAAAGCAAAGCTGAGCAGCATCCCACTATTCATACAGAGGCCTCAGCAAGCTGAACCGAAAGTTCTGCAGCACTTTCTGAATGCTGACTTTACTTTTCCTTCATAAATGTTGCGGGGGAATCGGTGGCTTTGATGTGGAAAGTCTTAAGTTGCTTGATACTTGGGTCCGTGCGGTGCTTAGTTCTCTTTTTGCTATATCAACTCAAACACAATATGCCATACTGATGGATTATTGCTACACTGCAGCAGAAGCTGGAAGAGCTGACCTGCCCCACATGTCAAAATTATTCTTCACAACCTAACACAGCCTTCACTTTTGGTATACAACACACACGTAAGTATTAGCAGGACAGCTGTGGCAATTCACAGTAAAGGTCTAAGTGGGTCTTGTAGCCCTTCAGTCCTAACAGTAGAAACTGCTTCAGGAAAAGGTACAAGTAACAGTGCAAACCTGGAGTGGTACTGCTCCAGAGTAGGTATTCCTGTCTTTTGACCCCTAATAAATTGACAGCTTTCAGAGCCCAGAGTTACATATGCATCACTATGCTGAACACACCTCAGTAGGCTTTGTCAAGTCTTGTTTAATCACGTTGAACCTATCCAGGCTTTCTGCATTTACAATACTACAGAGCAGTTAAGCCCCCTATATTTATTCCTTCCATGAGAATAATTGTTTTGCTTTGGAACAGATTTCCTGATAGCTATCTTGCAGGCTCCCAAGAAGTCAGAGAACAGGAGATGGATTCCTTCATAGGTTTTTTACGTGAAACTGTTATTCTACATACCACTTTAAACTTCTCAGAGCAGTTGAGCTTTCAGCCTACTCTGCCCAAGCACTTTACCTGCTAGAATTGTACCATCTTATTATTCCACTTTTTCAGATCATTCAGGAATGTACTGATCATGGGCACAAAAAACAGTCTAAATTGCACCCCAATGATAATTTTTCCCTGCTGTGGAAAAGAATAATTTTTTCCTACCCTTTCAATACCTTATTATTCCACAGAATGACCTTTCCTCAACTTAGTGAGTTTTTCAGTTTGTTTTAGGTATCTTCAGTGAAGGACTCTAGCCAAGGCTATTTTAATGTCAAAACCCAAGTACATTGCAGGATCCATGCCACTTTCACCTAGGAGTCTGCCAGTTCCTTGACAGAGTCCAGGCAGATGGTCACCTTCCCTGAGAAGATGCCCTTATGTCACTTATAAGTTACATAAGAGTTTTTAATGAGCATCCTTGCTCATTTTGACCTTGCTGGTCGAAAGTTTGATATAGATGATTCCAGCATCTCTGTAGGAGACTGGCATTGTATTCAACAACTCCAAGACAAGTGACAAAGCACAAACTGGATTTGGAAACTTAGGGTTTCAGTTTAGTTTGCACAAACAGGGAACACAAGTGATTGAAGCTTGGGGTAATATATTTATTTTCCAAACTGTATACTAACCCTAGGATTTATGCTTCCCCCTAAAGAAGTGTAAGATCTCATGAAAAACTCTACCCATATCCTCTTGTGTCTAACTCATGCTTTTAATTTTTACTATCAGATACAAATTGTATGCTTCACTCAGTAAGACAGAAAAACTTTTCCTTCAGAAGTTCACTGGATAGCATGGAGAGGTGTACAACATTCTTCAAGGGAAATAGCTTTGTTACAGTTTTATTTTCCAAAGGAATCCAGTGCTTACTGGCCTACTGCATAGGGTGTCCTACTACAAGGACTAAGTATTCTTCAGTTTTCTCCTTGTATGGTCTATTTTCAGTTCAATACAGCTAGATTTCCACTGAGACCATAACATCATCTGTTTATGCATTCTGTCAAGTGTTCCCAAGACCTACTTCAATTGTTTTTCTAAGTGCAGGGCTTCTGCTGTAGGTCCTTAAATAAAGTGAGTGCAGTATTGATCAAAGTCCTGCTTCCACTCCATTCAAGACTCAATATATTCCTATTAGATGGATGCAAGCAGAACTTGATCTTCAGCAGGATAAGCAAGTGCTCTACTGCAGGAGGTGGTGGAGCTCAGTAGTTCTAAGTGGCTTAAAGTTTTGTCTAGTCTTTGGAGACCCATCTAAAAGTCACAGGGAAGATGAAAAACTCTTTCCCCCTACACCCATTCTTACAGTCAGCCATGGGTATGGAGGCACACAGCACAATTTTTCTTCCTATTTTCACTGCCCACAAATGTAAACCATGAAAATAAAGTTTGTGTGGTCAATGCACTGGAGGAAAGGGATGCCATTCAGAAGGACCTGAGGCTGAGGTGGACCAGTGCAAACCTCATAAAGTTTAACAACCCCAAGTGCAAGGTCCTGCACCTGGGTAAGGGCAATCCCAAACACAACTATGGGCTGTGAAAGAATGGATTGAGAGCAGCCCTGAGGGGAAGGACTTGGGGGTGCTGGTTGATGAGAACCTCAACATGAGCCAGCAGTGTGTGTTTGCAGCTCACAAAGCCAACTGCATCCTGAGCTGCATCAAAAGGAACATCTCCAGAAAGTTGAGGGAGATGATTCTCAGAAGAAGACAGTCTTCTTGTGAGACCCCACCTGCAGTAGTACATTCAGCTCTGGGGCCCCCAGTGCAAGAGGGATGTGGATGTGCTCAAGAAAGTCCAAAGGAGGGCCATGAAGGTGATCAGAAGGCTGGAGCATTTCTGCTATGGAGACAGGCTGAGAGAGCTGGGCTTGTTCAGCCAACAGAAGAGAAGGCTTAGGGAAAACCTTAGGGCAGCCTTCCAGTGCCTAAAGAAGGCCTACAAGAAATTGGAAAGGAACTTTTTACAAGGTCACATAGGCTAGGACAAGAGGTAATGGCTTTAAACTTAAAAAGATTTAGATTAGACATTAGGAAGAAGTTCTTCACTATGAGGGTGGTGAGACACGGGAACGGGTTGCCCAAAGAAGCTGTGGCTGCCCCATCCCTGGAAGTGTTCAAAGCCAGGTTGGATGGGGCTTTGAACAACCTGGTGACCCTGCCCATGGCAGGGGGTTGGAACTAAATGTTTAAGATCCCTTCCAGCCCAAACCATTCTGTGATTCTACAATACTCTGACAGATTATTATTTTCCTCCTGAAGTTTTCGGTGGCTGTGTTAGAAAGCTGCACACAATATTCTAATTTTCCTTTCTTAATTTTGCAACTATCCAGTTATGTCTGTATTTTAACAAGTGCATGAAGGGGGATTCAAACCAATCTCGGCCATCAAGGTACTCCCATTCACTAGTTGCAGTTCAGATGCTTTCCCCATTGATCACCATTCACAATAAAAAAAGAAACCAACAAAATGGCTCATTTTGTTCAAGTCCTTCTTACATCATTGACTACAACTTCGTTTCCATTAAGTCTATAGGATTTGTTTTCACTATTTCATCCTTTTCAATAGCTTATAATGGAGCTTTTCCTCCATTTTTGAAGGTTTAATTGAAGTTTGCACTTCTGTGCAAAATTTTCCCTGCCACATTAATAACTATCTTTCACAGCTACTACAGCTGAAACAAGAAATACAATGGATTTATGACAATACCTAGCCAAGCCTATACAGAATTGTATTATCCAGTTCTTTTTCTACATTATCCCTATTTCAGATGCTTAGAAGAGCTGGATTTCATTTAGACCATAATTAAGTTCCTGGCCTCCAACATAAGTGAATTCTGAGGTATTACTGTGCAATCACACAACATGTTCAGGAAAACCAGGGGATCAGGCCTAGTCAGCATGGGTTCATGAAGGCCAGATCCTGTTTACCAACCTGATCATCTTCTATGACAAGGTGACCCACCTGATTGATGAGGGAAAGGTTGAACGCTCATTAAAATTATCTCAGTCAAAGCTAATAGCAGACTTCATAGACAGAGTGATGGTCACTCTACAGAATGTTCTCAGACACTGGCAGAACTGCAGGGTACTAAAGAGATATCATCATAGATCATCATAGAACTTGGAAACAGTAGGATCCTTCAGTAGGATACCAAACCATGGATAGAGTAATGCAAGCTTTGGTGAATTTGAGGAAGCTAAATAGTTTCAGCTAGGAACCCATCAAGAAAGTTTCAAAGAATCACTCTGTAGTGATCACTTTTAAGTAGTAATCACTCTGTAGTAATCACTGTTAAACTGGTCAGGATGACACAGAATCTCCAAATATACTGGGGGGAACCACCATTCAACCTCACATTCAATTCAACTGACAATATAAAAGTCTCATTTTCTTTCTGGAACCACATTCGTGTGTTTCAGCTTCCACCAATTCTTAGCATTAACCAGTAAATAACTTAATATAGAATGACTTCATACAGAATGGCAAAAAAAAACCCTCCATGATTTCCTGGTAAGTACAGTTTGATTTCAAATATCAACATGGCTCAAATAAATAAAAAAGGAGCACTCATTCAATCAAGATCTTAACTCAGTAGGTAACTAATCTGTACCCTGAAACATGAACAGTAGTAAGCATCCTGATATAACTGAATTTCCCCCCAGTGTTTAATGACTATTCAAGCTTACGTAGAGCCAAGTAGTATACAGCAGAGCTCACAAACTGCTGTACAGATATCTTTAATGAAAAATTCATAGCCAAGACCAACTCCAAGATTAGCAAAGAAACCCATGATAGAGTCCACATTTGGAAAACAACCCAGGACAAACAGACTGACTTTGAAGACAAAGAATATCTGCTCTTTGAGTTAAACTGAACTGTACCTGTTGAGGAACTGGTCCATATGTTCAAGGGGTATTTTCCATCTCCAGCTTTTATGATTCATACATAGATTGCAATTTCATTGCTACAGGGTAAATACATTTTAAATTAGACTATATAAAGAAGCTCTAAAGTTGCCATGACAGTTGCAGCAAAATGCCTTGTCATTTCTCATTAAAAAGCACAACCTATCTTCCTAACTAAATTAGGTTTTTCAGCTGTTCCTCCAAATGTAGCCTGCAGATCTATTTTTGTTGATCCACCTATTGTTTCAGATTTGCATGGTTAATTATCAAATGGAATGATCATCATTTAGATTATTAAAACAATCCGACAGCTTTGCTCTCTTTCATGTGAAAAATAGGAAAAGTGAAAGGGTTTAGAGAATTTTTTGTCAGTACCTTGTTTAGAAAGGCAGAGACACAGTTCTATGCCATAAGCCCTGATCTGTCTTCCCTAGACATGTTCCCAACCCCAGACTTCCCCTGAACAAGGCTCAATGCCAGCTGTTTCTCCTCTGAAGGTTAGCTTTACCCCTCAGCTAATGTTTGCTCTGGAAAATCATCAGCCCCTTTGTTAGTGCAGCTGATGGTAGATCCAGCCAGTCTTTTGGTTGTATTTCCTTTCCAGCTTTAAGGCTTCCTGAGTATGAAAGATGAGAAGCACAAAGAGCAGAGTCCATCTGTTACTTTTGAGGGAGGGCAAAAGTCTCCTGTAAATAACTTCAACTCTTCTGCTCCCATGTATCTTCCAATCTCTAAAACCACTGGAATACTGAATAAAGTGGAGGGGAACACAGTACTATGTATGTAGGCTGCAACTTGTCATACTGATTATCTTTTGCATCAAATTGATCGCATTAACCAGAAAGCAGAATTTTTAAGAAATCTCTCTGAACTGTTCATTCCAAGAACAATTAAATCTAAAGTAAGAAGAGTCAGGACAAATTGCTGACAAGTGTTAAAACATCATCTGCTGGCAGCTTTTTTCTTTTAAGAAGATGTCATAGCAAAGTCAAAACCAAGAAGTCTATAATAAAAGATACCAAATGACATTTAACAGAACATGAGACAAGATGCTCATGTGTAAAATCCTTTGTCAATCCTTGCCATTAGTCAACATGCACACATTAGGGATACTACAGACAGTGTAATGGAAGGACCCCACTGTAAGATTACATGCCATTTCAAACAATTTTATCTGAACCTTACCTGACAAGAACTGAAACTTGAGAAGAGTGAGGAATAACGCTGCTAGATGCAGCAAGCAGACAGCTTCCTTAAGAGACTCAGAGATTTAAAGAGTTCTGAATTCAATCAATCCAATATAGAATTTTTTTAGAATTAAACTGTGTAGCTGTTCTAACAACAAAACTAATTAAGCTTGATAGTGAATGCTCATATGTGTTGCAGCTGATTGACTTTAATTATTCCTTAAGCTCTGGAGTGAGCTCATCCCTTAACCAGAAAATCTGCACAAGAGAAAGTTTAGCCTCTTTCTTGGAAAAAAAAGAAATCAACAACTTTTGCCCCATTGTTAGGAAATCCATAACATCATTCTCCCCCATGAATTCCCTGATGGCTAGTGAAAGGTGATCTCATGCTTTGCTTTCGTGTGGCATTACCTCTCCTCTGCTGCACTCTTACAATTCACATAGAAACATCAGGAAGGTTCGAGAAACCAAATTCAGTCAAAGTAGGCCATGCTACAGGGAGCAGTCAGCATTCACAGACAAGTTAAACTTATTGATACTATACTAAGAAAAAGCAGACAAAAGAGTTATGGGAGGAACATTCCAGGCAGTTCTCAAATTAACTCTCCACAGTTTTGAAGTAAGGCTTCCAAAAGAGGGAGGGCAGCTTTCAGTCACAATACAGTATGTGACACTGGGAGAATTTTGAGTTTATTGGTTTAAAATTAGTAGAACCCTATTTATTTCAGTCTTTTAAAGTCATATAGAAGTCTTCTTCTAGGAAAAAAACAGTTCTGACTGTCAAAATAACTGCAGCTTTTTGGAAATGTTTCATGTCTATGGAAGTCATAACAAATGCTATTACTTTCCCTCAATCCCAGCACACGTCTCTCTAGGCAAAGCTAAGCACGCTGAGCAGACTCTTAGCATAGTACACTTATTTGGTATTTGTCATCAAAAATGATTACATATCAAGTTAATAGAGTAAAAAAGTTAGCAGGTCTAGAAAAAATTCTATTAGGGCAGTTTAGAAACATTACGAACAAAATGCTTTCCCCCTGCATGCTGATTTTAAGATTAGCTGGGCTGTAGATAGAATCTTCTGAACCTCAACTTGGAAGCACAAAAAAACAATGGTATTTCTGACTAATGACGAGAAAGAAAACCTGTTATATTGCCCTCTCACACTCTAAGAGGAAAAAACACAATATTGCATCTTAGAAGGGTCCTTCTTATGTTCCTATAACCATTACACCTAAAGTTTCAGGTTTATATACCATAATCAGGAGAAATTTAACATAATTAGTTACCAAGACTTAGGTCATCATGCACTATCCAGACTTTCAAGTAGTGTAATACTGGACTCACATACTTGTTGTGTCATGGGAACTAATGCCCAAATTCCATGTTTGGTGAAGGATATTTATCTCCAGCCCACAGAGTAGTCTGGAGGGACCACTTATATAGATTGTAGAGGACAGTTAACCCGTATTTTGTCATTTACACTAATCCATACAGCATAAGTCCTGCTTTTAAAATTTTATTTTTTTTTAATGTAAGTTTGAGTTTCTGTCAAAAGATACACAACTGCTAACATAGAAGGATAAAGACTACTGATGCTATCACGTAAAGTGTTTCTCCACAAGCAGTGAGAAAAAGAATAAGGTTAGATCTCACCTAGTGCTATTGATTCCCTCCAGGCACAAGGGTCTCATCCTGTTTGCAACTTAGGAAACAGTTGTACATTCAATTCAGTAGCCTGCTTGGTAATTTTGCCAACATTAACAGATAACACACTTGGATGAGGAACCTCTGAATAACACTATGTATATTAACTCATATTCTGTCACCAACCTGAAGAAGTTTCCTTTCTTAGTTCCCTCCTTATTCTGCTTAAGAATGCCTTAGCTATTCAAAGTTAAGTTTACATTGTACTTGACTTGGTAACAGATACAACAACTCTTAAGTCTCTTCTGGCTGAGTTCTCTTCATACTAAAAATAGTCTACACATCTTGCTGTACCTGTGCATTTAGCTGAGTAGTCGACTCAGTGTGCCACACTCTTGTTACCTGCATAGCAGTCACGGAGATTAACAGGTCTGCTCTGCCTTTGCCAATGACCTTGGTGAAGCTGGGTTTGTTGGCACAGGTTGCAGATTCACATTGCTTTAAAACAAATGCCAGGTTCAGTCTCTTCTTATGATGGCTTACCAAAAGCATCATGCTAACAGCAGTAGCCCACAGATTTTACTGAGGAAGCATCAAACTTTGGCCAAGCAGAGACTTTAAAACTGGGTTTCCAGTTTGCTGAAAGAAACCAGCAACATCTAGCAAAAGAGATGAGCAAGCTCTACAATGGGTGAAACACACAAGAAAAACCATGTCTATTAGTCAAGTTCATACTTCATTTGGCTACCTACTTTATGAATAGCAGACAAAATCCTAAAAAGCTATAATGTTAGTAGCATGGAATATACTATGGATGTAATAAAAACAGCAATCTTGGGAGTACTGACCACAGACATTTGGTTTTTCCAATCCCTCACTGAACTTACAAAAATAATAGTTCTTTTATACATCATGCATTGCAATGAGTATTTAACTAGATAAACTTGCCTCCACTCCAAATTCAAGTTTGACTTATCTAAGGTAAGCCTCGCTGAAATTCCGAGAGCCCATCTGATAACATGTCAAAAAAAGAATTCAGGTTTTTTCATTCCATATTTGATTCTATTCCATGTACTTATGCAAAGATTATTTAAAAGCAAATGTAGCTAAGATCAAAGCACAATGAGACCCAAGTTCAAATGTTGCGAAGTTATGATGATGCATGGTTAGAAATATGTATAGGTCTGAAATGATGGAAAGGAGGTATTTAGGGATTTTATACTCAATTTATGGCAGAACTGACAAATTTCCCTCATTAACTCTGATTAAGCCCACTGAATTTTCTACAGCTTTTTGGTGATATGCCAAGTGCCAGGAGGTGGAA
Source organism: Neopsephotus bourkii (assembly GCF_033783945.1). Classification (NCBI taxonomy): domain Eukaryota; kingdom Metazoa; phylum Chordata; class Aves; order Psittaciformes; family Psittacidae; genus Neopsephotus; species Neopsephotus bourkii. The sequence continues at coordinate 1,379,746 of NW_026901618.1, forward strand.
ACATATTTCTGTGGCTTGGTTTGTCTGGTCTGCTTTGGGAAAGTTGCCAGATCTCATTTGATCTTTATAATAAGGTTTAATCCTAGTAGTTGGACTAAGTCACTCATTTAGATGAGCAGACTGGTGCAGCTCAAGCCTAGGTCAACAGTGAAGAAATGCTGCCATTTCACAGCTGTTCAGTAGCTTGTGGGAAAACTGTTGGTGTTCTCAGGACATTTTCTAGTGGACAGACACTTAACCTAAGGTTTACTGCCACTATTTGCAGTGCTTAGCAGAAAGACAAACAGCTGAGTCATTAGGGACACAGTGACTTTCTCAATACTGACTTTTTCCAAGTCAGACTTGAATAGAAAATAGATTCAAAATAGATATATTTATAGTACTTAGAGCTAGATATCTTCCACTAGTTTAAAATAAAAGTCACTTCACTGGAATGGATCTTCTGAGCCACTGTTAGTAAGTGCCCCAATAATCTTTGTGTTCAGGTAACATGTCAGATTCCATAGAGGAAACTCACTATTACCAATCTTCCTGCTCTAAGAAGTGGTGAATTGGTATTGGTCCGGGGGGGGGGGGGGTTGCCTTCCTCTGAGCACTGAGCATGACCACTTGTCAGGGCTCCTCTTGTTTGTTCTTGCTGTGTTGCTGCCTGCTGCTCATGCACCACGAAGGTGGCCCGCTCGTGTCCTGCAGCTGGGAGGGGGGAAGGCGTTTTATCCCCAGTGGAGGCTTGTGAGTGTCCTGGGGGATTTTCGCCTTCCTCTGCAGCAGTGAGCAAGCCCATTGACAAGGCTCCTTTGGGCTATTTTGGTCCAAAGGCTGCTGGTTCTGCTTCACGCAGGTGACCCCCCATGCCCCCATCCATCAGGGAGGAAGCTTTCATGACTCCCAGGGTAGCCCCTAGGGGTTACTGCTTGTCCTCTCTCACACTGAGCACCGCCCCTTGTCAGGGCTCCCCTTTGGGCTCAGTACTTGCCTGATGCTCTCACACCTCCAGGGCACCACTTGCGCCCTGGCGCTCTCTGGCTCCATTGCCCAGCACAAGCTTGGAGTGAGAGCAAGCTCTGCTCTTCCCTTGACTCCATTTCTCTGGGGGCTCTGGCTTGTGCACAGCAGCCTGTGCTTAGAAGGCATTGATGCTTGTGAGCATCAGCTCTGAAACAGAATGAAAATAGCAACCAATCCATAACTAAACCCCATAACATAACATAAAAAATAAAGTAGCATAAGATAAAATATAAGAAACCAAACCAAAATAAAATGGAATCATAAAATAAAATTCTGTTTCCACTTGTAAGTTTTGTGATTTGTGTCCATGAAAGTGTTTTTTGGAGCTGAAAACTCCTGGCATTGCAAGAGAGTAACAGTGCCACTGTTATTCAACTCAGGGTGAGCATAGGGCATGGAATGGGATGTCATGGAAGAGGCTACACTAAACTAGAATCGAAACTGAATGGGTTATGTTACATGATGACTACAGGTGTGCATGATAAGTGATGCCCTAGGTCTAAGAGGTCCACCCAGGGGATCAGCTTTCTTCAGCGCAGGTCCCAGAGCCATCCAGGAGATGGGGACAGGCTCATCCTACAGTGTGGCTCAGGCAGAGACTGAAGGCCCCAGGCTGAGCTGAGACACTTCCCCTGGGCCCTTGGCAGGAGGCAGCAGGGTGGGGGTTCCAGTGGAGACGGGCCCTAAGCACTAAGACCTTTGAGCACCCCAGGACAGTGGCAGAAGCAGACCTGTCCTGCTCATAGGCTCTCCTTTAGACATTGATGCTTGGTCTCTTTGGAGGCCGAGCAGTGGACATATGGATCTTCTCTCTGATGCAGTACTGTTGTTAGGTTCTTGTGTCTCAGTCTGTTTTCCAATAGGAAACAGCTCAGGCATTTCTAAAAATGAGTACAAGAAAATAAAAACAAATACATGGGGAACTGAGCAGGTATTGCTCACCTCAAAAAGATTTGCAACCATTGGATTGAGGAGGATGTCCTGCTTCAGACTGAGGCTTCCAGCCTCCCTAGTGCTAGAGATGTGGAAACCCAGATCAACTGGATGAACACAGAATACTTCCATAATACCACACACTTTGTCTTCTGCCGACGGCGAGAAGCAAGACACGACAACCCAATATGAGTGATAAGCAAGCTTCTGCTTTATTCATGTTGCACCTCACTTATATCCTCATAATGTTAATCATGCCTACTAGTCCTAACAGCATTGGTCAGTTCTAAACAGTTACATTTAGTCTCCTCCCATATGTGGCTCCTGTTTTCAAGGATCTTTCTCATTACATCAACCGCAACTCAGTTCCTCGGTACTTTCCGCAGAGCTCACGGACAGTGTGTCCTTCAGCTTAAGTCACGTACATGTGAGGCCTAGACTTTGCTTTGATCACACAAGGCCTCCAAGGATCCCTGGCCTTGCTCTTGGAGCCATTCTGCAACAGTCTTCTACTCTGGGGCCTCTGGGGAGATTTAGATGAGACATTAGGAAGAAATGAGACATTCACTGCGAGGGTGGTGAGACACTGGCACAGGGTGCCCAGAGAAGCTGTGGCTGCCCCATCCCTGGCAGTGTTTAAGACCAGGTTGGACACAGGGGCTTGGAGCAACCTAGCCCAGTGGAAGGTGTCCCTGCCCATGGCAGGGGGTTGGAAGTGGACGAGCTTTAAGGTCCTTTCCAACCCAAACCATTCTACAATTCTATGAAACAGCAGCCACAGTAAAGCTGGAATATCACCCATCCTAGCTTCCATCTTGACTGGTTGATCTTCCATTATCTCAATCATGAAGAAGCTGTATTATAAACTACTATGTAGAACAGCAGCAGAGTTGGTCTATTTAAAATTTAGATCCTACAACAAACGTCTATCAACATCCACTGTGTGTTCTGATTGCCCTAAGAAACTGTTATCCACTGTGTACTAAAATATAGCACTTATCTCTATGTTTAAAGAGCAAGATACTGAAGAAAACAAACCCACATTCCAACTTTAATTAAGTCACTGATGCCAAGTTCAGCAATGGACGAAGATCTGACTATCTGCCAAGAAAGTAAGAAACTTGTGTTGCCAACACCAGAGCAATAGTTCTGTAACAAAGCAGCAGTGGAGCCAGACAGAGGAACATTATGGAAGTTGAGGTGAGAGTCCTGCTGTCCGGCATCCCTTTGGACATGTTCACTTTCTGCATTTTTACTTCATTAGCTCAGAAGCTAATGTCTTGTTAATAGATAAGGGGAAAGGAAAGATGCTGAATTGTTCTGTATTATTTTTTAATGCCATTTAAGAAACATCAATTACTCTGTAGGCTCAGTTAGCACCTAATACTAAAGATACGTTCATGTATTTCTAGAAACTAATACAATCTGCACATCTCTAAAGACGTTCCTGCTAATAACCCTTGTACAAGAGAGCTGGAATATTGTCACAGATGCCAGAAAACAGCAAGGACCAAATGAACTGTTGGACTTGATCATCTCACTAGTGTGCTCATGAGCAAGAAAAGAAAGCCTCTCTCAGTCACCCAGAGGGAAGGTATCAGTCTTCTGCTTGCACAGAAACTGGATTCGTAACACCTGCTTAGCCACTAACCACTTTTTGTCTCTTGTCAACAGTAGGGACATAAGCAAGTTAGGAGGATTGTTATCCTGTTCTTTCTTCTTCACCTATGGTTTCTTTCAATCCCTCAACTTTAAGGTGGCATCTGAAAGGTTGCATTCCTTCTCTTTTTCTAAGGAACAAATTAATTCTCTTTTCTTCTTCATTTTTATACCTACCTTGGCTATATCACACCAATATTCTCTAGCACCTAATTCTTAAGTCACTACTGGTAATGAGTGTATTGTTAAAATGAAAACCACTTTTAGGAACAGCTGAGCTGCAATACTAGTGCCTTGTGTACCTAGGATTCCTAATGAGACACATTGCATATGTCATCACTGTAAGACACTCTGCCTTGGCTGCCATCCCACTGAGCTAAAGCAGCATCATGTTAGAAATCAGCTATATCGTTGTGCCTGAAAAAGTGCCACTTCCTACTTCACTTTCATCAGCAGCAAGAGCAAGTTGCACTTCAGGAAATACACAGTCTTCAGACTACCACAGAAGAACCAAGTTCACTTCAGAGATTTCCACAAAATTGCTGCAGACTTCACACATCAAGTGATGCCACTAGCCAACAACATCAGCATAGGCAAATTCAGCTCATTAGCATCAGTTTGTATATTCTTGATTCCATTGCTCAAGCCAGTTAAATGCATCTGAAGGCAGTAAAGGCCAAAACAGCTCCATGGATGCCAGTTCAGAAGCTGAGATTTGCCTACCCTCCAATCCTTTCATTTAATAGATTAATTCCTTGGCTACAAAAAAGATCAACCATTTAGACTATTGGTTTCTTACTCTGACATTGAGGGAGTACTTGAAAAGAAAGCCAGCTTGAAGCAGGTAGTAATGCCTCTTTCCCAGGGCAGCCAGAAGGAACTTCTTAATCAAGTTCTAAGGATGCCTCCCCTGCAACAAGACACATCCCCAGCCTCAAGGGACAGGGGCACAGTTTCATACCAAAAACACCCTGAGCATGCAAATTCCACATGTCCATGAATGCAGTAAGTTAGCAGGAACTTAATAAAAATCTTTCCCACACAGAGTATTTGAGATAAACATGCTTCAGCTTATCCAATACACAATACAAGCGTGTCTGGGCAGCACAAACCAAAATAAGCCAGTGAAAAATGTGTTGTTTTCACTGACTCATTTACCCCACCTGTAGAACCCCTTTCAAATCTCTCACCTAATGGACCTTCAAACTTCCCACAGATAAAGGAAATGAAAAAAGAAAACTTGGGGGAGGGAAGGAGGAAATCAGTTTAACTTTCAACATTTCTTACACACATCAAAGGTCTCAGCCATGTAGTTCTATTAGGTTTCTGTCCCGATCCTTGCAAGATGTATGTGGAAAGGCCGTCAATGGTTTCACTGCATGAGACTGAAGAAAATGCAGACAATATAAATTTGAACTTTAATCTTTTTCTTTCCTGGAAAGCCATCTTAAAAGAAATGCTTATATAAACTATATATAGATGACGGCAAGTTGCAAGGCTGAATACAAATCTCTGATCCAATACAAATATTTTGCCACTCAGCTCATGACTGTGCACAGCAGTACTCAGGTCTCCCAGACTGAAGCACGGCACAGCTATACATTCTCACAGTTGGTACTGGCATTTGTAGTATCAGTGAGGTAAGTTTATAAGCTTTTTAAACCCAAAACACAGAAGACAGAAATCTTACAGTAAACAAGGATGAAAAGGAAGAGATAAGAGTGCAAATGACAAAGGGAGATGAGATTAAAATGTGTGGGGTGCAACATAGGTAGAGAAAAAATTACCAAAGGCAACCTTTAATACAGTGCAACGATTTTTTTCCTGCAGACACTGGATGGTCTAGACAATTTCAGATATTCCTGGAAGTTAATCCCTCAACTCTGCTAGAGATTTGACAGGGTCGTAACACCACAAACAACCTTTATTATGTACTTATCTTCCCTTCCCTCCTCAAAAAGGAAACAAAGTGTGTAGAGTATAAGGTGCATTTCATATGATTTCTTAGGATGACCTCATCCTAACTTAGGAATGCATCTCCCATTAACAGACACACATCAAAAGAGCAACTGCAGACACAAAGAGGGGAACAGTCACTGCTGTTTCAGCCTAGTACATATTAGCGATACTCCAATAACTTTGCTCCTCACCATCTGACCCTCTAGGATGGGGCAACTAGCCACTGAAAAGAACTTGCCTTTTTACTTTGTGTGGTGAGTTGGGGGAAGAGGGGAAGTGGTTTTTGGTTTTGGGTTTTCTTAAGAGGAAGTGAAGGCAGGAAGAGGTTAGAAAGAAGCAAAGAGTAGAAACTGGGGGAGAAAACAATGTTAATATGATCAATACTGACCAAACACTTGAAGAGTTTTTAAACAGGAAGTTGCTTCAGTTGAAACACATTGTGTTTTAATTACAAAGCAAGCCATGTCTTTGTCTGCAGTCAAGAAAAGCCTCAAAAGCCTCTTGCTTTTGGTAAAGTAACAGAAACTCTAAAGAACATTCAAATTCTTATTAAAAAGATCATTAACAATAACATTGCTTCCTGGCTATCACTAAACAGCTTTCCAGATTCAGTCCAGATTTAGAACAAAGTGTCCTAAAAGTTTTGTCCATTTTAACTACTTGACAATTCAGTCATTTTAAGTAGTGCAAAATGTACTGGCGGGACAGGACACACAGCATGTGTGCCAAAGAGCAAACACTTCTAGCTTAAGTGACAAGACGCAAAGCATAGGGGGATCTAGCCATAATAACCACCAACCTGACAACCCAGAGAGGCGCCATGGCATTAGAGGAGTCACAGCTGTACAAGCTCCTCCACGAGCAGCAACTGCACCTAAATTTGCCACAAGATACCCTGTCACAACAACCTCAGAGATCAGTATGAACCACTTGACCAAATGCAGGTAGATAAACACTCTCAGATCTCTTCACAGGTTCATTTTAAAAGAAAGCATGTGTCAACGTGCACTTCATGTACATTTTGACAAGGGCATATTACCTGATGGGGCTGTGAACTTGACCATCTGCTGTAGGAAGGAGCACCAGAAGTCTTGTTGGCTGTAGTTCTCTGCAAAGTAAAAGACAGACATGTCAAGTATTTACCAACATCAGTCATACACACAGTTAGCTTCACCAATCTCAACCATTTAAACTCATATAGTAAACAAAAAACCTCAAGACAATAAATATGATACATTAGCATAAAAATCGCATAAAGTTTGCTGAATTTGTCTCTTTAGACACTACTTGCAGCACTGCGTTCAGCTCTGGGGTACCCAACATGAAAGGGCCATGGACCTGCTTGCCTGAGTCCAGAGGAGGGCGATGAAGATGACCAGAGGGCTGGAGCACCTCTCCTATGAAGACAGGCTGCGAGAATTGGGCTTGTTCAGCCTGGAGAAGAGAAGGCTTCAGGGAGATCTTTTAACAGTCTTCCAATGCCTAAAGGAGGCCTACAGGAAGCAGGAACTTTTTGCAAGGTCACAAAGGGGTAGGACAAGGGGGAAAAGCTTTAAATACAAGAGAGGGCGAGAGGGGTCAAGGACAGCAGAAAGAGCTTTTTCAAATACATGGCAGATAAAACTAACACCAGAGGCAATGTAGGCTCGCTGATGAACGGGATGGGTGCCCTGGTGACAGAAGATACAGAGATGGCAGAGTTACTGAATGCCTTCTTTGTCTCTGTCTACTCTGCCAGAGGCAGTCCTGAAGAGCCCTGTACCGCTGAGACCTCATATGAAGACAGGTCAACGGAGCGGTCTGCCTTAGTCGATTAGGAATGGGTTAAAGACCAGTTGAGGAATCTGGACATCCATAAATCCATGGGTCCAGATGGGATGCACCCACGGGTGCTGAGGGAACTGGCGGAGGTCATTGCTAGACTACTCTCCATCATCTTTACCAAGTCTTGGGAAACGGGAGAGGTGCCTGAGGACTGGAGGAAAGCAAATGTCACTCCTGTCTTCAAAAAGGGCAAGAAGGAGGACCCGGGTAACTATAGACCGGTCAGCCTCACCTCCATTCCTGGGAAAGTGATGGAACACCTTATCCTTGGTGCCATCTTAAGGCATATCAAGGATAAGAGGGTTATGAGGGGCAGTCAACATGGCTTCACCAAGAGGAAGTCATGCTTGACCAATCTCGTAGCCTTTTATGAGAAAATAACACGGTGGATGGATGATGGCAGAGCAGTGGATGTGGTCTACCTTGACTTCAGCAAAGCGTTTGACACAGTCTCCCACAGCATCCTTGCAGCTAAATTGAGGAAGTGTGGTCTGGATGATCGGGTAGTGCGGTGGACTGTGAACTGGCTGAAGGAGAGAAGCCAGAGAGTTGTAATCTATGGGGCAGAGTCTAGTTGGAGGCCTGTATCTAGTGGAGTGCCTCAAGGGTCAGTACTGGGACCAGTATTATTTAATATATTCATCAATGATTTAGATGAGGGAATTGAGTGTACTATCAGCAAGTTTGCTGATGACACTAAGCTGGGAGGAGTGGCCGACACGCCAGAAGGCTGTGCTGCCATTCAGCGAGACCTGGACAGGCTGGAGAGTTGGGCGGGGAATAACTTGATGAAATATAACAAGGGAAAGTGTAGAGTCCTGCATCTGGGCAGGAACAACCCCAGGTTCCAGTATAGGTTGGGGAATGACCTGTTAGAGAGCAGTGTAGGGGAGAGGGACCTGGGGATCCTAGTGGACGACTGTGCCCTTGTGGCCAAGAAGGCCAATGGCATCCTGGGGTGTATTAGAAGGGGGGTGGTTAGTAGGTCGAGAGAGGTCCTCCTTCCCCTCTACTCTGCCCTGGTGAGACCTCATCTGGAATATTGTGTCCAGTTCTGGGCCCCTCAGTTTAAGAAGGGCAAGGACCTGCTGGAGAGAGTCCAGTGCAGGGCAACTAAGATGATTAAGGGAGTGGAGCATCTCCCTTATGAGGAAAGACTGAGGGAGCTGGGTCTCTATAGCTTGGAGAAGAGGAGACTGAGGGGTGACCTTATTAGTGTATATAAATATATAAAGGGGGAGTATCACGAGGATGGAGCCAGGCTCTTCTCAGTGGCAAACAATGATAGGACAAGGGGTAATGGGTACAAACTGGAACACAAGAGGTTCCACTTAAACTTGAAAAGAAACTTCTTCTCAGTGAGGGTGACAGAACACTGGAACAGGCTGCCCAGGGAGGTTGTGGAGTCTCCTTCTCTGGAGACATTCAAAACCCGCCTGGACACGTTCCTGTGTGACCTTATCTAGGTGTTCCTGCTCCGGCAGGGGGATTGGACTAGATGATCTTTTGAGGTCCCTTCCAATCTCTAGCATACTGTGATACTGTGAAAGGAGATTTAGAAATCATAGAATGGTTTGGGTTGGGAGGGACCTTCAAAGGCCATCTAATCTAAACCCCTTCAATGAGCAGGGACATCTCCAGCTAGATCAGGTTGCCCAGAACCACATCCAGCCTGGCCTTTAGTGTCTCTAGGGATGGCACATCCACCACCTCTCTGAGCAAACTGTGCCAGTATTTAACCACCCTCGGTGTAAAGAACTTCTTCCCCACATCCAGCCTTAATCTCCACGCTTTTAGTTTAAAACCACAACTCCTCATCCTATTGCAACAGGCCCTGCTAAAAAGTCTCTCCCTGTCTTTCCTATAGGCCCTTTTCAAGAACCGAAAGGCTGCAATAAGGTCTCCCCAGAGTCTTCTCCAGACTGAGCAACCCCAGCTCTCAGCCTTTCCTCATAGGAGAGATGTTCTGATCATTTCTGTGGCCCTCCTCTGGACTCTCTCCAACAGGTCCATGTCTTTCCTGTTCTGAGGACTCCAGGTGGGGTCTCACCAGAGCAGTGTAGAGGAGCAGAATGACTTCCCTTGACCTGCTGGCCACACTCCTCTGGATGCAGCCCAAGATACGATTGGCCTTCTGGGCTGCAAGCCCACATTGCCAGCTCATATCCAATCTTTCATCCATCCATACCCCCAAGTCCTTCTCCTCTGGGGTACTCCAAATCCCTTCATCCCCCAGCCTGTATTGATACCAGGGGCTGCCCTGGCACACATGCAGGACCTTGCATTCTGCCTTGTTGAATCTCAAGAGCTTCACATGGGCCCACTTCAAGCTTACCCAAGTCTCTCTGGGTAGCTTCCCATCTCTCTGGGTAGCTTCCCCTCCCTCAGGCTTATCAACTGCACCACGCAGCATGGTGTCACCTGCAAACATGCTGAGAGTGCACTCAATCCCACTGTCTGTCATTGATGAAGGTATTAAAGAGTACAGACCCAATACAGACCCCTGAGGGATACCACTTTTCACTGATGTCCATCCAGACATTGAGCTACTGACCATTCCCCTCTGAATGTGACCATCCGATCAATTCCTCATCCACCAAACAGTCCACCCATCAAGTCCATAACTCTCCAATTTAGAGAGAAGGCTTTTGTGGGGGGCTGTGTCAAAGGTTGTACAGAAGTCCATACAGACAACATCCACAGCCCTTCTTTTCTCCACTTATGTAGTAACTTCATCGTAGAAGGCCACTAGGCTTCTTAGGCAGGACTTCACAGAAGCACAAAATGGGTTGGGTCGTAAGGGACCTTAAGCATCATCCAGTTCCAACCCCCCCTGCCATGGGCAGGGACACCCTCCACTAAACCAGGTTGAACAAAACCCCATCCAACCTGGCCTTCTATTCGTGCACAGAGCAGCTCAGTGCACAGCGCATTTCTGTACTTATCATTTGGTACCCCACTTATGAAATTCTCCACATCACCTTTCAGAGATCCTGACCTTGATTGATGAAGTCCTGTACTCCTCCTCACTGTCTTGTGGGTAGCTGTGAGTCTCTGCCACAGCATGAGTAGGGAACCCATGATATACAACAAAGCGTGGACCACAATGCATGCTGAGACTATAGATGCCACAGAACTGTGTGTCAACATGTGCAACTGCTCTGACCTCCATCTTAAAAAGGGTGAAACTTCTACCTTTGACAGTTTCGTCTATAATTTTCCTTTGCACGGGTAAGAAACAAGTCACTTGTCCTTGATGAAGCTGTGCTGGCTGTCTCAAATCACCTCCCTGTCCTGCACGTGCCTTAGCATTTAGATTAGATATAAGGAAGAAATTCATCATCATCAGAATGCTGATGCACTGGCACAGGTTGACCAGAGAAGGTGAGGATATCCCATCCGTAGACATGTTCAAGGCCAGGTTGAATAGAGCTTTGAGCAACCTCATAATTAAGCTGCCTTTGATATTACAGAAGTATCAAAACACCACACCGCACATTCAGTAGCCAAAAGTCTTGCAAGTATATCACTATTATATTGTGTAAACTCAGGTATTATAGAAAACTTGTGACAATAACGCTATGTGTATCAGGAAGATCAAGTAGATTTGAGTTACCTACTCATGACATCTGCAGCCAAACAGCCTTTCCAGACATGAGATACTAATTTATCAGTATATTGTGTCACCAGCAGGATGCTAACAGGGGGACAGATTCATATTTGCACCATATGGGCATAAATTGTACTAAAAAAATGCAAGTAAGACAATCCATGTGAGTTTTATACCACAGTCTAGTATACTCTTTGTAAGTATGAAAATAAATAGCTTATGGCTTTTAACACCCAAGGATGTAGTACATTTCTATGCCAATCATAACCACTAAGGCTTACACATCATTACATATTCTAAAGCTAGCATATCATTCCCACTAATGGGAAACAGCCACTACAGTAATTGTGCTTTTGTGTTAGTTTAATCAAGACCCAGTTATTTTACAAATGCAGTTATTAGCATTCGTGTACAGTGTATTTAGCTTCTACTAGACACCCTTAGAAGGATAAGCACTTTTTAATAAAAAACAACAGAATAAAACTTTGATAAAAACCTAAAAAAAAAACCCAAACAAAAACAAAAACAAAAACCACACAACAATGATTTCAGCTTTATAAAAACTTATCAGAACTATGTTCATCTGCTTCAGAAAAAAGACTGGCCGATCTGTAAATAACAAGTTGAATAACAATAGCTGGAGTTTTCCTGGAAGCATTTGGAAGTTGTTCTCCAGCAAGATGCCTTTCCACAAGCACCACAGCTTTCTTTTTACGTATATATATATAAAAATAAATAATGAGGAGCCACTGGCGTGAGGCTACCATCTGCGGGCTTATGACTGAATGCCTCTAATTATCCTGCCTAGATGCTTGTTGTGCTATTGCATCATCAGTCGCTTGTGTTTGACCCAGGAGATGACAGTCTTGTTCAGAATGCATGGCTGAAGGTCTTCCTGAATATTTGTCAACAAAGACAGGCCTTCCTCGTAGGAGAACTCCTATCTTCAAACCCAGGCTGATGGAGCTCGTCTAGCCTTGTATGGTCTTCCATCATAGAGAAGGACACTCTTACAAAACCTATGACCTGTGGACATTGCTGTCACCGTCCTAGCTAACTAGGCTGTGGCAGTTAAACCTCAGGTTTAAAGGATGGGGCCAGTTCCACGCAAGCTGCTCGTCACCTAAAAAATCCACTGTGCAGGCTGGAAGGGCTCACTCTCACTTGTCTGCATGGATGGACGAGGGTCAAAACGGTAGGTGACAAGGTGCATGGGTAGCTGCAGATCCAACCTTGCATGTGGGCGGACCAGCACATAAGTAGCTCGAGATCGCTCAGGAGATGACAGTCCTGGTTGGACATTTCCTCATTGCCTAAGCACCCTTTTTTCCAACCAGATTTGCATACCCCACATGCCCTTGGTCATCGTGCTTGTAGTAAGCGTGGTTAAAGCCCTTCCCAAATCTTCACTAGCGAAGCCAAGCCAAGCCATGTCTGCCTTTGGTATTTTCCCATAAAAAATCTAAATAGTCCTCCTGTCCAAACAGAGAAAGAATCTTTGGATTTATTACTTACTCCAACACCCATTGCCTCTAGTAGGTACATTTCCTTTACAGCAATCACTCTGGAACTCTTCCACCTCAATTTCAAGGACATCCCAAATAAAGACATCCCATAGAGAAACAGTATTGCAAAATTACAGAGAAACAAGAGAATATTTTCCACACCAGACAGCCAGCAGACAAGTACCTCCAAAGCAAAGGCAGAAGATCATCTTTTGTCTAACTTTACAAACAAGAAAGGACCAGAGCCTCAGAAGTATTTCCAAGCTGACCTCCATCTTCCAGTTTGATTAAGAGATAAGCACTTTAAGAAGATAGATCACAGAATCCCACAGAATCCCAAGGGTTGGAAGGGACCTCAAGAGATCATCTGGTCCAATCCCCCTGCAAGAGCAGGGTAACCTAGAGTACATCACACAGGAACTTGTCCAGGCGGGCCTTGAATATCTCCACAACCCCCCTGGGCAACCTGTTCCAGTGCTCTGTCACTCTCACAGTAAAGAAGTTCTTCCTGATGTTAACATGGAACCTTCTATGCTTCAGTTTACACCCACTGCCCCTTGTCCTATCACTGGATATCACTGAAAAAAAGCCTAGCTCCATCATCCTGACACCCACCCGTTACATATTTGTAAACACTGATGAGGTCACCCCTCAGTCTCCTCTTCTCCAAGCTGAAGAGACCCAGCTCCTTCAGCCTCTCCTCATAAGGGAGGTGTTCCACTCCCTTAATCATCTTTGTGGCTCTGCACTGGACTCTTTCAAGCAGTTCCCTGTCCTTCTTGAACTGAGGGGCCCAGAACTGGACACAATATTCCAGATGTGGCCTAACCAAGGCAGAATAGAGGGGGAGGAGAACCCCTCTTGACCTACTAACCACACCCTTTCTAATGCACCCCAGGATGCCATTGGCCTTCTTGACCACAAGGGCACATTAATTGTAGAAACAGTAATATAAGAGGATTTAGATCAGTATTTTCTCCATCCTCCCAGGTTTTTTTTCCCTCTATTGATAAATCAGTGAGTAGGGTCACTTGCATGTTCCAAGGTTATAGAGTAAAGGCTTACACTGCTCACATACAGGAGATTCTTTATCAGATAATTTGAAGTAGATTTTGAAAGATCTAGAAAATACAATCTGAGCTTCCTTTCAAGTTCTAAGGGACAACAGGAAAAAAACTGAGCTCTCTGACAACACAATTTAAAACATCTGCACCAAGCAGTTCCCAACTCTGCCAGGGCCCACAGCAAGCCCCCTAAATTAGCTCTTAGCTAATTTTATATCCAACACTCCTACCTTCCAACTTATTTCTACTCCTTGAAAACTGCCTTTCATGTATAAAAACCCCCTCCCAGCTACTAATAACTAATTAGGACTGACTACTCTAATTACATGCTTTCTAAAGCTGCTCCTTATGTTCTTGCCCGTCCTTCTCATTCCCTTCACCTGTGAAGAGAGATTAAACTCACACGGCTGCAGGTGATCACCAGTCATTTTAAAAGAACAGCAAGCTTCTACAAAAAAATTTTAGAAAGATGCAATAATCTTCCTAGCAAAGTGTACTACTGAAGGCAATAAAACTGCTAACTGGACATGTGAGGTTTGGTATCTCAGATGGAAGCTACGGAAAAGAAGAGAGAAAGGAAAACTGATGGCCTTCACACTGCTGCCCAGGAAACAGTTGGTAGGAGATGATGAAATCTTAGTTTCACGTGCAAGGTGTGCTTCAACCACCAAGCCTGAATGTGAGTAATGCTGATGAAACATCAGACCACCTCCAAATCCTAGTGAGAGTAAGAAAAAGTACTTTCCATAGCAGCGGTGGTACAGATAAAAGAAGAGCAAATGATGCAGTGTATGTGCAAAGCTGCTGTTCCATCCATAGATTGCAGGAAAACTAGTCTCAGAAGATACTACTGTTGAGCACAGTAGATAAGAGAGCTAGAAACCACACAAAAGCCTTTTAGGAGGATACGTGGAAATCTGAGTACAGCTTAATAAGAGAGCTCATTAAAACGTAAGTTATTTCTTCATTCTTGGGCTAAGGCTATTAACAACTTATAGAATACAAGCAAAGATCACATACAATCCATAAATAATTTCTCATTCAGTCAAAGAGAGCTTCAATGTAAGGCCACACTGCAAAATTAGAGAAGAAAAGCAGAGCATGGAGTACAACTGTCGTTACGTGATAATGTTTCATTGCACGAAGAAGTGGTAAATGCTCCATCTCTGGCAGTGCTCAAGGCCGGGCTGGACCTAGCCTGGTTGTTGCCCAATCTGGCAACATGGTCTAGTGTGAGGCACCCCTGCCCGTGGCAGGGGGGGTTGGAAAGAGATCATCTTAAGGTCCTTTCCAATCCTAACTATTCTATGATTCTAAAAAGAAAAAAAAATAGAATATATATTGTGATAACAAAGCCAAGGTTTAGAACTTGCTCTACAGCAAGATAAGCTTACAAAGACTTCTGATGGGCATGACAATTCATCCCATTAGCTTGAAAAAGTATCTTAAGATAGGATGAATTACTGTCTGGCAGTACCTGTCTCTTTCCATCCACTCACTGGAGAGAGAGGCTAAGCAGCCAGTTTGATTGAGACATCTAACCTTGGATGGCTAATGTTTGGTGAAATTAAATCTACCCACACTTCCTGTTCTTCCTCCTACCAAGGGACATAGACAATTTATCTTCTTCTAGAGTTTAAAGGGCTATTATGGTAGCAATTTGCTATGTAATCAGGGTACTTCTGAACTACCATGTGATCTCCTACAAACTTATCTTTCATACGCAGCTCACTGGTAGAGATGTGAAATACTGTTTTGACTTTTAGGACTTGGGACTTTTTTGGCTAAGCAAGAAGGGGGGAAAAGATTTTTACTTAAAAATAGAGAAAATATAATAGAGAAAAGATAATGCTAAACATTTAATCAAAATCTTCTTCTTTTTTTCCCCAGAGAAAAAAATACTTATACATGTAGTTCATAGAATCATAGAATAGTTAGGGTTGGAAAGGACCTTAAGATCATCAAGTTCCAACCCCCCTGCCATGGGCAGGGACACCTGGCTCTAAACCATATTACCCAAGGCCTCGTCCAACCTAGCCTTGAACACTGCCAGGGATGAAGCATTCACAACCTCCCTAGACAACCCATTCCAGTGCCTCACTATCCTAACAGGAAAGAATTTCCTCCTTATATCCAATCTAAACTTCCCCTGTTTAAGTTTTAACCCGTTACCCCTTGTCCTGTCACTACATTCCCTAATGAAGAGTCCATCCCCAGCATCCCTATATGCCCCCTTCAGATCTTTGAGATAACCTATTCCTGCTCTTCAATTTCCTGGTCTAAAATCTTGCTGACATTCAGCACGCATCTTGCTCATCAGTTTTACTGGAGAAGTTGCTTGTTTAAAGAATATAGCATGCAGCTGGTTATGTGAGAGCTGACATCAAACTCAGAATATATTATGCACTGTCTAATATCCAGATTACTTTTTTCTATTATTTGCTATGGAATTTCCCTGATTTTCCCTTAGATTCAAAAATTCATTTGCTGAACAAATAATGACATCTGACAACACTGTAAGATAGTTATTTCTTTGAAGTCTGCTTTCTTTTTTCATGGAGTTTTGCATACCTGTGACTTTTGCAAAGAGGACATAGTAATGTTATATTGAAAAAGAACAATATCCAATGGCTGCTTATTGACAGATACAGGCTTTGGGGTTCACTTATTTATTTTATTTTCTTTCACAGCAGGAGTTTATGAAAATAAACACAAGCAAAAAAATAAAGTTTTAACCTCTCGTACTGTAAAGGGCTAGAACGTCCTTTATGTCTCTCCAGAAACAAATAGCAGATGAAGTCCTTTTGCATTAGCAGGTTGGAGGAGGGGGGAGGAGGGAAGAGAAGTGATGAAGTACTGAATTTTATTTCTCTTTATTTATTGAGCTTATTCCACAACAACGCAGTATAGAAATTATCAAGTTCTTAATTTCTATATACAAGTTAAATACAAAAGGTGCAACTTCTCTGATTCTATCTGATCAAAAATAGTGCTTAGAGGAATTACAGAGTCTGAACTTTGGACCAGAAATACCTCTTGAAACAACATAAACTCTATACCTGCATGTCAGCCTATGGTTTGGCTCCAGACATCCATAAGCCTTGCTGATAGTCTGTGTGGGGCAAGATCTGCGCACTTAATGGTATTAAATCCTTCACAGCCTCTTCCTCACAAACATCATCAGACGAGTCAGCTCAGTGGAAAGGGCCTCCCTTGTTGTGCTTCCAATGTAGGATCACACCTGGCTCCACGGGGAGACAAACCATACTGAAGATTGTTTGTTACAGATGCTCACCCATAAACCCATTTTCACTCCTGTGCCATAAATGTATATGATTCTTTGCTTCCTTCATATCTTCATCCTACTTTTCAACAATGCCAATATACTGGAAATTCATAGCTAGTGCTGCTCTGGACATAAGACAAAACAAATTGCAAGTACTTGAAAGATCCATAGTTGCTTCAATACCGTACAAGTAAAGTGAATTTTCAAGTTCTTATTCCTCACAGTTAAAAACCCTCCAGAACTGCCTGGAAAAGTACCTGCTTTCTAGTAAGGCCAGCACTATGAAATTCTAGAGAGATTTTATGTAACTATTTTTGTTTTGTCAGAAAAACAATGACAGAAAAGGTTGATTATTAGGATTAATAACAGGAACATCATTTGATTACAGCTATGCAGCAGTTTTTACCTCTTGATGGCAAACATTGCTGATCATGGGGTCAGGACACAAAATGAAATGCAGTGGCATTGACAGCAGTGGAATGACAGTACATGGCATGACAGTATGGTCTTCTCTTCTGTGCAAAGGGCACATGACACATTCTTCAGCTAGCTTGGCAGATGAGTGAACAGCATATGTCAAAGTGACATTGTTGTTTTTCAGGAATGAGATGATGCAGGAGAATCAAGTATGATGTCCCATAAAAGTGCAAAATCAAGAACAAAGCATTAATAAAACATCTTATCTCCATATGGTGGTCAGGGTGTAAAATTTAACAGACACTGGGAAAGTTTGTTAAGTAATACAAATACATTTGTAAGTTGTCTATGAAAAAGTACACAGTGGGAAAACAAACTTAAGATTGTTACACAATGTCAACAGGGATTACTTCCTCTAGCTTACAGAAATCAATGTTATGACAGGAAGAGACGGAGTAGGAAAGATATTGACTGAGCTGTCAACCCTAAGAGTGCATCTCTCTGAACCTGTGAGTTTGGGCTTTGATGAAGCAAGTGCATTCAGTGGATGTTTTTATAGGAAGTCAGGCACTCACTCAAAGTACTTGCATTTTATATCCACTGTCTACTCTTGGTCATCAACATAATGACTTGTAATTTTTGAGGTGAAATTGCCAAGAGTAGTATCAACCCAACACTGAATTCTTGATGGTTTAGCAGTTTCATAATTGGGCTCTGAACCACGGTGTAGGGCTTGTTGTGACACTGTGACTCCCCCTCTTTTTTCTTTTTGTCCACTCCGCTTAACCATTTTAATATAGATATTTTGAAAAGCTTCTGAACAAAGACAGAGATGAAAACACCCTGTCTCTGAAACTCCCTTATACTTGCCAACCACTAGTTTTGTGTGAAAAACACTCCACTTCATGACCTGCCGTATCCTATTTAATTGTTAAAATTAATAATGAAGGCATTTGAAAGTTCAAAGTATATTTTTAAATTATGATGAAGTCCACAAGCCTTTCATATCTCACAAACCAAATAAGAACTGTTATTATGGATTGCACTACCCATCTTAAACCACACCTACCTTAGTAGAACTGGCTGGTCAAGCTTGAGCCGACACTACTGTAGCCATTAATTCCTTCCTCATTCCCATTTGTATTGGTCAACAAAAGAGCATCATACTTGAATCACAAACAAGCTGAGAAACTGTTACTGTTGATGACAAGCAACAACTTATTTCTTAGGAATTTTAATATGGCGAAAGAACTTCTCAAGTCTGTGGAGATGTTACTGTGTAGCCAGCACTTTCTCCCAAAGCCAGAGATTTTGTAGATAAGCTGCAAAGAGGTCGAGGAGCAACCTTCAAGTTTTTCAGATGGAGTTCATACAAAATTGGCATCCTTATCCCATAAATGTACAGTTAAGAAAGTGTAAGAAAGTCACAAGACTCAGACACATGTAATAAGGAGGATAAATCCTCTCAGCTTGAGTGAAAAAAAAAGAATACAGAAAAATTTGAGGCTTTGAGGTCAAGAACTCTCCCAAGCAGTACAGAGAAGGTAGGGGAGTACGTCACAGCCATATGAGAGTTAATATAATCAGAAAGTGGATTTTTAAAAGTTAGCAGCTGCTAGAAAAGACTACCAGGTAGAAAGTAAGTATAGTATTATGTTGAGTGATATTATATTATCATCAGCCAATAAACTTATGCAACCAGGAAAAGTTCCTTAACTTTTCAGGGAACACAATAGTATTGATAATACCAGGACACCTACTCCCATTCAGAGAATGCAAAGTGAAATATAAGATGCATTATGAGAAGAACTTGGAATGTATGACATCTTTTGTGCCCTTTGGACTCTCACCATTTTCCTGAGTAAATGAAACACTGTGGCAAAAGGAGGTGCAGGGAACAGACTATAAGAAAGACAGTCTTGTTTCTGGCAGACAGTGGAATGGGATTAGTTTTGGGAAACTGAAAGAGGTGGCTTTCTTCAGAAGTTTGCATAGGTCTGCAAAAATGGAATGATCAGGTATATGTTGATTTGAAACAAAGGAATAACACTAGGAATGTGAAAAAATTCATTGCTCATGAGAGCTGTTATCTTCTGGCAGGTATTCTGAGAAGGATATCTGTCCTACTTGAAAAAGTAGGCAAGAAACATGGAAAGTAATCCAGAATCTTTGAGAAATACCATGTCTAGGGTGTTAAAAGATAACTAAGTGACCACTTCGTAGGCAACCTCTAGAGATACACTATAGAGAGTATCAAAAAGCATTATGGGAACAGATGCAAATACAAAAAAACAATGGATGCTTTCATAAAGGCGTGGGGGGGATCTTTCCTTCTTTTATTAACGCCCACCAAAGATAATAAGATTCAGGATTACACTTACATTGAAGATTATAATAAAGCCAGAACAGAAAAAAGCCTTGGTAAGACAATGCAAAAGACAATAATGCAGAAATTGAAGTAAAAGATGGTATAGAGTAGATGTATTACTCAGAGTATTTTCATGTATTTCAGTACTGGGAGGGAAGGACATGAACCACGAAGGTTCAGGAAAGTGCAAAAAAAAAATCTTTATTTGCAAACAGTGCAATCAGAGAAAGGTGGAGGAGGCTCTGTAATGCTCTCTGTAATGGTGAGAGATAAAAGCAAACAACAAAAGGCTATTTTCTAGATAAATGAGTCATTCTCAGAAGAATCAAATCTTTACAGTGTTCGAAAGGCAATTAGACATTCAGGAAAAATGCTGACAATTCCTGCTGGATTATTAAGACCAGGATGCAATAAACTTAGTCAGATTATTTACAACCTAAGTGTGAAAACATTCCCATAGAGTGGAAAGAGAAAATCATATTTCCAATTTCAAAATAGAGAAGTATTTGAAATGGAACAATAATTTGTGTATTTCTTCCCATTACAAGCTCAAAAATCCATCCTCCATACCTTTTATAGACACATACTCATTAAACAGAGGAAACTATGAGAGACAGCAAGTATTGGTGTCTGGCAAAGAGCACGATATTCTCACCAAAGATTAGTCACAAAAAATGAAAACAAGCAATCAGTTGCAGTTAGATGCTGTCTCAGGAGAAAATGCTGATATAAACATGAATAAGGTGTAACTTCTTAGAGGATTTAGGAAGAATACATTACTGGGTGGTTTGCCTGCAGGGAGATGATCTGACATTTTAAGAAGACCGTAACACAAGCATGAAACTGTTTGGCCAATAGGTAGAAAGTTGAGAGCTTTCTAAGAAGGGAGACAGTGAAACTTCTGCTTTGTTTCATGAGCAATCCAATGCTAAGGAGGGAAAAAGAAAAGCTCCACATTTTTCACAGTCACTGGGAGAGTCTAGGGTTGGAAGCAACTGAAGCAATCTGCCTCAACTTCTAAGTAAACAGCTGCTCTAGGAAGGACAAGGTAGGAATTAAAAAGTGTGTTTTCAGATCACTGCACATAGGAAGAAAATATCAGGGAATATAAAACCAGGTATTTTTTTTTAATGATAATATTTTGACCAAGCCTTTTGTCAATGACATAAGGTTGCAATGAGTTTGGTAGCTTAAACACCTGGCAGCTTTAAGCTTAAGTACAGTTAAGTTACAGTTTAAGTACAAGTGTGAGGGGGGAAGGAATTCAGTTATTTAGTGCTCTGACCCTGGTAACAGTGGGGAACTTTGTCTTTATACTCTTATTTTCCTAAAAAAAAACCCTAGAAAAGTCACCAAAGTATAAAAAGGGATTTGAATATATTAGCACTGATATTACTTATCACCACCTGAGACAAGGAGCTGACAAACTGCAGGGGTGACATTGCACTCCATTTTGACTGTAGTCAGTGCTCACATAATGCAACTAGCATGGGTGACAGCTGCTGAGACTGTGAAGTGGTACAAGGTTTACTAGCTGCCAACCACCACAGTAAAGTTGCTGAGCTCCTGTGTATGTAAAGTACTCTCATTCTGCTGCAGGTATCTCCATAGAGAGTTACTGAGAATACAGCTGACTGCTTTGCACGGGATCCCTACCACCACTATTAGTGCCCAAGCAATGTGTTGTGATTTTTATGGAGAGAGTCTAGTAATCCAGCTAATACTCGTTTGCAAACAGTATGCTCATTTATCTAAAGTCTGTGAAATCCTACAGATACTGCCTCCACCTACCTTCCTCTTCTACCAGTATGAGACTTTATGTTCTTGTTAAAAACCACTGTGGTTGCTCCCTGCATTCAGCTTGCACTCCTTCTTCCCCAGACCCATCACACAATCTAAATCCCAACGCCACAGAAGGTGAGACAGACATTCAAATTTACCATCACTGCAGGAGTAAAGATGCGACATAGTGGCTATAGCAGCAATAACTGAAAATATATCATTCCAGCTCCTTCAAATGCTCCTCCCTGTACCATGATCAAGGCACACCATAGCAATAAATTCTTCTAAGAGCCCTTAAATCTATCACACTAATTGCTTAATGTGAAATAGCCATTCATCTTTCCTGGTAACACTGCAATGCATGAATTTGCTGTAAGATTATTTTTTAAATGTTTCCTTGTGATTAAACCATGAAATAAAAGAAAAAGTAACATCACTGTCTACTTTCAGGCTAATGATTCTTTTTGAAGCCTAGAGAGGAATCCAGGATGGAGGAGATGAAAGATACAGAGAACAGTCAACAAAAAGAGATGGATATTTCCCTGCTCCCTTCACATGCATTCTTAGCACTTAAGACACTTATTTCTAGGTCGCAGATTGAATAATCAACAGCCATATTTTCAGAAATTCCCTAATAATCTTCTCTTTAAATTTCTTTCTAGAAGTCTCCCAGCAAATCTTCATTCATTTAGTGTACAGAGTGAATGAAATTGGACTGTATCTTAGTAGAGGGGTCAAATATTTAAAATAATAATATTCTTTGGAGTTAGTTGATAAATACATGTGGAAAGAAACTTCAAGGAAAGCATAGGCAATAATGAGAGGCAAACTTGGGATCATGAGCATGTTCTTTGTCGATTCTTTCATTTTATAGTAACCTTGCCAAATTAAGAATATTCCAAGTGCATTAGGAAAGGCTGCCCTCTTCAGACAAACTTAGTAAAAGGTACTCAGAAGAAGTTCTAAGGGTCTTCAGATTAAAAGAAGAATGTGGTGAAATTCACTGTGCAGTGCAATATCAGCACTGTATCAACTTTCTTCTCCTTAATAACAATTTGCTCCTGCATAAAGAAAAGCACTGCTTGTCATTATCTGCATATTAATGTCTGTTTGCTTTGACTCACTACAGATCCATTTACACATTTTCTGTAAGGCTGTTAAAACTTTCATTCACATTCTGGAATACAGAGACATAATTAAGTAAGAAAGCTATCGAGTATGAGCTTTCCCTATGCTGTCATATGGAAAAATAACCCATTTGGCAATGCTGAATTTCTATCACACAGGAATTTTCATTTAAAATTATAAACTTGCTTCTTTTCTTTAACAAAATTTGGGATTTAGATATATTTTGATCTCCCTAGCAATTCAAAATAGTGAGTGGAAAAATGTTTTTGTCATCATGACTGATGTTTTATAGTTGATGGCTATTTTTAACTACTTTTCCTTAAATCTTTCCTGAACAACTAGGAAATGGAGCTTACTTAGCCAGAAAGTTACTTTTCTTTTCCTCACTATTGTCAAATGTCTTCACAGGTGAAATAGTGGATTTTTATCTTGCAACACACCAGGTGGCAAAACACAAGGCTAACAGGTACTTTACTAGTGAATATCAATGAATGTTCCTAAGGAAGACAACCTGTATGAAGAAAATAACTGTATCTGGGTTTAGTACTGTAAGTAATAGCTTCCAATGTATTTATGAGGTGGACATAAATATTTTTGTGATGCTTCACTTTGAAAACAGAAAGTTCTGGCATGAAATCTGCCAAGGAGAACTAGAACACCAGACCTGATACATATCTATCAACATTCTTCAAGTCCTTTGACAGGACCTGGGGCTGTAATAGGTAAACTTTTCAAAACAGTCACTGTCAACATAGCCCCCTAAAGTTGTTCCAGAGCAGGATGCAGAGACGATGCTACTCAAAGAGAAAGTATTACTAGTGATAGAAAGATACAAGGGATTTAACTGCCAGCTTGATTGAAATCTCTCCATTCATCCTTAGACAAGGTCTTTTTTTTTTTTTTTCTTTTTAGCTTTTCAGCAAAGCCTCCAATGTTGTCAAGTCTTGCTTAACTGCTCGATGAGTTTGTGAGTTGAGATACAGCTATTTTTCATTGCAAAACACCTTTTTATTTGGTCTCAAAGCACTTAGCCTAAGCATAATAAATCCAGTTCATTCTATATTCTGCTCTAGAATTTGAATCAAGTTTCCTGTCTCTTTCACCACATCACACAGGCTATCTGGTATTCTTCAAACACCCCTTTCCCACAGAAATTCTCTTGAGCATGTGATACAGGCAGCATTTCTGAGTTCACTTTAACAAAAGCCCCACAGTCGTAACTTCAGCCATGTGGGGAAGTCCCTCTGACGGCTTCTCTTTACTTTTTTTCTTTCCACTCTGTTAAATAGAATTTGGCTTAAGATGCACTTTAAGTTAAAGCATTACTTAAATGCTGTGTTGAACTGGGGCCCGAAACGAGAATTTAATTTCCTTAATAACTCTCAATATACCATTACTAGAATAAATGTAGAAAAATCAGACTTTCTGAAAAAAATGTGTCTCAAGGGCACTAGTGCAAGCAAATTATGGAGAATTTAAATAATGCCAAATTATAAATCTCAAATCTACCAACACTTAACCATCTGTCTTACCAGTATGCTAAGGAGTAGGTCTCATTTAAAGACTGAGATGTTAGAGCTGAAAATGAATATTTGCCTTTTAATCCCCTCTTGTACTATAATATTCAGTTTCATGTATAATTGATGGGCTAAAATTTTAAGATAGATAGAGTAAATAAATTATGAGTATTCAAAATATTGCCCTTTTGCCAGTAAAACTCTATCATTCTTCACACTGATGCAGCCACCTCTCATGCTATCTTTATTCACAGGAGCAATATCTTCTGTGATTTTAAGGTATATGCTTACTAACATGATTTTGATGGAAAACATAACCATGATTTTGTAATAATCAAAATACAGTACATTTCATTTGGGTATTTTTCCTTCATTCAGAAGAGACATAGTGTAAGAGAGAGAGGCAAATTAGTTGAATACCAGCATTTTATATGCTATTGCTAGTTCTTGCACAATAGAATTCCTGAGCACTGTGCTGTAATTCTTTCCTGCAGTGAAACACAGGGGTGACCACATTGGCATTCCTGAATCTTCTTATGCTGTTCAATTATAAGACTGCTTGTATTAGGAAGAGAGATTGAGTTATGAATTTTCTCAAGTGACAGATTCTGTTATATAAACCACTGGTGAGTCTGCGAGTGCCATTCAACATTTGCAGCTTTGGAATTAATTTTATTCGTCTTCTTCCCATGAGGAAATTAAAAATATGAACAGTTTCACTGATAAGGAGCACAGTTTCCATGACAAAGTCACATCCCTGGGAAAACCCCAAGCACGTTTTCCAGACACAGGGAACAGAGCTGTGGGTTAGGGTTAGCGAGGGTTAGGGGTTAGGGTTAGGGATTAGGGTTAGGGATTACAGTTAGGGTTAGGGTTAGGGGTTAGGGGTTAGGGTTAGGATTAGGGTTAGGATTAGGGTAGGGATAGGGTTAGGGTTAAGTTTAGGGTTACAGTTGTGTTAGGGTTTGATTTAGGGTTATGCTTGGGTTAGGGTAAGGGTTAGGTTTAGGGTTGTGTTAGGGTTAGGGTACGGTTAGTGTTAGTGTTAGGGTTAGGATTAGAGTTAGTGTTGTGTTAGGGTTATGGTATTGCTAGGTTTATGGTTTTCGTTAGTGTTAGGGCGAGGCTTAGGGTTCAGTTAGGTTTCGGGTTAGGCTTGTGTTAGGGGTATTGTTAGAGTTAGGGTTAGTGTTTGGGTTGGGTTAGGGTTAGGTTTATGTTTGGGTTAGGTTTAGGTTTAGGGTTAGGGGTATTGTCAGGGGTAGTGTTAGTGTTAGGGTTAGTGTTGGGTGGTGGTTAGGGTTAGAGTTAGGGTTACGGGTAGGTTTAGCTTTAGTGGTAGGGTTAGAGTTAGGGTTAGGGTTAGGTTTAGGGGTATTGTTAGGCGTAGGTTTAGGGTTAGGGTTATTGTTGGGTGATGGTTAGTGTTAGGGTTAAGGTTAGGTTTACGTTTAGTGTTAGGGTTAGGTTTAGGGATGGGTTAGTGTTAGTGTTAGAGTTTGGAATGGGGTTAGCGTTAGGGTTAATGTTTGAGTTGGGGTTATGTTTAGTGTTAGGGTTAGGGTTACTTGTAGGTTTAGGTGTTTGGTTAGGGTTAGGATCAGCATTATGGCTAGGGTTATATTTAGGGTTAGATTTGGCTTAGGGTTAGGTTTAGGGTTGAGTTATTGCTAGAGTTAGTGAGCCGTTAGGGGTAGGTTTAGTGAGTAATTAGGGTTAGGGTTAGTTATCCATTAGAGTTAGTTTTAGTGAGCCTTTATGGTTAGTCTTAGGGTTAGTGAGCCGCTAGTGCTGGGATTTCGGTTAGGCTTAGTGAGCCTTTAGTGTTATGGTTAGTGTTAGGGTTTTGTTTAGGGTTAGATTTAGTTTAGGGTTCAGATTGTGTTATGGTTAAGTTTAGGGTTATTGTTGGGTTAGTCTTAGGGTTAGGGATAGGTTTAGGTTAGGGTTAGTGTTAGAGTTAGGGGTATTGTTAGGGGTTAGGGTTAGTGTTAAGTTTTGGGTTAGGGGTTGGGTTAGGGTTAGGGTTAGGATTTGGGTTAAGGCTAGGGTTAGGTTTAGGGTAGTGTTGGCTTAGGGTTAGCATTAGAGTTGGGTTAGATTTAGGGTTAGTGAGTCATTAGGGGTAGGGTTGGTGAGCAATTAGGTTTAGAGTTAGTGATCCGTTAGAGTTAGGGTTAGTGTTATGTTTGGGTTAGTGTTAGACTTAGGGTTAGTGTTATTTTGGGGTTAGGATTAGTGTTAGGATTAGGGTTATTTTTAGAGGTTAGGGTTAGGTTTAGGGTTGGATTAGATTTATGGTTCTGTTTGGGTTAGGGTTAGGTGTCGGGTTAGGGGTTGTGTTAGGGTTAGGGCTAGGGTTATGGGTAGAATTGGGTAGGGTTTGGGTTAGAGCTAGGGAAAGGGCTAGGGTTAGTGTTGAGTTAGGTTTATGGTTAATGTTAGGGTTAAGGTGAGGTGTAGGGTTAGTGGTTGGGTTAGAGTTAGCGTTCAGGTTAGGGCTAGGGTTTGTGGTAGAGTTGGGTTAGTGTTAGGTTTAGTAAGCCGTTAGGTTTATGCTGAGGGTTAGTGAGCCACTAGTGTTAGGGTTTGGGTTTGGGTTAGTGAGCCACTAGTGTTGGGGTTTGGGTTAGGGTTGGCGAGCCATTAGTGTTAGGGTTATGATTAGGGTTGTGTTAGTTTAGGGTTATGGTTATGGTTAGTGTCAGGATTAGGGTTAGGGTTGGGTTAGTTTTATGGTTAGTGTTAGGTTTGGGTTAGGGTTAGGCTTAGCCTTAGCACTAGTGAGCCACTAGGGTTAGTGTTAGCGTTATGGTTGGGTTACTGTTATGGTTACTGTTAGGATTATGTTTGGGTTAGGTAGTGTTAATATTAGGGGTATTGTTAAGGGTTAGGGTTGGGTTAGGTTTAGGGTTCTGTTTTTGTTAGGGTTAGTGTTTGGGTTAGGGTTAGGTGTCAGGTTAGGGGTTGGGTTAGTGTTATTGTTAGGGCTAGGTTAGCGTTAGGATTGGGTTAGGGTTTGGGTTAGCGTTAGGGATGGGTTAGGGTTAGGGTTGGGTTAGGGTTATGGTTAATGTTGGGGTTAGGGTGTGGTGTAGTGTTAGGGGTTGTGTTAGGGTTAGCGTTAGGTTTAGTGCTAGGGTTTGGGTTGTATTTGGGTTAGGGTTAGGTTTAGTGAGCCGTTAGGGTTATGCTGAAGTCTAGTGATCCAATAGTGTTGCGGTTTGGGTTAATATTAGTGAGCCGTTAGTGTTAGGGTTATGATTATGGTTGGGTTAGTGTACGGTTAGGGTAATGGTTAGGGTCAGGTTTTGTGTTAGGTTTGGTTTAGTGTTAGGGTTAGTTTCAGGGTTAGGTTTGGTTAGTTTTATGGTTAGGGTTAGTGTTGGTTTAGTATTAGGATTAGTCTGAGGGTTGGGGTTAGATTAATTTTGGGTTATGGTTAGTGCTAGATTTAGGGTTAGGGTTAGTTTTAATGTTGGGTTTAGATTTAGGGTTAGGTTTAGGTTTGGGTTACGGTTAGTGTTAGTGTTAAGATTAGGTTAGCGCTAGGTTTAGGTTTAGAGTAGGGTTAGGGTTTGGGTTAGAGTTGGGTTATGGTTAGGGTTAGTATTTCGGGCTGGATTTAGGGTTGGGGTTATATTTGGGTTAGGGTTATGCTTAGGGTTAGGGTTAGGGTTAGGGTTAGGTTTAGGGTTATGCTTAGGGTTAATGAGCCACTTGTGATTGGGTTTGGTTTAGGGTTAGTGAACCATTAATGTTTGGGTCGGGGTATGGTTAGAGTTGGGTTATGTTAGTGTTAGGGTTATGGTTAGAGTCAGGGTTAGGGTTACGTTTGGGTTTGGGTTGGGTTGAGGTTTATGGGTAGGGTTGGGATAGGGTTAGGTTTAGAGTTGGGCTAGGGTTAGGGGTTGGGTTAGGTTTAGGTTTAGAGTTAGGGCTAGGTTTAGTGTTATGGTTGGAGTTGGGTTAGTGTTAGGATCAGGGTTATGGTTAGAGTTAGGGTTGGGGTTATGTTTAGGATTAGGTTTAGGTGTAGGTTTAGGTCTTGGGTTAGGGTTAGGTTTAGGTTTAGGATTAGGGTTAGTGCTATGGTTAGGGTTAAGTTTAGATTTCAGTTAATTTTGGGTTTAGGGTTATGTGTTAGGTGCTAGGGTTAGGGTTCGGTTTTAGTCTTAGGTTCAGTGTTAGGTGTTAAGGTTAGTATTTAGGGTTAGAGTTAGCTGGTTACGCTTAATTTTAGGGGTAGGATTCGTGTTAGGGGCTAGTGTTAGGTTTAGGGTTAAGGTTAGGAATTAGGTTTAGTGTTGGGGGTTAGTGTTAGTTTCACAGGTTTTGGTTATGCTTAGAGTTAGTCTTAGGTGTTAGGGGTTATGTTTTGTGGTTAGGGTTAGGGGTTAGGTTTAGGTTTAGTTGTTAGGGTTAGGTGTTAGGGTAAGGGTTATGGTTAGGATTAGTGTTAGGATTTAGGGGTTAGTGTTAGGGCTTAGTGTTATTGTTAGGTTTAGGATTGGCGTTAGGGTAAGTGTTAGGGTTAGTGGTAGGGGTTAAAGTTTGGGGGGTAGGGTTGGGGTTACGGTTAGGGTTAGGGTTAACGTTAGGGTTAGGGTTACTGGTTTTGATTAGGGTTAGCATTAGGGTTAGGGTTAGTGAGAGTTAGGGTTAGAGTTAGGATCAAGAGGTATTGTTAGGTTTAGATTTAATTTTAGGGTAAGGGTTATGTTATGGTTTGTTTTTAAGGGTTAGTTTAAGTTTTACTGTTAGTGTTAGTTTTAGGGATTGGTGTTTGGGTTTGTGTTAGTGGTTAAGTGTTAGGGTTACTGTTAGGGTTATGGTTAGGTTTAGGGTTAGGGTGAATTAGGGTTAGGTTTAATATTAGGGTTTGGGTTAGAATTAGTATGTTTAGGTTTAGGGTTATTTTTAATGAGTATTATGTTTAGGGTTAGTGCTTAGATTTAGGGTTAGGAAAGAATTTTCTTGGAATTTATTTAATCCCATTACATGCAAGTCTTTCCACTTCTTTCATTCCTAGCTTGTGAGAGGGTTAGTGTCTTTAAGCATTACAAATTTGGTACCAAAAGCGAGCTGTGAAGTAACTGTCTTATATCACTTAGAAAATTTGATATTGTATTCTTATGCAATTTATTCATCCTGCAGAGTTCCGTTAGGACTTAATAATGTAAATCGCTTGTGCAGTAAGAGCTCTTCTATGGACAGCAATTTTCAATAAGAATAATTTGAACAGGGAAATGAACACACGGAGATTTATCAATGTAGAAAGAACACAAGAAATGGAAGTTTGTGATTGCATAAAGTACAAATTCATATTGAAACAGTAGAGGAAGACAGTGTGAATTCAGGGATGAGACAAAAGTTCCTGGGTTTTCCTTAAATAAAAACAAGAAAGGAAGCTGAGTCCCAAACACTGGTTGATAAATTCACTCAAAGAAATACACTTTGATTTTGCCTCTCTTCTTTTTCTAGGTAAAAGCCGTTAAGAATATAGTAACACTATTATTCCAACATCTGCAAGCTTTATGGTCCTTTCAGTTACTCACCTTCAGATTTATAACCAGAAAATGGGGGGGGGGGGGGAGAATTCACCCTTCCCTAAATAGCCAAACCTCTCAAATAACATGTTGAAGTAACCTCATTGTCTCTGATCAGAATCACTTCATATATAGCCCCCCCAAAAATACAAATATATAAATCTTGATGTTTCAGAGACTATCCCCTGGTCTGTGCAGTTACTCTGGGCAGAAACTCCCTAGGTGTGCAACAGGTGATTTCTAACACCTTCTTGTCACGTCAAAGACAAGTGACAAACCAAGGCTGACCACAAGGTTCACCCACATGCAAAAAGCCAAGTCAATTTTTGCATCACTTGACCTCTCTGCAAACATCAGCGTGGCCACTCACAAAATGCTCAGGGCTTGCTTTCAACACTTGAGCTCTTTGTAAGGCAGAGTGTGAAACTTTTCACAACCTTAAATGTAAGCTACAGCCATCAGATACAATTTGAGTAAAACAAGTAGATCTAAACATCTTAGCACTGGATTTCACGAAGTCAGGCATGTGGAAGAGGAAAGTTCACACTCATAGACCCAAACTACAAGTTGCCTGGAATAAAAAAGACCAAGAAGGAAAGTGATCTGATATTCATTAAAAATCAGAGAAATCACTCAACACACTTTTATCATACTTAAACATAGTATAAATCCATTCCTACAGTTGAAAGTGGGGCAGGGAGAGGTTAGTTTCAAAGTTAATCTGGCTGTTCAGCTTGCAGGCAGAAAAGCCACAATTAAACCTACCCAACATGCTTAAGTTTAAACAAAAAAAATCATCAAACAAGGGCAGGATCCAGTGGAACCCCAAGTCCTTCACCAGGTGTTCAGAAGTTTCAGTTGCGCAATATAAGGAGTGTTAAACCTTGTCGTGTGACAGGGTACTTGGCTAGTAAAAATGTCACCTGCAGTTGGAGCAGTCCAGCTTTCCTTATAACGGAAAAGTTGTTTCCAGTATGATGCATATACATTGGCTGCATGAATAAGCTTAACATCAGGACTTCTAAATTCCCATCTCAATCAGTGGATGTTTCAGCAGCACACTGTACTGGAGAAGGATTCTGTGCTCAGCCAGCCCAGCTTATTGCAGCTCCCTCAGAGAAACAGCCATTTCTCTTCCAATTGTGTAATGTTGCCCTGATGTCAGCTTTTATAACACCCCTTAGGTCCAGCTTAGGAACACTAACACAAGATCATCATCTAGTCTGGACTGTACTCACAGAGACAGTGAAAGAGGCCTTGGCAAAACACTCAGTGAACTCACATTTGGCCTATATCCTTGTACAATAAAGCTGGGATTTTCAAAGGAGTTTGGATTTTGCTGCTAGATGAACACATAATACCCCCTCATTCCTTTGAAGAGGCCAATATGAAGCTGTAATGAACCTACAAATAGTGATTAGCATTTAAATTGGCACCCTCAATAATAACATCTCTGTGAGCCAGATTCTAGTTTTCTGGAAGTAAAAGACACTATTCACGTTTACCTTTCAGGAACCTAATTTTGGTCTCATACTGCTCAACGAGAGGTCACAAGGTATCAGCTCCAATGAATTGCCCCTAGATTAAGCAAGCTTTAATTCCTGGTGCTTCATTTACAAGCTTTCTGGATGCTGCAGTTTGCTGCTCCCTGCTCCACTCCCTTCCAAGAGCAGCACCTGTTGTCAGCCGGGCTGCAGGAGACTGCAGTGTTATCTTCCAAGTTCAAAGACTTGGACCTCCTCCCAAGTGGGCATGGCAAATCATCTTTGAAGTCTGAATTTCCTATTACACTCAAAAATCTGCTCCCCATATCCGTATCCTCACGGAGTTATGGGTCTGTGAGGGTCTTTGTGGTATGCCCTGCACCTCTCCTACCTGCTGATATGAAGTCCATGGCAGCCACTTACAGTTCAGCTCAGTCTTCAGCAAAGCATCTCATTGACAAATGTTGTACAGGGATAGTTAAAAGCACATGGGAAGGATTTACCCTGACATCAAAGTGAAGCTTAATAAAACCAAAAGAACAAATGAACAAGCCTGCAGCCAGGTAAAACCATCCAAACCCACAAGTGGGGAAGTGTTCAAACAACAGTAACGCTCTCATTCCTAGCTGCTTCTGAGGAAGCAGTAGGTGTTAAGCATCGAATGCCTCATCGAAACAAACCTAACCTGGGCAGGCTCTTTCAGGAGAGCAAATAGACAGAAAAGTCTCTTGATGCACATGTAAACACCATTACCTCTGTTTCTGCCTTCTGCCGCAGCCCACACAAGGACATTGGTCAAACAGTTCAGAGAAAAGGTCAAAAAAGGCCAAGCATGGGCTTAGGAGCTCTATGTTCCCCAGAGACCTCGTCTGCTCTGACTTTTAAAATCCATAAAGTCCCTTACTTTTCTACATTAATCTTGAAATCTGTTCCATTTTCCATTTTATGTGACTATAAAAGCTCTGAGGTCCCTGAAATAAAAATATTAAGCAGAACACTGAAGTGTTTTTAAAATACTGTAGCACTCAGGCCTCTGTCTGCCACTCGGATGCACACAGCAATTTAAAATTACTGAAGCTCTCAAATTAAGTGCTTAAATTTGAAGGTGATCACCACTCTGAGCATGTGAATTGTGCAGCTATCTGAACTATCAAAGCGCTTCAATTTACTCTAAGCAGGTCATTTTTGGAAATGATAAGGGAGCCTTTGATTGCCCAGCCTTCACTGATTTAAAGCTAGTTAAGTTTTCTATTCATTTTTACAAGTACTTGAGCCATTCTGGTATCTTATAGGAAGATCCTGATGAACGAATTTGAGTGAGTTGGGGGGGTATGTATATGATTTTGGGGTTGGGTTTTTTTTTTTTTTTGCATTTAATCAGCAGTTTTGCATCAACATTTTCCTTCAGGAGTCAGGTCAAAGCAGGTGTTTTTCCCTAGTTCTTCCATGGCTGTGGATATAAAAATTGAACACCCATATCCATGTTCAAAGTCTTCAATTCACTTAACAGACAA
Organism: Neopsephotus bourkii; assembly: GCF_033783945.1. NCBI lineage: Eukaryota > Metazoa > Chordata > Aves > Psittaciformes > Psittacidae > Neopsephotus > Neopsephotus bourkii. The sequence continues at coordinate 1,412,353 of NW_026901618.1, forward strand.
TGTACAATTTTCTGAGTGTACTGAAAATTTCATTGCTTTGTAGCTACAAACTGAAAGCTATAATGCTCATCTCCAGGACGCAATCACTAATGGCTTTTTTTTTACAATACAATATATTTAGCCTTGCAATTTTGGCACAACAGCACCTTTTGGAAGTATTTTCTTAAATGAACTGGTAATAGCTAGTTACCCCCTGTAATTTATTACTCAGTGATGAAATAGTTATATTCCATACACAAACCTTTTATAGCTACAAGGACTGTAGAAACACAAGAAATCCTTGAACTCCAGGATGATTCTTTCCTTTCCCATCCAAAGTAGCTTCAGAGCAGAATAAGGCCTTGCCATTTTAAAATTATTTTTTTATTTGAACAGCTTTCTGCATATTCCCAGAATTGTTAAATATTCCACTATATTTCCCACACTGCAGAAAGTTCAATTAGAGATATTCTTTTTCTGTGCCTTTTTCTTTTGCTCCTCCAACTGCCTCATGGTAGAGCTGTCATACCCAATGTCCTGCCTTGATTCACAACTCACAGCAAATATTTCACATTTTCTTTTCTGAATAGCATTAATGATAAAGTATAATTATCTGAAATTTCTGCTGAATTCTTGTATTTGTTATAAATTAATTCCACTTAATGTCTAGCCTTTTTAAGCCATTTGCTTTCTCTATCAGAAGTAACTTCTGAGTGGAAGATTTCTTGGTTAGCCTTCCAAAAGCAGACCCTTGAAAATCAAGTCTCTTTTAAGTGGAAGCACATTTTAGCTATTTGACAGCATTTCCTTTTATATACCTATGCTGAGCCATAATCTACTGCAAAGGACATGCATTACCGCTTGTATGTTCTGCCTCCTAAAATAGTGTGTGAGCTGGGACCTGCGGGGTTCTTACTGCAGTATCTGTTGTTTATTCACACCTGACTGATAACCAGCACATGTTTTATGATGCTGAACACTCTTGAAGTACATGGGGGAAATATTTTTGCTATCCGGAAGACTTCCGCAACCAGCAAAATCTAACCAATGCCATTTGTACGGCTTCTGAATCATACAGTGCTTTGCTTTATCCGCCTACATTTGTCAGCATAATGGCCAGTCAAATACCAGAGGTGAGATAATGCAACCATGCTTGACATTTATCTATTATCAAATCATCCACTCAAGTTTGCATTGACTGAGCTGTGCATGCTGCATCTTGTTAGAATTATTTTTATTGGCATACAGTGACACATCAAGATGTTTCAGGGTAATTCATTGAGAAATCTGTCACATGATTTTAGTAAAGTATGGAGGGGTTTTTAAGCCATTTGAAAAATCACTTGACAGGTTAATTTTCCAGGTCAAAATCCAGGCTTTGGCACAACCGCTTCTTCCATTGTCTTTTATATGATGATGTGGAAGAGTTTGCTTTTCACTGGAAGAAACATAACAGTCGCAGTTTCTTAGTTTGTTAACTGCTCTGGTCCCTTGCATCTCTGTTCTTTGGTATTTTTGCTGTACTGCTGCCTTCCTCATTATTCTGTGACATTTTCCTAGTTCCTTGCTTTGCTGAAGAGTTCAGTAATTTATCAGCCATCTCATTCTCACAAGGATTTTCCTGGTGGTTTGAGCTTCACCTGAAGTTTTCTCAAATTTATGAATGTTTATCAGATCATTCCAATGTATCAGTAAAGCAAGTACCATAGTAGCTATTTCAAAATGGTCGAAGTTCTAATTAAGTTCAACAGTTGATCTGGTAGAATACTTTACTATTTTGGTAGTATCCTGGTAGAATATTTACACGATAACCATGTGTATCAGCTTGATGAAATTGTCCTTGTTGTTTCCTTCATTTCTACTCACATTGCCTTGAAATGCGCTGTCCTTCATTTTACAACCTTTTGTTGCCTTTTTTCAGAGGTATTTCTGAGGAATTAATGCTCTTTATTTGGCTTCTTTCTTTTCTGTCCCTCAATTATGCAGACTTCAGAGACAGTTCTCTGAAAATCCGTAACAACTGTTGCATCACCCATGATATGATCATTCAGAAAAGACAATGGCACATCAGGGCTGACTTGCACATGATCTGAACCTTGTAGACTCCTTCCAACACTACAACTGTAAATTTGTTTTGCTGTTTTTTTATTAGCCTTTTCCTTATAGGTTTGTTGTTTTTTTTTTAGGGTCATATAAAGAAGAGTTGGAAAATAATTCCAAGGCTGGTTTTGCCTCACTGTGTGCATTAAGTTGGGATCAAGCTGCCGTAGATTATCCCTGGCAGAGTATCCTTTAACCACTGTTTCAAAGCTTCTAATGAGGAGCCCTGAACAACTGTCCCAGTGTTGGAACAATTGCTCACTTTTCCTTCCCATCATTTGTTTGTGTATGTTTTGGGGCATGAAGTTTCCCCTCAGGCCTCTTTTTGCTAAATTAGACAAATCCGTTCCTTCACCTTGTTTCCATAAGCACATTTTCTAATTCTCTTTTCTTGTTACCCTCCTCTGGGGTCTATCCGGTCTGTCTACTGTTAAACCTGGCTCCCAAAACCATATTACAATGGCTGCTACACCATCTCCAAGAGAAGCAGAGCACTTTCCCTGCCACTGACAAAAACGTCACTCTGATGTTTTTTTGCAGCATCATCATAAAAGGGGTGCTCTTTATAAGTGAATTTGTTCTTTAGTCAAAAATATCTGGTAACTTCCAATGTCAGGTCATCTCTGCCATCTGATGTCTTCAAGGACTGACCTAAATTTTCTTTTAGGAGAAGTTAAACCAATTAAACCAATCCCTTGTGACTCCATTTGGATGACTCCTAGCTACATTTAACAACGGTTTCCACTCACTCTGAACTCTGACACTGCGAGCTGATTACCATTTTTGGCTCATACTCATCTGAAATACAGGGATTGTGCTTGCTCATTGCTTTCTCCAATACATTTTGACTGCTTTAAATTTTGCTATTGCCATTATTGCAAAGATACCAACCTAGCAGTGTTGTCAGTCAGAGCATGCTGATGGGTAACTCCAGTCATAACTGGCTCTTAGCCTATGAGTGATGTTGCTGTTTCTGAACCAACATTATGCTCACTGAATAGTAACTACCTTGATCCTTTGGATATATTACAGATTTTCTCATTTTTAACTGGTGTTTGCCAGCCCTGATGTTTGCACACTCCAAGTATTTAGGGTTTGCGTTTGTCCATTTATTTCATTACAGCTATCAACTTTTATTATTGCAACTATTGTTTTAATGCTTTAGAAATTCACTTACGTACCTAACTTCAGAAAAGACTGTTGTAGAGACCTGGCTTTACCAATGACTCACATCAGGACTTGCAAAAATTGCTGAGTCTGTTACCTTGCTTGTGTGACTAGCAGTGCATTTTTGATGCTTGACTCTATTTTCCTAATAAGTTATAGAACTACCAATCACCTGCCAAAGTCTAGCAAAACAGTGAACTTCATTTCTTCTGGCCTCTTTGATCTGTTAGACGTAAGTGGCCGTATCAGGAGTTAAAACTCCAGCCAGCTGAGATCATAGGATCACTGAAACACAGGCTCTTTCATTACTGCACAGGGTAGCCCTCAAAGGCTGAAATTTCAGTGGCGGTGCTCGTAAAAATTAACATTCCTGCTAGAAACCACTGCCTAGCATTTCAAAACACTTCTACCTAAAGTTAATGCTTGAATGCATACTTAGGTGATGAAACTAAAGTAGCCCAGTTTGGGAAGGTGCTGAGTACTCACAGCTTTCAGCAACTTTTTGGAATGAAATGAAAACAGTAGGTGAAATAAGAGACCTAAGAGAGACAAACTCAGAGGCATATGGCTATACTCTATTCAAGGTAGAAATAAATCTTTGCATGAACTTAAATAAAAAAATCTTAAAAGGTAATGTGACTAATTGCTTCTTTTTATATAGTTTAGTTGATGGCCTAGAGCCAAGAACAGAATTTAAATTACTCGAAGTTTCATAAATAATTGTGACTTCATTTTGATATAACCCTGAATAATAGACTGAATAAGAAGTTGATCAATTGACTGATTCTTTCACTGAATGGAATATCAAATGAAAATACTTATTATTTATACACATTTGTATTTAGATACGAGCATGTACAAAGCTGATGCCTTGCCATATTTGGAACAAGTCCAGAGGAGGGCCACGAGGATGATCAGGGGACTGGAGCACCTCCCATATGAAGATCGGCTGAGAAAGTTGGGGCTGTTCAGCCTGGAGAAAAGAAAGCTGCGTGGAGACCTCATAGCAGCCTTCCAGTATCTGAAAGGGGCCTATAGGGATGCCGGGGAGGGACTGTAGTGATAGGAAAGAGGTAACGGGTTAAAACTTAAACAGGGGAAGTTTAGATTGGATATACGGAAGAAATTCTTTACTGTAAGGGTGGTGAGGCACCGGAACAGGTTGCCCAGGGAGGTTGTGAATGCTCCATCCCTGGTGGTGTTCAAGGCCAGGTTAGACAGAGCCTTGCATGGTATGGTTTAGTGTGAGGTGTCCCTGCCCATGGCAGAGGGTTGGAACTAGATGACCTTAAGGTCCTTTCCAACCTTAACTATTCTATGATTCTATATTGAAACAGGATGGAATATTACAGCATGAGCCATTTGGAGAGAATTTGTCATCCATGTCGAACTGCAGGCAAGGGGAACCATAACACCTCCTCCAGCTCACGCTGCATTTGATATGCCAAGGAAAAGGTACTAACACTTGCCCAGTCCATTCATCAACATCACTTCCTGGGAAACTCCCTCCGCATCCTCTGCGAAAGATTCCAGGTAATACAAACAGGGTACTGAATCTAGATAATACAGCACATCTATACAGATTGTACTCAGCACACTATGCCTAACACCCACTGCAGATTTGGTGTGGATGTAGGGTAACCAATGCACTAAAGAGCCTCTGCCAAGCAGATAAATCTTTATCCCCAGTACTTTGATACCACTGCCTCTCCGAAGGCTTCAGTGCTCAGGTAACTTCATATAATTAGGTTTTGAAAACACTTACTATGAGAGATTCAAGTCACTTAATAGAATGCAAGAGAACAGTTAGCATTTATTCACAAAAGGAAGTGCATGTGGAGAAAGGCATGGAGATAATAATGAAGTAAATACATCCATGAGTCTGCATCTAAGAAACCATTTTGAATGTAGGGCATCTGTAAGTCAGGTGCTAGCTAACAGGTTGGCAGGCCAGCATGTTTTCCTTTACTCTTTTGCTATTTTCAAGTGTCAAGTCACATTTCAGATCAGCTCTGCCTATTTTCCTACCAGCAAAGCAAAGCAACACTGATCTTCTGACATAAAAGTGCATATTTATTTGAGAGCACCCTGCACTATAGCAGCAGCCAAATTAAACTGCATTCAATATTTCCTGTGTTGGCTTTGTATTATTTATCAAATGCTTCAATTTAGTAATATATATACTTATACTAGATGAGCGTCTTTGAAACTACATTACCACTTCTCAGAAGTCTCCAACAAGGGCTTTGCTGTTCAAAGCTGCTGTAAAGAGAGATGCACCAAAGGGAGCTATTTGGAGTGCACAACAATGAACTTTATTGATCTGCAAAAGCCATAAACACTGTTACATTTTTCTGAGTGCCATCTATGGGCACATTTACCATCATCTTATAATGGGAGTGTATGTGTGCCTATGTATTGTTGTTAAAGACAATACCACTACGCACCAAACAATCCAGCCAACACATGCTCCAGAATTTCCAGTGCTAGAGTGCGATCTCTGCAACCTTAATGCTGTCTTATTGCCACTACATAAGTTTAATCAACATCAACCCTAGACCCACACTGAAAGTGCAAACTTATCCAAGATCTTATGCAAAGATTTTCTGTCTTTTTATTTACACTAGGGTAAATTGTTCCAGTTGTGGCCTTGATAACTATACATGCATGCCAGTCTATTCACTCACATTAAAATAAAGAAAAAGGCACGTGAATGCAAGTGAAATAACCGTGCATCTGGGAGAGCAACGTGCTTGCATGGCCAAGTCTCTTCCTATATGAAAATAAAGCATGGCTAGTTTGTATGCCCAGTGTGGGAAGCATCGAAAGGACAGCTCTTTCAGTCTGGTACCATAAACGTAGCCAACGTCAACAAGGTTTATTTTACAGTGAACATTAAAGAGGAGATTTTCAAAGAAACATAAGAAAGTCATGAGCAATGAGGTATCAAACACCTTTAGGGTCCTCTGAATAGCCCAAAGTAAACCAAAACCACTAGTACACTGGCCCATACCAATGATTCCTGAGGCTTCAGTCCAGGTAAACAGGATCTTGTTTATGGGAACATAATTAAAGTACTTTTCTTGCTTTCCTGTAATAGACTCTTCAGCACCTGGTAATCAAAGAAAAAGACCTGAAAAGTCTGTCCTCAAGTTTCACTAAGACCATGCTTTTAGAAGCCCAAACTTGAAGGTCCCAAATTCACATGCCAGGGCTTCTTTGACTCATTGGTAACAAATGAAACTATACACACCTAAATCCTCTGCTGTTTGGAGAGTCTACCTGAAGAAGCTTCCTTCTTGCATTTTTAAGAGGCTCAAGCGCTTTACACTATTGAAATGTTTGGACCCTTATACCTGCTGTGATGCTGAGAATATCAAATGGGAATCCTGCCCTTAACACCCACAAGTGATTCACATGCATGTTTCCCTTGGCTCAGCTTGTGCTCAGGCCCATCTGTTTGAAAGCACCAATCCTGCTTGCTGGTCCAATGCTCACACAGTGACACCAAAGGATGAGAACATTGAGCAGGATAATGCTTGCTCACGTAAGGCTACAAGAATCCTTTCCTTTGCTTCCACCCCTGCGGTCACGCTATGCCACTTCTGCTACAAGTCTCACTGAAAAAGGGTTCACATCTGCTCATTCAAAGTATCTGCCATGGAAGTGAGATATGGTCCAAGGGAGCTCCAACTATACATGGTGGTTGCTGCAGATGAAGCCTGTCTTCACAAGCTTGCACAGGAGCTCATGCCCATGGCAAAAATCTGTAGCTCACAAAATAAAAAGTGTACCACTGACAAATCTTATTTGATGGAATTAAGGCAGTGAAGGTGCCACAGGGACTTTCACAGAGCTCCTCACACATACTCGAGTCCTAAAATTCTAAGTCAGAAACAAAGGACTCTGAGTAATGAAATGATTAAAGAGAAAATACAGTTGAAAACTCCTGGAACCCATTATAATTTAATATCTCATTATTTACTAGGCACACTGAACATAACATGAATTTCCCTTTGCTCCATCAAGCCCACTTCATATTCCACAGAGCCTACGCTTCTGTATCTCATCCAAGTTGAAACGAAATTGTCTTGTATATCAGATAAATGTACTAGAGAGTAGCCTACACTTTGATAATGTACAATCTGAATGTTCCCAACAGTCCAACTTCCACATCATTTACAGAATTTGCACTCACACATTTTCAATGCATAAAGAGTAGCTTTAGCAGTTCGTAATTATTAAGTACTTATTTACATGCCCTTGTGACTGGTAAATAATACCACAGAGAAAAAAAGTAACCAAGGGTTTGAATAAATGACTCTGTATAAACTTACAAGTTCTTGTTTTAAATTTGCGTTATCATGTTGGTTCAGCTCTGTAGTCTTAGGTCTGAACAAACATGAACTTCAGGGACATTTAAAATTCAGCTCTGAATCCTGACCTGGATTTTCTAAACAACCTTTGAAATTTGGAACTACATTCAAATGTTGCAGAGTCTCTACCTGGAAGCCATTCGCTGGTGGATTTTCATTCAGTCTAATGTAGGTGGCAAATTATGCTGGAATAAGTCATTTTCAAGAGATCCAAGGTCTGGCATACAGACTACTGCATCCAGCAGGTTTAAATGGAAAACAGAGGCTCTCCATTTACCTCTGAGGCTTCTGTCTGATTTATTTTCCTTCTCTGGTTTGCATTTATTTGATTGTCTGTGCCAGGTATAACGGAGAAAATGCAGGCACTGCTAGGAAAATCTGCAATCTGCAGTGCTCTGAGACAGTCCCTCAACCAAATGAACTCTTGAAGATGCCTCTGAATCAGGGCAGAAAGGAGAGATGGCAGCTCCTAGCTGGACAGGCTTCTGCAACTTGCCCAGATGTCAGCAAACTAGCCTTCACTAGCCAAGACGGAGACAGCTATAACATCCTACAAAGCAGTGAAGCACATGCTTAACTTTACTCCTATATTTAAACTTAAGAATGCACTTAACTGCTTTGCTGAACAGAGACAACAAGCACAGCCACATCCTGCACTGCTCTGGGGATATAGGGTCAGTCACTCTCAGATCACTGAAAGCTTCTCAAAAACTCCTGAAAATGGGAAATACAAGAAATATTATTTATTGGGTAACTGTTCCAGTGTCAAGAGATTGCAATAAGGAAAAGGTTCCTTTTGCAGTCGCTGACATCATCTGATGTTACAGTACAACCCCAACAATCCTGTATCCTTTCCCGTGAAGGCAGATATTCAACATGTATCAGTGAGCTAGCAGATCTCTCCTGAACAGAAAGAGAAATAGCACCACAGCAGCCCTATTCTTAATTGTACAATAACTAAAATGAATGCATAAACATAATTTGGAAAAGATGACTTGTGCTTGTTATTACTACAATTTGTCTTGATTACACAGGACCATGCACAATTGAAAATAATAACAAAGAAATCTATTTCACGAATGCACAAATATTCAGAGGCAGAAGTCAGTCACCCCTTCAGACGTCTATCAGTTGCTTTGGTAATGTGTTGGAAAGAAATGAAAAGTATAGAAATAAGCCTCGTTACTACCTGCAGAAACTGATTATCCTTTAAAATAACTACAGTTTAATGAAAACATAAAACCCAAAAGCTTCAAATGCAGTTTGAGAAGAATGTCCAAGTTCAAGGGACAGGAAGAAAGCTACCAAAGCAAGTATTCTGTTTGCATTTTGATCATTAACTCCAAGCAGTGATGGCCAGCTCTACTTCCTGATTGCTTACTGTTAGAAAGAAGCAATCTGCCTGTGACCATGCCTTAATCTGCATTGCTCAGGGCAAAACATTCCTGGTCACTGTGTTGATCACCCAACTAAAATTTTTAAGGACCCTCTGAAATCCTCCCATCTAAATGGCGCTGTGTCCTCTGCATATTCTGCTATCTCACTGTTGTCTTCTTAATGAGAACTATGGACACATTTTATTTTTTGCTGTACTGGCAGAAGATTTATGTTTCTACGGAGTCTCCAGCATGATTGTCTCTGCACTTTGTGTGAGCAGTGGTAATTTTAATTGCACTGTTTCAATTCATATTTGACTAGAAATTACACACAGATAAATAAAACTAAATTCCTACTGAGATTAGGAACACTGGAGTCGGGATTAACATATTGTTTTTTGACTAGTATAATGTGTGGTTCAAAGACAACCTGAACCTTCTTCCCTCACCTCAGAAAAAGAAACATGAATTAAAAGTCAGCTTCCCCTTTTAATCGAATTATCCTCATTATCTGGTATGGATCTAAAGGATGAAGGTTTAAATAGTTCCTGCCATGGAAATATTTCAGAACTAATCTGACAGTACAAGCAAAAAGAAGTAATTAATGAAAGCAGATGAAATTACATTGTCGTAATCAGGGAATGGCTCAGGAAAGGGCACAAAGATTACAAGAACCAGCTGATTACTGTGGATTGGTTCTACATAAAAAAATCCATTCCCTTCCATCTACCAAAAAGGAAGAAAGAAAAACAGTCGAGGCTCACCTTACATCAAAATGGAAGTTTGCCATTGAGCTCTGGACAATGGGAAATTTGACAAACCATTAAAATACCCTGTGAGCACTCCATGAGTCCTTCTCAATTCTTCTGCCTCAATGTAAAGCGATCATGTTCCTTACCATAAAGTTCCAATGAAATTTATGTATCCAAAATCGTGATTCAACGAAGGTCAGACAAAATCTACCACATGCCAACAGATCAGTATTCTAAAATATTTTAAGAATATTTTTCAACTTGACAGATTAACTAGCAAAGTAAAAAATAAACTGATATTTGAGAGGATGTGTTACAAGGGCATGATTGGATTTCCTTTAACAACTGGTTTCCCCTGTGAGATTCATGCCTTAGTTTTTCAAATGTTTATTAAAGGCAGAAACTAAAGCAGAGCTGGATGCAGCTGTAACCCCCTGGAAAGCCCTCTTCTGTAAGAGGATCAAGTTAGCAGACTCTGTAAATTGAAGAGCTGTAATATGAAACTTAATGTATAGTCATCATCAACCGAGGTAACTTAGAAACCGGAAAGCCTTGTCTTAGGAGTTAATGCCTTAATCCCAACATATCATTCACACTGTGAGGAAATAATGTCAGAAACTGAAAATCCATGAAAGAAGGTTATGGAAAAAGAAGAACAAAATAAACATGGTGACTCACAATGTGCTGATATTGATTTGTTTTCATTCCTGCAACAGGTACATACTTTCTGGTTTGCCAAAATCTGACCACATCTTTTATGTTCAAGTTATTCTGAGGCCTGATCTAGTATGTCTTTAACTAAATACTGAGTATCTTAAAAGCAATGCCTAGGCAAAATTTTGGATTGTCAGAAAACAAAACTGTGACAGTAAAGGATGTGGTAAATGGTGGAAAAATTTCCTTTAACTAAACACAAAGCGTAAAAGAGTTCCCTGATTATTAATGATAAGGTTGTGATCAGGGTCTGGCTAAATCAAAGCCAAGTGTTCTCAACCACAGAAACAACGAAAATAATGATTGCATGTGATTTGATTATATGCATTCTCCTAGCGTAACCCAGGCCCAGCTCATCTGCTGTCCCATGGCCAAACACACCAGCCCCAAACCCACCAATTTCCATCATTTTGTAGGTAAAGAAGTGAGGAGGATGTGGGCAAATGTAGCCTGAGGACCACCATTTTGCCACGGCCCTGCCTACCTTTTCCCCCCCGTGAAGGAGGCAAAGTAGCAGGCAGCCCCTATAGACTCAATCATATGTGTACCTACATGGGCAGGACTCAGCACCCTGTGCCATGATGGCCAGGCCAAGACTCTCCAGCATGCCCCATGAGATCTTTTCACCATTTCCCAAAAGGATACAGAGGGATTTGGATACCCTCCCCTTGGAGAGAGCCTTGGTGTGAGAAAGAGAGAAAAGAAGGTAAAAACTCTTGGATTTTCAATTTGTGTACACAGGTTTTGGAGGACATTTTGGACCTTCCCAAAAGCACAGAACCAAGAGAAACCATACTGTGGACAAGAAATGGGGACACACATTGGAGAGGCATCATCAAGATTCAGTAAAAGAACACAATAAAGACCACTGCAACAGCCACATTGCTCCTTACTGTTCACAGCAAGGACTGTCTTGATATATGCCAGATACAGTCCAAGGCACTGTTATTTGCTCCCGAGGACTATATCTGTGCTGCTAAAAAATGAAGGCCAGGTCATGGGCTCCAGCACTTGCTTGCTATTGGCCGTTCTGGATGTTAGCTTAGTCCCTGGCTTCATATTTTCCCATAGCATGTTTGAATCTGGTCGCCAAGTTTGGGGGTTGGACTAGATGGAAGGTCCCTTTCAACCCAAACTATTCTATGATTCTAGGAAGTTTTGAGGGTAAGAGAGTTTAGCAGTGTGCACATAACTTTGCCATACACCTTGGCTTCAGGGCCAGCAAAGAATCTTTGGCACAACTTATTTCTTAGTGGAGAGACCTGCATGCATACAACGAGTCCTAAAAATCAAAGGGAGAGGCAGCCATAGTGTTACCACTGGTGAAATACAGACAAGACTAGTACTCAGAATGAATACTAGTAGCAGAAAAGTTCTGCATTGCCCCAGTTATTCCTTCCTCCATAGCAAGAAGGCATCCTGGCATGAGTGCTCAGAATGCAGATTCCCATGCCATGAAGAATATCCCAGTACCGATACTTGCATCATTTCAAAATAGCAAGGAGCCCCAAACTGTTGTTGCTGTTGCTGCTGGTGGTGCCTGCTGCCACTGCTAACTATAGTACCCTTTGGAACAACCCCTCCCCTAAGAGATGGTAGCAGTGGCAATTTGAAGCGTTAATTTGTTAAACTGCAATAGCACTGTCAAATTAGCCTGGCTTAATGCTAAAAATAATTCCATTCATTACTACAGAGACAAATCAAGTATCAACTACAGAGCCAAAACAAGCATCATACCTTTTGTTAGTAAAATTCTGTGTGCAGAGCAGCCTTACGAGTCCAAGAGAAAAAACAGGGAAACAGGTAGGCACTTCAGAGTATTCACTTCATATAAACACAGCAAGTTCAACATAGATGTTGCCTCTGAAGGCACTTCGGAGAGTGAGCACAGGCATTTGCTGAACACCCCTGGGGTTCACCTTGAACCCTAAATTCTCTAACTGCTCGGGTAGTATCAAAGACTGCCCACTTGTGACAAAACCAACAAGTACAAAGTAGTGAATTGCCTCCTAACAAATAAAGTAAAAATACACTGTCACAATTTCTTTTGTGGATGGAGGCCAAGCTGAGTCTATTCCAAGCATCAGGGACAAAATATCATACACAATTAAGGCACTGCTGACAATGTTGTTGAGGCTAGATGAGATAGAGCAGATTACAGGTCACCCTGCAGCTTCCAGGTATATTGGCACTGTGATGGAAGGAGTAATAAAAATGTATTTGCGTTAGTAAAGTAAGTAAATACAACTCAAAGCATACAGGCAGTAGACAGGCTGAATAAGAATTCCCTTTTCTAAACATAACCACAATTTGTAGTGCCAAGGCATAGTGGCCTACAGAGTCTCACCACTGGACAGCTGCTGTGGAAATCTAACAGGACATAACTGAAATTAAAGATAGAAAAAAGGAATACTCACAAACCTACCACAACTACTGCTTTCCAAAAGGAAGAGTCCTGTTCCTGATATATTCAGGAAGAAATTAGATAAAGTGACCCTATGCCATTTGATAAAATGCCATCATATAGGGGCAATTAAGAAGGGGGGTAGGTAAATGCAGGCACTGCAGAGGCCCTGCCACATTCTCACAAAAGGAAATGCAGAGTTGGGGGGGGCGGGAACCCAAACCAAGTACAACTGGAACAGAGAGCAGAACTTTCACCATCTGGAAACTTACTCCCCACGTCTGGGAATCATCTCTAATTCCCCCTTAAAAGATCAATGAACTGCAAAAGATGTCTCAGTCTGCCTGGGAATCTGAAGAATGAGTGGAATTTGGTTTTGCTTTGATTCTGATTTACTGTGCCCACATTACAATTTTGTAACATACTGTCAACCTAAAAATATTTGTTCTGTTGCCAGTGTCCTGTCGCTACAGAATAGGAAACTGATATTCTGATGGTGATGGGTAAAGGGCAAAAATATGAAGTAAAGTGGGGGTGTGGTGGTGGTGGGTGTGGGGGATAACTGAGGGGAAGAGTTATTCTCTAAATAACTCAGTAAGCCAATACTTTAATACTCATTGTGAAGCTTGATCACGCTGCTAATGAAGCAATAAATCCTCTCTTGCATTCGTGCTTGAGGGAGGGGGGTCAGAAGGTGGAGAGAGCTCCCTTTCCTTTCTCATTATAAGCAGGAATGCAAAATGTTTTAATAAAGCTCAGTAATGTCCTGGAAGGAATAATCAGCTAATGTTCCCCCTCACGAACCCATGCCACAAATGGCATGCCTTCTTGGTTCCTCTGGCTTTCCTCTCAGGACCCCTGTTCTACAGCCAGCATCAAGCCCAGCCCTACCCTCCCTGCCCTCCTCACCAGCCTTCATCCACTCTGGGACTGTGATACTTGACTTCCAGACCTGCACCAGCCAATTTAAGCATAAGCATTGCTAATTAATACCTAATACTACCCACACATACACTAAAATGCCCTTATTTGAAACTGTAAAGGAGAGAAACATTTACTTTCTCCAAAATTGAAACTGGCACTGAAAAATGAGCAAAGCCTCTCTCTAATTAACGCTAATCTATCTGCCTTGTGTATGCACTAGTGAGGGAGCCACAGTCCGCTGCAGATCAGAAGATAAAAGCACACTCAGGAGTTCAACTGCTTTAGAAGCACATCTGTTAGCCATGTTATTCTGCAGCTACCCAACAAGCAGAGCACTCTTTATAACACTTAATAGCTTATACATTATGTATGCAGCCGTTGAGAGAGAAGAGCTTGAGTTCAGGGTTTCATTCTGCGCAAGTCTCAAATTAGAAAACTACAGGCAAATCTGGTTAGTGTCTTTGTCCCCTCTCACCTCCCTCATGTGGTAAAGTGAGAGCTCAGGGCCAAATTCTGCTCCCTATTACACTAATACGGATCCACAGCGCATCAGTTCGGCATAACACAGAAGGGTATCTGACTGACTCCATCAGTTCACTCAGTGTGTGGAATGAGAAAAATTGCAACAAATCTTGTTAGAAGAGAACAATTTAAGTCACCTATTGTTGTAATATCCTCGACTGATTTATCTACTGAATTATTGTTACAAATTAATAAAGGAAGGGCATGCATTAATGGAGTTTATAGGTTTTTCAATTACTGTTTTCCTATTATTCCTTCTATTATTCAATTCACCAGCTTCTTCATATAATTTATCTATAGTGCTTCAGAATTTATGAAGTATATGCAAAGCATATAAATCCTATTAACTCAGCCCATCATACTTATAACAGAGTCAATTAAAATGTTCTGTGCATCTATAATATACGGCAGGGAGGGAGGATAAAACTGAGACCAAGGGGTTAATAAATAACTTGATTACTTGTATTTTCTTACACTTCTCTGCCACAGTGGAGCCAAGATGCAGCATGAATATGCTGCACCCTGCTCCTTAGACCCTATAGGCCAGGATGCCCTGTCAATGACTTCCATATTCAGGGATTCCTTTATAAAGCTAAGAGTTTATGGGAGATATTTTTTTTAAGTATCCAACCTTCATTTAGGGATTTCCAGCTATTTGTTCCAATTTTGTAACATAGCCTCATTGCTAAAAATATGAATCCTGCCGGGTTTTCACACCATGCCCATGTTAGGTATCTATCTTAGGAATGATTCAACAGATCAAAGTGAAGGACTTGAGTTCCCTGCCCTATCAATGAACAGAGGCAGTCAGTCAGCTCCAGCATATTGAGTCAGAGCGTCTAAACAAGATGCCTGAAACAGCTAAAAGCAGACTAGGAGAACAGATACCTACCCTGGCTGTTCTGAACTGCTCAAGATCCTCCTCCTACTGATAGCTGTTCCTTCCAGCTATTGTCTTTGGCAATATGCTTCATTTGCTAGACTTGAATAGGCAGTTCCTTTCTCCATAGCCATACATACAACTTCATAATAATTAAAACACATGGTATTTGTGAAGTGATAGTGAGACAGTCTTACCAGATCTCAAATCATTCATACAAGTCTTTCCTCACCATTTGCCTTTTTGCTGCGATCTTTATTTCAGTGCCAACCTACACTGCAACTCAAACAGGGTTTAGGCAGCAGAATTGCTAAGTGCACTGAATTGAATTTGTGCTACAAAGTCATTTAAGTGCTTCTGAAGATCACAGCCTTGAGCTCTCGATACAACTACAGCATTACCCTGGACACAGAATCCCTGCGCAACATCAGTGCATTAATTCCTATTTGTAAAGTGCTTTGAAGATGCTCACACTACTGCATTGAATCCTGCAGAACTTCAGTGGTGCTAACAGGGTACAACTGTGTTTTCTCCCTCCCCCCAGCCTGAACCAGTCTATTGAGAGCAAGAAGAAAGACCACAAAATGTGTTTTTCCTATACATTTGAGAAGACAAATTTTGATGTCCCAGCATGAATTATTCCAAACCACACAAAAATGCTAATTAAGCCTTTATTCTATAACCTGACAGATGTTTCTGATGCACTGTTCATTCATTTCATACTGTACAAAAGCTAAAGTTTTAAACTTTTTTTTATTATGATAAAATTAGCATTATTCATGAAGACAGCCATCAAAAGTCTACTTGAAGTGCCATCCCATTCCTCAGAGGAAAGAATACCAAAAGCTGAAGATTGCTCTCCCTTGGTAGACATGCCACATCCACACACAAGGAGTTCATGGGCCCCCATTCATTCTTCCCACACACCTTTACTTGTCTTTCTTATTAGCAGCATCTTTTGTTGCACGTAAATTACAAACCTGGTGGTTTACACTTACTTTACAAGCCCAGCCCACACATCCTAATGCTATTCATACAGACAAGGAATTCAAGCAAAAGAAATGGCTGCTTTTGTGGCTTTAACACTACAGGAGAAAAGGTGAATCCAAAATCTTGTGCCTTATCACACATGGAAGTTTGCCTCGATGCCCTTCTGTCCGAACAGTGGCCAGTGGCCACCTCAGGAGCAAGCAGCCCCAATGCATCCACCAGCATAGCAGTGATTTTGGCCAGTGGCCATGCTGCACCTCTCCTGCTTTTGTGCTCACCAAGATGGACAGGCAAAGACAAACTCATTTTCACACACGGACTGCTTTACTCCCCTGCCTCTCCTCTGGATATAGCACGTACACCCCAGGAAATGGTCCACCCTATCCCAGCCTTGTCCTGTCACTGCCCCCAGGGAGGAGCCCAATGCCCAGGGCAAGGTCTGCCCCTGGCATGCTCCCTGTCTGCCCTGCTCTTGACCAGGGCCCTGGCTGCAGGTCACTGCAAATACGTCATCATCCCTTATCCTTTTCTCCTGTCTTCTACGTATCTACACAATATCCTGTATTTGTTACTCCTCTTACATACCAGTACTCCCTTTCCTCCCCTCTTCCCCTAAAAAAAGCACATTAGTACTCCAACCTTCTCAATCTCCTGCCCTTGTCACCAAATGAACATCTGAGAAAACACTTGTCCTTTTCTCTTTGCTGTCTGGAATAACTGTCAGGAAAATAAAGATTTCTTAAAAAATATGGATTCAGCAATTACACACTGCTACTTGGAAGGAAAGTTGTCCCTGAGGTAGTTATTATACATATAAATACAATAAGACTGAAGGTTGCAAAGTTTTGTAGCAAAGGTAGAAATCTTAAAGTCCATCTTAACGATTCTCCAGAGGTTTACCATACAGTAGGAAGGAGCCTATTTTACATGTATGTAAGTTCTGTGAAAACAATTAATTTGCCTGTTCATCTCGAATTTTATAATATGTCTCAAGAAATGCGTCAGTAAGAGGATAAACAGAAACAAATATGCATGAAATAGATGCACAGAAATTAACATCTTCAATAAAGGATCAACCTGGGTTTTTACTACTTGCAAATTTTTCTAATTGTATTTATTAACAATATATACTGAAGTTATTATCAGTTACTATAAAGCTTAAGATCTAAGGGATGTGGGCTCTTATCAAAGAAAAGCTAAGCACTCAACTAGTCATTGTTTTATGTACTTACATGGTACATCAGTAGATGTTCACACAGGATAAAGATTTCTAAAAGCAGAATTTAACCAAGTCAAAATGCTCTAAGCCAAATTCATTGCTGTACAGCAAAGACAAAGTTAGGTAAGCAAAACCTGGAAGCACAGCACAGATAATTTAGCTACAAGTTGATCAAGAATCATGATGGAATATTAGATTAAGGATGATACCAAAAAATAAAAGGAAGAGATGAGGAATTCACCATTAGGATCTGGAAATCCATAACCTGATGTCTTTCGTTCTGCCAGGCTGAACCCAAACCGCAGATTTGCATACAGCATCCCTGTTCATGGGAAGAAACACATACTTCAAAGAGACAGACTAAAAAATCTGTACTCTGGTATATATCTAGAGTAAGCAATGGGGCGACGCGAAGACGGATGCAAATACTGACGCTGTCCTTCTTGTGAATGCATAAACACTGGGAAAGCCAGAGACAGGCACCCCTGCTGAGCTGGATGGATGGCAGGGGAAGCAAAAGGGCATTTTCACTCTCTCACACAAACACAACTACTGTGTGGTTCAGAATTTGTAGTAACAGAGAATAAGAAATGCAGGGATGAATTTTCAAACACCAGTTGCACAGTGACAGTTTTTACTTGGGGTTAGGGCAGTCTTTTCGAATGCAGGACAGTGGGGTCTGAATGAACCCAGACCGAGACACCAACTGATTGCTGAAAGAAAATGTTTGTTCGTGATGGACATGCATCTGTACGGAAAGCAGCTTCCTTTCTTTCTCTGGTTGAGTTAAAAAGACAACAACCATATCTGCCTCCTGAAGAACTAAATATAAGAAAGAATTCTTTACACTGAGGGTGGTAAAACACTGGCACAGTTTGCCCAGAGAGGTGGTGGGTGTCCCATCCCTAGAGACGTTCAAGGCCAGGCTGGATGTGGCTCTGGGCAACCTGATCTAATTGAAGGTGTCCTTGCTCATTGCAGGGGGTTGGGACCAGATGACCTTTAAGGTCCCTTCCAACCCAAACTATTCTATGATTCTATGAGCATCAAGGAGTAGATTATCTGCAGAATGCACATTGTGTACCATCAGAGGCTGGATCTGTTTTGTTTTATGAGACTATTGACCTGTGGAGCTAGCCCTAAGGATCACAACTTCTGTCCTTAAAATCTATTAATCTTCTAATTAGGGATAATAAAAATGAAATGCATTTTTATTTTTTTTTCCTAGAGAACTACTGACATTTTTTAAATGATCTCTCCTAATAGCAAGAGAACATTCCTTATTAGTATTCTTTTCCACTAATAACACCACAGGCTTGTTCAATTGCACATTTCTATACCACTGGAAATCCAAATGTGAAGCTACCATAGGAACAGGCTACAGGTAATGGACATTCCAGTTAACACAACAAACCCAGTGTAAGCAGAAATTAAACAATTAAGAGATTCTTCCAGGTAGTGGGGACCAAGGAAGGGAATAGTGCTGGAAAATATTCCACTGTAGTCCATGAATTGTCTTTAAATGTGCATGCAGTAATTTTTGTATCTGGGATAAAGTTGAGCAGTGTAGAAGCAAGAGACCAGGAAGAAAGCAGGGAGCTGCATAAATCTACTCTCAAGCTTTCAGCTCTCTCTCTTTATAGTTCTTATGAGAAGCTTGTAGTGGCACAAGACAACAGGAGATGTGCCATTTAAACACAGGTAGGCCATTAATATATTGTTTAGAGTAATTGAAATGCATCGCACAGGATTAGTTGACTGCCAATCATCCCAATTAAGCAGGCATGTCACTGATCAGGATAGCAATTAAGAGGATTCTGGGGTATTAGCAATTTCTTCTTAATGGCCTCAAAACTAGTTGCTTTCAAGCACAAAACCAGGTTCAACACTCTTTACGAAAGACAAAAGAGAGTTATTGGAAAATTTCTTGGTCTTTTCCCATGAATTACATACAGGCTGAGCTAGATTAGGAGAATTTACAATACTCCAGAGTTCTAACATAGTAACCAATTACTCCATCATTGTCTGTTGTTAGGTACAGGAAATGGCAAGATAAAATAGACTGACACTTGGGGGTGTTTTTAATCTGGATTTCCAATGTCCCTGTAAGTCAATGAGCAATTCAGACTCCAAAGCCAGAACATGGTAAGGTGAAGACTCTGTGGCAGCAGACAGACGATGCTTTCCTGAAGGCTCTTTGAGAATGAAGAAGTGTAGCACTAAAAACCACCAAACTCTCAGCATCCATCTGTACATGTCCAGTTTCAAACTGGGGGGTCTCTGAACACTTAGCAGGCCCCAGTTGGCACCGTTGGGCTCAGGACCCAATAGTACCCAGGTCTAACCTTGAACAGGTTGATGAGTTTACTCCTGACTGCCTGTACTACAACTACAAGCATGTTGGGATGTCTGTTGGCCTGTGCCATGGTGACCATGCCGAGGAAATCCTCTGTGCAAGTAAGTGAGGCAAAAGAGAAAGGCATCATGGTCCAGGTAGCTCAGGAACTCCCAGGAGCTGAGTTGCCACAAGGATGAGTTGAACAAAATGAGCAGTACTGATCCACGGGAACACCAAGGAGTCGGGTTTGGCCATAACCTCAGCCTCCGCACAAATCAGAAACCTAATAACACTTGTTAAAGTGACAGTGAGAAACCCTGGGTGTGCTGCAATGCATTGATCGCCCTATGTTTTCATGATTTTCTTTCTCCTTTTCTGTCATTTTTTCTGTTCATATGGGGTTTATTCATGTGCATCAGTAAGGAAATAAACAGAAGATATCTTAATTGGAATATTCACATTTTTGCTTTTCTTATTGTTTTGTTTTAACACCGAAAACACTGTGAACAGAGTGAGGAAACTTAACGAATATGAAACACTTGCAAAAAGCATACAGATGATATTTGAATGCTTACGTAGGGCATTGTGTATTAGTATTATTTTGAAGTAATCTACAAATCTTTGCATCAGATTTTATCTTTCTGAAAAATCGAATATTCAGTACTACAGAAATACATTTTGTATTTTAAAACTTTTACTATGCAGAGAGCAAAATGTTTGCTGTTAATTATAGGATACATTAATTACCTTTATATGAGAGATTCTATTTTACAAATTAATCTTTACATGAGGTGGATTTCACTTTAAGTGCTTCATTTTCCTCTGAAGAATCTGCAAGGGAGATGGCAACAAAGATGCAGACCAACAGACTTGAGAAAGTAAGAGAAGGAGAGAACCTTCTCTTTCTCAGTCCTTGGGAAATGCCAGCTCTCTGCCCAGTTCAGTATAAACCCTCCAAACCCTTATAAAGTAAGGAAGCTTCTGGTGTGAACAGCCCACCAAGCCTATATTCTGGCTTCATCTCTGTAACAACACCTAAACATTTCCTTTCTCTTTCCTAACCGAATTGAGTCTCCTCAGATCTCTAGACTAGGGAATTGCTAATACGCCTGTTTTAGAGATGAGTCCCAGAATGACTCACCTGAGATTACACAAGATCCCTGAACAGGATTTGGAAGTCACAGCTCTAAGAATCTACTGCCCTAACTCCTGAACATACAAACCAGGGGAGTTTTTAAGGAGCATCTCTTATCCTTTAATAAGCCTGGTTCTCCTCCTCATCGGTTCTGCTTCGGGTTTTGTTTTGCTGTATTAGACAAAACTGCCACATCTCTTGGCCATAATTCTCCCTGTAAAACTAATGTTGCCATACTTTTTAAAGGTTTTGATATACTGGCACAAAACATGCAATTCTTATTTATCCATTAAATGCTATTTGGCAGAGTGGACCCTTGCACCCAGAGCCTAGAAGAACACCCTATTAACCTGCTCCTACCTAAACAACAATAACCGCAATTACATTTTAAATTGGCTTTTGCAGAGGTCAGTGAAGATGCTGTTGGCAGCAGGGGACAGAAAGTGCAAAACTAGCAATTAAAATAGCCTCAGTCTCTCTCAATAAAAGGTGCAGAAGGATATTGTATATACCTTCTGATTTTCTAGCCAATGTAAATATCTTTTGTAAACGCATATTTGGCAACTCAACAGGTAAACAAATGGGTCAGTGAGTTGAGAAAAATTGTTTCTTTGCTCTATCATTTCAGAAGTGTAAAGCCTCCAACATTCTGCATTTTAAGTAAACCAGACTTCTTCTACTTGCAACAGTGGAGCTGTTGATTTACACAGCTCCACGACTATGAATTTGCTTCAAAAAAGACAGCACATCTTAGAAAAAGACAGCCCTAGTCCCCAAAACAGCTTTTTCCTATTAATTTCACTTTGCTTGCTCTATGTGTAATGAAGCCATTTGAAATCTTTCCATCTTGTTTGCAACTTGAATCATGTCTCTATTTTTAGAAGACTTGGAGCTACGCTATGACTTTACCAAATGGAAAATGTAATCATGTCTGTGTTATGTATAACAAAGTGTGTATTTGCTCTGAGCCAGATGAACTGCATCATCAAGATTTTGGATGGAGTCAGATTTTGGGGATAGCAACAATCCTAGGAACTAGCCCTGCCAGCAAGTTTGCTTTCCTAACTTGCATGAGCTGGAGGTTTGTGACAGTTCCCCAGAGAATGGCGCTGGGGCAGCACAGCAAGAAGACAGTGCCTCAAAAATGCATGAAACCAAATTACTCAGTTTGTCCATACAGCGAACTGGGATTTGGTCTATTCAATAGAAAGGGACACAGTCAACTGGGGGAAAAAAAAGCCCAACACATTTCTTTAGGAAAAGCATGTATACGATTACATGATTGTAGCTGACTCTGGCCTTAACTAGTGTTGGCAGAGATTTGAGAGGGTGAAATGCTCCTCCCAAACCCCCCAGGGACTGATTTATGCCACTGGGTAGCATTTGCACATAATGAATTTCCCTCCCAGAGGGTGACATTTCCTACTGCTGCCCTGCTCCAGACGCAATTTACATCTACCTTCCAGGCTCTGCATTTAACAGGAATGAGAACAGTGAAGCTGACAGAGAAACTGAAGAAACATATGGCAGTCTTGTGCATACGGAAAGGAGAGGTGTGACTGGGAGCGTGCTGTGTGTTGCTGCTATTGGAGCCCCTCAAAAGACCTATATACACGCAGTAGGTAAAAGGAAACCCAAGATGTTTGTTCCTATAATGGTTTTCAAAGATTCTTAAACTAACACTTACTAAATGTATTATTCAAAGCATTACAGATTAAAAAAAAAACAAAACAGCATTCTTTTTAAATAGTTAAAACATTTAAACATATAGAGTGCTTCTACTGATGATAATAGAGACACATAAATGTAAAAAATGCACGCATCTGACTTGGTTTTCCTCTCACAGCAGTTTTATATCAATGTAACTTCATTGGTCTCTGAGAAATTGTTACAGATTCAATGTAAGAGAATCCTGATAGAGAAGAACCATCTGGCGAATGTCACTGCCTTAAGACTAGTACATGATATTTTAAAATGCCATTATAAATGCCCAGAGAAGCCACAAAATCCCTTGCAAAAGGAATTCTGAATCATCCACTTGTGGGACAATTGTTCCTCAGTAGAGTGGTCTTTCCACAGTGGAGGAACTGTCAGTGTACAATTACAGATCACTGAAAATCATTAAATGTCCATGTTTACTGGAAATGCATTAGTGAGAAAGCACCATTCTATGTCTCCAAATCTCTTGAACATAATAGCTTCTTTTTTTTCCTGAAAATGAAATTCCCAAATCTGCAAAGAAGTTACCACAAAATGTCACATTTGTAATTAATAATTCAGTCTTTTCCCTACCCAAACCCATAAAGAAATCAAAAACACAAATGAAGTGTAGTTTGCCTGACAATACTTACTCTATTTCACAGCAGCAGTTGTCACAAAAATACTTTTGATGCTAAGAAAGACACTCTGGGCTTGGTTTATAAACAATTTTTTGTTGGTAGAATTGACATAAATCAGGGTAACTCCATGATTTACATCAATTGCATTAGATCTGATTAACTGCTATAATAGAGCAAAACCATTCCATTCTCCTAAATATTGCTAAATGAAGACAAGCAAGATCAGGCAATTTGTAAGCACTTCCTAGATGTTTGAAAAGTTACTCTCCCACTTTTAGAAAAACTGCAAAAATATTTGGCATAACATCACTCCACCATACGGCAACTTTGCTCTGTATCAATTATAATCTTTCCTTAGCACTTTGCTCTTCAGCAGTTCTGATGCTCTGCAATTTAACTTTGCCTCTGCTTCTACTTGAGGGAATAAGGGAACAGAAGAGTGGGTTGAGCCATGCACCCAGGCATTTTCCCACTTTCTAAATAAAAACCCATGCCAACCAGCACAATTGTGGCAGTGAAAAGATAGAATAATTTGCACAGGTAAAAGGCAATAACAAAAGCCAGGGACCAGGGATCCATCAAAAACATGAGTGTCAAAACAACCTTCTACAGAAAAGCAGATCCATTTAGAAACAAAAGTTATTCACATCTTCAGGTGCTGTGTGGATTTGGATGATTATATGATGGTGCAAAGTTGGCCCTCCAACTCCAAACATTAGTTCACTCACACACAGACATATGGTAAAAGTCTGTCTGCAACTGAATACCTCCTCTCTTTGGAGATCACATTAATCCACTTCTAAAGTTCCCGGCACAGTATTATTGGATCTCACAAAGCCCAATCCCTAGACAACCACTTTTTGGTGGGCTCCAACTTATTGCTTAAGACAAGTTTGTCTGTGCTATATCCATCGTCTACCACTCCTTCCCTCAGGGTGCTGAAATCTGTCAACATTTCTTAAGACAGAGGCAAACAGTTTTATTTCTACTTGACCCCGTGGCAACACTGTATTGCTTTTCCTCACTGCCTTTAAATTCCTTCTCAGCATACATTTGGTTCATATCGAAACCAAATTGGTAGTTGCCAGGAATCTTGCCCATTGAAATGGATTTCAGTTCTAGTCCAAGATTGTACCAGATTGGACTCTTCTTCTAAAGAGTATCTGAATTGCATTTTAAAGGCAGCTAAAGCCTTTGGAACCTGTGCTATGTAAAAATGGTGTAGTAAGAGAGTGAATCCCCCAGAAAGGTGTGTATGCTCTGCAGAGGTGTGGAGCCCTGCATCCCCCCCAGTGCCCTCCAACTCCCTGTCAGTGGAGCATGTACCAGATCCCTGGGGGAAGGCACATGGGCCACAGGAGTGAAGTTAATCCAGCCCCTTAGTTCTCTAAACTGCAGTCGTGTGTAAGTGTAAAGCCATGAGTCTCCACTGCTTCAGAGCCCAGACATAGCAAAGGGAATCAGGAAAAGATCTGTGCATTACTATTCAAAGTGAAACGTGGGACGCTTCAAAGGGGATCCCTCCCCAGCTTCCTTCTTTCCTCCTCTCTTTAATATTTCTTCTCACCATTTTACTCTGACTCACCTCTCCACACTTTTTGACTCTATCTCACCAGCAGAAATATATGTTTTAGAAACGTATTTCATCTCTCCAGTCCTTTTGTCAGATTTACTGGAACTGTTTTGACTTCTAAAGGGTACCATGTGCTTCTGATTCTTGTTAAGACTCTGCTCACATTTTATAGATGGAACAAGACAATAGGAAACATTTTTTTGTATCATATATAATTAGCCTGTGGCAACTCAGCTCCTTGATATAGGAAGTTTCCTAAAAGAACTATGCACTTATTTCACCCATTGAATAATAATCAAAAAAGAAAGATATACTGTAGAAAAGATTCTTATGAGGTAATTTTTTCCTGTACGGAGGAATTTTCTCCATGTGGGGAAATTGTACCAGGTAGGAATCTTGCTGAACCTTGCCTTATGCTGAACATGTTGTATTCCCATTTTGAAAAGCATATCCTTTTGGAGCCACAGCATTAACCACAAGGAGGATATAAGCTTCATGAAGGAAATCACTAACACTGGAACACACCCAGCAAAACAAGAAATTCCATACCAGCTGAGTGGGAAGTTAAAGCCCTGATTAGTAAATGCTAAGGTATTAATCTTGCAGATTTATTTAGTTGCCTATTAAAATTACTCAAAACAGCCATCAGGAGGTGTCCTTGTGAAAACAGGATAAATAATATTGCATCAATGCCAGCAAAGAGGTTCTGTTGCCAATCCTATGCTATTCCAAATACATCTTGTCCATGGCTTGTGGGAGGTACTTATCATTTGTGTAGCAATACCACATAGAAGCTCTAATCAATGATCTGGACTCCACTGTACCAGGAATTAAATGGATACAGGTAAAAGATTATTTCTTTCCTACAGAATTTGGGGAAGGGATCCAAAGCAAAATATTGACCTAAGGGAGGAATGAGTGGTTTAGAAATCTATTTAAACACAGATTTATATTCTTCAAAATATAAGTTGTTATTCTTTCATTCACTTTACTCTGTTCTGAATGCTTAAGTTCCTACAGTCCAAAAATCATCTGATAAATCTTTTTGTTTCACACAGGTCACACAAGGTTTGATAGACCTAATTACGCACTTCCCCCTCCCCCTTTGCAAATTTAAGGTAGAATTAGTTAAACTCTTGGTCTAGGCAAGTCCGAAAGTTATTCAGGACAACATCACTTAAGAGATATTTGGCATGAAATAGAGGTCATGTGGACCTCTATTTTGATAATTCTATACAAGAACATTTTGCAGCTCTCACAAAACATTAGGAAGCCAGACATCATATCAAATGAAACAGGGCAGATTGTTTTAGAATGCAAACTCACTGGTAGAAGTAATGAACAGGAAAAATTAGTCATGGTTGTGAAGCAATCCTGGTATTATAGTATTAGCATATGGGGTTAACAGCTATGGTTAACCATTACACCAGAGAAAAAAATACTTCCAGTGCCAAATACTTACAATGAGCATTCAAATGTGCTCTGGTAGAGATACAACTTATCAGTATGTCTTAATCGAACAATCTCCTTTGAATTAGCAAATCCTGAATGTTTACAAAAGACTGATAAACTAGCAAAATAAAGGTCAGTTTTCTGTGAAGTTTTCAAACTAGTAACAGAGTGATCTTCCCTTGCTTTTTGCCTTCTTCAAACAGTAGCTCAATTAAAGTTCCGTTTGTTTAAGAAAACAGTGTTAGTAGACATAGATCAGATTCAGATCCTAAGTGGATACAAAAAAATAGTAGGAACTAGAGTAATTAGGAGGCAGGACTGACTGAAGTAATTAAGAAATAAACCCCTACCACTCCTTGGTCAATAAAGACGACCGTGTATCTAGGCCACCAGAGCTGCAAGTCTGTATTTGTTAGAGAAGTAGAAACCACTTGTGCCCAGTGATAACAACTCTGAATGTAGGTTCTTCCTTAAGGAAAAAGATGGCCTTGGGCCATTTTCCTTTAGGCAAGAATCTTGCAATGAAAAATCCTGGTATCCATCAGACTCTGTGGGTAGGACCTGAAGGTGCTAGGCAGTGTATGAGTACACACAAGATGGATCACTTTGCCCCAGGAGGGTTAATGTGAAATGTATTGCCAGTTTTTTATTAGCAGCAACTGGAGCTGGCTTATTATTTTAGTCAGAAAAAGCCTGAAAAATCCTATCTTGCTCTGTGTTTTATCTTCATCTGTGGAAAACTAAAGCAGCAGCAGCAAATAAACCTTGTACCAATTCAATTTGGAAATCACAAGTTCAGCAAAAATGAAGAGACACAACAAATTATTGAAGTTACCAGGTTTGAAAAGACCTTTATAGAGAGACAAGGTGAACCAGAGGTGTAAATAAGTTTTTAAAATTGAATGGATTTTCTAAGAAAGCTTCAAAACAGACATCTTACAAGGTGAGGATAAAACAAAGACTTAGAATGTCGTTTAACCATGGGAATTCAAACCAGGGAATGACGCTGCCCATGTCAGGGACAAATCCTTCAGGGATTTTCCCAGCTCCCAGTGAAAATGCTAGACAGCAACAAACAGAGAACTTTTCAGCAGCAAGTGGACCCTGGCCACACAGAAACCCCTCCCACAGTTATGCCTATGAAGATGCCAGAAAACACTGAAAGCCAGTTCCCATAGATCAACAGGGATGTAAAACCACACGAGGACCAGGACACACACATGAGCTCTCTAAAACACAGCAAGTGCTGCAGGCAGGAAAGAAAATGAGCAAGAGAAGTTGCACATTATCTCCACACTGGTATGACAAGGATGACAAAAGCCATGTCTATGTTCTCTTGATCCACAGACGTACGTAAAACAGGCCTCTCACTTCTTCCTTTCCATGTCATCTAGAAATTGTCCCAAAACACATGGTATTTTGGTGATACCGGTGAAGGTGACAGAGCTTACTAACCTATGGCTGGAGATCAAGCTATTGAAAAGCTCAAACCTTCGAAGCTCCTTACAAGTCCACCTTAATTATCTCTACTGCAAACAGTGAGTCACCAAAGAACTGCCTAAAGAACTCAGCTCCTGCAGTTTGTAAGCCTGCCCTTTTTTCCCCACTCATCTGTGCTGGCAGGTTGATATTCTGCTAAAAAAAATAAAAAAAAAAATAAAAAAAAGACATCAATTTTTTTTTCAGACACTAACAAAACCCAATGGAGGAATCAGGCAAGAAGAAAATTGCAGGCTTTTCAATCTCCTATTGTAGGGAAGTATGCTGGAAAGACATTCATAAAATGAAATGAATGTAAAGAGTACATCCAAGAGTGCAGATTAGTGAGGAACGCATGTGCTAGGATTTGCATAATTCCAGCTGGTTGGTGGAACATTTCATATTAACAATAATGCTAAAAATAACGTATTTTGAATATACTTGAATAACTATGCTTAAGCACTGCTGTTTTCTTCACAGGAGATGGGTGCTCTGTGAGAACCAAAGGCAAAGGCAAGACAGGAAAATTCATCTTCAAGTGAGGTGATTGCAGACAGCATTGCAAACAGCTACAGCTATTTCAGTGAAAAATTACAACATATATAACCAAACCAGACAAAATTCCTCCACCTTCTCGTCAATAATCCTTTAGTGCCTGCACTAATCCATGCACTAAGTTCTTGTTCAAGTGAAGCTCAGACCTATTTGATAGTGGGTCTAAATTAAGCATTGCAAGGCTTAGAGACTCCTGAAACTGCACATGGTTACAAGGGTCTTTACTTCAGTGTGACTTTATATGTCACGTGGTTTCAAGGGTCTTTACTTCAGTGCCTCTAAGCTTTGAACTGCTAGAAAGATTCTCTGTCTTTTATACTTTTAGTTTGCTCTCTAAGGCTCCTCTACCTTTAGCTCACAATTTTGTTTTGTGTCTTTTGATTTGGTGTTTTTCTTAACACCCAGCTCCTTCAACGATATGTTTATGTAAGAATTCCATTTTTTGCTTTAAAATAAAACCCGAGATGCTCTTAGCCCTTGTTATTGAAAAGAGACGAGTTTTGAAAACATCACTAAGCTGAAGATAAAAGATCAAAAACCAGAAGGGAAATAAAAAGAATGCACATTTTGTTTTAAAGCCCAGTAATTTTTTTTTTCAGCCAACATCATGATGTTTTTGAAGTATAACGTGATTTATAAAGGTTGGAACTGGAGAAGAAAAGACAAAATACCTTTTCCTACAAGCATGAAGATACCTGTTTAGCCATACATACCTGTATGCCCAACAAGGTAATGAAGTTATTCACATGTCTAAGAGTAAACATGCACGAATATTCACTATTTGTGACAAACATTAGTGAATAAGTACTTTTTGCTTACTTGGGCTAGATAGCAGGTTTTATTCATTTTTGTTCCTAGGTATTTAAAGTGAGTATCAGCCTTGAGGATGTAACTACAGATTGGCCAACACATCATCCAAAGCCTAGATGAGAAGTGTTACGTGTAAACAAGTAGCATGAAAGAAAAAAAACCAAACCCAATTTGTGGAGCTCTGTAGTTACCAGATGCCTAAATCAATAAATAAAATGGGGACCGTGGCCTGTGAATAGAAAATACTGATTACATAAGGCTAAAGTTTGAGTGATGAGGTGACAAATGAAGTAAATTCTTGGATTTAAAATCTTCTGAAACACTGCCAGCAGCCGCCATTAAACTCAAAAAGACCCAGTTCCTAAGCCTGACTTATGAATGAACAGTAGATATGTGATTGACTCATTCATAACTCAGCTTTAATTTTTCAGTTTCTCAGTAGCTTGATTTTCAGTCCCAGGGCACCTACAGCTCCTCTGAAGTAGCAGGAGATGTAAGAATTCAGCCTCTTTGAAAGTTCAGCTAAAGGCACTTGGAGTCATGAACAAAATGCAGACTCGGTTGCATGCCTATTACTGTACCATCATTATGACTACTCACGAATTAGGCACACAGTGGCACGCATGGTCTTAGTCACATAGAGGAGAGTTTCAAAGACGCATCATGGGATGACAGGAATCCAACTCCCTGTAAAAGCACGTATCTTTGAAAAGCTCACCCTGGCTTTGAATAGTTTTTCACAACGGATCTCTTCCAGGATTCAGTGGTAATGGAAATCATTCCTTACATATCACTGGATAATAACCCAAGATTATTGAAAAAATGCTTTTTCACAAGAAGAGGGAAACCTCACACATTGCTCCTGCAAAATGTATGTTGCAACAAGAGGAGCAACACAGTGAAAAGATCATGTAAGAGTGAAAAAGAAATACAACTGCCACACTGCTACATGAGAGCAATCTCATTTTAGTCACCTAATAAATTCTTTGTTTACAGTGAATTCATGCCAGAAGAGGGCAAAAAAAATAAACTACCTTCAAGTTAAACTCATTAAAAAAATAACATGATTTTGAACCATCCCTTGTATGTTTGTGCTCCATTACAGCTTAAAATTATCATGATCTAGTGTTTTGGTTTTTCATACTCTTCAACATTTGCCTTTTTATATTAAACCCAACATTTAACTACAGGGCACATAACTGTGGGAGCGAAGCAGGCAGGTAAGGCACCTTGATTAATCTCAGTCAAGGGTTTCAGTCTTAGCCTTACTTATGAATCAGAGTATAATCATGCAGTTAGCTTTTAAAATCACACAAACGTATTTGAAATGTTTGTTTAGTTGAATCTGTTATTTTATAGCATCACTCTATGCTATAAGGGTATTGCAAGGGAATATAAGATGAATGATAGCAATAAGAAATGATCATTCTAAATTACCAACACACCTTTCAATGCTCTTTTGATCTTTACTGTGTAAAATGCATTTAGGCAACAGGTAAAACAAAGTACCTCAGAGTATACCCTTCTGAAATATTATGAACAAATGGAAAAGCAGTGATCTATAGAGTAAAGCTGTGATTTCATGTGCACTCTTAATTGTGGTGAAGTCAACAGAAATTCTGCCTCTGTTTGGGGGATTTTACCCCATCCAGATACTGTTACCTACATTTTTTCTGACCTATCCAGATACTGCTACATACGTGTTTTCTGAAGCCAATAAGTAACACTGCTAAGCAACTACTTTTGAAAGAGGAAGATGAGAACAGGACAAAAACCTTTACAGCCTCTGCTGGGTAACAAAGTGATACCACCTAGACTCTGTGCAATATATTTGCAGGAGTAATGTTTATCAAGTGTCCCAGAAATCTCCATATCAGCCTACAATTGCAGTTCCACAAGTATCGCTTTTCCTCTGCTCCTCAGCCAGGAACAACTATGGCCTCTTAGTAGGGGAATTATCGTTAAGAATAAGTGGATTATTCAAATAAGTTTCAAGGTGATTTACAGTAAACCTTATCTCTAATAGCCAAAACTCAGAACTGGACATTGGAATATTTTGTCTCCAAACTGGTTTCTCCCCATGGATGAATGTTTGATGCCACGGTAGGCTTGGTAACAAAAAGAAAGTTAGATGCTTCACCATCAGCACTACTAAGCTTGATTCACCACCTAATGCCATATTCAATAGAAACCAAGTAGGTGAGCAGAGCATAATACCAATGGCCAACTTTTATGCAGAAACTTAACAGGTAGTTTGGCAACCTGGGATTCATGCTTTCAATTTGAAACCACAATATAACTTGAGCTAAACATCTGTTGGAATGCTACCAAAATATTATCTGTAAAAGAAGAGGGAGGAAACGTTCTGTGTCATCACCAAATGATTATCCATGATCTAAGGGGGGAAAAAAAAAATGTGAAGATCCCACTTGAAGAGGATGTGATATCTGGAACAATTTCATGGATAACTGATGATGTTCCATATTATCTAGTCTTCAAAAGGTTAGCTTTTCCACTCTGTTCCTTTTCTTTTGCTAGATTCTGGCTTTAGCCTGAAATTTGTCAGTGAAGTATTTTTGTTTTCAACTTAATTACAGGAATAGTCAGGAGCTTTGTATTTTCTGACTTGGACGCAAAGGACAGATGCTTATGCATGCTAAGATACAGTTAATTTTCTCACAGTGCTTATACCAATACAGGAGAGAGGATAGCATTTTGTAGGCTTTTTTACAAAGAGGAATAGTGGGGGAAGAGTTGCAGCTATGCATTACAGTTCAGTTACTGAAGCTGGATTGAATCCATATCATTCACTTACATCTCTGCAAGATTTTCAAGGCGTATCAGCTGCAATGCGTTATTCACAATGTCAAATATTCTAGACAGGCCAGAAATAAATCTGTCTATGAGCTATGACTAAGAAATCATCCATCAGCAACACTAAAGTAATCTCTGCTGTATTCTAGTCCAAAGTCCAATTGAGAGGGCCTAACATACTGGCCAAGATTGGTTACTTCTGAGGTTGGCTCTTTGCCATTTTCTAAGTCATCCCAGATAGAAACAAGAGATTAGGCAGTGTCTTAGCTTGCCAAACCAATGACATCAAAAATCTTTTAGTGCTGATTGGATTATTGTGTTTTCAGGGAAGATGATAAATAAAAAGGACAAAAAGTATTTTACATTACATATGTAATGGAAAGACTTGTTAGATACCCTCCATAATCTGAGGCATATCAGCTATTTTTTTTCCCCAGATTCTTCCTCTCTCATAAAGCCTTTCCAAAGAGGTGATATGCATCTAATCCTGAAGACTAGAAAGTCCTTAAGAACATCTTATCTTTCTCTCAGCTTTAAGGATGAGTTTGGTGGCAGACACAGGAAAAAAAACACATAAAACCCCTAAAATGGCATACTATAAGATTCTGATGATCCATCATGCATCATGATCACAGGTAAGCATTGTGTGGATACACTGCAGACCTTCATATTAGTTGCAGAAATTAGGTGACTTGCATACAGCAGCCGTGGACCAGAGGCCATTGATACCTAACTCATCTCTTAGCAGCAACTTGTGCCTGAGTGGTGGCATCTTCTTGCATCAAATTGCCATTTCATTGAAGATACTCCAGTATTTGCTAAAATGGAGGGAAGGAAAGCAGCAAGCCAAAGCCCTAATTCTTTTCATAGAGTCATAGAATCACTGAGGTTGGAAAACGCCTTTAAGATCATTCAGTCCAACCTTTAACCTAGCACTATATGACAATATTTTCTCAAAATATGACATGGCAGACCTTTAAAACAGGTCTAAAATGACAGAAAGAGTGGCATACAAACGTAATTTCATTTGATACATTGCCTTTGTGCCTGTATGGATGCAGTGCATAGCAATTGTTTTAAATGATAACTTTGTTTTACTGTAAGGCTACTGATAACAAAGGAATTTAAAACCCCACAAGCGTTCATCCCTCTATCTGAAGGACCCCTGCCTGCAGATCATCGTTAGAAGCAGCTAGCTTTGAAGGGAGGGAAGAGCAAAGTACGCTAAATATTGCTGATTTCTGTTTGTTCAGCATATTTCAGTTTTGCTCCTCCCCATATTCTATCTTTCTGAACACTTGAATAATCAGAACATCCATCACTGTCATCTTGATTTGTGTCAATGGCAAACTTCAATACAGGCCTAAACCTGCTGCTACTGAAGCTTATGAGACCACAGCTTCAACAGGACTAGCACCGGCCACTGCTGCCAACACTTATAACAAAGATCATCCTACCCTTACACTGTTCCAAGTGAAATCCCAGTCCCCCCAAACCCTTGCCTTAGTGACAGCCACCAAGGAGAAAAGAAAACACAAACTCTGGGTATTTCCTTCATCTTGGGATTTTCTTTTTAACAAAGGCAAAACAGCCAGCCCATGAGCTTCCCTCTAGAACAGGGTGTACTCAACTCATATGCTTCAGTCTCAACAGCAAACAGCCGTGTTGCTAGGCTTAATAGCTATCTGGCAGCTGTAACCATGCAAACTTCTCCAGCAGTTTTCAGATGCTGCAATCCCACAGCTCCCTGAAAAAAAAACATCAGAATCCATTCCCTGTCCTGTATTTTGGACAGGCCTTGTCCTGAACATTTGTCTATGCAGCTTACACAGGGTAACAATTGCCATTCAAAACAAATACTGGTCTGTTTGACTACAACTCCAACCAGACCACACTACAGGAAAGTAATATGTTTGGGACAGTATTTATCTCACCTAACTTACTTTATTTCAGAGTTAGGGCATGTATCCTAGCCTAGCCAGCTAATTCCCATTAAAACCGGTGAGGACATACACAGCTGAAGATTCATTTAATTCCAACACAGGCCTCTATAGGCAATGAATTTACCTCTTTAATTTCTTGACTGTAGACAGAACTCAGAGAATTAGCTAGGGCTACTTGCTTCTTTTATTAGATTTGGTTAAGCAGCTGTTACACGATCTGAGCTCCATGCCATAGCGTCAGATGCCAGGGGGAATTTGATTGGCATATATATTCAAAAAGATTTCAAATAGCTTCTTAGTGGCTCTCTGTTTACCCAAAACACCGTATGTTTGGTAACTTCAAGCC
Organism: Neopsephotus bourkii; assembly: GCF_033783945.1. Lineage (NCBI taxonomy): Eukaryota > Metazoa > Chordata > Aves > Psittaciformes > Psittacidae > Neopsephotus > Neopsephotus bourkii. The sequence goes on from NW_026901618.1 coordinate 1,446,540, forward strand.
AACCTCTAAGAAGTCTAGCTGAGGTGTTCAAATGTCTTAGTTCTTCTTAGAAACTGGAAAATACACTTTGTGAGATAATATGGCAGAGTCCATCTTTCCACCATGACAATCAGCAACACTTTGTTTCATGTTCAGTTTCAGACATGCATAGAAAATGAGGTGCCTGTTTTTCAATGTATACTATTTTTCAGTCTGATTTTTCATCAGGCTTTCAAATCTGGATGCAATTTTTCCTTTCCAGCCAGCTGTACATACAAACAATATTATAATTGACTCTAGCATTCAACAGAGGAAATGGAATCTCAGGTATTTGGGGCTCTATTAACAAAAACCATTTCAGCTACAATTTTTTAAAACGTACTAAGAATTAGTATGCAAAAAACTATAATGGCATGCTAAATCTTCCAGACATGAGAACAAATTAATGACTTAGTGGGTGAAACTCTGGAATGCTGACAACTGCAAGCTAGACTGCTGTAATGTACTGGTAGCATGGTTAACAGCCTGCAACCAAAATATCTTATAATCTTTATGTGAACCATCAATTTATGCCTTTAAACCTACACTGCTATCATACCAGTAGATTTTATTCTTTTTTTTATCCCCTTGCCAAAGCTTACTTTATTTTCTTGGGCAAATTCTACACTAACAGAAAATGTTGTCCTGGGGTTGTTTGAAGAAACAGGTGTATACAGAAAGAAATGAACACCAAACTTAGTAAGCATTCACACAGGGTAAAATAGATTCACATTACATGTTGAGATGCTGGAAGAGGGAAGTATCTGAAAGAGTAATTAAGAATAAAACACAGTAAAAAGTCATACATCCCTTTCTTACACCCTCTTTCACTGTCTACCCCCTCCTAATCAGATTTTCTTGCATGTAACTTACATATTAACTACTTTCATGCTTCATTTAAAATACTGTCAGATTTACTAGCAGGGCAGTTGCTGAGACACAGGTTTTGTGAAAAAATGGATAAAGGAAGACTTCTTTCAGAGCCTTGTCATGGAGGAAGAGAAACCAGATGTTGCATTTATTACTTTTTCCACTGCTACTCTATTATTGTACCCTCCAGCTTAGGAAGTTCCCAAGTCTAGGAAAGTAAAAGAACAAGGCATCAACCAAGGCTGATACCTTGTTCTTATATATATATAATATGTTTTTTTATATATATAATCTCACCAAGACATCCATTTCCTAGTGCTGGAGACAGGCATCGGCTGCCTAAACTTTCACTTTTACTGTTTTCACATTTACTAATCCCCACCTGATGAAACAGACCCATCAGCCTACAAAACCGGGCAGGTTTGGCTGGGGACATCCCTGGCATAAGACATGCTCAAAACCAGTCCAAAGTCATTATTTCTCCCTGCAGAAACCTATGCCAAGGAATTGTCTTTTTGAAATCTCTATTATAACATTTCATGGCCATTCCAGAAGACAGCACTGCTTACAGAATGTAGTTATAAAATACTATCCCATAAACTCTGAAAACTATTCAGGGACTATAAAGTCATCATAGCAACTCTCTTTTCCATTATTCACCAAAAATAAAGGGAGTAAAAAGTAATAGAAATTCAAACGTCTTGCAGGAAGGCTAGAGAATAAGTATTTATTTGATGGTAATCAACTCCTCCTCCTTGATACCTTCGTATATTTTAAGGTGTCACTTGAAGTGATAATTACTGAAAGGTCAATTTTAGCCATTTTTAAAAGGCAGAAAAATTACATCTGAGTAAAAAAGCAAAATTGCTTCTTGCTTTCCTATTCCTTGATTATCTTCAGTAACATTCAAAAAATCTTACAATAAGTATATTCTGACAGAAATAACTGCATTTAACACCTAGAGATTCTACTTTGTTTTTATACTTACAGGGTGATACCCTATTCCCAGAAAAGCCAATGGAAATTTTGACATCTATTACAATGGGGGCAGAATTTCACTCACTGAGTTAAACGAAATTTATTAGATTTTGATGTTAAATGCAGAGGAAAATCCTGTTCAGATTTCCTGCTAATCCAGACTCAGAGTTTCTGCATGGCTAAAGCAAGAAAGTTGGTAACCCCAGATCTTTTCTAAACTGCACAGCAATGACCCAATTTCCCCCATTCTGTTGAATACTAAATCTTTGAAGCCTGTGATGTAGGAAGGAACAGCTACGTTCTGCTTTGAGTTTCACTCAGTATTCTGACTGCAGCCTTTTTAAATCTGCAAGGATTTACATTCATCGTCTCTCCAGAGTCACTCACAAAATGACTTCTAAAAATTTTCTCTTTCAACTGCTATTAGACACTGTCCAATACAGGAACAAGGAATTCCTGGCCCAAGGGCCCGATAGAATCTGCAACTTAATTTCAGGCAGACTGCAGCCAAATGAGTTTGCATGTATATGTGTTTATTATCGGACAAAAATATAAGTGCTTATTAACATATGACTTGCTAAATGCCTCTGAGACATAGCTGGTCCTTCTCAAGGAAAGGCCCTCTGCGCTGGGGCTAATAAACTGCAACTCAACATTACAGCTACCAGCCAACAAGACAGAAATACAATATTGCAGAATATTACACAATACATAAATGCAGTTTTCCGTTGTGATAGTCCAGTAGGTTTGCCATGCTGGTACAAAGCGCGCTGTTAGCAGACAGAGAGGTTACTCAGAGCTGGCAGCTTCACTTTAGTCAACAGCAAAGATGGGAAGGGAGGGGGAGAGAGGGAAGAAATGACTCAACCTTAGCTTCTGAGTCCAGAGTAGATCTGGGGACTGCCAGGGAAACAAACAAACAAACAAATAAACAAACAAACAAGAATCCTTTTGCTTCCAAACTGAGCATTTGATGCAGAAACTGAGGAGGAGACAAAGTGAATGTAAGACTCCACAATGTCATCTCTACAAAGTTCTTTTTTAAGCAGAACTGTACTTTGATATCAAGCAATGTTAAAGGTGAATGCAGTAGATTAAAAAAGGAAAAAATGTTCAGAACTGTAGGAAGTTGCTCACATCCTACTGTTACTTGATCTGAACCATCTCATATCCATCTAGGTTATTGCTCTTTCCTGCTCTCTGTCACTGATAAATGACTGTTCATAGAATAAGAGCCACTGTCATACTCTAGTGCATATAGAGCATGGGCATTTTAAAGCACCTTAGGTTGAGAGGTGGAGGGGAGACAGAGAAGGGAGGGAAAAGAGAGAAGGCAGGAAGGAAGGAAGGGAGGGGAAGGAAGGAAGAAAAGTGGTGGGTATGGGGCAAAGAAGAGAGAGAAAAATGTAATGGGTTTACATGATCACCAAGATAAATCTTGATCATGTCCTCAGCAAGATCTAGAAAAATCAGTTTCACTCCAGAACAGGGGTGTTCATTCACCAAGTTCAAACTGTATGAAAAATTACTGTGGGAAAACCATTCACTATTGATTTATGGCTAAATGGAGGGAAGTGGAAGTGGCACGGCCTATCCCCCGCCTTCAAAATATCTTCCAATTTTGCACCCACACGAAAAGCTTTGCACAAAGCTGCTTCTGTCATTTGAGTACTCAAACACAAGGAATTAGCCCAGTACATCCCATTAATCGTTCCAGCCACCTAGAAATGAAAGCTGCAATAAAATGGAGAAAAGGGGGAAATGGATAATTTAGTAATTGATTTCTATCTGGAAAAATGCACCATTCTAAAATAAACACTTCTCTCTTTACAAGCCTCAGAGAGTCTTTAACAATACTTGTGTTAAAAAAACCCAACAACTTATTAATGGTTCTTTAAGGAAAAAAAGAAAAAAACTTTGTCAGAGGGAAGGCTCAGCTTCAGAATTTTCATTCCTCTTCTTTCAATTTCTTGAGAGCTGTTCAGAGAAAGCTAAGGAGAGGGAAGGCTCCGTATGACAGATATTTTCTGAGATCTGCTGTTCAATGTCTCCATATACTTCTAATCAATACGAAGGGCACATGGATGTTTAGATTAATATCTCTGTTCCAAGAAGTGCAAAAATATCTAAGGCCATGCATTAGCTTCTATGCTCACCAGCAAGTTTATCATCAACAGATGCGTTACTTCAGAGCTGCATCATGCCTCTAGGAAAATTTAACCCATGCACTGCCGTGGCACAAGGAATGCATGGACCCAGAGCAGCAGCAGAGTATTTGGGAAAGGGAAAGGAAGAGGAAAATGATGACTCTGCTTTAAGGAATAGTCTCTCAAAGCAGCAGCCATCCTTCTGAAGCTGTGAAGGGAACCAGAACCTGTGGAGGAAAGAGCAATCTGTGGTCAACCCTGAAAGAAGGAGGTCATGAAAGCCACTAAAACCAAACTGTTATTCTAATTTGCATCCTACTGAGCAATCCCCTACCACATTTCACTATAAATTTGTGTCTGCATGCACATTAACATCCATACACATACACATTTGTTTCATATACACCTGAGTATACAGCTTCAGGCCACCTAATCAAGCCACTGAATGCACCTTTTATTCCAAAGCACAACACCAGAATCATGAGATACTACATAATAGAAAAGGTGCTTTAAAGTTGCACAGTAGCTGGATGACACTGCAACAGCACAAGCATTAGACATCTCTATCAAAGGCTTCTTTTTTTTTTTAATTAGCACAGTGCTCTGTGTTATTAACTCCTCTTACAGAATGTAAACAGAATTTCAGAAGAGAGATGAATCAGGAAAAATTCAGTAGTTGGGAAACTGGAGCATGAAGTAACTAAGTAACAATCCATCTGAAGAGGCGCATTTGTCAGGAATTAGGCTTTCATAAGGCTGTGGCTGTCACCCATCCCTTCCCCCTCTCAAAGCCTTAAAGTTGATTTTACAACAGGAAGCCTGAACACTTAATATCACCGCCCCATTTAGTCATAATTAGTATCTTTTGGACCAACTGTGAAGTTTCGTCTTTTGTGGGCCTACACTATGGGATGAGAAGAGGGGAGGTTTCCGACCTCTCATCTCCAGTATAATCAGTACCCTCCATACTTGTATCATTCCTCCTCTTTATCTTCTAAGGCTAAAGTTTTGGTCCCTCTTCTGGCACAAGTTTTCCCAGGCTCTTGAATGTTCTTGTCACCCTTTTTCTCAATTCCTCTATTCCAGCCACGTCCTTCTTGAGCTCAGGAGATCAAAACTGCACACTGGGTTCTAGCTGAGATTACAGGCACAGCTGCATCCAAAAGGCTGTGTAACACCCTCCCAGTTACTCTATTTCTTAGCAGTGTTGACTGATATGGAAGCTAATGTCACAGTTTGGTTTTGACTGGTTGTAATTTGAGCAAGTGTCCCCACTGATCTCTGGGCTCTGGTAGGATCCATCAGGACTGATGTTGACTCAGTCTTACTTTCTTTATTCACCACTGATCTTTCTCCAGTGTTGTTCTGCCCACTCAGTGGAAAACTTTTCAACTCATAATTCTTGCTGCTCCCAAATAGACCATGTATTTACATTACAGATTTTGCAACTTCATGACTCCAGCCCTCTTTCAATACCAGCAATAAACAGGTTAACAACAGGAATCTTTGTTAATTTGCAGATGCCCAAAGCCCAGTTTTGGTCTCTTTCTAGCCCAGAAGATTAGCCTAACCCTCTGCTTTTCGTCCCCAGCTTTGGCTGCAACAACATTTTGCCTGTCACTCCACAACAGTGGAGTTTCTGTAATCTTTTGTCCAGAGCTTTGTCAAAGACCTGTCACTCACAGTATTTTGTTTCCAATTACTCATGACTTCTCCATCATGTTCTCCATACTAGGAGATCACGCAAACATCATCTCTCATTGCAAAGGGAATAAAAATGCTGGTGGACTACATCACGACACAATCTCTCCGGTACTTTATTACTGTTTATAAATGAAGATTTCAAGTTGGTTGCCACGTCCAGATGTGAAGTGTTACTTCAATATACCACTAAATTAATTAACTATGCCTGTAACTGATTCACAGCCATAGCTCTGTTTCCAGCAGAATTTATAGAAGAGACACAAGCCTCAGAGCACTGCTAAACCCAGCCACAAATCAAAGACCTCTGGCATATGGGACCAATTGGTCTAGCAGAGGTTTGCTCTGCAGTGTGTGCTTGAGTCACAGCATGAGCCAAACCATTTTTTCTCACAGGACTTTTGTTTGCTCCAATATTGCCCTGCTTTTCTTTGCAGATTTGCCCTGTATCCATGCAAATTCACCGGTGTTTCTGTATTACTTCTGGGAACAAGAAAGTGCCCTGCTATTTCAGATGTCCTTCAAGGGCTCCTCTTGTTTCAAAGCCCTACAGAACTCAAATTCCCAGTTTCAAAGGCCCAGTGGCCATGAAATAATTCAAGATTTTGATACAGGATGAAAACCGGCAATCCAGGAAGGACAGGAAAAATGAGCAGAACAGTGTCTTCCATGATCTCTGCTGCATCAAGGAGTCAGCTTTGTCAAGGATTTTTATTTAATCCTCCTACTCTTAGGAAAGGTCACCTGGGGGCTGTGTACCTTTGAGGATGAATGCTAGGAAAGAAAAAGCCAGAAGAATCCCACTGACTCAGCTGGCATTTCAGAAAAAGGAAAGAGGTGGAGAACGAAAAGCTAGGGTGTGTGAAATGGTCCAGCTTCACTTCCATCATCTCAGATGGAGAGCTGAAGACTACTGAAACCATATCAGATGCCAATATGACAGCAGGGTTATTGTAAATGACAGCCACAATAAAAAAATGAAATAAAATTACAAGGATGCACTGGTGTTATTACACTTCAGAAATTAAATTCCAGCACTGAAAAATTCACAGGCATAGACATACTCTGATATCTCTCACATAGCCCTCACAATAACAGCATTGCTTCCTTGGGGCTCAGTCCTTCCTTGCCTGAAACTGGAGTCTTCCTCCTTCCCAGTTGCAGCAGCCATAAGTACTAGGACCTTGGCATTTTTGTCCCATGTGAGTATTCATACACAGTCAGTGGGAGTAACTGCAGCTGCTCTCCCCTGGATCCCTGTCCTGCATCTTGTTTATTCAGGAGTTTTAAATGTTATTGAATGTGTGTTTATTGAAGCAAATGCCACCACACTGATTGAAATGCAGCTCAAAAGTAAGCACTTCTTTTTTATTTATCCTAAAGTATACAGCTCACAGAGGAAAAGGACAAGAAAAACAACAACAAACCCTATTTGTGTGCTTTTCCTTCTCCATCACAGTTGCATTTCATCATGTCATCCACACTAGGGTCACCGTTTCTGGGTTTGGAATGCAGCTCTGCTCTCAGCATGTTCCCCATTTGCCTGTCAGTTCAGCATGATGAGTGCTGAGTAACCCTCTTTCTTCCTCACACCAACATCTTTAAGGCTTTAAAATTCAGTTTGATCTGCTTGAGGCTGTGGGAGGAGTAAGCAATTTTCTGTCTGGTTATTAGTGAGGTAGGGAACACTCTCCACCAAATATACTCTGCAGCATCTCCTTTAGATGTGTTATCCACGCCACTGTTTTGCCTTTCTTTTAAGACTTTTTTTTGTTACACTTTATGCATTCAGGCAAGTGAATATAATGTAAATAACCTGAAAGCCAGCATTATTTATAACATCACTGCACATAACACCCTCATTCTCCCCACCACTCTTTTAGTCTATAAAAATACACAAGAGTAAACAGACGCTCCATAAAAAGAAACCCACGCATCCAGTGTTAAAACTGAACAGCTAAGAACTTAGAAGCAACAAATATAACCTCACCTCCTTGTGAATAATGCTTTGCTACTTAGTTATAAGATGATGCACCATACTGCAAATACTATACTGTCGTATCAGCTTTTCTCTACAAACTTCAGCACAAGTGTAGAACATTAACTATGTGGAGACCAAATAACCCATTTGAAGGACCGAAAGAAAATATATTTGAAAATTCAGAGGCTTGTAAAGAAATAAATAAAATTATACAAATCAGAATGAAAATGCTGAAGCACAGACAGTGTAATGTGGAAAAAAAATGACAGATACTTCAAAAGGCAGGAAGGATGTCACTGCACATGAAAGGAAAGAATAAAAAGTAATTGCTTTAGCTGAACAGCTTTGCCCAACTTTCTGCCCAGACCTTCTGAGCAGAGAAGAGTCCCATCCATTGTCTTTGCACTTTCTTCTGAGGTACTGATAAAGTGTGACTTAATATAGAAACACTGAATACTCAAATCTCCTTCTCACCACAGATGAGGCATATCCCTGGTTAACAATGTGGGCTTCATCTTTGGGGAGACTTACAGTCTTTTCAGAATGCTTGGCCAAAAGTCCCACCAACCCTACCACCAGGCTGAGAAGTGAAGAGGCGCCCATCTGCCTGTGCTGTCTCAGGAAGAAAACCTTTGGAAGAATTTTACAGGGAAGCTTTTAGAGAAAATAAAAATATTTATTCTTTTCCTCTTTATTCCTGTGTTCACACTGACACTTGACGGAGCAGTTCCTTAGCATGCTGTACACCGTATTTCACTTATAACAACAGCGGATACAGAAAAGTTCCCTTTTTTCATGGAAAATTACAATATTTTTTTTTCTATTTTTTAAAGGTTCAAATGAGGGAAAAAATGTTTAGTAGGAAGGATCTATGATGAGAGTGACACTGAGTCCGGAGGTACAAAACTGGTTTCTATGACGCATTAAATATCGTGCCATGGTCAAACAGACACACACAATAACAATTAGAAGTGCAAAGGTTCCACAACCATAGGTCTGGCACCTCCTCTAGAATTTGCTTGAGCAGCAGATTCCTAGTCATCAACAGGCACCTGTAAGACAAAAGAATTGGGAACTGATGTTAGCAGAGAGACACTTCTCCCATCCACAGCTTGTTGCTCAACAGGGTTTACAAAAATCTTTAGCATCTGTAAAGGATGACTAATTTGTCTTTCTGTCCTGCACTACTCTATGACCAGAGATGAATGAGAACTGAATTATCTGTGGTCTAAGTGTACAGCAGGGGCAGCAGGCCTATCCATGAAGACAGTACCCAAACCTATAAAAGATTAAGGAAGTTAAGCAGCATCCCACCTGCTGCTCACATTCAGCAAGGCCACCCTCCATTTGGTGCACAAAGTGAGTGTTTCTACCCTTCCGTGCTTGGGAACCAAAAGGATGTAGCATTGCATTACATTTGGGGATTCTGTTACTTATGTTGTTAACAGCACGCTGGGGAAAGGTAAGGCAGCGAACACGCATTTGTAATACACCACCTAGATCACCAAAAGGAGCAGTAAAACCTTTTAAACAGACACAACAGCAGAAACAATTAAGCAAATTCCTTCAGTTCAGAGCTACCTGGGGCGAGCACATGAACTAGCATACAAGCTGCCTGGAGGCCCTGGGGAGCAGTTGCTGAATTAGCAAGGATTGGAATGACTAATTGGTGATTGTTTATCAAACAGTACACTAGCAATTCCACTGTACTCTAATGGGGACAAAGAATAAAGCTGTATCAGGTGCCACCACTGTTAACTTAGCATATTTCTGAGATATGTAAGACATATTCTTCCACTCTTTCAAGTGTCCATATGCAGACTAGACAGAGGCTGGCAGGAGGCACACTTATAAGAGCATTTATTTCAAGTGCTTCTGCTAGTTCAAAGGATTCAAACATAAACAGTTGTCTAAAAAAAATATAAATGTGTTTGGAGAGGAGAAGGAGAATTTATCATTTCTGAGGAGGGAGGAAGGGATGGCAACTATGGTGCTAATTAATATAAAGCCTTCTTCTTCCATGCTGCTCCCTTGTCCCCAGGCACACAAAATCAAGAGCCTACTCTATGCTCCCTCAATACACTTGGCACATACCTCCTTCTCTCCCCCCTCATGCGCTTTCTGTCTCTCTCTCCCCATAAAGGGGCATGAAATGAGAAATTTCAGCAAGGTTTCTTTACAGAAGAAAGGTTTGGCTTCAAGCCCAGTATACAGATGTGGGAGGGAGTCTTCTACCGCTAAAGTGGTACTTCTCATGGTCCAGAAGACACGCTTTCTGGGATTCACAGTCTCAACCCCACCAGTACTACCTAGTCCCTCAGAGACAATAAATGCTCAAGGAGGCAAAAACCAGCTGCATGGTGCTGTCCTGAATTTTATTCAGCTTGAACTTTAGGTAAAACGTGACTGTATGTTGAGAGGGGGTTAAAAAAACCCAACCAAACCCAAACCCACGTCCAGTTATACGAATTAGCCAATTTATACTGATGATTATTTTTTTCTTAGCTTTAGATAATTTCTTTTCAGCAAGTCCTTGTAGTCTCTTGTAACTATTTATTGATATAGTTACACAAGCATAGACAATTTACACTAGCAAAAAGCCTTTCACAGGTACATTTTTACAACATTTCCATAAGCAAATTAAGTTGTCCAAGAAAAAAATTCTTCCCCCATCCGCCCCGTTGTAACTTCATATATCCTGGAGCTTTTGCTAGCATAGCAATGATGGCAAAAATACAATAAATCCTTCCTGACACAGCTGTGCCAGTCTCATCTCAATGAGACTGAACTGCTTTATATTTCAGCAACATTTATATTACAAGCTTTTCCCGTTGCAGCACAGCGCATCCTCCGCAGTTGCCTGGCTTTGTCTTGCTTCCTGCCCATACTCTGGTAACCATGGGTCTGCTAGGCAACCTTTACAGTATCAAGTATGCAACTGTAGGCTCACTAAGACCACTTAAAAAGTGTTTTAAATATAGCTTTAAAACCAAATTCTCTCCATTATTCAGACAGATATTTTACAATTCCTGATAGCCCTTAGCCCCAGCTTACAGCCAGATTTAACTCACTTCTTGGTACTGCAGGAATAAACATTCTCCCACATGGCTGCAATGTATATTTACTTCAGTTCTGGTTTTCACTCCTGTTTTAATATGCACAACATAAATCAAATGCACCTAGTTTCCACAGCCACACTTCCACTTTGAACATATCTGGAGGTAAACAAAACAGCCAGTTCTTAACTGACTTCTGTAATTGAGAGGGAATTTCTTACCATGCCCAACGAAATCCAGACTGTTTCAGTGCAGATGCCTGAAAGAAAGAGAAACGAGTCTTTAAAAGGCAGTCTTTTGCTCAGTGAAAGTCTAACTCTGGAAAAGAACTATTGTCAGCGTAATTCTATAGGTTGAGTTAAATAAATAAATACTTATCTGATTAATTGTTGCCTGGAATCCATCTGTGCTTGTATCTCTTGAGATAGAGGCCATATTAAAAAAAGTGCACAGGAGATTTGAAATCTGAGGACAACCTAAAGCTTGCTTCTAAGAAGGCTCAATGCACCAGTACTTTCCCATGGCGTGGGTGAGACAGGTTTAGTCATCAGGTGTGACAGAGAGCAGTCTGTTGCAATCCAACATTACATGGAGAGCCAACTAGAAAGCAACGTATTTAGCACATACACTGCACACATCACAATACCCTCAAAGAAAAGAAGATCAGGTGTTTCAATAGGCAGGTTTTATTCAGGTCAGCTGCACTTCAGTGTCTCTGAAAAGCTACAGCAAGTGCCTGGATGCAAAGATATTCACAATTTGGAGATTATACCAGACATCAACATCACTGTTATTCACATGTGGGTGACATACCTACATACCATGTATAACTATGAAGACAAAACGACCCTCCAAAAGTATGAAAATATTGAAAATTCAGTCTTCACCCAATATACATTTTTGTTCATCTCAGCCTTTTCTTTGATTAAATTCTTCTGCCTCTCTCTTCTGCAGGGACACTCAGTGAAATCCTTTGACAAAAGCTCAAACTGTTTTTTAAGGGCAGAACCTGCTTTTGTCATGTGTTTAAACAATACCCTGGCATGAGGTGGGTGTAACTACACAGGAATAGCCAGACCAGATCAGCTCTGGTCAAGCACCTTTTCACATGAACAACTTACTTACACTTCTTCCTTGGGCAAGTACAATCTGCCTCAGATTCCCTGGTCCCAGCCTCTCAACCCATGGGCCTCCCCCAGCTCCCAGCAAACTTGACTGAGGTGATTCCCTGAACCAGAACTGCATTGTCCAGACACCACTGCCAGCACAGGAACTTTTGGCATCCAAAACATCCCAAGGCAGTTCCACAGCTACAGGAAATCCTTTTTGCTTGTTCAGAAATTGTCACCTAACCATTCACTCAAGGCTGCTTGGCTCCCACAATATGGGAGACTGAACAGTCATTTTCTATTTGCTTTCTCCATGACACTTGAGAGTTAACAGACCTTAATGTTTTCTTCCTGCTCAGACAGCAGGTTGAAAACTGCCAAGTTTTAAGTTGTTTTCCTTATGGGAGTCACTCTACATCTTTTATGAACATTTCCTGTATCTTCTCCCCTTCTCCTGCATCCTTTCTAAAATGAGGAAGCAAGGATAAAATATTCAAGAGTGACATACAGAGCATAAAGATCTTCCTTTTTGTTCACAGTTTCTTTACCAATAATTCGTTTCTTTTCTTTTTCCTTTCTTATTCCTACTGCATGTAGACATTTTTATACAATTATTCTAACCCAAGGTTTTTTCCCAAGAGATAATTTAGATCCCATTGCTGTGTATTTCAATTTTGAATTGTTTCTCCTCCTCTGCACTATTCTATATTCATCAATGCTGACTTTCAACTGCCAGATTGCCCTTCAGTCACTCTCTATTGTGAGGCATTTCTGTGGTCCCCTAGTACATCTTCACCTCAGCTGTCCTGCCTGACTTGCCATCATCAAGAGGCTTCTTTGTCTCATTCTCCATCTCTTTCAGGACAATGCTGAACAGCACCAGACTCAATAGAAAGACCTCACTGGTCACTCTTTCCCTTTTCTAAAAGTTGGTCACTTTTTCCCTAACCTTTATTTCCTAAACTGAAATTATTATTAATCCATGCAAGGACCTTGGCCCTTACCCCATGGCAGCTTGATTTCATAAAGCTTTTGATGGGGCATATGCAAAAAAAAAAAAAAAAAAAAAAGATAATAAAAAGTTTATTTGATTATAACAAAAGCATAAACATTCTGAAGCTCAAAAAACTCTGCTACTGTCCAGTCCTTCTTTAAAGTAACTCTTATCCTTCACATCCTTTTAGCTTCTACTTAAAATAACAGTGCACATTATCTATACCCTGGAACAACTTTAACTTCTCCCCAACCACAGGCACTACCCCCTCTGTGGGGAATGTATCCCTCAGTTTGAAGACAGCTTTTCTCACCATGATTTCTTTAATTAGTCAGCTGCTAAACAGGAGGGCCCATTCCAGTCCCTTGGGACTACAAGCAATTATGGGCTGCAAATGCCCATTCCTTCCAGGACCATTAAGCCCAGGTATGTAGTAGCAGACTCCAGCTCTGCAGATGTTTTCTGTAGTGTCCATCTGGAAAGACATTTTTCCTGTTCTTTCTTATTTTAGAAAAGCTGCAGCTCTTCTCTCCCATTCTCAGACCTCTTGTACACATGCATAGGTTGAACAATCGTGCATGTTCTTACACTGACTGAGCTATATTCTCAATATACTGAGCCATATTCTCAATGACATGTTTACACAAACCCTCTGGTTTTGAATAGCATTCAAATAACGCAATGCCACATATGGTTTCCCAGTGCTCAAGAGCAGCTCAAAAGTCCCAATTTAGACTCTGAGGCCCACCAAACAGAAAGGAATGTGATGCATATGTTCCCAGATCCAGCTCAGCAAATGTAGGCCAGAGGAAAATAAAAATATCAACCCTGGTTTCTTAATATTGCAGTAGATGGATAAGTACAATCTTCTAAATAAAAATAATTAACTTATATAATGCCAATAACCCTTCAGGGGCTAGAGCTGCTGAGTACCATTGAGAATAATAAAGGAGACAATTCTTACTGCATGCATGCACTTTAACTACAGAAAGCCAGTATGAGAATTTTAATGCCAATTATTTGCATACAGCTGGCCACACTGAATCAGCAAACAAAATGCACAGGTATGGTAAAGAACAAAACCTAAAAAGAACTGCAAGTTTAAGACAGCAGTCCACCTCAGTCAAGCACAACACGATGGCTAGGACACATAGGGTGATGACTATGCTACAACATGAGCTTCTTTAGGAGCAGGACCTCTACCATGTAAGTGTGGGCCATGGCACATACCAGCCCCAAAACAGCTGGAGGGTCCTTGCAGTGAAGTGCTATGGATAGAAAGGTGTCCACTCAGACCCTGCACAGCCTTTTACCAAGGTACTGCACCAGAAGCAGTAAATAATTGCTCCTAGCAATAAGGAGGCAAAAAAAGTAAAACTTGACAAAAATAAATATTGTTAAGGTTCTCATTTTGCCACCTTCACCAGAGCTCTGCCCACTGCAATGTTATAGCACAGCAGCAGCTGGTACTTTCTCTTCCTGGGAGACTACTGGTCAACACCAGAGGTAAAGGATGCACTTATTCACTACACACACCCTTGGACTTCCCCAGGGCACCCAATGGAAACCCCAGTCTAACCCTTTCTGGACAGAAATAGTGTGGGAAGAGAGCAGTGAACCCCCTGCCAGCCTGGCCATCACCACACCTCCTGCAGCAGAGGTTACTTCCCTACAGTGTTGTGCAACAGGGAGCGGAGAGTGGATTCATCCCAGCTCATTCACCGTTTAAAAATTAATGGCAAATGCAGCCTCTCTAGCTGCAGATAAGTCACCCCAGAGACTTCTGGAAGCTAATGTCAGCCCTCCAGCTCCTGGTCCTATTACAGCGTTAATCTTCGAGGTTCACCCGCACACCAGCAAATGCTTAAAGTGGCCTGTTAGCTCTACCAAAGAGCAGATTTTCACTCAGATCACATACACAGAAAGGTAAATGCAACATACCAATACCTACATTCCGCTATCGAAGAATGACTTGAAAGTGTCAAATTTTTAATATCACATACTTATTTACTGACACCTGCCTTAGTAGGCATAGGTAACCTAATACTGTATTTTACTGATATTGCAGATGGTATAACCAATTTCCTAAACTCTCTACACTCTCAAAGGATTAGTATGATGTGTAGAGCAGTTTTAGCTTACAAAGCACTACTTTAGTGTGTAGGGTTATTGATTTAACTTAGAAATTCTGCTATATAGGGTACTTTTACTGATTTACCTTTTACAGCAGCGTAAGAATATCTTTTCTCCCCTAAAAACTTTGACACACTTCATTATCCAATACAAAATATTGCTCCTGGTAGGATTTCAGGAAAGGCATTCAGCAATCAAAATTATGGACTCTGAAAAACCCTGTGTGTTGCAGGGCTCCTCCCTCCTTACTCATGTCTTTTTTACTAAATACATCTGGAATACCCCCTAAGCTTCCCAGAAATTTCTCAGAGAAGCACCCACAGTTTGTATCAGCATACGTCCTCCCCTCTTCAGCCTCAAACCTTTGAGTCAGATCTGTTTTGATATAGGTCAGATACAGAGAGAAGAGTTTTTCTGCCCATCTGGAATACTTCCCAAACGTGCTGATACATTTTCCTTTTTTTTGCCATAGTAGTCATTCAGGCCTCTAGTCTCCTCTTCTCTTGAATGCTGCAGAAACCTCCTGTGTGCCATCTCTAGTCCCAGCTCACACAGTTCCAGCACACAGGGAAAGCTGCAGCTGAATAGTGCATACAAATAGCGCATACAAGTGACAGCAGTAAGATAATCGTGTGCCACTGATAAAAACTTGTTTTGAAAGCACATATAAGAAACAAGACCAAGCCCCAGAAACACTGTTTCAATGGCCGTCTTTTCTAGCTTTTCTTCATGATCAACTGTCTCTGCTGCCATTCAACTCTAACTCCTACTTTCCTGCACCACCCCTATTTCCTTATTGTTCAAGCAAGTATATTCTCTTCTGTTAGCTATTCTGTATGTTTAAATCCTCCTTTATTCTGCTACATTAATCACACACACACCTCCGTCTTTAATTTCTCTGCTAGTAAATGTGAGAAGGGAAGTGCTTCAATTTTACCTTGTGATGACATCACATGGCACAAACCATTGTCAAAAAGAAGCCTAGTCTCATGTCAATAGCTATACTTTTTCTTTGCAGTTACATAGATAGTTGAATATGCCAAAAAGCTCACCTGGTCTGTATCCTTAAGTATTCAAATTCACCATATTTTTGTACATTCAGTGAATTATAATCTTTAACTGTTTTAATCCAAACCCTACATATTAGCCCACTGCCAGCAGCAATGACAACATGTGACTGTAGTAAGGGCATAGACTTACAAATCAAATGCTACACATCAATTAATTCACATCAACCAGTCACATGTATATTTCTCCTGGCCTATGGCAAATGCAGGCCAAGCACTCCACGCTAAATTTCATGAGCTAGTTGTGTGCTGTTGGGAACAAGGCAAAATACCGTCAGACTTTCGTGACGCAATCATCGTCACTCTGTATAAGAAAAAAGGTGCCAAGTCAGACTGCTCAAACTACCGTGGTATAACTCTGCTCTCCATTGCTGGTAAAATTCTTGCAAGAATACTATTGAACAGACTAGTACCTGCCATCGCAGAAGAACTTCTACCTGAAAGCCAGTGTGGTTTCAGGGCTAATAGAAGTACCACAGACATGGTATTTGTTCTCAGACAATTGCAAGAAAAGTGCAGAGAACAGAATAAGGGGTTATACGTAACTTTCGTTGACCTCACCAAAGCTTTTGACACTGTGAGCAGGAAAGGCTTGTGGCTGATCTTAGAACGATTAGGTTGTCCCCCCAGGTTCCTGAAAATGATTATTCTGTTACATGAGGATCAGCAAGGCCAAGTCAGGTATAGTGATGCACTCTCTGAGCCTTTCCCAATAACCAGTGGTGTGAAACAAGGTTGCGTTCTCGCACCGACCTTATTCACAATCTTCTTCAGCATGATGCTCCAAAGGGCTACAGCAGACCTCAACGAACAAGACGGCATTTATATTCGATATCGTACCGATGGCAGCCTATTCAATCTAAGGTGACTGAAGGCCCACACTAAGACCCTAAACCATCTTGTCCGTGAACTGCTCTTTGCTGATGATGCCGCCCTTGTTGCCCACAGAGAAGCAGCTCTGCAGCGTTTAACATCTTGCTTTGCGGAGGCGGCTGAGGTTTTTGGGCTGGAAGTCAGCTTGAAGAAGACAGTAGTCCTCTACCAACCTGCACCCCAAGAAGATTATCGCCATCCCCATATTACCATCTGCGAGTCAGAGCTTAAGACAGTTCAGCAGTTCAGCTATCTGGGAAGCATCATTTCCTCGGATGCCATGATTGACAAAGAGATAGACAACAGAATAGCAAAGGCATATAGAGCCTTTGGAAAACTCCATAAAAGAGTCTGGTGTAATAAACACCTGAAGAAAAGTACAAAGATCAGTGTCTACAGAGCCATTGTATTGTCTACTCTTTTATATGGGTCTGAATCATGGGTCATCTACCATCATCACCTGCGACTCCTGGAACGCTTTCATCAGCGCTGCCTCCGTACAATTCTAAACATCCATTGGACTGACTATGTGTCTAATGTCACTGTCCTCGAACAGGCAGGGGTCACCAGCATCGAGGCCACATTGCTGAAACTGCAGCTGCGCTGGGCAGGGCACGTCTCTAGAATGAAGGATCACCGCCTCCCCAAGATCGTGTTTTACGGTGAACTTGCCACTGGTAGCCGCAAGAGAGGTGCCCCAAAGAAGAGATACAAGGACTCCCTGAAACAATACCTTAGCCTTGGCCATATTGACTACCATCAGTGGTCCACCTTGGCCTCCAATCGGGAGACTTGGAGGCACACCATACATAATGCCGCTGACTCCTTTGAGAGTTCACGAAGAACTAGTCTCGAGGAGAAAAGACAACGCAGGAAGAATCGTGTCCCACCTGTTCCACCCAAGGAGACCTTCTGCTGTGCTTTTTGTAGCCGGATTTGCCTATCCCACATTGGCCTTCTTAGTCATCAGCGCGCTTGTAGTAAGCGTGGGTAAATGCCCTTCCCAAATCTTCGTTCGCGAAGTCAAGCCATAATGATGATTACAGTGTTTCCACAGCTTCACACTCTAAGATAGCATTATCACAATATCTGGACACTCCTAAAGTCTTAGGGTGCTAATAAAATATATATTTAAGCTTATGTCTAAACTATATTCTGCTAAGGTAAATAAAACACTGTGATTTCAAAAGGTACATAGATCATAGACAAACTGGTCTAGCAACCAAAACCCCTCTCACACAATGATAAATTGTGCCATTTCAGCAGCTATTTAGACCTCACTGCCTGAACTCACGCTGACCTGAAAAATACCCTTTCCTTCATTACCCCAAGCTTTGCGCCTTTTGCGGCATCAAAAACTTACCTTCTTCCTGCTTACAGCACCTCCAGCAATATACTTCTTTTCAAAGTAAAAAGAAAATAAAACAAAAAGGCAGACTGTTTAAATAGGACTGGTATTTATGAAGTTAAAACAGAAGAGCACACCCAACTCTCTTCTGTATTTTCCAGCAGCACAGCACCCTGCAGTGGCCTCAGCCAGCTGGGCTCTGTGACCCTCTGAGTGATCCCTTGAGTGTACTCCCATTTCATCAAGCAATGAACTCTGCAGCCCCAAAGCCAGCATGATGTTTGTAACTGACTTCAGCTGGGAACAGGAACTGGCTCAATGGTAAGAAACGCTAAGCTAAATAAAGGGGCAAGGCACAGGCGGAGGTGGGGGGTGTCAGCTCAGAGTACCATGGGTACAGCTCTGCTTGTTACCAAGATTACTTGATACTTCCCCACGTAAAATTTCATTTTCAGTTGCCAATAACTCTGCAAAACTTTGACCAGGAACTGGGGTGGAAATGCACTGAATATATGCTGCAGCCTGATTTGGGGTGGAGAAAAAGGTTTCCAGACATATTATTGTAGGCATTTTCCAGAAAGAGGTTACAAGGGAAGGTGTGGAGGGGGGACGCTCCTTTGCAAGAAAGGCTCCCCACTTCCTCCCTAGTTTGGGTCTGACAATAAATATGACACAGCAAAAATTTGCCCTTTGCATCAGAAATGTGGCTAAACAAAAGCCCATCAGAATTTGGACAAAGTATAAGTTCTCAAACAGAAAAGAAAAACCCTGGTTCAAAAACAGTCCATAAAGATGTATTCAATTTTGGGGTGTTTTAGCCAATAATCTGCTTGGGCGATTTCAGCTATTCCCTCCAAGGTCCCAGCCTAGCAAGTGTGCTCCTACTGGACTTTCCTTGGAACTGCAATCCCTGTGTGCTACATGCTGCCACATCCGGACCTCTAAAACAAAAGTGGGGAACACCCTCTTCCCCCACCAGCTTTTTCCCAGCCAACATCCCCTGTTTGGCCCAGGGAACATGAAAGAGAAATTTTTCAGAACCAAATGTAGTCAGGACGAAAGCGTTGGGCTTGCAAACTTTAGGGAGTAATAGAAGGGGACAAAGTATGTAGCTGGGGAAATGTCTCCCTAAGCTCCTAATGACTGGCCTGGAGAGGCTGAAATAGGAATGGATGAGAAATAGGATGTGAGAGACAGGAAGACAGAGACAATGCACAAGTCTGGCACTGAAATTTGGCAAAGAAAAACATGGCAAGGAGTCAATATGGTGTGGAAAAGTGAGCGAGAGTCACAGCTCTGATGATCTTGGATAAACAAGAAATGCTGAGACTATGTCCAAGGGGTACCAATTGGCCACGGTATAACTGGAAAGGAGAACAGGCCTGAGGTTCAGTGGAAACAAACAAACATGGCAGCAAATACCAAAGTCCAAGCAGAGACAGATCAGAAGACAATCTGTAATCAGGGGACTTTGTGTGGCTGAGCCAAAACTTGAGACTTCTGTCAAGTATCTGTGAAATGAATTGTAAAGCAGATTGATGCTCCTACATGCCATCTTGTGGGGAAGATGCTTGGTGGCCAGCAGTTACTGCACTAACCCAAGTGGCCTTGCTTGATGTGGTGAACAGGAAGAGCTGCAGTCCGTCCAAAAACTCACAATGGTACACGGTTTGTATTTTATCATTAATTTTGTTTCTGTGAAAAGTGAGCTGGCAGGGAGCAACTTCTTCCCTTGTGCCTCTTACATCCTGTGCTCCAGTCAGGTAGGCTTATCTGAAGAGATTAGATTTGGTTACCTACAGCTGGACCCATCTCTTTGGTGCCTCATCCTGTACCCATCTACCTGCAAGCTCAGAGAGACTCAGGAAGTTCTGTTGTCTTTGACTTGCTGGGAAATGTATGTGTTGTCCTTGTACAAAGTCCTTGTACTGTGGAGGAGATGAGAAAAAGAATATTGCACATGCTTGAGAAATTGTTATGGCCATATTTAACAGTAAAGCCTCCTTCCCCTCAAAGAGATTTTTAATCCTAATATCATACAAAATGATCGCTTGAGCACAGAGGTAAAAGCTGATCTGAGAAGCCTCATTGACTTAGGACAGCATTCCTTCCCATGAACGAGCACAGACAGAATTGTTCTGGGATTCCTTCAGGAATGTATTTAAAACAGTGGTTTCAAGTCTTGCATGACACTTTTTGTCAGTCACTTAAAAAATATGCTAAATAAGGTGTGTAAGCATCATAAGAGATGAGAAAAGCAGAGCCCCAGGAGGGAAAAGTTTTTGCCCAATCTCCCCATGCAACCTGGGTGGTAAGTCAGAAAAGAAGACATAAGCTGCTGCAGCACAAGCCACCTGTATGGGAACCAAAAAAAACAGATCCGAGATTGTTTAGTTCATGGTGACACTTCCTGTTCAGGAAAAGGTTTGAAAAACATCTTGAGCACTGTTATAGTTCATGACCTTGTAGAAAACTTTCCAGCTCAAAGCACAAAGTAATTCTGACATATCTAGAAGCATGACCTGGCCTCACTTGCCATGCCGAGAACTACGAGGTCATTTGTTTCATGAGGAATCACTTCATTCAGCCCCCAGTGCTGTTTCCTTCCCAGTGCTATGCTGGTTGCGTGGCTGACAAAGGGAAAGAAAGTTCTTGCTAAACCAGTAATATCTCAGAAGTTTGATCACCTCCTGGGGGATCTTCTTGCATTTCCATTACTACTCCTTCCCCCTTCAGATGCTTCTTCTTGATACTTGCTGTTCAGCACAGACGTGTTGTTTGTTGCACAGGGGTTGGGCCAGCACAAGCCTTTTAGCCTGGCAGTTTGAAGAAAAATGTTAGAATGCCTTTTACAGAAGAGCAAACATTGATTCTATGTTAGGAAATGTCACTTGTGCGGTGCGCTATTTTGCAAGACCACCATGGTTGCACTGCCTCACTCTGATCAACCACATTAATACTTGAATACTGGATGACAACAGTTGAAGATTAATTCCAGTAAGTTATTCACGCCTGGAGGTTCAGATTTCCAAGCAAAAGCATGTGGGCTAGACTATGGCATTTCACCACAGCCCCAAGGAAAGTGCAGTGGGAAGTCACCCAGCCCCAAGAGGGTCAGAATAGCTTGTACCTTTGCAAAATAATCCCTCTTCCTGCTTCTCTGTATCCAGGACCCTTCATCACAGGAGATGATATGCTGGGGGCCTTCTCTTGCTCCCAGTCAGCACTGCCAGACAGTATGTTTACAAAAGGGGGTGTGGACTTACCCAGCCTTGTATCCCTGCTGGAGAAAGATGCATTTCTTTACCCAAGGTAAGGTACAAAAAGGTCATTCTGAGACAAACCTTCCTTGCAAGATGATGTGTTTCTGTGACTGGTAAATTGAGATTAGTTTGGTCCTCTGCATTTATTTCAGTTCCACACTTCTTACATAAGAGTCTTGAAGATGAGAAAGACTTGAGAACATGACAGTGTGAGAAGAGATACTGTCAAAACAAAAGCATGAAGGCCTATGGAGTGAAGAGCCTCTCAAGAATGCTTTCTTCCACAAGGACAAACTGTTTTCCTTGGATTGGCACTGATGCCCACAAAGCACAAAACTGATGACCAGAAGCGCCCCTGGAAAGCCAGGGCAGAGGCATTCAGCCAGCCAGCACCTGACCCTTTGTAGAAGGAGAGCCAAGGAGTGCCTGCCTCCCACTGCTAATTCTCTCCTGGGGTTTAAGCAATATAAACCACAGTGATGACATTTAAAATCCATCTTTTCCTGAAATCGCCATTATACACATTTTATTTTCTACCATTATTTTTAAATAAGGAAGGAAAAGTAGCCTACTTCTCAGAAGTGCCCAGCTACCCCAGCTCAAACACAGCAACATCTAAGGGTATACCTTCAGCATGCAAAAGCCGACTGAAGACAGGACTAGAAGTTATTACTTGCCAATTCCTGCCTTTGAAATGAAAGTTCATAATTCACAAAGAGGAAATCTCATTACAATTCTATTCAATACTACCAAATCATCATGCAGAAACCACCAAGACTTCCACCCAATCAGGTCTTAAACACATGAATCCTGATATTATTGTCTGGTTGCCCTGAAACTCACACTGCCTCCCTATAACAAATAACGGAATATGTAAATGTTGGATACTTATTAATTAAGACATTTGTTAAGAAGGTACAAACTGAATGCTTTCGATATACTGAACGCTAGCTCAACAACTGAACCTGCGTTCATGATAACGAGAAGTTCATACAGAAATCACCTTGAAACACATGGCTATCAGTTTTCAAACAGGAATAAACTACAGTAAAGCAACTATTTAAAGTAGCTGCAAGTTCTCTGCTCAATGACCACTGTCATAGTTCATGACCTTATGCAAAACTTTGCAGCTCAGAAAGGTTTTTAAAGTAACTAAGAGTGTGGCTAAATACATACAGTACAAAACACTGATCTTTCAGGCTCTATGGGAAAAAAACAAACCAAACCAAAGCAAATTTAAAATCTTCTCCATCTCCTCCTTTCTACAACCTGCACAGAGGCAGAGAACATTGACAATGATGTGCAGTAAAGTCAATTTTTTTCCATTGCTTTCCAGTCACGTATATCTTTAAAACGGACAGAAAAATGCTGCCAGCAGAAGGACACCGAGAATTTCTGATCAGTGCCTTTTATTCTGCACTATTTTACGGCATCATTGGCATGAAACAGGCTCACTCTGCTCTCACAGATATTTACAAAAGTCCAAGTCAACAAAGATCAGGCTCCTTGTCTAAACTGCCACTAATGACCCTGATGGTGGGATTACTTCTTTCAGTCTCAGGCCTCTCTGTTTCTTCTCCCTTTCTGTTAAGGGTACACTGAGCAGCAGCAGCTGAGATTCACTTCCTTCTGCTCCATCAGGACCAAGGGGCTTGGCTTACATGATGCCAGGCTACTCAGCAGTGCCCAGCACTATGAGGATTGGTGGGGTTGCAGATACCCCACCTCTGAAACACACAGCGCTAGGCTGGCAAGAGACTGCTGGAAGTGATTCAGTGCTGTTGTCTGTTGAGATTACAGGAATTTGTGTTGTGTTTGGGTTGTGTCTGTTGGCTGCCACAACCACTCCAAAGATTTCCACTGGGTTTAAAAAGTACCGCCTTCACATCTATTGGCCAGCAGCTCAGGTTATTGCAGCAAATTACCCTTTTGTAAAGGCAGTTTTATACAGCTACAAATTACTCAACATCACCACCACTTCAAGGAACTGAGAAATAAAAAAGAAAATGCAAAAAACTTAAACCCCAAACCAGAACACTGCCTTTACCTTTAGGATGGCTGGTTTAGAGGCTCCATTTTAAAGCAGCAAGCTCAGGATTTCAGCCTGAGATATAGACAGCATTGAGACAATGGGTTTGCTCCAGATTCAATATAACTAATATTTACCAGAGGAGGAAGCAGGTTCAGAATATAGAGCAGGTCAAGTAAAAGGATTGTGCAAAATTGAAACTGCCTGTGATGTGGGGCACATATGGAAGATGTGCTGACCAGTAAGGAGTAGACAGAAAGAAAAGGAGCTTGGTGTATGGCTAAAGAGCTGCCTACTGCCATGACCTGGCATCTGAGACTGAAAGCCACTACAGCCACGTTCCAAAGCAAAGAGCAGTAGACGGGGCTGGGCTTTAGTCCTCACAGCTTCACAGAGAAGGGCACAGGAACTTCTAGGGCAAGTGCAGTGCTTTCCCCTTTTCAGCTCAGTCCTCCTGGGTTTTTAACCTACACCTCCCCGCAAAGAGCATGTTCAGGTGTCAGCAAACATTTGCAAAAGTACTGATAGTCATCCTGCTCAGGCTTCCTTCAGCCTGAGCTAAAGCAGGGAAGAGACATGATCCTTCTGAGCAGATCTAAACTACAAGGGGAGAGGCAGTGAGATAACTTAATGAGGCATTTGTACCTAAAGTTTTGCATAAGAATCATAAGGAGCTAACAAGATAGAGAAAATTCTGGAAGAACAGCTGAAAAGATCTGGCTTTATAGGCTCTCTTTGTAGTACTTTTTTCTTTAAATAAAATTTGCTTTAATAAAATATTAAATATTAGCTATATAAAATATTAAATATTAGCTATACAAGCTATAGAAAAAACAATATATTAAACATTTGCAAAAAGCTCTGTAACAGCATCCTTCCAGAGATGCACGCCAGGGACAGCTAGGAGCTCACTGTGACAACTGTGACACTTCCAGAGGGGACAGGAGGGGGGCAAACGCAGTAACTTGTGGTGTCTTTCAACATCTCACTTTTCCTAAGGAACAATTTCAGGAAGAAAACTTAGCTCCATTCCTCTTTTACTGCTCCTTATAGGCTCTCTCACCTGTACACTAAATGCGGTCCCCCAGCATGCTTAGGTACTTCCTGTATGCGTAGTCAAGTCCCCCAATAGTCAATATAAGCATGAATTAATAAACAGATACTTGGGCCTAAATATTTTCATGATCCAGCTCTACCTTGGCCCTTACTGCACTAATCCATGCACAAATGGCCTTCAAGCATAGGTGATTAACATTGCCTGAAAACCGACGTACTTCTCCTGTGCTCCACAGCAGTGGAACATCTGAAGATGCAGTGTATCCTTTCACATGAACTAAGACTCCTACTAATCAGAAGCCCAATGGAGCAGTACTATTGGAAATGACACTTGATTAGTCTGTGACTCAAGGAGAAAAGCCTTATTTCTTTTTTTAAAGTAAAAATACTCATTAAACTGTATTTTTCAGTAAACCTGAGACAAGCTGATCTCCGTGGCTTTTTAGCTTGTTCTGTTAAAGTCTTAAAGCAGCACAGTGAATACAGTGTTTCCCAGTGCTGGCTGGAAAGAGCATACAGAGCCTTTTAACATCCTTTTCATTTTAGCTAGTACAATGAAGAATGTTAAATATAAACATTTAGGGAAAAAGTGAACTAATACTCTTCCCCTTTCCCAAATTCTCACAAAACTTCAATCTGGGGACAGTTTAGATTCCTTTTGGAGCTGCTCATAGAGACCTTCTTTGAACAGATACCAATATTCAGGATTTGGAGAGTGAGAGGTCACATAATGTAACGACTTCAGACAATCAGATCTGCAGTTACCGAGACATCAGCATGTTTGTCACTGCTTCACAGGACTTAAAGCACATAAATAAAATCAATTCCAAGTCCAGAATCCCAAATAAACAAAACAGTTACCTTCACAGATGAGGGAGAGGGAAGCAGTTTTCCCCAAAGCCACTCAGATTTACATCAACAGAACACAGTAACCTACTGTTTCCAACCACTTTAGAACGTTAAAAGCGAAGCATAAATTGACCGTATTACACAGTAACATAGTCTTAATAAACACAGCCAGCATCAGTATCACAGTCCTATCCTACCTACCACTGGTTCTGCCCACCCCTTTGAATTTATTATTGAGCAGAGAAACAAAATGTGAAGGTGTTTGTTTGCTGTTGAAGTTAATTGGTGAGTCAGTATTCACCAGCAGGTGAGTCAGTACAAGAGCACTTCTATGCATGGTCCTAGCCCATGATGTTCCAGCAAACTTTCTGCAGAAATCAGTAAGAGTTGTGTCTGTGTAAGAAAGAGTTCAGTCAGGTACTGCGGGAATTGCAGAGTACAACACCTATTCCATTAGAAATAAATGAGCTCATTTACATTTTAATTCTGTGGAACAAGCCACTCTCAACAGGGCAGTTTGCTAGAGTTACTGCAGATGTACAGAAGTTATAATTTTCATCATAAATGCACATTACAACAAAAATCTCATCAGAGAAACCAAGGAACCAATAGGCATATTAGAGAAACTGCCTGTCTGGGAGGTCCCTCCAGATCTTCATGAACACAGTCTCTTCCTATCTTGCAGTATGTAGCTGCATAGCAAAATGCCACAAGAAATCTCATTAGTTAGAATGGAACTAAGTACAGAAGATAATGTACTTTTCATTGACCCTTTGAAATGATTTAATACCACACAGATGGAAATCATGCCAAAATATTTAAAGCCATAAATAATTTAACTGAACAAGCTCAAAAAAATCCCACTACAATAAGTACAGAATGCACTGGTTCTCCTCTCTATTATTTAGGTTTTCTTTTCTATGAATTGTGTAGTCCTTAAACTAAGACCCTGCCATCCCTGACTACAACAGAGGATGGAAAGGCAAACTCCACTGTGTAGGTGCTGCACTGCACCAAAATACGATTTCAATGCTTTTTCTTTCTCTCTTCATAAGACTGCAATCGGCACCAGGTCAAAGTCTGCTTAGAGGATGAGGATACTGGTTTTACTTCATGCCTTTTAGATTCACTGTGATCTTAATACTGCTCATGAGAAAGACAGGTAACATTTGGCAACAACCACAGCTCAGTAAAATAACTCAAACCCCTCAAACATGGAAAGACCTTGGAATACAGTCCTTGTAAGTGATGATTTCTACAGCAACAATCACATGCTTATGGGGTGGTAGTGTTTACAAGAAACTGAAAGACAGTGTGCTGATTTTAAGTTGGCTGCTTTTAGGTAGGGAAGGAACATTAACCCAGGGCTTGCATTTCTGAGGAGACAGGCCTAATCACTAAGTTGAAAGTTATTCTGAGGTAGATTTTCTTCACTATGTCTACCTGGGCTTCTACCACTTTACATCGAAACAATCATGGAAGACAAAATCAGGAAAATTCTACATCACTCTCACTCTCTGGCTCTGTGACCATTAGCATGATTGTTCTCATAATGGAAAAGCATCCCAGGAGAACCTATAGCTCTGTAGTGAGAGCATTCCCAAAACAGGGTGAGAGTTCTGCACAACATGAAGATCTAATCCAAGGCCAAGCACAATCCAGATCAGGCCTCCTGGATCTCCTCTGGTAGCTTGCAACAAGAACTACTACCTTTTTTCTTCAATCCCGTTCTGATCTGTGACTCCAATCCTTTGGTTTTCCTTAGAAACACACTCAAGATGAAGTGCGTTACCTTAGGGCTGAGACTATTTGTTACACACAAGTGATTTCTCAAATGTTTTCTTCCAAGTTTCCCAGACAAAACCAGAACAAACTCCTCTCCCAAACCCCTCCTCTCCCCCCACCCAAAAAGAAGCAGAGGAATAAACCAGGATTATCCAATGATTCAGCATTTATTATACATTGAAAAACATGATGGCAGTCTGACCACTTGCAAGAAGCAAAGAATGGTGAAAAAGCTTGATGAAATACTTTCCCAGACTCAAAATGTTATGTATAAACAGACAGTATGGATTTGGCAGCTCTACCCAAGCAAACCTTGTAAGTATACTATTGTCAAAGGAAATCATGACCTGAAGTAAGTACTTTTAACATGATTTTACAGACCACGGTTAGAGCTGGGGCACCTCCAGAAGGAGACCTCATAACCACATGTGTATGCGCAAGTACCGCTGTTATCTGCTCTAAGCATGCACTGAAACACGCCTTGTAGCAAAGAGGGAAAAGGAAGTCTATAGCCTACAGAGCAAGGAAAGAGTCAAAATGATTTCACTCATTCACAGCCCCCCCTCCGCTTATCATTATGCAGGAGGAGCATGAGCTATTGATACTGGGTGTAAAGGCAGCTTTCTTCTGATCTAGTGTTGCTTTTGTTAACAGCAGCAGCGCTGGAGAAAAAGAGCAGTCTCCCCTATGTGCATTGTTAAGGTTGGAGACAAAAGAATACCTGTTTTGAATCACTGACGACTATTACTGTAACAAAGTACAAGATAACATTTCGCTGGAGGATACAACAGATTCTGAGAGGAGCAACAATGGAACCAGACAACCTTTCCTTCATCTTATCAAACTGCTTGGAGTACTTAGTGAACAGTGGGGGGAAATAATAGGAAATAGAGAGCAAACACAGTTAATCTTCATACAAAGGCTTCTTGATAAATAATAAAATAGAGTGCCGACTGTCAAGCTGGCCTTTGCCAACTCGCGTTGCTTAGAAGACAAGATGTAAGACAGGCCTGAACAATTTTAAGATAAACAAATACATACACAAGACAGAAATGCTGCCTGAATGAATTTCCTTATTCTCCTTTTTCAAGCAGTTCAAGACCCAATCAAAGCACTCCAAGGTTTGGTATGCTTTTTTGACACATTCCTTTACAGAAGCTTCGTAACAGCCCGCTATCAGTAGCTTTGGTGTCACTGTATGGTATGTAAATGAAATTGGCAGATCTTTGACATAAAAATAATAATCTCTGGTAAAATTACAGTACTATAGCGTATCATAGTATCAGAACTGTGGAAATATTAATACATGGATCTTTGACAGTACAATGTAAGATGTCACTTTGAGCAGTTATTATGCTAATAACGGATACTTATTATAAAACAACATGAAAGAGGTAAGCTATGTGGGTGTAGAAAGGGATATTTAGTATTCAGAAAATGTATTAAAAAGGAAGAAAAAGCAAGTGCTTCATACAGTATCTAATCCCACATTAGGCAGATGAGGAGTTCCCTGGCAGATGGGTGTCAGGGTACCGTGCGATGTGGATGAAGCAGCATCATGAAAGAGGTAAGCTATGTGGGTGTAGAAAGGGATATTTAGTATTCAGAAAATGTATTAAAAAGGAAGAAAAAGCAAGTGCTTCATACAGTATCTAATCCCACATTAGGCAGATGAGGAGTTCCCTGGCAGATGGGTGTCAGGGTACCGTGCGATGTGGATGAAGCAGCATATTATCTCTCAAGGAAGCACACATGCCAGTATAACACATCCTTTGAGCTTCTTTTTGTTATGCACTGGGCCCAACTGGGACTGAAATCATGAAGGCAGGGGAAAAGTGGCACTAGAGCTTTGAGGTTTAAGTATTAAAAATGCACATCAGGTCTACCAGGGTCTCATGCTCGCTTTAACCCCGGAATGATACTAGAAAAGTGACACACCACAATGAGGAAAAGTTCTCAAACCAAATTACCTATACAAAGCAAGCAAACAAGACAGCATCATGACTGGTTCCATTTAAGCTACAAGAAAGCATCCATTTACATTATGGGGAGAAAATAAAAATAAACCTAATGCTACGAAATGTTGCGTTTAAAGCCAAAGGAAATATTTCCAAAGGGTTTGTAATATAAGGAGGAATCCAAGGAAAGAGAGTTGCTGTTGGCCTGATGGCTACACGGTAAATTTCACTAGGGTTTGTCTACTTGGGAAAGGAGCAAGTTACAGCTATGCTATATTAACTCTCACCTGGGCCCTCTTCCACTGCACTAAAGCCCCCTTTTTCCACCTGATCTGAACTACAGAGGCACTCTAGGAATAGAATCACCCATTTGGCACAGTGTTCCTATACTCTAAATTCAAATCCTAGCTGTGTTTTACAGAAACTCCTTCCATATAACCAAGGCACACACAGTGTGCTCATGGGCAACTAAAACCATTCTCACCCTTGCAAATATACACTTCAGCCCCAGAGCACATGCGCCAGGTTTGTGAAGACAGAGCATAAGATGCAATACTTCAGACAACAGCTATAAATAAAATCCTTACATGCACAAACATAATCCATTCCAAACAGGAATGTTGGTACTTCAGCTGAGTGGTTGGAAATACCTGTCTTTCAACATGAAGCCTTGAAAGAATAATATTTAGCTGCAATCTAAACCTTGGTGATTGCAACAGAATAACTAGAAGAAGCTGTGTGATTACTTATCACAGCTCCTAGCCTGAGAGAGTGAAACCTGCCACGTAAACTGGCATGCAAGTATAAGGAACCCCTTACCTCAGACAAATAATTCAAGGAATCATTTGAGCTTTCCTTACAGTTGCAAGGATTTTCTCATACATAGTTCTATGTACCGATGCATTTCCAGGACAACTGCTCTGACTGTGGTGTAGATCATAGATCCCTTTTTCTAATCACTTTAAACTGATAAGAACAGATACTACACTTGATCTTAGCCAAAACGCTGAGAAGCAAGCAAGTCCAGAGGAGAGCCATGAGGGTGAAAAGGGGGCTGAAGCACTTCCCATACAAAGACAGGCTGAGAAAACTGGAGTCACTGATGTGTTCAAATTCCTGAAGCCTCACAATCTACAACTCCTGGGGCATGTCCATTGCAGAAGGAAAACGTGTGTTTCCCCTACTTTTGATTCTGAATTTGATTACTGCCCAGCATACTAAGCACAAGATTTTGAGACTGGCAGTTTCTCCCGGTAGAAAGCAGCACTGCAGTTAACGCAGTTAGCAGTATATGC
Source organism: Neopsephotus bourkii (assembly GCF_033783945.1). NCBI lineage: Eukaryota > Metazoa > Chordata > Aves > Psittaciformes > Psittacidae > Neopsephotus > Neopsephotus bourkii. Next base: position 1,477,050 of record NW_026901618.1, read on the forward strand.
AGTTAGACCTGGAGCAGGCTGAGCACATGACAAGAACAGAGGGTATATGTGAGGGCACAGCAAGTTTTCCACTATACACACCCTTTAGAGACACGCAGGCTTAGGGAAAAAAAAAAGCCTGAGGCACATTCCTACTAACTCTCATGACCAAATTCCTCCTTTTACAGTATTTCGTTTTTTCCCCCTAATCCTTCAGTTCTAATAATGAAGGTATTCTGTTACATTTGCAAATTTCCCTTAAAGAAAGGTGATGGGCAGAGCATAAGAAGCAGCTTGAAAAGAAGATTCCTCCAGAAGCTAAAAAGAAGTCATTCATCAATCATTCATCAGTCCTAAGCCATACTCATTATTTGGATCCTGATTCATGATTTGAACTGGGAAGTCTAGCAGAAGTGCTGAATTTCCCTCCGACAGGTGAACATAACTCACTTATCTGAGTGCTAGGGAGCCGTGGAAGTTTTCTTGGCATTTTAAGATAAACCATCCCTTCAGGCTCTAACAGTTTCCTCTTCCCTTCTAATACCAAAGCCTCAATTAGACCATGATTGTAAGTAAGTAAGCTGTACTTACTAGCACAAGGTACAGGTTGTCACTTTTATTACAGGTCAGGAATGTGTTTCTCTGTGTGCTCCGTACTTCAGAGTTTAATGTGGGAATAGAGTTTACTAAAAGGCAAGTCAGATTTGCTAAACAACAGGATTCAGTCTTGATTATCAATTAAACAGGCATAAAACCATCGAAACAGATGGCTTCTGCCAGTCAACAGAAGTCATAAGGGGAAGAGAATTCACATTCATTCACAGAAATATCTTACGCAAAACTCAAACAAATCCAAGAGAAGATGTACCTCACATGATGCTTTAAACTCTTCTTTGCCTGAAAAGTGAAAAGAAAACCTGTATGCTGCAAAATATTGGTTAAGCAATAGAATTCTGCAACTCCTTTTCCTTTGTGAATTTCTTTCTTACAATTCAGGGTACTAATCAGCTTCTACAAAAGTAAGATGCAAAGTTATTAAGTACTGTTGCTGCTTGAGAATGCCAGATTAAGGGTCTCAATCATTGCACAGAGTATGTCTACACACACAAGTAGCTTCAGCCCCACAAGCCTACCAAAGGTAAATGCAGGCATTAGAGCCCTCACCCCATTTTCACGGAGGCTCAGCTCCATTTATTCTCCTTTACTTTTCACCAGTTTCCCTCTGCCTTTCTCACACTTCAGCTTCTGCGCAGGTTCAAACAGATAGTTATTTTTTAATTGCCAAAGAAAATGTTGCTTTCTCCTGCACAGTTCATCACGTGGTTTCCTCACAAAGATGACACTGTCCCATAGTGTTTAATGGGCAACATTCAGTTTTGGATCAGTAACAAACTGAAAGTCTGGTAAGGAGCACTTTCCCAATTTAGAAATGGAGCTTTATAACACTGAAATACTGCAAGAAGCTCCACTGCTTGCCCTTCCATTAATTTTGTTACTTACTGTGTTGGATTCTCATCAGCAATTCTAAATTGATGTACGATGAGCTATGCCATCAGATATTCTCTGCGGATCTAGTTGGCAACAATGGTGTAGTTTCTAAATTTTGGTAAGCTTCTGATTATTTAGTTTGTGATTACCTCAGAGTAAAGATCTTCTTATGCTTTGGAAAGCCCCAGTAAATAGTGGGCACTGCTACAGATAAATAATATACTATAATAAGGATTCTTATGATGGTAATGTATGATGCAAAACCATTTTCCAGATGCTACAGAACTAATTGTGCTGCCAACTGAAGGAGCCAAATCCAAAACAGATTCGTAAGAGGAATTACTTTTGAATCAAACTCATCAGTGAGAGATGTTTCAAACATGGCTTCACATTAGCATAATCTTCATAAAATTAATGAAATGTAGTCTGCCCTAATACAGCTGTAAAATCAAAGTAACTCCCACACAGGAGACCCAAATCAATCTGAGTCAGAACTGGTGTAAAGGAGAGCCAGGATTAAGAATATTTTCCATCAGAGCAAAAAGCTATCTCCTAACACAGTGGTGTGCCACCACTGCAAAGTTGCCTCTGCGTAGAACAAGAACTGCCTGACACAGACTCCACCCTGACCTAGGGAGACAATGTAGGGGCACAACTGTGTTACTGGAGCTGCATCACCACCCAAAAATCCTTTATGCCCCCAAGTCTTACAGCAGAGCTGGCCTTGTTGGTTTATCTGTAGGGTAAAATATTTCTCCATGTAAAGAACCATGTTCCTGCTGAAGTTTTAAAGAACTGGGTAAGTAGGGTGTACAGCTGTGAGAGCAAGAAAGTTGACTAGAACATGTAGTTTGACTATTGAAACAAAAGGCAAAGTACTTCACACAGATACACAATAGTAACAAAAACACCAAGAGGAAGTCTTATATCACATCCTCTCTTAGTCATCACTTTAGCTAATCTTTAGCATTTTGGTCTTTTTAATCCTCCCTCATAAATCAATACCTGTAGCTCCCAATTATTTTAGTAGCAGGCTCTCCAAATTGTATCATGTAAAGAAAATTAATGACCTTTAAAATAGAAAGTTTACTTATACAAAAGTTAATTGCTATCATATCATAGAACTGTTAAGCAGGCCCATTAAGTGTTTTACTCAAGCACCTAATTCCAGAAAAGGTAAGACTTTACTCAAATCCTTGGATAACAAAAGGTCAAACAGCGAAGTTCCGACCAGAGAAATAACCTACTCAGGTCTATTTGCCATGTACTGCAAACAAGTTAACCATATACATCATTAAGTTCTGAATCCCATTATGATCATATGGATAAGCCTGATTGCAATTACAGGGCCTTAGGCAGAAGATGTCATTTTAAGTAGAGAATCACTGCTCTAGACAAGTTTTATAAATGATTCTCATTGATTATCGTTTCCAATTAGAGGAAATAAAAGCATTAAATGGCTACTTTGAAGCTAGAAATGACCTTTCAACTAGACTTTTTCCCTAACAGATGAGGGTTAAATTTGCTGTGACAGCACCTAACTACATTTGGTATGGCCTGCGATTTGATGGTATTGGTATCACATCAGCAGCAGGCTGAGTTGGTAAAACCATTACGTGCAGTGTTTGTATCATAAGTATGCTTGTTAGTATCCTAGGGAGTTGGGAAACGTAGGCATTTTCCAATTACCTACTTTACATTTCAGTAGCTAAAAAATTACACAGATCTATACTACTACCTTCAAGGGGATTTTTCACAGGAACACACATTTCCCTCTTTTGTATTTTTTTTTTCTGCTTAATGGCTGTCAACTTTATTAATTTCAGCTCCAAAATGTTAGCATTCCCAATAACAACCAATAACCATGAGTAAGCAAATCATAGGTAACATCCTCCTCTCCAAACAAAGAAAATGTAGTATTTTTAACATAGTATTGCCTCCTTAGGTTAGCACAGCCATATGAAATTGAATATATAAGAGGTGTAGGGAGTGATTTTTTTTACTAATCCTGTGTAACTCATTTTGCAAGTGTCAAAAAGAAATACAGTTCAGTCGCTGAACAAGGAATGGAAATTATTTACTTTACAATCCAAACTTCTCTATTTACATAAAAATAACCTTGCTAGAGCAGAAATTTTAGGCTAACACATAAAATTAATGGAGTCCAATTGCATATTATTCTAAATGGGTGATTTTATAGCCATCATAACATTAGATCTGAACACCAGACATACACTCGTATTCGCAGTATATTTTAGCACACAAACAATATGTCAAAAGCCGCAACATGTATGCATCAGAAAAGGGTTTCTAAAACTACCACCTCTGAAACATGTAATACATGCACAGAAGCCTTATTTCAGTATTAATGTCACTTATCCCAGAATTAGGATTGATATTCCCATAAGAAAGACTGACAGAAACTTCCTGGCTGCAGAAGGAGCCATGTATCACATTTGTTTTATCTGTTCGCTGACATTTTTTTAGTGTTCCTTTTACTGGCATGGTTTTGTTTTATATTGGTTTTACTAGTGTCCTAGCACTCATCACTGTTTGTTACTTAGACCTGTCTACAGTCCGTCCATGAAAGAAATGAATCATCACAGCTTTTAGTTACAGGGCCTGACTTTTTAATGCAATCAGTAAGGCTCATGCTTCCATTCTCAGAATCGCCCAGCACAGGGGCTCTTCCATTAGACTGCGCTATTAGCCAGGAGTCCTCTGGAGAGCTCTGCTTCCAGCGGGAAGAGCCATAAACACGAGCTGCAGTGGATGCCAGCATGTAAGAGAATTGCATTGGCGAATCTCTTTAATGAAAGAAGTAGCTCCCCAGTGCAGCTGGCAAGCTGTTCTCAGACTCCCCTCTGAAGGCAGCCGCAAGACAGCAGTTCATGTTCACTAGGAATTACTTTCTATTTGCCTTCATTTTCCTTTAGACTGAAGCAATATTTTAACAAATAGAATCAACTTTTTAAAGCTGCCATCACCATATAGCTGGGACACTCTGCAGGCTGCTCCTCTGAGGCTGAGGGAACCTGGCATTTGTGCTAGCAGTAGCCATAAGCCTGAGGAATCTCCTTTCCTCCAAGCAGCTGCTGGAGAAGATCCATGCACCTTCCCAGTAGCCATACTGCTGTGGGCTGGGAAACCAGAGCTTCCAGCCCTTTAGTCCAGAGCTAGCTGACTTTCTGACGTATCTAGGCTGTTTGCTGAGGACCTAAGAGGTGAGCACCATTTAGTGCTGGGACTTCCACACTTTTCAAAGTCTTGGCTCTGCACCACCAAGTGTGGAAGTGCAAGGCTTTTCTGCAAAGAACATCTTCAAGTAACAGGCTCCCCTTCAGACTGCCGTGAGTCCAGCTGTGAATGTGAGAAACTTTGATTTCCTGAAATCAGATCAAACCTGAAGTGTTTCCAATGAAATATTTGTAACAAATCTTTTGCCCAGCTCTCCTTTCCCGTCAACCCATCAACCCTGTCTCCCCTTTGCCAGGTGTGATGAAGCTCTGTCCTCAGAGATCCACAAAGGACTAGAAGAAATGAAGGGGAAGAGAAGAAAGTAGTAGGGAAAATGCAGACTTTGACTCTCTCTTGTCCAATGCCTGACTCTCGTTTACATTAATGAAGAGCAATGGAATAATAACAAAACTGGGGAAAAAAAGAAAAACATATCCTCTATACATTGAGAGTACTTCTCAGCCTTGGAATGTGACAGGGTCATTGTCAACAGCCTCTAACCCTTGGAGTACACAGTTCATGAGAGAGAGTTTGCAGACCTGGTGCACAAACCAGATCACAATAATGAGCAATGCAGATTTGCGTGTCTGGCCTTTGCAGTACAGCACAACTAGTTTACTGATGCTGTAGGCATGACTAAGGACAGTGGGATGTGAGGGTAGATGATAGGGACTGAGATAACTTATAACCTCTTTCCATCATAAACAGCAAACTGTGAGAACTTGTGAATGGATCAAACAATTTGCTGGGCTTAGCTGAGCATGTGAGACAAAAGAAATAGCAAAGTGCCTAACTTGGGCTGCCACAATGTGCAGTCTGCAGCAGCAACACGGAAGATCCAGGTAGCGGCTGGGTCCCAGAATAACCTAGCTGCCTACCTGGGGAGATGATTAGGTTTCTCCCACAGATAACAAAGCAGCAGCTGCTGACTAAGGAGAGCCAAGAGACAGCACAGACACCCTCAGTGTCTGCTGCAGAGCCGTAAACAACAAAAAGGCAAGAACTCAAATGAAAAAGAAGTCACTTTCCAGACCTCTCTTGTGTGCAGCACACAGCTCTCCAGGCTGAACTGAGAGCAGTCCAGAAGTGCCAGTTAACTCCACGCTGCAATCTTTCCCATTGCCTCTACAAATCTAACTCAGGAGCCTGATTCCAAGCTCTCCTGCCTTGATCATCAAAATATAGCCCCATTTAAACTCTCAAAACTGTGTCCAAGACTAGAGACTAGAATCACCAGGGTGGGACAGCAGGATGCGAACAGGTCATCTTCATTTTCCTGCTATGTCTGCATTGCTTCTCTATGGCTATTTACAAAGGGAAATGGCCAGTTCACTTGCTCAGCAGCTACAGACATTAACAAACCACCTTGTCCTATGATGTACTTCCCTTCCCCAGGACCAAGCATTAAGCAACACTGAAAGTTTTCCAAGCCTGTCCTATTTCATATTCTGGTAACCAGACAAAAGCACTTTCTATCATCCAAGTGTGTGGGAGAGACAGTCATCTTTACAGACAAATTTGTGGCATTTGCACCTTAGAAACACTGAAAATAAGTGATTCAAACTCCTAATGAGACTGCAGCAGAGTTTGCTGTACCTTTTAAAGCATAACAACACATTATGAGCTTTTGGAAGCAAACAAGAACCGCAGTAATCTGTACAGGAACATGAAATTGCTACTGGAGATCTACCCAGACAGAATCCTGCAACCAAAAGACTTCATAACCATCTGCGTATAGGAAAGACATGGGAAAAGAGTCCTTTTGATGTCATTAACAGCAGAGCAGCTTGAACCAAGCAGGCATTTACCTTTTCAACCATTCTTTTTTGGTTTTTAATCCCCACCATTGCAATTGGATACCTCTGTTATCTACATAAATAGGTGAGTGTCCACATGAGTGCTGATCTTTCGAAGCATCAGCATGCTCTTGCACCACTGAGCTGCAGAGGTCCTTCCTTCTCCTTCACTTAAGCTTCCCCTTTCAGTTAAGTCAAGCCTAAGCCCACCCTGCATGTAGCTCTGTTCCTCTGGAGTCCTGTTAGACTCTTGCCCCCAGAGAAACCTAGCAACGAGTTCCATCTGGAACTAGTTCACTGGATGGCAGAGCATTTCTTTGTGCTTACTTTTGACTTTGCCACTTTTAAGCTTCTGTGAATGCTCCTTGTTCTTCCCTGATGGTAGAATAGCATTTCTTGCTCTGTAAAGCCTACGCCTTCATTGTCTGTAACCTTTCATCATCTCACTTCTGATTCATCTGATTCATTTCCTCTCCAAGGTAAACAGTCCCAATCTTCTCAATCTTGTACTATATGAAAGTTTTTCCTTCTCTGTTTAAAAACTGATTTAGGTAAACAGTTAAAAATGTACTCTGTTAGCTTAGCTTATAACTATAAATTACCTGTGCATATTAAATTTGTATTAGCTAGGTTTAACTGAATTAAGTGTATCCACACAGGATTTTTCACCGAATTCCTAAAGTCAGGTTAAAATCATACCTTTTGTTATAGCAGAGCAAATAAAAGCATAGTTAGGCCAGAGCCAGTTTCTGATCCACAAGGACTTCTAAGAAGAATTCAGACAGTGCTTTGGAAAAGGGTATATTTCAGCAAAGCGCTCAGAGATAGTAATCTTTATTATCCTGAAATTCATGAAGCCCCATGCGTAGCAGGAGTAATTCTTCTGGAATATTTTCCATCAGCAACACAGGGATTTGTTACAGAATTAACTTAACATGTTTTATCTTGATAGCACCTCCATTTACTGGCGATAGTTTATTGCCTAGGCAAGTCAAACTGCTAATAAACCATGGATTTTAATTCAGCTGCAAGTGAGCTGCCCTATTGTACCCAGAACACAACAGAGATATAATGAAATCTGCTATAAAAATTAATTCTGAAAATATCTAATGCAAGCATTGTTAAGATTAAACAAAGGATATTTGCTAGTTCATTCCAAGATGTGGCTGCATTCAAAAATCCAATGGAAACTGGCTTTTACACACACAGACATACAAACACATTTGCTCGTGGAATAGGAGTTTTAAATTATGGCTATTAAATGCATGGTATTTCTTAATGATAGCATTCATTGTTGTACTCATAATAATACATTTCACAGAGGGAAAAAAAAGGCAGAATTTATCGAAAAGCTGCCAATGGATTTTAATAAAAAGTATTTTCCAATAGAATGCAATGTCCTTATCTACGAGAATACAAAGCGCTTGAGTATTTCGCAAGGAATTTAAGGGCACTATTTTGCAATAGAAACTTACTGAAAGTTACAAAGAAGAAAATAATTCTAGAAATCAAACATACAGGCCACTGAGTTGAAAGAAAGTAATTTCCCGCATTAACATTAAGATCTATTATGAATGCATATAAATTTTCATGCAAATCTGACTGCACTTATTGTGTATTTTGCCTTATTTAATTAAAAGTGAAAAAGATAGAAGAACACCTACCCCCATCCATTTTGCCTATTAAGTTGTTGCTGCCAACAGGACCCTCATGATGGTGTTTCCACTGAGGCTAATCACAGAAAAGTGGTGTGAACATAAACACAAGAAAACTAATGCTTAGGCTAGAGAGAGCAGCCACGCGGCCTATCCGTCACATTCACCTCTATTCACACAGTAATTGCTGTACTCTCTGGAAAGCTGACTAGAGTCATCATGATCTCAGAACACTAGTTACCCCCTACTGAATCATTTTCAAAATTGGTAAATAATACAGCTAATATAAAAGGAGAGAGAGCCAGACAGCTCAGCCTCAGAGCCCTCACTTTCACCCTGTGCAAAGGCTTAGTGAAAGCAGCTGAAACACACACAGCCAGTCCTGGTCTTCACTAAAGCTTCACTCCTGGCAGAGATGCCTCTTGTCAGGCTTCTTTGCATCCACCCCAGGTGTATGTCCCCTTGACACTTCCCTATAACCTTCATTCCTCTTTTCTCATATGGAAACACACCAGCAGCCTCCTGCCCTTGGCTGCTCCCCACCAGTGGGGAGTACTAACTGGACGGGAAGAGCTGTTGTGGGAAAGGCTTACACAGACCCCCATTTAGCTTCAAAACTCCTTCCTGACAGCTCCCTTTCCCTGCCTAACTCCACTATCTATAGCTTTCAAATGCCTCCCCTTCGCAATCACACCTCCTACTATTCTGAAGACTATTTTCTGGGAACGCTGAACATATTTGTTGGCTCACTGGCCCCTAGCACACTGACTGCTCATTCAATAACATTCACACAAAACTGGAAAAGACTTGTCATCCTCTTACTATCTATCTGGCACTCTGTTACTAGCTTACTACTGTTTCCCTCTACAGTACAGGTCCAAATTGGATGTCAGACACAGAAAAATGCCAGCAAAATCTCTGGTTCACAGTCAGGAACCGGTCACCAGACATAGTCCAAAACCAGACACACACTGGCACATTACCATTAACACAAGTTTTGCCATGAGCCCTTTGCCATTTTATTGATGAAGATGGGGAAAAACAGGGTTATTGCAACAATTTTAAACATCTGCAAGGGCTAACATCCTATAGGGATAGTAAAAAACTCAGGCAGACACTAGGGCAAACAGATTCTTCTGCTTCTGTTAGCCGGGTACCCTCAGAAGCAAATTCCCACAGACATATACAACCTATAGTGTAATTGTCTCCTGGTTGTCTAAATTCAGGCAAGGAAGGAAGGGATTAAGTTTGTAAGTCTGTCTGCTCACTAGCCATCCTGCCAAGCACATCCACCACCCACTCCCATTCTTCCCACTGTCAGGTTCTACAATGGAGTGACTTTCTTGGACTCAGCAGAGCCACATAGAATCCACCTCGGGCATTCCTGCCAATGGCTGAATTATCAGCTAAAATAGTCACCTGGCCGTCACCAAGAGCAACACAGGTAAGGCAAAGGGGAAGAAGCAAACGCGCATGCTTCCAGCTGATATAGTAAACAGCTAACATATGGTAATTTAAAAGGGGTTGACACACTGCAGCAATTACAAAAAGGCTGACACTCAGCTGAAAGAGCTGACAGTTGGAAGTTACACCCTAGCACAAAAGAGAAAAAATGAAAGCGAGATGTGACTGAACTGTTGTCTCACATGCTCGTATTTTGTTGACAAATGTATTTGTAGGTATGAGGATTCAGCCCTTTCGTAAGAGTGTCACCATCGGCTGCTGATAAAAAAGGAACCTGAATCTATTACAGATGTGTTCTCTTCAAACTGATGCTCCTGCAGGAGTGAGAGGACAAAGCATTCTGCTGTTATAAATCTGTTGTGCAGGCTACGGCTCCATATCAACAGCAACATCTGACATTGTTACACATCACTTCTACATGGAGAAAAAACACTACTTGGAATTTGAAATACTATATTCTAATGAAATACCACCTTAAACATACAACTTTGCTCATGGTTTCAACTGTAAAATATATTTTCTTTTTAAGGTGCTTCAAACCATTGTTCAGTTATTATGCTACCACTTTATATGAACTATACTACTAAAACTGGGTTCAGGTTAGACATCACATCCCCAGTACACTTGTACTGAGCTCTAAGACTGGTTTTGATAAAGAAGGAAATACAATTTTACACTGTTAAAATACTATACTTACTGTCACATGAATACATAAAGATGCAAGTTTCATTGTAGCAGCAGTGTTTAAATACATAGAGAGAGATGGTACTTCCCCCTCAAAAGCTGGATGTTACAAAATCTGATCCTGCAAGTGTGCACACACCAGACTGTGAGACTGCAGACAGCAATTTTATTTACAGTTGCATTTGTTTTATGCAATTGTCAGGTAATTCATATCAACCGTTAGAGTTTGGGTGAATCTGAAAACTCTGTCTAGATGCTGTTTCATTTTAAAAAAGCATCAAAGCATTTTCCAGGGCAGAATCATACAAGAACAAAGTGCAAAATCTACAGCATTCTCCTGCTCCAAGGCAGGATAATTCCTAATCCCAAACAAAATCTCATCAAGGGAGTTTCTGTCTCTTGTGTGGAATAGAGAAAGCTTTGGACTGTGCATGCTCAGTAAAATAATTATTTTAGCAAAGTCCAAACTCCCATATTTATTTCAGATTGCAACCTGTCAATGTTACTTCTTTTTTCTCCAAAATTATTCTTCTTTTACTCCCAGAATTATACCGGGAAAATCAGTTCTCCTACAACCTTGAAGAGCTTAATGCACAGAAGTGAGTTTCAATTTCCCATTCATGCTATAGCATGTTCTTCTCCTAGGTATGTAAATATTAGAATTCTTTAAACTGCTAAAGCACTGACACTGCACATCTGACTGCCTCATCTGAGCCTACTAATCCACCTTCCTCTGGATTATTTTTAACAATCTGCACCTCCCCACTGCCTCCTGCACAGCTTCTACTCATAACAAGTTTTACTTGGTCATAAATCATTTCAAGAAGGTAAAATGTAAGGTGTCTGTGAAAAAGTTGTGAACTTCCTTTGCCAGTAAGATATAAAATTTGTCCTTAACCTAGTACGAACTGAAAAATCAGATGTCAGCAAAAGATGTTGTTAGCATATTGAAGCACTTTTCCAAACTATATGGGGGTTTTTTACATTTCTTAACTTACTAATCCTTTCGACCCTTGCACATCTGCTCTGATGTTGCAGCACTAAAGCTGCTGTCAGAGTACAGTAATACTCATGTCAAGGGTGAGGTATCTGTCCTCTGTTCCCCAGTCCACAGCAGCATTGCCAGCAAACACTGGCACTGGTTTGGAAGGATATCAGGAGATGGGAAAGTAATGGATGACAGATCAGAGGTGACACTGTCCCTTCTGATGGCACTGGCATCCAGTATGACCTGGACAGACAGAATAACTGAAGATCATTTTACCTAGGGTGAAAGTTCTCCCAGCTACTTCAGTTAAAGCCATACAAGCAGGTCCCATTCCTTCACACTTCCTAACAACAGCAGATGACAAACTGCCTTGTTCTTCTTTTCCTAAACTTTGCACTTAAAATTTATCACTAGATCTTATTGCTGTATCTATGCATTTTCTATTGCTTTGGCTTTTAAATGTGAGGTTTATGATTCTTACCTAACTGTTACACATATGCTTTTTCCTCATCATTTTACACAACAACACAACAAATCTTGGATTGAAGCAGAGCTTTGTATTTTCTGCCTTTACTCTGCACAGAATCATATAATCATAAAACGGTTCTGGTTGGAAGAGAACTTAAAGATTATCTAGTTCCAACCCCCCTGCCACCGATAGGACACCTCCTGCTAGACAAGGTTGATTAAAGTCCCATCCAACCTGGCCTTCTCTTTGTGCAGAGCGTAGCTTGGTGCACAGCTCATTTCTGTACTTACCATTTGGTACCCCACCTTTGAAGTTCTCTGCAGCAATCTCCACACCCCCCTTCAGAGGTCCTGACCCTGCTTGTTGAAGCCCTGTACTCCTCCCCACTGTCTTGTGGGTAGCTGTGACCGTATGCCACACCATTTGTAAGGAGCTAATGTACATGTAGAGGTGCAATAAAGCAAGGACCACAATGCATGCTGAGACTATTGATACCACAAAACTGTGTGTCAACATGTGCAACTGCTCTGACCTACATCTTAAAAATGGTGAAAGTTCTACCTTTGACAGATTCATCTATAATTTTCCTTTGCATAGGTGAGAAATAAGTCACCTGTATCAGCAAAGAGAGTAATGCTTTAGGCACTTGGTAACTGTTGTATCACTGTGTCTTCCTACTGCTAGTTCTTAATAACATACAGTAGCATCTGTTATCTATGATTATGTAACTTTAATGGCTTCTGCTCTCTTCCAGTTATTAACATCAGATGTGGATGTATGACTAAGAGGTATCATGATATGATCATAGATAACATGAATTTGAGAAATGCAGACTGGCACTGCAGAATGACATCTTTTCATGGGTTTTGCTTGTACATGCAGACAACATGGGCATTACAGATTACATTACGTTACGACAACATTACATCACAGATTATTCCTGGTAGTTACAAGCTACCAGGCATAAAGCCACAGTCCATGGGATAACATGATCTAACGGATAGCCCGTTGTGAGGAAGTAACTCTAGCTCTAAAACAGCAGCAGTTGGGTATAACTGTTGACTGCATCACCTACCAGCTAGTAAGGAAGACCTTTGTAACGTTCAGCATGCATCACGCAAAAGAACATGACTATGGAACACTGCCTAAAGAGAGGAAGCTGGTGAGTCTTGCCAAAAGACGGAACATGCACCAGAGAGAACAGACCAGACAGGGAAGCTAGAGCCTTGTTCTTGCCCTGAGCACCATTTCGCAGCACTGGGTGTTTCCAGTTCTGATGTAGGTCTGGCTGATTATGTCATGACAGTCCTGTGGTATGACCCTTCTTGTAAACATTCCCTGAGCCACACTGACCTTGAAAGCCTGTGACTCTCTAGCCTCCACATGGCTTCTCTTAGAACTGATTTATCTTCTGCACAAGGTGTGTGCTCTTGACATGTTCAAGAATTGACACATTTGGTCACCATTTTAAGGCCTAGCATGGCTACGCTTTGCATAAGACCACTATAGTGACAGTGGGCTTCCACTTCATTAGCCACCTCCCTGCTGTGGAAGACAGATGAAGCCAGGTTCGGATGAACATTTAACCCTTTGTTACTGCCTTACCCCTCCTGGTCTCTTGATAACCTATACGGCTTTCCTTAACTTTAATCTTGCTGATTTCCTCTCTTGTCCCTCTAGAAATATCTTAATGGCCTCCTGAAACTTAGGTGTTCTGTTTACACTTAAATTTCCCCAAGTGCACAAGAGACACACTTTAACTGTACACACTTAAGTGACTACAGAACATCTGTGGATGTCTTTAAGGTCATGCCAGCAAGCTCACCATTTGCCTGCATCCATCTTAACAGCTATCTGATAATGGTGTGTCATTTCCTGTATCACACTGTATGTGCATGGGTGTAGATGATAGTGTGGATGGTGGCTGCCCCTCTTAAGGCAAAAGTCAGTTTAGCACTTGGAAATCTCAGCATGTCTCCCTGACACAGTAAAATCAAAACAGGCTTCCAGTTATAAATCAGTTCAAACAGACATACACACACACACTCTCTTCTTCTTCTCTAAAAAGTGGACTGATCTTCCTGAAATCACTTACTAGATCAGTGGACATTTAGTCTAAGAGCACATTATATAAGAGCCATGGGAAAAATGAGACAGGACAAAAAATGAGGAGTGTTTCACTTCTAAGATCTTTGGGGAAATCCTTTCTAGCCTGTCATATCCCAAATCCAACTAACCTAAATATTTTGTATCTGTTGGCTTTGGCAAGGACCTGCTGTTGCCTTTTATTAGATATGAAGCAATAAGTGGGAGGGAGCGAGCCAATTAATTATTAAAAGTGGCTTTCACATACTTTGAAAGTCTGCCTGTCCTTGAAGCACACTCAATAAAGTTAACAAGGCTAACCAGGGCACTGTATAATGTCTGTGAAGCCTAGATAAGCATTTTGTGAACTCTGTGAAATTCTGTTGTGTGCTTCCTTAACTCCACGTGGACCCAATACACACTTCATAAACTTCTTTCATGTCAAAATGCAAACCTTATGAACTCCTTCCTTACAGTCCTACTCAGAAGTTGCTGCTTTCAATTACCTTTCCAGGAAGGACTCCTTCTCTGCCCTCCATGCCACCACCTTTCACTTAATTCAGCCTCAGAGCAGAAGTTTACATCCCATCCATATATAACATGCTCACCTGTCCATCTGTGAGAACTTGCAGTTATCCTTCCTGTGTTCTGTCTGATTGACATGGTACCTACCTTAAGGCAATAACACACTCTTTTTGAATTCTCAGCTAAGCACAAGGCATATTTATTACACTATAGCTAATATCAAATTACTACTAAATATTACAGCTGCAAGAATTATCTTTGGTAGATGCTAGCCCTTTGATTCCTTTTCCACAGAGACTTATCTTGAGCATGTTAGTTTGGATCCAAAAAGAGATTCTCTGCCATGGGCTCCTGGAAATGAGTATAGATTCAGTAATTGAATCATAGAACAGTATGGCTTGCAAGGGACCTTCAGATCATCTGATCCAACCCCCCTGCAATGAGCAGCAACATCTTCAACTAGATCAGACTGCCCAGAACCACATCCAGCCTGGCCTTGAATGTCTCCAGGGATGGCACATCTACCACCAATCTGGGTACCTATTCCAGTATTTTACCACCCTCATTGTAAAGAATTTTCTCCTCACATTCAGCCTGAATCTCTCCACTTTTAGTTTAAAACCATGACTCCTCGTCTTATCACAACAGGCCCTGATAAAAAGTCTCTCCCCATCTTTCTCACAGGCCCCTTTCAAGAACTAAGACACCACAATAAAGTCCCCCCAGAGTCTTCTCTTCTCCAGGCTTTCCAACTCTCTCAGCCTTTCCTCATAGGAAAGGTGTTCCATCCCTCTGATCATTTTTGTGGCCCTCCTCTGGACTCTCTCCAACAGGCTCATGTCTTCCCTGTACTGGGGACTTCCCTGTACTGGTGCTGTCTCACCACAGCAGCGTAGAGGGGGGGCAGAATCACATCCCTTGACTTGCTGGCCACGCTCCTCTGGATGCAGCCCAAGATACAGTTGCCCTTCTGGGCTGCAAACCCACATTGCCAGCTCATGTCCACCCTTCCACCCACCAGTATCCCCAGGTCCTTCTCCTCTGGAGTATCCCCCAGCCTGTATTGATACTGGAGGTTGCCCCAGCCCAGGTACAGAACCCTACACTTGACCCCATCAAACCTCATGAGGTTCACATGGGCCCACCGCTTGAGCCTGTCCAAGTCCATCTGGATGGCATCCCATCCCTTGGGTGTGTCAACTGCACCACTCAGCTTCATGTCATCTACAAACTTGCTGAGGGTGCACTCAATCCCACTGTCTATGTCGCTGATGGAGATATTAAAGAGTACTGGTCCCAATTACAGATCCCTGAGGTACACTACTTGTTGCTGGTGTCCATCCAGACCTAATCCCAGTGAGACAAGCATCATTAGTTAATAGTGAAGAAGAGGTGTCAATGGTGCTTGAGGCACCTGTTGAAATCAATTAACACAGACCTATACTAACAGAACAGGCAGAGGTTCCACATCATTTTATTCTCATTCTCCAGTCAGTGGTAACAACCTTCTGCAGGTCTAGAACTAAACCAGGAAATACTCTTTTTATCTCCCTGCAGTATTTTCAGTTGTTGATCACATTATTACTTTGAACAACCTGTGTAGCATGTCTTTGTTGGAAAGAACAAACTCTGAAACTACATGCCAAGGTATTAAATGGACTGAACTCAGAAGCCTGGGAACAGTAAGTATGTTAACCAACCTTTGTGTCTTGAGTCTGTGATTTTATTTACCCAACACTTGTTTTTCAGTCAAGGAAACTATTTCCATTCTGCTTCTATAACAAGATTGGTCTTCACTTAATAGAATGTATAATGAAAATAACAGCTGTATTTAAACACATGGCAGAAGCCATTAGGCATGGAAGAATTACTCTATTTCTAGTAAATCATGGCTGTCTAACAAATTTTATACATGACTGTCCTTGTCCATATTATGAGCCAAATTGTGTCTTGTTTTATCCCAGTTAAGATGCACTGGTTACTATAGTTCCTGGAATAATTCGTATTCCCCTTACAGCTCAGAATGTGATGTGGTGAAATGAAACTAAACAGAAGTTTTCCTCATAGACAGAGGAGAATTCCAGAGCCATGAAGAAAGGATGAGGAGTGAGGAAGAAAATAAGCTCCTGTAGAGTACTTAATATCTGTAATATCTTTTGAATCTGTCCTTTTTTCTTATACATATTTAAACATCACATTAGAACCTCATCTGTGCACTACTTTTATGGAAATTATTATCAAGGCTCCTGTTTTCATATTTTCCTATTTACAGCTGCAGTCACATTTTCGTTACTATTGGGGCATTTTCAGAGACAGGTTGTTAGAAACCAATAACCTCACTGAGAGCGTGCAACTTTTTATACCCACACTGGCAGCTAGACAGTACAGAAATCCACCTAGCACAAGCTGATGGGAAATAATCCCAGGCACTGTGTGGGCAATATGGCCACAGCTCGGCAAAGAACAAACAAATATGGAACCAAACTAAAGCTGAACCTCTTCACACATAAGTAACTATACTTCCCTGAGCAATTAAATAAACCTCAACCTTGGGATAGTAAGAATTACTGTGCCCTAAAGATGCAGTATGGCACAGTAAACTTTTACCACACATAGAGATGGTCTGAAAACACTGTGAGCATCTAGCAAAACACTGGGAATAGCATGCAACAACAGGGGTATTGTTCTTTTTTAGCTTCATTGATTATCCATTGTTTGAAGCCTCAGATTGGTTACAAGCTGGCACTCAACCCTTGGACAGGAATTCCTGTGAATACTGGGCTTTTGAGAACAAGCTCTACATAAGTGGGAAGGATATGCCATGCATTGGCCAAGCTCTGGGCTGTCATGTGCAGTCCAAATAAAACTGCTTTCCAAGTCTCAGCACATACCACTACATCTGAGTCAAGGCAATGTCCCAACCGCTCAAGAGGAGATAACAAAGCCCTTTTCAGTGCTGCGTCTTCCTCCAAGTAGGAATCCTCACAACCCTTCTGCAGCCAAGATGAATTCGCCTTTAGCCAGAGAGCCAGTTCTGTGTCTTCTGCATACAAAATCTGTGGTTGTGTTTCTGATGACTCAAGTGTTGTTTAGCTCCCACCCATGATGTTCATTGTTTATGTCCCTGGGTTTTTTACCTAATCAACTACATATGCACATGATTTCACTTTGTAATAGCTCTAAGTAGCACTTACTTTTCATGAAATCTCTGCATTGCAATGAATATTCCTACGTTTAACCCAGGACCCAGTCAGAGTGTGATCGCTTTTCAAGCTTCATCCACTTATTGATCAGTTGGTTGAAAAATTTAAACAGCTGTTTGCTCTTTGCCCAAACATTTCTCATGCAATTTATTTAAGGGGAGAACTATTTTAAGCAGCGTATTCTTCTTTCAGAAGTCGCACTATCGGATAAGATTTTAAAGAATCATTCATGTGCACTGTCATGTATGTTATTTTAGTGCAAATACAGGCAAAGCACAGAAGGCAATTCCTTCCTCTCCAACTTTATGCTTTAATACAAAACCAGTGCGGGACCTCATTCTCCACATCCCATATTCTCAACATGCCATTATGCAATTATGCAAATAAATACATTTCAAATGTGTATTTACTTTACTTACGGTAAGATTCTTTCCAATATCAGTAAAAGGAATTCTCAGAGTATGAGATAAAAAGTAATTTCAGGGCTGTGAAAACTATGAGGCCTAATTCCCATATCTCTTCTCCTTATGGATTCTCTGATGTCTAATAAAATATGATTCTATTAGTCTTGCCTTCAACTGAGGTACTAACAGTTTCTTTCTTTCTATTCTTCTCATCTGCTTGTTTTTGTAATGAAGGCACAACCCTGGGTTCATCTAAGGATTCTCTCATAAGAAGGCAAGAGAAGTGTGAGAGGCAGAGTACATTAAATGCATGGAAATGCAGAAGCAGACCTGCCTGCAAAGCACAGCTTTCAGTTCAGAGTGAATTTCCTCTTTTTGATTTCTTTTTTATCTGAGTTTTTTATTTATTTCCCTCAAAGCAGATGGCCCTTGGGCCTTGCTCCCTGGAATGGGTTAATGGCATGGTTAATAGATCTGCTGCCCACAGCAGCAATCCGAAGGACTAAAACCTTCCTTCCAGAGGCACCTGCCACTGTGTGCCTGAGCAGCCATTCCAGGTAGATGTGTATGGGAGACTCTCCACACTGTCATAAATTAATGCTTGCCCTGGAGCTGCGACCTGAGAGTCTGCAGGACAAATATCTGAACATGAGGGATCCAGCATGTCCTGGGTCTGTGGTTTTGGGACAGAGTCAGCACCCACCCAGCCACCAGGCCTGGGAACTCTGGAAGAACAGGTTCCTTGCACAGAATAAGCTTTTCTTTTTCAGGCCATTTCATCAGGAAGACACTGAACTATGCATATCAATACCAATATCATGACAGCTCACCACACAGTAAGGGAGCAGCTTAAGGATGAGCAATAGGTGGACCTGAAAAAGACAGAGTTGCTGGGCTGAGGAATGATTCCTGAACCATTCTTAGCAGCAAGATAAATACTCATTATCCTCCAATTCTTTATGCACTTTAAAGAGATACTGGAATTTCTGTCTGACATCAAACTCTCAGAATACCAACAGCCACAAGTAAAATTTTCTGCCACCTCTGGGTGGCTACAGGTTTGTCCATCCAGGCAGACAATGGCCTGACCTTGACTATTCATGCCTGCATTACATCTTGGCAGGACCATAGCCCACAGTAAACCTGGCAGAAAGCCTTCACTACTTGGAAACTCCAGGTAATACAAGGTGTTGCATATCATATGATTATCAGCGTAAGTTACTACTATCAGCAACTGGTAGCATTGTCTGTATCTGCTTTCTTTCTCCCACACACCCCAGACTGGTTCCTTACATCCATTCCTGATCTTGGTTTAAGCTTTTGGTTCTTAATTTCAAGTTGCTCAATGGGCTGGATCCAGGTTATCTGAAAACACACCTAAATCTCCAGGAAGAAGACACTGACTGTCAACTAGTCTCCTGTACACAATGGAACTCCCTATGGTTCCGCATAAGATCCACCCCCAAAAAGAAGCTTCCCACCATCTGCTTCAAGCATGAACTGCATTTCTTAAGCCTCCTCTCAATGTAAACACACAGTAACACAGGGCTTTTCAAAACAAACAAAACTAATTACAAAAGAGAAAGTATTAAAAACAATTGCCCCTGAGGAGTGTTCTATTCTTCCTGACCTACTGCTTGTGGAGGATAAGTGGACAACCACCACACCATTGATAACAGTAGTCCTGTAAATACACTAGCAGAAGGCTTTCAGAGACGACCAATTAGATCAGATCACATGTACAGCAGAACAGAATTCCCATGTTATACCAACTGCCTTTCCCCAAAGCATTCAGCTTTTCCCACTTAGAAGCTCACACCTGGTTACCACTCTCAGATAGCAATATCACAAGGGAGCATTGTGGGAAACAACACACAAATAAGCCCACAAAGTACTTCAGAGCTCTCACATCAAACACTTGCAAGTGGATTTTGAACCAGAATACAATGTACCCAGCCCAGATAGACAGGCTTGCTTTTGCTGTAACCTGGTGTGCTCATTTCCATGTAAATACACAGAAAGTTCTTCACCTTGGAACTATTTCACAGGGGGTTCTATCTGGAATGTAGGCCTGAAATGAAAGCTTTGGGTGTGCTTGTAAATCATTTGTGCTAAATCATGTGTGCAAACCCCAGGTATACAGAGGCTTTCCTCAGCAGAAAACAAAATAAATAAAGAAAGTAAAATATTTGGGTAGCAATGCTATGTTACCAAATCCACACTGAGGACCAAGTTTTGAAGGACTTGGGGGCTTCACAGTACTACAGAGATGGAAACACCATGACACACTGGCTGTAGCCAAGGGCTTGGAAGTCCTAACTCAGTGTACCACCACTCGGAAAATTCCGGTCATCATGTCAGCTGTGACTAATGTCACCTACAGTCCCCAGCCTGCAAAGGAATTGCAGAGCTGCCTTCAGCTCTCAAAGTGCTCCCTACAGCAATCCTTGCAAAGATGCTAACATTCCAATATAAACTGGAAAGAATCCCCATAAAATCTATGGGTCTGTGTCCTTTACACCAAGTCACGGAGTGGCAAAATGGTGTGATAACCCACCTGCACATGTCACTGGCATCTGCTGCACCTCCAACTGGTAAAAAATTGTGATGCCAAGGACTGCATGTTGTTCTCTCCTCCAGTTACCCACTTTGCCATACTCAAGAACGTCAACATGCTGCTGTATATAAGGTCAGACCTACATGCTTTCAACTAAAATAACAGCAAACATTATAGGAGTGTTGAAAAACATTTTCTGATGTGTTTTGCTTTAAGAGGAAAAAACAGTATCAACTGTTTTCTCAATATTACATTCTGCTATTTCTGCTTAATTTTCACCCACCTAAATGGAAGCTATGCTTTAAAGCACCAAGTGCTATATCCTTAATAAATTATAAAGCCAATCTTCATAATTTCTCTTCTTGTACATTGCTCAGAGATGGTTTCAACACAGAAAGATATATGGGAGGTAACCTAGGTCTTCCTCCAACAAAGCACTTAAGCATAGACTTCAGCATGTCAGCAGCCCAGCTGAAGGCACTGGGATGTATTTCAAGTTCTGCACACATTTCATGATTTTATTGAAGTTCAAAGGCAAATAAAAAATGAACATACAGCAGAAAAATACCCTCCAATATCCACATAATTGACACTATGGCAGTACCGGTACCTTCTACTGAAATTCCACAGAATTTGGGAAATACTTTATTTGGTTAATTCAGCAAAGTTCCTTTTGGAGGCAGTGACAAGAAAAAAAAGAAATAGCTTTATTAGAGCATTAAGTTTGACCTCGCTCCATTTAGATGGAAGCAAAACTTTTTACCTCCACAGGAAACGGAGCTCAATGATACAATATGAGACTTTTTGTAATTGAAGCATGATCCCAAAAAGTAAGTCCTGACAGTGGAATCGTTGAGATGTAAGATCTTAACCTTTAGTTACTCGTAAGGATGTACTTGTCAGGAAATCAGGTTCTAATGTCCTTCACAGTTTCTATGTAGAGCGCTTACGGTTCTAGCATGCATCAGTGCACCTCTGACATTTGTGTAAGAGTCAAATAAACAATGGTACTGTTATTTCAATCCCTTTAGAAAGTTCTTAGATGATGTTTCCAGCAATACTTGAGTTTTGTTTTCTGGTTGGAATGTTCGGGTTTTTTTCACAGTAGTGTGATTGCTATGGTTTAAATGGGTTTTCCCCTTCTCATCACATTTCTGGTGCCACTATTTTACCAGATATCTGAAATACTTCTGCACTAATAAGAAGTACTGGTCATCCTGGGACAGCATCCAGAAAAGATGCATACATTTAGGGAGGTTTGAAATATTACAGCACTTCCCAAAAATACAGGCTAGTCATTGCAACCACCTTGGCAACGGCAAGCCTGGAGAAGCTGATAGTGGATTTGAAAATAAAGGAATATATCACAGTACTTTAGCATGGCTACAACTAGAACAAAAAAGAAGGTAGGTAGTACTTTTGTTTCTATGTCCAGAAAATGCTGGCAGATAAAGAATAAACCAGTGCAATACTGAATTATCAAAACAAGTTAATCAGCCACACCACAGAGAATCAGGCCTTCTCTAGTTCATTCACCTTCAGCTGTACCTTGTTTGCCTTCCTCATGTCCATAATTGGTAAAGCATTAGATAGACTGTGTGGCACATCAGAAAGTAACTATTGAGCATGGATTTTTGCCGAAGGCAGGGTTTTGAGATGCTCAAGGCACTGGCACAAGCAGCTCATGTGTAAAAGGCAACCTTGACTCTACTTTTGAGTTATTTTGAAATAAAAGCATTTGCAGGAACATGAAGCAAGAAAAGGGATCCTCGAAACAATCACATACACACGAACCATTTAGAGCTGTAAAGTCACATGCAGTCACGACAGAATGAAATATTCATAAACTCAAGGAAGATGAAATTCTCTGTTCATCTGTCACAATATGTAAATCAACAGTTATCAGTTCAAAAATAAAGCCCTTGCATCCACCTTATTAAATTGCACAGGCCCTGTTCAAATGATCAGTCATTGATGCTTGATTTTAATTTAAACAATAGCACAGATTTTACCAAACAGTAACAAACACGAAAGTGTGGGAGGTAAATACTACAAACATAGGTTCTCCAGTTAGAGAGAACCATCATTTTCAAAATACCTTGTATTTCTCATGATAATTGCAGCTGTGGTCATGCAAGTATGTGGTGTTACATAGTTCTTGGGTTAAATTATTCCATTGCTAGCTTGCATTCCTTTATTGTCTTGCTGTTCTCTTACACATTTGTAGCAAAACCAAACTATAGTAAAACTAGTTGAAGAAACACAGCTCAAACCCAGTACATGGCAATATTTCTTCTTTTCATCTATGCTAGGTTTGGGGTGTCTGTCCATTCGGAGAATTACTCGGATTTCAATGCAATATAAACGGACGGGGTTCACAGGCTGGCACACACTGTTCCCTCCTTGCAACAATTACGATGAAACTTGCACATTTACCAGTCTCTGCCTATTACGGACCTACAGGCACAGCAGAATTCCTGGGCTTCGGTTCAGTAAACCCATGCCGAGAAAAATGAATGGAAATAAAGACAGTGCCCACAGACAAAAGCACTGCTCAATGCTCTCCCCTGACATTATCTTAATGGCAACCTTTTTCCATCCCATCCTCCCTACTTTCCGATACTCCCAGCAGCAGACACATCCGCACCAAAGGGATGCGATCTGACCCATTTCTCGCTGAACTCCCTCACCCACAGGTTTCCTTCCACTCGGCGGCGACCAGCCGTCCCCGGTCCACAATGACACAGCAGGGCTGGAGGGACACGGCGCCCGGGCTGCCTCCCGGGGGGACCGGCCGCTAGGCGAAAGCCGAGCTGAGGGGAGGGGACCCTCGGCCCTGCCGGCGCCGGCCCCTCGAAGTGAGGTAAACTTTCGCGACCGCACCTGGGCCGCCGCCCGCGGCGCCGCTCTCGCAGGGCGGGCGGAAAAATGCCCCGAGCCCCGGGGCTGCAGCCCCGCTCTTCCCCCCCTACCCCGTGTCCTCAGACAACCTTCGCCGCCGGCCCCCCGCCTCCCGCCGCCGCCGCCGCGCTGACAAAGGGCGGCGCGGGGCTGCCCGCGGCGGCGTGGCCGCGGCCGGGCGGCAGCGGGCCCGCCGCCCCTTCCATACCCTCCGCCCCGCCGAGCGCGGCCCCGGGCAGCCGGCCCCTCCGGCGGGCGCGGCGCCGGCCGGCCGGCGGCGGAGCGGACCTACCTTTTTGTCCTCTTTCTCGCTGCCGTGCCTCCGCTCCGGGTGGCCGCTGTCGGTGGCGGGGGCCGGCTCCGCGGGCTGCCCATCGCGGTGGTGCGGGCGCTGGTGCGGGCAGCCGCCAGACCCCGCCGCCGGGGGGATGGGCTCCTGGCACGGAGAAACTCCCTTAACATCCATCTCCATCTTCCAGTTCACTGTATTGCGAGACAAAAGCAGGCGAACACTTTCCACCACCCCGCGTCCTTCTTGTGCTTTCCTTTCTCCCTCTTTTCTTTTTTTTTTTCCGTCCTTCTTTCCTTTTTTTTTTTTTTTTTTCCGTCTTTCCTTCCTTCTTTCCTCCTTTCCTTCCTTCCCTTTCCCCCTCAGGAGGCCGTGACACGCATGGCTCTGGCCGCCGCCGCTGCACCGATCCGGCGGCTGCAATCTACCCTAGATCCTCCAGACTTTTGTATCCAGCGTGCGTGTGTAAGAGTGTGTCTGTGTGTGTCTGTGTGTGCGTGTGCGCGCGTGTGTGTGCGTGTGCGCGCGTGCCCTTGGCACGGCGGCCTTCAATCGCCCCGCAACGGCAAACGCTAACTAAGCAGATCTCTCTCCACCGAAGATCAACTCCCGGCCCCGGTCTAACCGTGGGGGTTATTTACTTTGCGCTATCGATGTCCCAGGCCCGGACGAGCCGTGGTGTCTGTGAACAAAGTTCACCGGAGGGAGCCGAGGCCGGGCAGGGGTGGGGGCGATGGGGAACCCCCGGGTTTTTACACGGGGGAAGTGACAATAACCCGGTAATGTCAAGTAAAAGTTAAACCTCCCCCTTCCTCCCCTCCCCCTCCCCTCTCCACATCCCAGGCAAGCGCAATACAGCAAAGCAAAACAAGCGATTTCAGACCTGTGCAAGGTGCTGGTGGCGAGAAGAGACGAGCATTTACCCGATTGCTGCTTTTATTTTATTTTCCCCTCGCCTCCCCCCCCCCAGCACCACCCGCTACTGCAAACGTGGGCTCCGCGATGTTAATCTCCTCTCCGCGGGCTGAGGGCATGTGTGTGACTGGAGCTCCCTCTCTCTCAGGCTGCCAGCGCCACGCAGCACTGCACAAGAACTGGAGTAAGGAGAAAAACAAAAGCAAATCCAGGCTGAAAATCTACATCAGTACCAGCCGCCGGCTCTGCGATTTTATCAACACGAATGGAAGAAGAGAAAGGGGAAAAAAGAAATCGTGTGTAAGCTGCTACATCAGTCGTGGCACACGATTGTTTTATTCCTTGCATTATCTTCCTTGTCAGACTGAAGTTGGACATGGTAGGGAAAAATGCAATCTCATTAAGTGTGTTCTACAACAAAACAAGCATTTCCTGAGTGCCATCGGAGCCAAGCCAGCTCTTCAGCTATTCCTCTTTTGAAAAAAGATGAATGGTGAGCGTAGACCTGATTGCTCTCAAATCGGGACACCATCAGGTGACCAGTCTGCACTTCTAAATATAACACCACATTGTCCTGAGGAGCAGCTGCTTTGAAAGTTAACTGGAAACATCTACCTAGAGCCTGCAGTGTCAAGATACATATACCTGATCTATCTAAAACAAGTGCTGACCTCTCTGATAGCAACTACCTGCTCCACAGGAATACTGGGCCACATCCTCAGGAGCTTGTCTATGTTATGCCAGGAAAGAACCCGTCTCAGTGGGGGTATTTCAGGAAGCTGGTGACTACCAGGTATTACATGATGCCCTTTTATTCCTCACCTTGGGTTCTGTTATTCCCCAGCAGGATTGTTACTGTGGGAACCTGAACAGATCTTACTGCAACAATGTATTTGGGCAAAGGGCAAGGGCTAATCTCACAATAGAGAGAAAAAAAGTTTTTTGTCAGAAACCAATTTTTAAAATACACCTCTCAAAAAATCCTTTATTAATATTCTCAAAGCATGTCACGTATTTGCGGGCCCTGCTGTCTCCTCAGTTTGGTACTAATAAGAAGCATTTCTACTGAAACTACCAGCATCCATGTTCAAAACTGAGAGAAATAAAAAAACAATCAAACCCTGAATATTAAAGTTTATAATCAGATACAGATACTTTAGACTACTCACAATCATTTATTTACAATCATTTAAATGTAGTCTACTTTTGGGGGTGGAAAGGTATAAACATCCTGGATACTTACGTAGTTCTAGCTTCACTAGTAAAAAACAGCCCTGATGGCAGATAGTCACTTTTGTAGGGATCTGTTTGCATTCCAAGTGCCGTGGAACACATACAAAGATGGACTGTTGCAGAAAAGCAATGAACCCACATAGACAACAAGCCACCCCTCTGCCAGTCCCCCTGCACAGTCACCACCTCCCCATACACACAGCAAAACACACAAGGAACAAAATTCTGTGCTCAAGAGCTTTTCCAGTTTGGGTCAGAGCACTTCCAGTATTATAGTTTGGAAAACGGCAAGATAAAAATGCAAATAAAAATACTGTTTATATTCATGTTCATTCACTGCAGAGCACACTTACTTAAAAAATTACTGATAAATGACTTAGAAACCTTCCCGTGATGGGAAACACTAAATAATCCTGTTAGAAAACAATTCCCAATCTACCGTCTCCAGATATGTAAAGTAAAATTCAAAGCAAACCCAAACTATCTAAAAATAGACTAAAGCTAACCCAAATACGAACATTTCACCATGTGCTGTGAAGCTTACTGAAGCTGGACACTGGCAGAGAACCAAGGAAAAATAATTCCAGAGGTGGGGGCCCTTGACTCAGAAAGCTATCCTAATCCTAGGGAGTTTAACCCCCCAAACCAATAGAAACTTTTTATATGGCTTGAGTGAACATGATTATACATGCAAAGAGAAGGGCAGGCTATATGAAAGTCTATAGAATGATTGTATGAAAGTCAGTAATAAGATTAGCATTTGGCTGCTGAATTTCCAAATTCCCTTTCTTCTCTTTTCCTCATCTTTATTTTTTTTTTGTGCTGCAGAAGATTTACAATACTATTGCAACAATAAAATGATTACAAATAATTCAGCACAACAGTGTGCTCCCAGTTGTCCTCTGCACAAACCAGGTTTCTGCCCAGCTGCTGTTTTCAATGGATTTCAAAAGAGTCCTAAGTCGAATACGTTTTGTCAGGCTAAGGTACAGGTCTGAATAAACATCACAAATTTCGGTGAAAGAAATAATGGTCTTCATGCCAAGCATACTTTAAGATACACACAGGAACTACAAATCTAGGAGAACTGACAAATTGTACAGGAAAATGAAACCTGAACCAGCCGGCTGAGATGAGAAATATGACCTCCTTCCAGTCTCCTGAGTGGTCCTTCTGACAAGTATCAGGTTCCTCACGTCCATGCAGAAGTGCATGAGCTTTTACCCTGAATTATTTTTGGTAGGCACTTAGAGAAGAGTGGGACTACAGACCACAATAATGCAACAAGCCATAGAGCTGAACAGTTGATTGGTATTGCGTAATGAAAAGGTTTCAGTACCCTCAACTAACAGTACTAACATATACTGAACTCAAATTGTAAGTCCACTGAATAGTATCTGGAGGTCAGATGGAAGAATGGTGACCCAGACTCCTGTATCACATGGCAACTGTCTTCAAAGACAACCCATTGAGAAGCAGAAGCCAGGAAGCCTCACTGGAGGGCAAGTCAATCCACACTGGGAAGGCCTTGTTCATAAGAAAACAACATTTTTGTGTTGGATGCTTTCCAGAAGTGCTGACAGATTGTAGAAAAATGAGAGTGGATCCTTCACTCATGTTCACTATGGTAAAAGAGTGTATATATATATATAGTCTATATAAAAGCATGTAGCTTCTATGTAGACTAATAAAGTACATTACTGAATATGGACTGTCTATTACGACACACAACATTCATTAGGAGTTTCTGAGCCCAGATCTATTGTTCATTTTTCAAGAGAAACAGCATTAACATGTTGCTGGTGAAATCAATACTGTACAACTCATTAACACACGCTCCATGCTCCCTCATCTTTTTCAGTTGTTGGTTGTACTGTAGAAGAGGTGTACGTGACTAAATAGATTCCTGAGACGTTAGCATTCTAAAATGCAAAAAGAAAACCTTCCAAGACCAATGACATTCTTCATGTCTCAAATAAATAAAAGTTAGGGAGTGATGACACTATGAGTTGAAAGGCTGAGAAGTGGAACAATTTGATGGAAGGGGTCAGAGATTGCTTCTTCTAGAATCCAGTGTAATTTTTGCATTCTTACCCTTGGTTATGATCAGACAATAGCACAACATACTGTGCAAGCCACATGGCAGAGGAATCCTCTGTACTCCTAATTAGTAAGGCTAAAAATGGTGAGAAGACATACACAAATTAAATGATTTGCTTAAGATCATAAAGTAGTTCAGTGGCAGATTAAACAGAACATGCCCTTTTCATAGTCTCTTCTTTCAGACATTTGTTTCATTTAGCAATTTGTCACTTTTTCTTATGAATCGTTAAGATAACTGCTCAGAGATTAAGTACATCATGTATTGATGTTTACTTACACAATTCTTGTTCAAAGATATTTTTAGGTCCTTCTCAAGTATGTTTATGTTAATGTTGATAAACTGAAGGTGTTGCATGTCAAATGTTCAAAACCAGCTATTAGCAGTTAGCAGGATATATACAACCTTTATAAAAACACAGCTGTAATTGCGCAAGAGATGAAGCATTTGGCTTTCTGCTGCCTCACATACCTGTTGGTTCAGGATTCACCTACCCACTGCACTCAACATTTGAATAATTTTGACCTTTTACCACCCTTAGACAATTCAAATCAAAGGTTTCTTGTTGTCAATGCAAGCTCCTTGAGGCTCACTCAAAACTGCATCTGTCAACCTGCATTTTAGTCTATTTCATTTCTTGCTTGAGACTTACAGAGTTGCTTTCTCATGAAGACCATGAGCTTATTGAT
Organism: Neopsephotus bourkii; assembly: GCF_033783945.1. NCBI lineage: Eukaryota > Metazoa > Chordata > Aves > Psittaciformes > Psittacidae > Neopsephotus > Neopsephotus bourkii. The sequence continues at coordinate 1,505,712 of NW_026901618.1, forward strand.
AATTCTCTCTGTACTATACATTTCAAAGTGGCTAACGCTGATGTTCATCGAGTCGTTTTTCCACCCATCGATCTCTGCATTGGTTCTATAAGGTGCTTTATTGGCAGTATACAAACATTTGGTAACTTGAGGGCTCCTCTAACTTTCAAGATCTTTCTATGCAGGTATTTTCTGCCTCAGGAAGTCTATAATTGTATATGCTTAATAAATGCTATCCTAAAAGAATTATGTTGCACAGGGATATGAAGACAGGCTGCAGATATTCTTAGATAGTAAAAGCTGAAAATACTGTCTGCATTCCACCATTTTCTACACAGTCCAACATGAAAACGGATACATGACAAGCTGCATTTTCAAAAGCATCTTGATTTCTAGCTTTCCACCCACAATTTGGTATCAGTTCTCCCTTGCATTCTAACATTTTTCCTAACAAGTACTGAAACCACAAAAAATGGCTGCACAACTCAAGCCTTGAGTGATAATTTCTATGCCTTTTAAAGACTTATCTCCATTCCTTTTTTTGGAACAAAAAAATCCTGTAACCCTTGGAAGGTCTCCTGAGCTCCTATAGCTCCTCTTCTAGAAAGACACTGAAATAGAATTGTTAAGCTTGATGACTTTTAAGTGTGAGCATAGCTCATTGTACCTTATATTCTACATAACTGACAAGTAAATCTATTCTGGCTATAGCCAGAGCTTCATTTTTCCTAGCGATAGCCATGCAGACCCTGCACTCACCTTCCAAAACAGTGTTATGATTTGAGCATGTTACGTGTTTGTACTGCGGGATGTATGAAAGGCTTTATTTCCCTCTACTTGTGAGGTAGAAAAAGCAGCTATTTCTCCTGACTTTTCTCAGAGTTGATCTGGGCTCATGGTTAGTCAAAACAGAAGGACAGAAGGCCCAAACTAGCAGACTCAAAGAAAGGAAATGCAGCTCTGAGGCAAATGGGAGGGCTACACAGCTACATGGACATTTGTTTCACACAGTCTGAAAACATCTGTATTTCACTGGGTGATGCTGCAGTCTTCTCGGTTCCTGGGGTAAGCCTGGGTCTGTGCCACATTGAAAAATTTGACCTAGTTTTCATTTTTTTTGGAAAGAAAAATCTCCACTGAGTTCACTTAACTTAGAAAATGGGTAAAAAAGTAATTTGTCTTTGTAATAATTTCTTAGAAACAGATAAACAAAAGGCAGATGAATTAAAACAAGGGAAAAATAATTGGCCTATATAATTTCTTAATGGATGCCAAGTCTTCATTCGCAGAGAGATTAAACCTTCAAGAGCAAACGCATGAAAATGCTCTGTAATAAGGATAGAATATCTCCAGCGGCAGCCAAAGGTCAGTGTGCAAGGACTGGTCCACTGAGGTTCACAGTCCCATAAAGAGGGAGAGACAGAGACAAGAAAGATATATATGGGTTTAGCCCGTAGCATTTTTGCTTCACCAGCTGACCTGGTGTGTAAAGTGCAGGGGAGATTTGTGTAGGAGCTAGTGCAGGTCTTAGGAGAACTAACTCCTGTTTGATTTTCCATGCTGAGGAGTGTTCCTACATGCCTTTATTTCTGATATGCCCAGTGGGATCCTAGAGAAATATCCCGGGAGCTGAAACATGCCATGGGGTAAGGAGAATGCCCACAACAGTTAGGTGTTTAGCTCCTCTGATCCATTGCTTCATTGCTTTTGTTTTCCATTTTTTTTCTCCCAATCTCTTCTCACTGCTTCTGTCCCTTATAGTAGAGAGAAGCGTAAGGGCTCAGTGTGCTAATAACACCTTCTTTTTTTGTAGCAGGCTGCATATATACATATGCAAATATAGTTTTGAGCTGGGGTGATGGGTTTTGTTTAAAACTGTCACAACTGCAGTCTGGAGAATTTTCTTGATGATGAAAATAGATGACTAATCCTTTTGGTAGTATCTGTGTAAACAATACGCACACAGCCACTTTCTTAAAATGTTCCTGCTCTTCATCTTTAAATTAATGCATACTGCTCCATTTGACAACTTCTTCCAAGTTCTGTTCACTTGCTGGCCCGGCTGGGATGTGCCCTATTCTCTCCTTGTTCCTCTTGCAGATTGGAAATGCGTTGCAATTCACCAGATTTGTTAGAGTAAAAAAAAAAGTATGTTAAGCATAAATTAAAGAAACAGAGTATGTGTAAGCATAAACATAATTCATTACATCTTAAAACTAAGCCAAAATGATAACAAGTATGTGCATTATCAATTACTCTTCAACTGCTGGGACCCGAGTTCAGGGTTTTACACCTTTGTCCACTATATTCAGGTCTTAATCTGCAATTGGCTGAATTCAGAAAGTCAGAGTGTGGATTTAAACGGTATAGTCTTCACCACTTCAATTAATCATTGGGAAAGAGTCTGACATTGCTGTCTTTGCCTAGGATAAACCTGTTTTGAGGTAAATACTACAACTACAAGGTGGAATGAAGGAGAAACACAAAATCCTAAACTTTCCTTTAAAAAAAAAAATAAATTCAACAAATAATTGTAACAAATGCATACTTTGGAGGAATGTCCCCTTAGTTGTAGAGGCTACATTTTCACTAGTTCTGCTTTTGCAGGATGACACAGGGGAAAAAATAGAAAAAAAATTAAAGAAACATTTGCGGAGTGGGATACCATACATTTTACAACAACACCACAAGAAATTTATTTTTGTTTAATTTTTCTCCCCACAACTGTAGACTTAAAACCAGACACTTGAAAAACTGAGTATGAAGCAAAATAATGAGGCTGCATGAAAAGACTATAAGATGCAAAAATCCAGAAAACTGATGAAAGTGAAAAGCCCTGCAAGCAGTTTTCTGACTTTGAATGGCAAACTCAAGAAAGATGAAAGATGAATGCTTCAAAAAAAACCCCATCCTTTTGTTTCTTGAAAGAATAGGTTATTGTCTACTAGTATTTCTTGGACACCATCAGTGGTTCTGCACTCCCAAGAAACAATGGAACACACATCCCTGCCCCAAGGAGTGTACAATCAAAAAGCCAATAGAAAGATGTCCAGCAATTTCAAAATGAATAAGATTAGGCCCAAAATTAGGCAAATGTACTTGAATTGCAAGGCCTGACAGCATATTAGCAATAGCTCAGCAAAAGACAACAGTCAGCCTAGCCATTCAGAGATAGATGCTTTGATGACAGATTAAAAATAAATAGACATGGTAATGGCTATAAAGAAAATAAACTGAAGTTGTAAGGAAATGTTTTGATTAAAAAGCTGATATTCTCAGGTCAAATATGCTGTCAACAGGATGTGACATGTAAGGTCTCAAAAAGCACTCAAGGCTAAATTTCCACTTTGTGCATGCAAATCAGTGGGGTGTGTGGTTATTTATCACTGTCACTTGTGAGAGTGATAAATACAATTTACATCTGTAAAAGCCCATTTGTGCTTAGTTTGTATTCAGTTAGCAAATACAGTTGTTGTATGCACATCTGTATATTTTATCATTTGCTTCCAGAAAAAGCAGAGCTCAAAACTGTACCTGAAAAAGACGTCATATTTCAAAAATCCGGTTCTAAGTGGTGCTCAGGAAAAAAAAACAGTACACTGCTGCAGATACAATCAAATCTATTTCCAGCAATGTCAGCAAAGTAAGATAACACAGTTTAAGATCAAACAAACAAGATGCCAGACACCATGTAGATGTTAGACTGTGTTTGTCTGTTTCCTTTCTTGTGCCCTTTAATTGACAATGAGTAGCTCATAATTTTAACAGTCGGTAGGGGTCAGTTAACTTCAGAGATGCTACTACTCCTTTGCTACACGAAAGCACAATTCATAACTTTTAGTACTCGTGGCATGTCTGTAACTTTACAGTGATGCCAGTCATGCAACCAGTATTAAAATTCCTGGATCAGGGCAGGTGTGTTGCTCAAGTTAGGCAGTGAACATCTCCCTGTGCCATCCCCAGCACTGAGACAGGTTCTTCACTGAATTCTGCATCAGGACAGTCCCAGCTATCCCAGGCCAATGGATCCCAATGCACTGGGATCCACTGGGCTCTGCCTATTTGCCTTTAAAATGTATCATTTCATTATTTATTTGTGTTTGACAGGATATTGCAGCAAGAGCTAGAGAAAATCTATCTAGAGTGAATACTGGATTCTGAAACACAGGACCTAACTGCCCGTGAGAAGAACTGGACTGCCAAGCTGTTCACTGTCCAGTTTAACTTTTGCACTTGCCTCTCAGAGACACTAAGAGACACTGCTATCCCTTGTACAATAAATCATATTCATTCATACTCTGTGAGCTTATCCGTTCCGCTATTTGTCTCATTTCATATGAGCACCAGAAGAACTCTCAGCTGCAGAAGACAGTTGAAATCAGAGTAAAATAGCAACCTGAGATATTATATGTTTACTTCATTAGTCATTTCATCTATTCTCAAGCTCCAAAAGGTACTTTCTTTTGATCTACACGTACCTACGTTGTTTGAAGTTTGGTACAGAGTTTAGGCTCTGGCTCTCTGGGAACGCTGTGACGAGATGTGAAACCTGAGTCCTCATGACATTCTCTGGACATGTAAAAGCAGTTAGGATTCAAGCCTGAGCAGTAATAGCTCTTAAATTACTTTGTGTTCTCATGAAAGTCAGTTCACAGCTGAATATAAGATGAATGGTAGTCCCATAGCAGAATTTAGTATACTTAATGGAATTGAAGTTTGAGAGCTGGAGGGTATGTCCATGAAGACAGAGCCTATGTGACGGGAGATCTAGTGAATGTTTTCTGGTTTAATGCAAGAGCTTTGTCTTGCAGCTAGTCAAAAAACTAAAGAGCTATTATTAGAACTAATAGTGCTGTACATTAACCTGAGCAGGTCTGGTACTGGAAAAACCCCTATCTTCTTTGAACTAAGCAACAGCAAGGTGCCTGCTGTTTCCTGTGGCATTATCACACTGTTGTCTCACAATAACAAAACAAAACACCAAACCAAAACAAAACAGACCCTATCTTGTTTGCCCTGGGTAAAATCAATTTGCATTTCTATTACTTTCTAATGACAAACATTACAGTTTACACACTTGGCTGTATTTATACAAGAATAAGAATGCCAAGTTATCTTTTGCTAACTCTGCAATAACTGCTCTGGAATAACTATTTGTGTGTTACTACATTATGCACTTCTGGTTTTTCTAAAGCAAATTAGAAGAAAATTAGGAATTGACATCCTAGATAAAACCAACAGGCCTTCTGCTGCCATACCCTGGCAGTGCCAAGTGTCAAATGCTCTTCAAAGGAAAATAAGTAGGCAAAAGTATTGGATAAATATGCAGTGCTATTCTGTACTAGACATTTCTTCTTAATTCCCAGCACACTGTCATTAATTTATGTCAAAAATAACCAATTTTTCTACAATGCAAAACCCATTTGTTACTGTAATTCCTGTAACTGTTGATGTTCTCTTTACATATATAAAGGTCTAATTAAGAATCTTACAAGGTTTTTTAGAAATCCAAAATAAGGTACAGCAAAGCAAACGCAAATCAGCCAACGTAACTTTTTCAAACAACATGGCTAATGACTCACTGTTGTTTATGTATGCATTTTGGTTTCTACAGCTGCATCTTCCAGTGCAGTGCTATCAGTCAGACTGAAGTTCTAAACAATCTGGTGATTCTACAGTCCTGTGACATCTAATAGCTGATTTATTTCTTTTTTACCTGTCACAACAACACAACAAGCTATTTAAGTGAAACATTCAAGCTCTTACTTAAGATATGCCTCCTACTAAAGCAACTTGTATTCTGGGATATGATTCAGAGGGATGGGAGATTTAAATTGGTACAAGCAGATAATATTGCCTTTCAGTCATTCTTTCTCAACAAATGAACTTCAAGAATGCCAAGTTGAGAACTTTCTTATTCTCAGTTCAGGAAATACTTAATATGTTTCAAGTATACCTGCAGTGTACACAAAAACAATGAAGACAACCAAATATTAGAGCTAAAATCCATGTTTCATTAAAAAAAAATCAACTTATGTGACACTGCATTTTTGCATTATACATATCGGTATACCTCAGTATATAAAGCACAAGCATATCTGAAGCATAGATTTCCATATTATAGAGACACACACCCCCATATGGGATGGATAGAGGGTAGATGGCCAAAAAAAAAAAAAAGTCACTCCAATCTGCCATGTTTCAGGATGAACCAGAAAATTATTTACAAGCAAGAAACAGTATGTCACTGTGAAAAAGTAATATTATCAAGGAAAAACAAAGTGTGTTTATCAATGGAAATTGGAAAATTTCCTTCAAACACAAATGAGGAATGTAAGCACTTTCCTGGAAGGGAAACAGGATAAAATCTTGATTGCTGAAACGATTCTAACATGTTGGGAAAAGAAATTAATCTGAGCAGAAACTCACTAATTGGTGTAGCTGATTATGGACAAGTATTAAAAGAATAGCATCCTGGTTCAGAGAGCCAAGACTAAGCTTAAATGAAATGGATGCAACAGGCTGGCTGAAGAGCAAGTTTCTGATTCATGAGTAGCAGACAGAAGAGATATAAATTGAAAGGACGTAAGACAATATTTGCCATACATGTAGAAATTCAGAAAATCTGGAAAGTTAAAATCATTCCACTAAAACAATTCCACTAAAAAGATGAAAAGATGCTGTTATATTGGAGGACCTCACTCGGCCAATTCTGGGTAACAAGTTTACCATGTATTACTTGTCACAGTACAAAGAATTCTTAATTCCTTGAGCTGAAATTTCACAGCTCAGGTCTTCAAGTGAATCCAGGAAAGGATGCTGATACAGTGCTGCTGTGTATTTTAAGAGCTGTGGGGAAAAGATCTCTGGAGTAATTTGATTTTCAAAAATGAAAACTTGAATTTTTGGCACAGCAATCAAATTATCTGTACTACTTAAAATACAACTCTGTGTTACCTCACTTAATATTTGACTAAAGATGTTTTGTCTTCAGGAGGCAACTGAAAGGAATGTGATATAGGTACAACATAAAAAAGGACAGCCTTCAAAACTGATGGGGGTTTAATGAATGAAACCCCTGTTCTTCAGAAGCAATTTTATTTCAGTAAATATCAGCACAGAAAAATAGAGATTTCAAAAAAAGTAATTTAAAGAGGAGAGAAGTTTTAAAAATTTCTCTTAAAATCCATCATTTGGACAAAGCAGTTCCCTCTTCATGTTCAGGTACTCATTGGTAATCAGCTTTTGGATTTACTTCTCATCATTTAATATCTCCAATCACCACGACACACTCAACATTATTTATTACCTTGAAAATTTTCAGTTGTCTGATAGTTCTAAGTTTTTAGGTAAAAATACTCATCCTAAGTGCAAAAGCTGTTGAGTACAATTAAAGGCTAAAGGAAACACAGCTACATTAAACTGGCTTACAATTAAACTATATTTAAAAAATTTTTCACAGTGATATTTCAAGTTTTTCACAGTCTGAGAAAAATTGTACCTAATACAGCATCCAAAGAGATTAAGGTGGATTCAGTTTTTATAGGCATAAGACAGTCAAAGAAAAACCTTTTAGAGGCTTTATCGGAAGGCTTTAGAAAGAGGTAAATACAATCTAGCTTCACAGACTTCAGCTACCAGAGGATGATATAGCCTATTTGTAAACAACTGGCTATTCATTATCTAGGATGTCCAAGAGATGAAGACTGCTGAGGAGCATTTACCATGACAAAGCATTGCATACTTAGCAGTACTGTAGTTAAAATATGCTTTTCTGTTTCATTACAAAACATCATTCACAATTTTCTGTCAAAGTAAATATCAGTGCTTTCCAGAATGACAGCAGGCAAGAAATAATAAATAGTAAATAGCAAACAAAATAAAAGTATTAAAGTTTCATAAAAGCCCAGTTGGTGCTACTGCCCAAAGGCAGAGTGAGTCCCTCAGTGTCTACCAAAACAAGCAGAGTTTGCAAATACAGACCACTACAGTGGGTCCATGCCTGTCTCCAGAGCTCTAGTAAATTGACCAACATCACTGAATGAGCAGAGAGAAATTTACTGAGTTTCTGTCCTTAGCCCTTGCATATTTCTCACCACTGAACATTTTCCAGGCAGCTGCATTTTCAGCTTACGCGCATATCACTGTCTTTAAAGCTCTACTTGGGTAAGTTGATTTAGAGTTTCCCTCCTCAGATGTGTGCTGACAGAAACACAATGCATGTGGACTCCTAAGGGTACTCTAAAAATGACCAATTCATATTGGGTTTCAGTGAAAAACTTGCCAATACAAATTTCTGATGAAGGAAGTGAATGTTACGTATAAAGGCCTAAAGAACAGTAAGACCCCATTTGGAAGGTCAGCGTAACTTTCTAGCTTTTAAAAGCAAAAATTATAAACAGAAGTTAAACCACATGCATGTAGTCAAGTAGTTTGAGTTTTTAAGTGCAGCACAGACCTCGAGCATGCAATCTAAAGAAGTATTTGAGTAGTGAAAAGCTGTCAGTCTTCAGAATCAGCCACAAGAGGCAGGCGAGCTAAACATTCCATCTGGTCTACAGAATTGTTTCCTAGCAGGAAGCGCCTAGTTCTAGGGGACAGGCAAAGGTAATATCTATCTATCATTTTCCAAACATAAATCCTCCAGTGGTGCTATTTCCAGTACATCCATATTACAGTCACAGATTCCCTGCTGGCCTTCCCAGTCACATAATTCCTTTCTGAGATCTAGTCTGTTCCCACTTCTCTCTATTATTTTTACATTACAACTCCACTTTTCTCTGTCTTCACAGCTTCTGGCTAAGAGTTTCAGTTACCCTTTTTTCTCCTGTGCTCCTTTGTTTTCCCTATCCATGTAACACTCAGATCCAGCTTCTAATGCCACACTTACTTAGGCAATTTTCCTTTTATTGCTGTGGCATCAGCAGGGGTTCTTTGTAAGAGAGAGATAATCTCCTGCTACAACCTCTGTTCTCCAAGCCACAATACTTGTCAAAGAGGAAGAATTACACAAAGTTCCATTCAGCCCCTTCAGTCCATGAAAGGAGCAGACTCAGCAAGTATGAAACTTTGGAGAAAATACCTGCCAAACCCCAACAGCTAAAAACATGCAAGCATTTTATTTTATTTTATTTTATTTTATTTTATTTATTTTATTTTATTTTTCCCAGCAGGTTATAAATGCAAGCCAAATGTAGGCAGATTTTCACAGAATAGCTCATGCCAAATTTGAGGCTGCTGCTCCAGAACATGAAGATAATACAGTTTCCTTGGTAATTGTAAACATTTTTTATAGGGACAAAAATGTTTTCCTATGAAACCTATTGTGAGGCAGAGATCTGCTTGCTTAAGGCTTCCAAAACAAGTGAAGAACTATATGCATTTCAGCCTGAGGCAGACACCTGCCATAGAAAACTTCAACTTGAGTATTTAAAATTTGGCAGAATTGTATTATATCTTAAGACACTCGATAATGGGGAAAGACAATGTCTTCGATATAGAGATTTATTCTGCCAATAATATGTGTTTATTTTAGTTTCAGACTATACTAGTATTTCCTCTAAAACCCAGCATTGTGGAGATCAAGTTATTTCCTCTCAAAATGAAAGATGAGGATGAGAGTAATTTTGCAGGCAAGCTTAAAACCAGAATTCAGCTAGAGTTGACTTCTATATTCTTCAAGGGCGTGGGAGATACTTCAAAAAGGCTAAATTGGGAACTGAACAAAGCTTTTTGTAATATTTTTTGTGTATGCATTTGCAAGGCTGCTGAAAAAATACCTGTATGATTTCTCCAGTTGCAGTGGTACTGGATGTGTTTCCAAGTATGGGTTTGCTCCACAGGGGAGAGGTCAACTACCCTTATTGCATTCCATCAGCAATGTGCCACTGAGGCATTTCAAAAAATACTAAATACTTCCCAGGATTAAGAAGCCTGGTTAAAATGGAAAATTTACCTTTTTGTTTTTGCTGCATGTAATACTTAATAGGGGCTATAAAAGGGATTATGGAATCTTAAATCATCAACAGTGTCATTTACTGAGGTCTTTTTGTTCATTTGCCTATATGTATGACTGTATGTTCATTTACAAATTGTATATGCATGCAAATAGATATTAAAATAAATGCAGAATAATACATTGTTTAGCCTCTGCAGACAACTGCTGCATTTTTCAAGTCACTGGACCAGTTAAGCTTTCCTTGTGGTGGGGGATGGCAGTTAGTATAATTATTAAATAAAAGAGATTTTCAGAGACTGAAAGCACTATTTTATCAGCACATACTTTATGCAACTCCATAATACCTCCCAGCTGTTTAATAGAGGATGCTTTAAAATTCCTTTTACACTCAAGAAAACTTACATGTAAAAAGTATGTTAATCATGGTAAACTTCATTTCTGGTTAATTGTTTCTCAGTATCACACAGTCATTTTCAGTTTATGTTATCTGACTAAGTAATTCAAGATTCACATATTTTGAAATGTATTGGTTTTGATTGAACTGTTGTTGAGTACATGATACAGTGTCTCAGTCAATCAAATAATCATTTAAGAGATTATCACAGCTTTGCATGACGCTTCCATGTTTTTAGCATTAAGCTTCTTTTGGTGAAAACAGTTGTAACCTTCTGTCCTTGTGTTTTTTCATCACACATATCAAGGACGGCAAAAGGTACACGATTTCACAACATGACAGGGCAGTCTCAGAGGCTGCAGGACTATGGATGGAGGATCTTATTTTTGGCAGAATTCTCACGTAGCCCCCCTTTTTCTTGCTATTTTACTCCTGAATCAGCCTGTCTTTAATATTAGAGTCGCACAGTGAAGCACAGAAGCTCAGATGGAATAGATCTATTCTGAAACTTACTCCCAATACATCTCCTCTACAACTTCAAGAAAATCAGTCTCAGACGAGGGCCCCATTGTGCTAGGAGCTGTACCAAAAAAGAGAACAAAGATGACTCCTACTCCAAAGAAGAAACATAAAAATAAAAGATGGGGGGGTATGTGTAATAATATTATCAGATTTTAACAGGGAGTTAGGCATTAGTATAAACATTAGTAGGCATTAATGCTTCATAGGAAGAAAAATTTTGACATTAGAGACCATGCTGGATGAGTTAAGGCTTTAAAACCAGGTACGACAAAAAGAAATGTCTAAGTAAGTGCCATTGGAAATAGTCCGAGACCAGTAGCACTGAGCTCCCACTTCTGCCAGAATCAATCTCAGAGTAACAGAATTAGTCTAAGGTTTGACTTAGTCTAGCTGGGGAATGGCTGACAAAAATAGGTGCATGCACTTGCCACATTTCACAGTATCACAGTATGTTAGAGATTGGAAGGGACCTCAAAAGATCATCCAGTCGAACCCCCCTGTCGGAGCAGGAACACCTAGATAACAGGCAGCTGAGAGCGGCCTCACAGTCACAGGCCGTGGTCGTCGTGGGGGATTTTAACTTCTCTGAGGTTTGCTGGAAGGACTACTCAGCAACCCATCCACAGTCCAGGAGGTTCCTCCAGTGTATAGATGATAACTTCCTCATGCAAATGGTGGATGAGCCAACCAGGAGAGGTGCGCTGCTGGACCTCATCCTCACTAACAAGGAGGGTCTGGTTGAAGGAGTGAAGGTTGAGGGCTGCCTTGGTTGCAGCGACCACGAGATGGTAGAATTCAGGATCTTGTGTGGCAGGGTCAGTAGAATAGCAAGTAGAATCGCAACCCTGGACTTTAGCAGGGCAAACATTGGCCTCTTCAGGTGATTGCTAGGGGAAATCCCATGGGCTAGGCTGCTTGAAGGTAAAGGGGCCCAAGATAGTTGGTTGACGTTCAAGGACTGCTTTTTCCGAGCTCAAGATCAGAGCATCCCGACATGTAGGAAGTCAAGGAAGAGGGTCAGGAGACCTGCGTGGCTAAATAGGGAATTGCTGGGTATGCTGAAGTGGAAGAGAAGAGTTTACAGGTCATGGAAGGAAGGGCTGGCCACTTGGGAAGAATATAAGGCTGCTGCTAGAGGATGTAGGAAAGCTGCTAGGATGACTAAGGCCTCCTTGGAATTAAAGCTGGCGAGAGGGGTCAAGGACAGCAGAAAGAGCTTTTTCAAATACATGGCAGATAAAACTAACACCAGAGGCAATGTAGGCCCGCTGATGAACGGGACGGGTGCCCTGGTGACAGAAGATACAGAGATGGCAGAGTTACTGAATGCCTTCTTTGTCTCTGTCTACTCTGCTGGAGGCAGTCCTGAAGAGCCCTGTACCGCTGAGACCTCAGATGAAGATAGGTCAATGGAGCGGTCTGCCTTAGTCGATGAGGAATGGGTTAAAGACCAGTTGAGGAATCTGGACATCCATAAATCCATGGGTCCAGATGGGATGCACCCACGGGTGCTGAGGGAACTGGCTGAGGTCATTGCTAGACTGCTCTCCATCATCTTTACCAAGTCTTGGGAAACGGGAGAGGTGCCTGAGGACTGGAGGAAAGCAAATGTCACTCCTGTCTTCAAAAAGGGCAAGAAGGAGGACCCGGGTAACTATAGACCGGTTAGCCTCACCTCCATTCCTGGGAAAGTAATGGAACACCTTATCCTTGGTGCCATCTTAAGACATATCAAGGATAAGAGGGTTATGAGGAGCAGTCAACATGGCTTCACCAAGGGGAAGTCGTGCTTGACCAATCTCGTAGCCTTTTATGAGGAAATAACACGGTGGATGGATGATGGCAGAGCGGTGGATGTGGTCTACCTTGACTTCAGCAAAGCGTTTGACACGGTCTCCCACAGCATCCTCGCAGCTAAATTGAGGAAGTGTGGTCTGGATGATTGGGTAGTGAGGTGGACTGTGAACTGGCTGAAGGAGAGAAGCCAGAGAGTTGTAATCTATGGGGCGGAGTCTAGTTGGAGGCCTGTATCTAGTGGAGTGCCTCAAGGGTCGGTACTGGGACCAGTATTATTTAATATATTCATCAATGATTTAGATGAGGGAATTGAGTGTACTATCAGCAAGTTTGCTGATGACACTAAGCTGGGAGGGGTGGCCGACACGCCGGAAGGCTGTGCTGCCATCCAGTGAGACCTGGACAGGCTGGAGAGTTGGGCGGGGAATAACTTGATGAAATATAACAAGGGAAAGTGTAGAGTCCTGCATCTGGGCAGGAACAACCCCAGGTTCCAGTATAGATTGGGGAACGACCTGTTAGAGAGCAGTGTAGGGGAGAGGGACCTGGGGGTCCTGGTGGACGACAGGGTGACCATGAGCCGACACTGTGCCCTTGTGGCCAAGAAGGCCAATGGCATCCTGGGGTGTATTAGAAGGGGGGTGGTTAGTAGGTCGAGAGAGGTCCTCCTTCCCCTCTACTCTGCCCTGGTGAGACCGCATCTGGAATATTGTGTCCAGTTCTGGGCCCCTCAGTTTAAGAAGGACAGGGACCTGCTGGAGAGAGTCCAGCGCAGGGCAACTAAGATGATTAAGGGAGTGGAGCATCTCCCTTATGAGGAAAGACTGAGGGAGCTGGGTCTCTATAGTTTGGAGAAGAGGAGACTGAGGGGTGACCTTATTAGTGTATATAAATATATAAAGGGGGAGTGTCACGAGGATGGAGCCAGGCTCTTCTCAGTGGCAAACAATGATAGGACAAGGGGTAATGGGTACAAATTGGAGCACAAGAGGTTCCACTTAAACCTGAGAAGAAACTTCTTCTCAGTGAGGGTGACGGAACACTGGAACAGGCTGCCCAGGGAGGTTGTGGAGTCTCCTTCTTTGGAGACATTCAAAACCCGCCTGGACACGTTCCTGTGTAACCTTATCTAGGTGTTCCTGCTCCGGCAGGGGGATTGGACTAGATGATCTTTTGAGGTCCCTTCCAATCTCTAACATACTGTGATAAGGTTACACAGGAACGTGTCCAGGCGGGTTTTGAATGTCTCCAGAGAAGGAGACTCCACAACCTCCCTGGGCAGCCTGTTCCAGTGTTCTGTCACCCTCATTGAGAAGAAGTTTCTTCTCAAGTTTAAGTGGAACCTCTTGTGTTCCAGTTTGTACCCATTGCCCCTTGTCCTATCATTGTTTGCCACTGAGAAGAGCCTGGCTCCATCCTCGTGACACTCCCCCTTTATACATTTATATACACTAATAAGGTCACCCCTCAATCTCCTCTTCTCCAAACTATAGAGACCCAGCTCCCTCAGTCTTTCCTCATAAGGGAGATGCTCCACTCCCTTAATCATCTTAGTTGCCCTGCGCTGGACTCTCTCCAGCAGGTCCCTGTCCTTCTTGAACTGAGGGGCCCAGAACTGGACACAATATTCCAGATGCGGTCTCACCAGGGCAGAGTAGAGGGGAAGGAGGACCTCTCTCGACCTACTAACCACCCCCCTTCTAATACACCCCAGGATGCCATTGGCCTTCTTGGCCACAAGGGCACAGTGTCGGCTCATGGTCACCCTGTCGTCCACCAGGACCCCCAGGTCCCTCTCCTCTACACTGCTCTCTAACAGGTCGTTCCCCAACCTATACTGGAACCTGGGGTTGTTCCTGCCCAGATGCAGGACTCTACACTTTCCCTTGTTATATTTCATCAAGTTATTCCCCGCCCAACTCCCCAGCCTATCCAGGTCTCGCTGAATGGCAGCACAGCCTTCTGGTGTGTCGGCCACCCCTCCCAGCTTAGTGTCATCAGCAAACTTGCTGATAGTACACTCAATTCCCTCATCTAAATCACTGATGAATATATTAAATAATACTGGTCCCAGTACCGACCCTTGAGGCACCCCACTAGATACAGGCCTCCAACTAGACTCCGCCCCACATAGACTACAACTCTCTGGCTTCTCTCCTTCAGCCAGTTCACTGCTTCAGGTTAGTGCTTAGATGATAAAATGGGGCCTGCCCCAAGAGAATATTCCACTGGCATCAATTTCATGTTCATGCTCAGCTTCCCAGCTGCAGATATATTAAGATCCTTGCTTCTTTGCAGCTTAGTGTTTAGAACTTGGATAAGTTTTTTTTTCCTAACAGCTGGCCAACTGGTAACATTTTTCTACTTTTTTAGAACTTTTGGTTTGTTATAGGCTTGCTGTCTGTCTGACAAGCTTATCAACAGTGCACTGCATATGTATTCTTTTTCCAGAATATTTATATTGCACTGGTTTTAAAATTATTTGTTCTGTCTCATGTCTGCTGTTTTCAAAATTGCTTTAAGACTCAGTCCTTTGAAATATTTTATTTTTTTGGGTCAAGAACATTGAACTCTTCCTGATGTGCAACTCAAGTGTGGAAATCAAGATGACATATCACATATATATACTAAGTTTTGGATATTGAAATGCCAAGTGCAATTCTGAAGAAGGTATGAAGGACACACAGTGCCTAAGGAGACAGACTGAACCACCAATTCCTAAGACACCTGCAGCCAGAAAGGATGAATGTAACCAAGGCATAAGAAAAGTTCTTCAAACCTGGCAGCACCCTTGGAAGATGGTAGCTGTGTAGACTTTCTATATTTGGGTATATGTGCACAACAAAATGACATGGAACTGTAGAATATTCTAGTGCAATAGCAATGGAGATTTCCAGTACATTCAGGATGCTTTGGCAGGCAGGGTACATATCCGAGGTCCCTTAAGCACATCCTAACATCATCTTCTCGTTTACTTCTTCTCAGGTTAAACTGTACAGGTACTCTTTCATAGGCAATTTCCATTTTATTGTATAGTATATATTTTGTTAGAGCACGCTTATTAAGTTATTTTCAGTTATCTGTTAGACATGTTCATGGGGTTCATCTCTGTTTTTGTGGAGTGTATGTTTAAAGCCCATATTTTAAGGCCCATAGTTGTCTCAGGCCCACATTGTTTGGACATTAATGATGATAGGTTTATTTTGAACTTGAAGTGAGATAGATTTTGGGCACACTGCAGACTGAAAAATTAGACCAAGTCCTAGCAAGGCAGAGTATGCTTCTGTTTGAATTATACATTGGCCAAGCATTAGTGGTCTTGCAGTGACATAACAGGGCCAGTGACAAGTCAGCTATGTGCATCCTCCTAGGAGGGTCTCAGTGTTGTGAAATGCAAAGGCAGATGGACTTACAGGTTGATTGAGCTCCAGAAGTCTTTCTCAGCCTGTAGGGTATGCTACAGGTGTCCTGGATTTAACCATGCAAAACACTGAGACACATCAAGGCTCACAGCATTTTTAGTGAGCAGTGTGGTCCAGCCCCCAAGGTGCAATGTAGACATAATCATATTCATTAACATATGTCTAGATTTTTTACTCTTTTCCGTAAGCCAACAATTCCAGTAACAGAAAGCTTTTTCATTTCAACTCTTCCTTGCAGAGAAAACTCTGAGATGCTCATAAGTAATAATGATATTAAGTACTGACAGTATGATTATTTCAGTGTTCCCCTCTAATTCTTTACTATTGCACCAGCAACTCAATTGTCTGGTCTTGATTTAAGTGGAGCACTGCAGTTTCTTTGTAGCTCTCCAGTGCAGGAGTGAAACTGCAGTGCTGAGCAGCACCTGAAAATATGAGCGCAAAAAAGACACTTTGCAGCTCTTTGTTTGGCAGCATGCCCCACCGTATGACCCAGTCTTCAGGGAATGACCTGGAACAATGAAAATGGGATGCAGTCCCCCTCTCTGCCATTAACAGTTGTACTGTATCTACCTCTGGCCTCAAAGATACAGCAAGGGATTATCATTGCGTATAGCAATGCAGCTCGCATCATGCATTAGCTTTGTGCATGATAAAAATAGTGCATTGTGTGGTGATACATCCTCTCTTGCAACTAGCTCACAAAATTGGCAGTGTAAACTTGAGAGAACAAGATGCACTACCCTGAAAGATGATACAGTTTATTTATGTGCTCTGCAGATGAGAGAGCTGGAGAAAAGAGTTTGCCTCCCAAATCAAAATACTTGTTTTCTTCCATGTTCCAGTTCACATTCCTATACAATTTGCAGTTCAATTATTGTCCCTGCAGATTCTTTAGTGTTACTACATTCCGTATTTCTAATACTGATTTTTTTCTGTATTATTTTCCTCTATATAATTGGCTTTGAACTTTCTAAGCAAAACTTTCCTTGTTTTAGTTATTTCCTTCCTCTGTTTGTAACCTTTCTCTCTTCTGTATTACTTGTTTTCACTAATATTTGCAGCCCCTCCTGATTTAGCAGCAGCTGTGATAGTTGCTTATTTTTTTAACTCCCCCCCTTTCAGATTATTAATAATAGTGTTAAATAAAACAATGTTTAAGAGATTTTGCAGCTTCCTTCCTTGCATTCTCAATGATTCTCTGCAACATGCAATCTGAAAAAATCTGTTTCCCTAAAGATTGATCTGATCACATGGTTTTCTTATGGAGCGTATTGTGTTCTGAGGAATGGGCATCTCTCTCCCATCAACAAAAATTCACGAACACAGGTTTTACTAAATTTAAGTAGAAGACTGTAGATGTAGCCAGAAACTTCTTATAAATCCACTGCTCTGAAGAAACTGTGCCCTATCCAGCCACAATCAATCAATTAACTTCAACCTAGACCACTTCCATGCGTGCTAAGGTACTGCGATGCATGCTACTGTTGTCCAGCACTGAGGGCCAGATGAAATAAGATGCTATGCTGTATATCTTCTTATATATCTTCTTGTAGATCTTCTACCCAGAAAGGGTACTACACCCAGACTGCTCGTAATGCTTTGGCTGTCACTCATTTGTTATGAGTACCTAAATAGCAAAAAACTCTCTTCAATATCCATTATTCACTATCTTTGGTCAAAATGTTCAGGCGTAATCAAGATACCAAATTACCAGGAACTTTCTGTTACATCTTTCTCACCTCTACATTTCTTTTTAGCAAAATTTAAATAAGTTACTTAAACTATTTATTAAATTATTTGAATGGTGAAAGATTTACTGCTTTGTGGGACCTCTGTGTGACAGACAACACTCAGGCTGGCATCTAACCTAATTAATCAGCTTTTCCTGTCTCTATACTACTAATCAGTTGAAATGAAAGACTGAAGATTGATCTGTTTTAATACACATGAAACGTTATCTTAATATGCATGTTTGATGCAGTACATCATGCATGCTTATATTTTGTTTTGTAAACTTTCAAGCATTCCATAAACTTTGGTTACATTTTTATGTATTCTTAATCACAATGCAGGTAAAACTCTGCGAGCTCAAATAATTCTTAATAATTTTCTCAACGATTACCAATTGGAATGTTTGTTAAGCTCAGGTAAAGTGAAGTGGATCCCCGTATAGCTGCCTGGTGAAAACCAAAGTATAGCTCAGAGAGGCAGCATACTTTATTATCGTCCTTTTAAGATACCTTTCATCACTGCATTTATCACAAATCTCTCACCATTTGCATTTACATCTGCACTACCAATTACAGGAGTTCAAGTTTGAACTGGATATAACTTATTTCACTACCTGTTCTATTCAGAGTTAGCCACAGCTTCAAAAATAAGGTGAAACAAGCGTAAACAGGAACTGTTAACAGAAGAAGGAATCCCCTGCAGCCACATTCCTGCCCTTGCTCTATTCCCTTCTCTTATGTCATCAGATGTATTTATGTGGCTACACGGTAACTGAATCAGCAAAGTAACCTGGCAAAGCACTAACTCTTTGCTGGAGGGGATAAGGGATTAACTTCAATCCAGATTGGTTTTCTGATCTAACTTACTAAACACCCACTCAAATACTTGAGCTGCACCAAGTGACACTGACAAAAAAAAGCACCAAAGTCAGAAAGAGTGAACCGCAGCAATGTCATTTTGATTCTGTGAAGCTACAATAATAGAAAACTATGTGGTTAAAATCAAATGATACCTAAAACACATCAGTGGTTCTACCAGTGAACTGTGATGAAAAGGCAATCACAAGAGATTTCCTGGAAATCACCAGTGCAGGTAGCATAATTACTAAACCAGAGTAAAGTATTAACTATTGGGTAAAACTATAAAACCTTAAGTGTTTTGTATTGCCTCCTAACAATTTCTCCCCAGTCTGTGAAGAAGCTATTTATTAAAACAGTTTATTTTGGCTTGCTCACTTTTAATCCTTCTTAGAATTTTGGCCTTACCTTGTGCCTAATTTATTTTTCTTACTTGTTTCTTGTGAGAGATGTTATCAAAAGTCCTTTTGAAAAATCAAAGTAGATTACTTCCTCATGGTGCCCTTTATACGCTGTACTGTTGACACAAGGAACTTAGCAGGTCAAGAATGTGTGATTTACTCTAGTGGCAATCAGGTTGGTTTGATCGTATCAGCATATATTTATCCAAGTGTTTCATTGCTTTGTCCTTAATTATCCTCTGTCACTTTTTCTGACACTGAAGTTTGCCAGACTGTGCTACCTGTAGACATCCTCCAATCCTTTTAAAAATGTGGGAACAGTGCTAGATAATTTTCAAACATATAGGATTTTTATACTTTAAATAATGTATAGATTTTGCAGTTTCATTTTCTCATTTTATATTACTGCTTTGCTCTTTGAGTTCTTTTGTCTTCTAGTTGCAAGTAAAATGTAGCGAAGAAGTATTTTCGAAGACAATTTATGTTTGCTCAAAGCCATAATAATTGCTATGACTGGCCTAAATGAGGTGATTTCTTGCTTATAATATTTCTTAACATTAATATGTAACTATCTGAAACTTTAGAAAACCCCAGTAACAACAGTTGTCAGAAGTAGACATCTTTTGATAATCAGTTCAGTAATGCTTCTATTTTTTAAAGTGTCAACAAGAATTAAATTATTGCAAAAATAGCATCAAATAATTTAAAAATGCTTTTCATTGAAAAATTCATGTGGGCTCATGACCATTTATCCTGTAGAATAGTGAAGTGAAAGTCTTCACACTGAATATTGTTTTATCTGTCTCTTTCTGCCACCTTTTTAATTCCATTTTCATCCCCTTTGTCATGTTTTTCTTTTACTTTCCTGCTCCTGGGGGTGGGAGGAAAGAGATGTGCTTTAATCTTTATTCTATTGTGTAGGGTTTTCTTTTTTAAGTATAATTTTAATTTAGGATGGTGAAATGAGCATACTTTGGATGTTCTCTAACGTATCTAAAAGTTGTATAGCGGCTAATACTTCTCTGGACAAACATACTATTTTTGAAGTGAAAAAACTCCTACAGACAACTTGGGAGTTTACAAAGCTGAATTTTCTGGTACTGAACTTAAACATAATGTTAACCAAAAGGGATTATGTAAAGGGATCAAAGGACAATAAACACATATTATTGTTTAGTATTGAAAAAAAGAATGTAGTCAAGCTTATAAAGTTGAAATTTAGTTTCTAACTGCTGAAAGATTTGCGTAAATCAGCTCCAAACTTAAACATCCAGCATTTAGCTAGAATGCATGAAGAACTGAAGATGTGTTTAGAATCAGAGTACCTTGTCTGATTTTATTTTAACAGTTATCTGAACAGTCATTTACCTAAAATTTTGTAAAATCTCAATAAAATATTCTCTGTGAAAAAGAAAAGAATGCAACTTCAGTTTCCAACCTTGTACATAAAGCAAGCTTGTCAGCTATTACATCATCATGTCAATTAAAATAATTATTCCCTTGAATAGTTCAGACAATTCTATTTCATCAGTGAGTCTGGGAGAAAGTGGACAATATGTGAGGGTACTTTAGCAGGGGAGTAGTGATAGTGCAGCGATACAGGTTGCTTGACAGATTCTTTGAATGCTGAATACCAAGATACCTGATAAAGTAAATACAAAAGATCCAGCTTTGAGCAACTTGACGTCCCTGACCATGGCAGGGGGTTGGACTAGATGATTCTTTTGTATTGGTCATTTTGTATTTGTGTCTAGAGGGAGACCAGATGATCTTCAAAGGTTCCTTCCAACTCAAACCATTCTACAATTCTATGAAAAAAAATAAACATAATAAAGCAACATTTCCTATATTCTGTCACTATTTTGGTACCATCTTAGCATGCAAAAAATTATATGGAACACTCCGCACACACACACATTTACCAAGAATCTTGTGAAAAGTATCTCATGAAAGGCTACAGTGTTATTCTGGCCTGTGCAAAATAACTGTTTTTCCAAACATGGCTAATTATATCTCGTATGACTGGATGTCTCCACAGTATTTTTCCCATTACCTGATTACAGAGTACTCCTCGAAGTTAAGGTATCATGGTTCTGAAGATGGTAAAACACCAGCTGCTTATACAGCATATGCTTCTGAAGAGAACTCTGGTAGGAGACAGTATTTGGTGCATCTCAATCTTCAAAATGTTCTCCCATTAGTGATAATGAGCCAGCAATGTGCCTTCAACACTAATTAGGCTAATAGTACCCTGGAGTGCATTAGGCAAAGCACTGCCAGAATGTCAAGGGAGGTGATCCTTCCCCTCTTCTCATCACTGGAGTACTGTGTCCAGTTGTAGGCTTCCCAGTATAAGAGAGAAGTGGACATACTAGAGGGAGGGCAATGAAGGGCCACAAAGATGATTAGGAACTGAAGCATCTCTCCTATGAGGAAGGGCTAAGACACCTGGGACTGTTTATCTTAGAGCAGGGAAGGCTGAAAGGGGGATCTCATCAATGTTTATAAATACCTGAATGGAGGGTGCAAAGATGTCAGATCCAGGCTCTCCTCAGTGGTGTCCAGAGGCAGTTGGCACAAACTGAAATACTGGTGGTTCCCTCTGAACATCAGGAAACACTTTTTTACCACGAGGGTGACAGAGCACTGGTACGAGCTAGTCAAGGGGGCTACGGAGTCTCCATTTTTGGAGATATTCAAAATCTGTCTTAACATTGTCCTGGGCAAATGGCTCTGGGTGGCCTTCCTTGAGCAGGGACGTTGGACAAGATGACCTCCAGAGGTCCCTTGTAATTTCAACTATTCTGTGATAATCCTATCATGATGCCACTAGGAAAGGCAAAAATGATGCAATGGTACAAAAGCAAAAAGTTTTCGCTGGATTTTTCTCCACCTGTCCTGAAGTATAGAAGCCTTTCGGAGCATTTGAAGGCATAAATAGTACAGAGCTGTAGAAAGAATATGTTGAAATAAAATTTCCTGAATGGGAGATTGAAAACTGCATAAAAATAATAGAGGTAACACCCTGTGAATGCAGCACACTCATGAAACTGAACAGCATTCTGTGCTTTATGAGGGTCCTCAAAACATATTGATAAATACATAGATCTTTTTCAGCTGAAGATTATATTAGCACTGTGGTCAAGTGGTGCCAAATATAAAAATACAGTCCGTTCAGGTACTGTTGCTCTTCCTACTGTCTTTAAAAGGGTTTTTGGAAGAGGTCAATTTTCTAAACAAATTTCAGATATTTTACCCCTCATTTCTTGCATATACATGTTTATTTTCAAGAAAAATGGTCAAGGTCTGGCGAAGAATCTTTGAATAACAAGTTACAGTACAAATATTCTTGCAAGAATTACTTTTAAAAACTGAGAGAGAAAATAATCAGGAGATTATGTTCTGAAGAATGTAACACCAGAGCAAAATCATCCAAAAGACAACGATAATTTGATGAAAATCTGATTGTTAGCAGGCCTTTCTGGAAACACTGGAAGAAACCAACCTTTTTTTCACAGGGGATAATGTAATTAATAAATACCAAAGTTATTTTTTTACTCCATTTTGCTTTTAACATTTAGAGACAGACAATTTATACTGAGAAATAATTAAGAAACATAAACTTCTTCCTTACTAACATAGGATAAACCACTATGATGATTTTTGCTTATTACAATTCAGTCGCTGTTAGTTTTCCTCTGTCACAAATTCAGAATCTTAACATAAACTTGGCATCTATGACTAGGTAAAGCCTAAAAGACAAGCACGTCTGGATTTTATTTCCTGAGTTCCATCCGTATGTGCTGGATGATGCCTTGGATCAAATGCCTTTAGGACAACCTAGTTCAACTATGTGAAAATACACTAGTCAAATATGCACTATTTGATGTCTCAAAAGAGAACTTTTCATTTTGTGCATTTTAAAAATGATTTATAATAAATTTCATTTAAAGGAATGCCTTAGGCCAATATGATAGTCCTCAAAGTACACTGCGCTAGTAGAAAATGCACGTCTAATGTTTCTCTTAAAGCAAAGGTTAAGTTCCATTGCCATACAAAAGTTAATGATTTCAACCTGATCTCCCTCTGACCACATGTCAAACCACCTTGTCAAAAGAACCAAGATAGCTTTCAGATGATTCAGAATACTTAAACACTGCACAGCCCTTTGCAGTCATCTTTTAAATAGATGTAGATCTGCAGAAAAAATAGCACTTGAATTCATGACCCCTTTGCAGGGAGGCTGGTAAGCATGACTTTGCCTCAAAATGGCCCCTACAAAACCAAGTGAAACAAATAACTTCCAAAACATGCTCAAGAGGCTCTACAAGCAGTGTGCATGAGGATGTGTTTCAATAGTAATACGTGTAGATTATATAAACATAGTCTTACTGTGTGTGACCTAAAGAATCATGATGAGAAAATAAAGACAAGAAACAGAAAAGAGCTGAGAGAGCTAAATTATGTCAAAAGCATTCACTTATAAGGCCTTCCTATAATAAATAGCATAATGGGAACTAAACAGCCTAATATAAGACATAACCAACCCTGGGACAGTGCTCCCAGGAGGGAACAGCAAAAGAAATGTACTCTCATGTTCAAAGGCAATGCAGACCACTAATGTTTCAAGGGCTGTGAATGAAACAGCATAAGAGAGTCTAAAAAATGTCCCAAATTACAAGCAAAATTCTTCTGAAGAAAAGCTGATTTTCCATTGAATAATATTCAAAATACTCCATTTTCAAATAAAAGGAAGTATGCGGAATAAAAAATAATAACAAATACTGAGTTGTAGTGCTGTGTTTTAAAATGTTTCAACAAGCTGAGACATCTTCATAGGGCATGGAAACTTATGTCTTTAAAATAAGCTAAAAATAAATTGCATTTAGAAAGGCAATGCATACGTATATATATATATATGCATTATATATATGTATATATGCATTCCTACAGATACCTAACATTTAATAGCAAATTTCCATGATAGTCTAAGGGTTGAAGTACACACACAAAGTTATAATCTACTTGGGCATTATCTTTTTCAGTTCAAATATATTTGTGTTCAAATTCCAGTGTGTTGCTACTCATCATTAAGTTTGTAACTATCATTGGAACACCAGGCCTGGTAAACAAATGTTTGCTGTGAGATTGTCATTCTCATGTGACTCTTACAGTTCATAATTTCCATATCCACCACATATAGTAAGACTACACAAGTTATAATAGTTAGCATTATTACCTGCAGTTTGTTTTGTTGTGGATAGGAAAACATTCAATACAAGTTCTGTGAATATTTTGCATTCACAGAACTTCTATTGAATCCAGTTGAGACTTAAAAAGGCAGGTCTCAGGTATAAGTTTGGGGAGCATAATGAGGCAGAAGGGAGTAACTCCAACTTTTTCTCTAAAGGTCTGAGCTTAGAAGTACACCAAAGGCCTTCGTTATAAATGTGATGGTCCACTTGAAGGCTACAGAAAACAAACACACTAGCATTCCAACATGTGCATCCTATTTTGTCTGAGAAAAGTACCAGAAATGCCAATAAAATGCAAAAATGAGTTTCCACACCTGACTCTCCTTGATACATTGTATGCAAAAAAATAGAAAAGGTCTTTCTCAAAAAAGAACAGAGGACTGCAACACGCTGAACTGCAACATGCTGGACTTATCTATGTCAGAGTGATCAGTCAATCCATTCTCACTGATCAAATGAGTTAATGATAAAATGTAACTACTTAAATGACATGTGGACAGAGTAGTAGTTCTGGCTAACATAGTTATATATAATAACCAATCCAGGCCAAAAGCTGCCTTCTTTTTTTACAGATGGGTTAAGTAAGTTACTACAGAATGAGTAGAACTAACCCCTAGAATTTCTGTAGGCTAACAAGAAGAGATTCAGATTTTAGTACTGAAAATATGTGGAGCTCCTCATAGGAGGAATTATTTATCATAAAGTTGTGCTTGGAGATCTCGGCAACATAACTTAGTTTTAGAAACAATTTTTATTAATTGCAAAGGGATTTTAAAATTGCATTTTCTATTTATAAATAAATATGCTTCCAAAAAGCAAAAATGTCTCTAGTCATGAGACAAATATATGTACAAAAATAATTGTACAAAAATAATTGTACAAAAAGTTTGTACCTTTTTTCCCTGTATCTCTTCCTTCTCTCTCTATGTGACTCACAGCCTGTTTTAAAACAACAGCTCTGCAACATGCTTCAGAATTAGTTCAAGATCTCTTAAAAGAATTGCTGTCTCAGAGATAACTTAAAAGCAAAATTTAGCTCGAATATACATTATTTTATGCAGTATTATTTATATCATTTTATCATTTAAAATAGTGGCTCAGAATGACACAATTTGTAAAAACTATAATGATTTTAACAATGAGAAACCCATCTAACAAAATGGGTTTCTCATTGTCAAAGCATATAGAAATATCAGTATCTCATTGATACCAATGTGAGCATAGATTAACTGTTTGCTTTAGGTTCAGGCATATCTTATTCCAGAGTCTTCCCTTATTTGAAAAAAATTAATTATTCAAGTAATTGTGTCTGAATATGAAATTATTGGGTAAATAATATAACAGACATTAGTAGAAACGTCACTAAAAACAAACACTTAAGACAAACATTTTACTTATGCATAAAATCAAAACAGGCATCTTCCCCTTTTTGGACAGAACACTCTGGAAAAATGATTACAAACCACCACACAAAGTAAAGTTCCTGAGGCTGAACTCTCTGGAAAGGGATATAGAATATTTGGTTGACTTTTCCTCCATCTGTCTCTCAGATATATTATTAGGCAGCTGCAGGAGTTCTACTTGGAGACAAGAGGATTATGGGGACAAAGGATCATACATGGACATCTTCCATATTTCCATACATGGGTACAAGACAAATATAAAGGAAAAAAAAAAAAAGATTTCATGTTTACCACTGTGCCCACTGAAAATAATTTTAAACAGGTTATACTAAACATGGCTAATATGTTTCTTTACAACTAGAAATTACTTCTGTGGCCAAGAATCACATTGGCATATAGGAAATCATTAAGAAGTACTTTATTGCTGTCCAACATATTTACATGAGCTAATTTTATAATGTACCTGCCATGATGGAAGAAGCCAAAGAATTATTTCTGCTATTTTTAACACGGTGTAGTCAGCAGATAATTGTGTTTGCCTTAATGTTAACTAATGCCCCCATTACTGTTTTAAAAGGAAGTGGATCAGCAGGAGCCATTTAATTTACAGCAGCTTTTTGCTGTTTATGCAAAATTCAGCTATCGGAATACCAAACAGTTATTTTAGGTATGATTTATTTCTTCCTTATTGATAAAAATTCCCCTTTTGGAAGAACAGTTGCATGGAAGTAACAGGGAGAAATAGTTTTAAAATACATTGAATGTCAAAAGTTCATTGTTTTGCATGTATTACTGCCTATACTCAGGCTGTTCAGAGTATTATGAATGTTTGTGAAACTGTGTCCCTCAAAGCTGTAGCTAAGGAAACGCAGTTGTACACAACAATTACATATCCTAAGACTTAGCACTATTAATCACTCTCAATGTCAGTACTGAGAATGCTCAGCAAGATACCTGAAAAGTAAAAGGAGAAGGATTTTTGAATTCTGCTTCTATTATTTTAGGATGTTTTGTCTTATGTTTTTTTAGGGGACCTGAATTCATTTTCTTTTTTGTCTGATTGACTGCAATCGATATTTTCAAGGGCTTTTCAAACTGGACTGCACTGAGCCTGTTTGGAATGCCAGAAAAGAAAACAGTGAAATAAAACTACAAGCTGCCATTTAGCCTCTAGTATATTGGTAATATTACACTGCAGGGTTAGGGTTAGGGTTAGTCTTATTTTCTTACACTTTCACATACTGTAATTCACAGTCACTTCATAGGTTTATCTAGAAAGGTTTTTGACCTCAAAAATACATGCTCTAAAACTGGTTGTGAAGGCTAGTGCTTTTAAGTGACTTTTAGTGTTTTGGGGAATGGAGTTTCGTCAAAGCAGCTGTTTTAATTTCCTGTTTGTGCCTGCTATTTCCCTGGAAAGCACAGGCATATCTAGCAAAACCAAAACTGGCCAAAGAAAATGATATAAGAGATTGAAAAGATTTACACATAAACAGCTGAAACTCCACTTAGAATCACTATGGCAAAAAAAATTGTGACTACTTCCTCTTCTCAAAATAGGGGGAAAGAAAACTGCTTATTGATACTGACTTTACTTCTGTGATTATTGTTTATTTCAAAAATGTTTTTATTATTAACAACACAGATGAGGTTCAGGTTTCCTAAGTCTCACTTATATTAACTTCTACATAGGGAACATATAGAACAATATCTCCTGCTAAAAGCAAAGCAAGTCCAGCTTCTCTTCCCTCAATCCTGCTCACCTTCTTGTATTCCCATCCTTTCCAAATGCTCTGTGGCTTATATGAAGATGAGTTTGTCTGGAAACTATGGCATGGCCATTTCAACCTCAATTTTTCGACAGCCTTACATTATAAACCCTGTAATTTCATAGCTCCTACTGAGTGGGGTCTTTTCACTCCACACATTTTATAAACAAATTAACTGATCCTGTAAGATACTACACAAAACAATCCATGGCATAGGAATACCACAGAACCTAGCCCTCTACTATGGAAGATACAAATCATACAATTTAGTTATATGTCAGTTGGTTCAACTGGTTTTAAGCTGAAATTAGTCGTACAGAAGTATCTCAACTAAGCAGTCTGAGACCAAATAAATTTTGTAATATTTCATTACACAATGCGTATTAAGACAATGAGGTGGGCCAGCAGACTAGCGAGTCATCCTGTGTTCTGACAGTGCTTCCAGTGCCAAACTGAAAACATTACTTGCACTGAAAGACTAAGGACATGGACGATGAAAATTAGGGGTTTATTTGCTTCTGTAATTTACATTATCTTGAAATTATTAGAAGTTAAATGTGATAAGGCGATAATAGATGTATTGGATTTTGAGGGATTCTTCTTATACTATTTATATATACTTATTATAGTAACACTAGTACCATTACAGTTGTGATCATCTGGGATTTAAAAAAAAAATAAAATATTTATGAGAAAAAAATCTTTTCTTAGGCCAAATGATACATCTGAGAGAAAAAAGTACCAACACACAAACTTTTTTCTTGAGCCTGAAGTATACATTTGACTTGCCTGCTAAAATGTTACTCTATCTGAAATACTTTTTTCTCCTCATAGAGCAATTGTTAAATATTTCACATGTATTGTATTCTATTTGTATCTAAGTAATTTCTGATAAGCTTACCATCAGAAATAAAAAAATTCTATGTATCTTACATATCCACAACTGTTTCAACAGAGCATTTTCACACATCTTTCCTCTAAAAAGACTGTATCATTTAGGAAGTGTAATTAAATATCATAAGACTGGCATTAAATATCCATGATTTCAAAAAGCTTAAGTATGATCTCCAGTCTTACCATTTCGTAAAAGAGTTAGTGGCTGGACATCAACTATGAAAAAAGACTTTCTTTTCTCCATTTAGCAATAATTATCATATTCAGCTATTTCTGCTGCAATTTATTAACACGGCAATATTTCCACAGTTCAATATTCTGAAAAACAGCTTTTCTGTCTATGAGCAATGAGGCAAAACTCTGCTGCCTAAATATCTCGCAAACTAACCTAAGTTATATAGATCATTTTAATTTCACTGATAAATGAGACATTTCAGGGTACAAATGGTCTATACTGTTACTCAACAAGAACTGCATCTGCTGTTGTTTTCTTTGGCATAATTTGGACCAAAATTAAAGCCTGATAAAAATCACAATGAAAATCTAACTCAGTAGAAGCAGCAATAAGTTATTTAGCAAGGTGAGCAGATGTGAATTTGGAAAAGGAATCCTTACATAAGAGTGTTTCTAATTTCTGAGTAAAAAAATTTTATTTTAGAGATATTTAATTTTCGGGATCCTTAAAAGTTTTAACAACTACCACATCTGTGTCTTCTCTTTCAAAATTCTTTGTTAGAGGGATCTTGTAACCAAAGGGATCTTCCTCCTTGTGAATTTGCTACTAAGAAATAGTGGTTATATCCCAGAACAGGATTTCTATTCATCCTTACTTACTCATCACTGAAACACACTAAAACCACACTTGTATCCACATGGATACATAGTGACTATCTGAAGAATGAAGAAATAACTTCGTAAATTATACTGCATGTTAGTCACAGTGTTACCAAGTAAGGTAAGTTATTAATTTATACAGTTTAGTAGACTACATAAAAGCAATTTTAAAAGCCTACTCCAATGCATTCTTTTATCCAAGTCCATATTTGGTTTTATGAGTTTGTTCTACCTATGAGAGTAAATTCTGGTATTTGAGTAACAATTAGCTTTAATGCTTTATTAATTTCTATTGTATGTTAATAAATTTGGCTAGAAAATGAACTTCAATCTACATTTAAATTTGTCATTGTAGAAGTTTTTCCAATTAAAAAGTAAATTAAATGCTACACCAACCATGTATGTGTAAAATGTTGAGATTTGAGAGTTTTTCTAGAACAGTTAAGACCCTAGACTTGATGCATTGCCTAAAATATAGTAGGGAGGGGTTGTCAGAAGGGAAAGTACAGAAAAACTAATGGAATCCTGACCAAAAGATTATACTTGTTACCAAAGGAAACAAAATCTTCTTAATATTAATATTCTATGATTCAAAAATAATAAACTGCTCTTCATCACCAGTTTTCCTTTGAATTGCTTTTTGAAGTTTCATGATATCATAAGGACAGTAAATTCTGGTCATTTGGCTAACCACTCTGGTGATGTGGGTCTCATCTCTGACTGTCACTGATCTGTTCTGAAATATTGAGTGACATGTTTAATTTCTTTAGGGTTCCATCTTCCTTCTGATTATCTGTCAGCTCTATTTATATAGATTTTGAAATATTTGGAAAGCATTTCTTTTCAGTGTCCCATGGTGTAGGTTTTTTGATGCACTTAATACATGCAATAAAAATATGCTATTATTTATTACAATATTCTAAATTAGTATGCACTAAGGAAAAACAGGTACATTTATTGTGACATTTCCAATACATGGTAAATAAGTAATCATTAAAAAATACTTATGGCTCAAAATCAGTTCAGAAGCACAAATCAACCAAATAATAAACAGCTTTTCTTATCAAGTGCTGCTTGTGCTAAAATGTAAATTATAAAGCTACTTTTTGATTTGTCAGTCTGTGCACTGAAGCCAACTTAAGTTGTTCCTGCCCGCATCAAAACTTGAACCACCCTGCACAGCTAAGATTTGTCTTTGTAACTGTTTCTAGGAGTGAGGAGTACTTCTGGGCAAACAAATAAAAACCTATTGGGTCTGACTCTTACCCACTTCAGAAAGTCTCTGTTTTAAGAAAACTTCTAATTTAATTGTGTCTCATCCCTTTTTCTTATACATAAGGCAGTAATGTTCCTTTTTCTTCCTCAGGACTTTTTCTCTCATTTCCCAAATCTCATGAAATTCAGATCCTATCTAACTTGTAAAAAATGTCTTTGGGCATTTGTAGTCACCCACAAGAGAAATACAGCAGTCATCTTTCCTTGTTTTCCAAATGCCTATAAGGACAGGAATTCTTGACGTTTCTATTTACAAATGCAATCAAATGAAAATGCATTAATGTCCTCCAGGTCTTTTTATTGTAAGTCTTCAGTTACACCACTATTACTGGATATAATACTAATTATTCTTTTCCCTCCTTATAAAGCTAACAATTTTATAGCTAGAAGAGTGTGCTTTATATCTTATTATCATTTATCTGATTCTCCATATTCTCAGTCTTACAATACTGTTATATTAGATTCTGTCGTGAGTGTAGCCTACCTGCAAACCACTTATTTACCAGTAATAATGTATTCATTGACCTCAAACTCACATGTAGTTTGAAGAAATAACAATTTAAATGTTTTCAACATTTCATTTTAACTTATTTTAAGCGGATACTAATTTTATGCCTTTTTAACACTGTTTTTTTTTTTTTTCACAGTAGATTTGAACTTCCAGCAAACAAGGACTGACTGCCTAAACAGTAGTATGTAAGTCCTGCACTTCTGTTTAATAAGTAATTTTTATAAAACGATTCTCTGTGATGAACAAGCATTTTTTAATTTAAGAACAGCAGAAAACGCCACAGAAAATTCTATGTTTGGGTTGAGGTTTGTTTGAAGAAATTGTGTCTTTTCTCACAAGAAAGCTTATCTAAGAAGTATGATACCAATATGTCAATTATTTTTAATTTTAAACCATCTCTACTGAGAATACACTTCAGATCAATTTACATGCTAAGTTAACATGATGCCTTAGTCCTTGCTGCTGTAAAGTGCCCCAAACTTTTTCCTAAAAGGCAAAAAAGGTGCACTGAAAACCTGCTGAAGCAATATGCTACTATTTAGCAAGTTCAACATTTTAAAATGGAATACATAGTATATCCTCTAGTGGATCATTGTGAAAAACACCAATTTGGCATGATTGAATGTGACACTAAAAACCCCTGTGGAGAGAATAGCAGCAGTATTACAGTTTTAAAATAAAGTTATATAATGCAAATTATACAGAAGGGCTCACTTACATATCTCCAGCATTAAAATCAGTTTCTTTCTTATAGCTCTTTCTGGTGCAACTCAAAACATTATGCTTCCTAAATTTCCCGTTTAAAGACTGAAACAATTCAGCATTTGTCTGGACATCTGCTCTAATTGACAAATCCAGGTGAACTTTGTACTTTCTACTTCAGATGTTGCCCTCACAGAATGAAATAATGTAATGGTATGCTATTATGTTTAGCCTCACCCCATTTCTAAAATTAGGGTTTTCTAAACCCCATTTATGTTCAAATAAATGACCACAAGTATTCTGTACCAAAAAGAGCCCAGATAAATAAATCACAGGATTCCTAGGCCGTCATTACTTAGGAGGCAAAAGCAGACTTTTCCAATAAGATTCTATAATTATTTTTTTTTTAAGTTCTTGAATCAGGTGTCAAGCAAAAAATAAGTGTAATTGTTACTGATCAACTAAGAATACTGTATTGTCCTTACACAATTCCGTAAGACACAGTTGATTTCCTGTTCTTAGACCCTCAAGATTTTTTATCAGATTCATGACATTTCATCAGTTTCAGCTTTTTGCTAGTGGCACTGTCAATAGACCTATCTCAAAAGAAAGTGTTAAACAGTTTTGATATTGAAAGTGTACTAGATGCAAATCTATGCATCCATCTGCCAAATGCTGCTCATCCTTCTTTAATTCACTCCTCTAGGTTATGATTTCTCTTAAAAAGTCACATTTAATTCAGTCTTCTAACTTTTACTTTTTGCACAATGTCAAGGAATCTTTATGATTCTTTTTCCTCAAGTGACGGCAACTTTTGAATTGTTCAAATAACACACAAACAAGTGATGTGATATGGCATGAGAAAACAGAAGAAGAAAGTCAGAATGAAATATTTTAAGATGCTATTTTTCCTTTTTTACATCAAATAGTAAGTATAAAGCATAGAATAAAACTTTTTTTTTAAATTTAAAAACCCCTAGAGATCCTCACACCAGTCTCTTTAAGCACTGGCCCATCTACTCCCACACTTTGTACAGCTGATAAAAACAGCAGCATTGCTGTTCTCTATGTCTGCCAGTACTTCTCAGTGAATTTTTGTCTGTCTTCATAAAACCTGGCTCCAAAACAACCCCAGCACTTCCCTGTATAGTCTACAATTGGATTCCCTTATACTACAGGAGTGCAACATTTTGCCTTTTTAAGTGGCTTCTGATATCTTTATGAATCAGAGGTTTAGGTGTCTTGAACATGGGACCCAGGTTTGTAAGCCAGGTCTAGCAGCGGCTTGTGGAGCTGGTCTGGTGAAGAAGGGGAAAAGCAGTTTTGGTAGGAGGCTTGCCAGACTGGTCAAGGAGGCTTTAAACTAGATGTGTTGGGGGAGGGGGGCATCATTCCATCGCAACACTCCCAATCAGTTGCCAGCACCTATAATAAATTCTTGGAGCAATGCAGAGGTATTCCAGCCGCTCCAGCCAATGAGCCAGCTTCATTTAGAGCTTAACTCAGATGCCTCTATACAAACGCCCATAGCATGGGGAGCAAACAAGAGGAATTAGAGATGTGTACATGTCTATGGGGGTATGATATAATAGGCATCACAGAAACATGGTGGGATGGCTCCCATGACTGGAGTGTTGGAATGGAAGGTTACAGACTCTTTAGAAAAGACAGGCCTGGCAGGCACGGAGGGGGAGTTGCCCTTTATGTTAGGCATAGGCTGGAGAGTATGGAACTCTGGGGACAGGTCAGCAGTTAACAGAGAGCTTGTGGGTCAGGGTTAAAGGGAAAACAGCGATGGGAGACATTACTGTGGGGATCTGTTATAGACCTCCTGATCAAGAGGAATCTGCGGATGAAGCACTCTATAGGCAGACAGGAAAAGCCTCATGCTCACAGGCCCTCGTTCTCATGGGTGACTTCAACCACCCTGACATCTGTTGGAATGACGGTACGGCCCGGCACAAGCAATCCAGGAGGTTCCTCGATTGTGTGGAAGACAACTTCCTTCTGCAAGTAACAGAGGAGCCGACAAGGAGAGGTGCTATGCTTGACCTCATGCTCACCAACAGGGAAGGGGTCGTTGGAAATGTGGCACTGCAGGGCAGCCTTGGATGAAGCGATCATGAGATGGTTGAATTTGAGATCCTCAGGACAATGAGAAGAGCGTGCAGCAAGCTCACTGCCCTGTACTTCAAAAGAGCAGACTTTGGCCTCTTCAGGAATCTGCTTAGTAAGGTTCCATGGGATATAGCCCTAGAGAGCAGGGGGACGGGCCCAAGTCTGTTGGTTTGTATTCAAGGATCACCTGCTACAAGCTCAGGAGTGTTGCATCCCAACTAGAAGGAAGTGCAGCAGGAGGGCCGGAAGACATCCTTGGATGGATAAAGAGCTGCTGAGGAAAATTCAAATGAAAAAAGGGTCTAATAGAAAGTGGAAGCAAGGACAGGCGGCCTGGGAAGAGTACGGGGATGTTGTCCGGGAAGCTAGGGACCAGGTTAGGAAAGCTAAGTCCCAGTTAGAATTGAACTTGGCTAGGGATATTAAGGATAACAGGAAGGGATTCTACAGGTACATAGCAAATGAAAAACAGACTAGGGAGAACATAGGCCCCCTCAGGAAGCTATCAGGAGAACTGGCTACCCTGGATTTGGAGAAGGCTGAGGTTCTTAATGACTTCTTTACCTCAGTCTTCACTGGCAAAGGCTCTGACCGCACCTCCTAAGTCTTGGAAGGCAGATGGAGGGACTGTGAGAATGAGGACCTTGGGCCCACTGTAGGACAGGAACTGTTTTGAGACCATCTTAAAAATCTGAACGTGCACAAGTTCATGGGTCCTGATGAAATTCATCCATGGGATGAAGGAGCTGGCGAATGGAGTTGCTAAGCCACTGGCCAGCATATTTGAAAATCATGGCAGTTACATGAAGTTCCCAATGACTGGAAAAAGGGAAATATAGCCCCCATTTTCAAGAAAGGGAAAATGGATGACCCGGGGAATTACAAACCAGTCAGTCTCACCTCTGTGCCTGGCAAAATCTTGGAGCAGATTCTCCTGGAAGGCATGCTAAGGCGCATGAAAATCAACAAGGTGCTTGGTGACAGCCAGCATGGCTTCACTAAGGGGAAATCCTGCCTGACCAATTTGGTGGCCTCCTATGATGGGGCTACAGAACTGATGGACAGGGGTAGAGCAATTGGTGTCATCTACCTGGATTTGTGTAAAGCGTTCGACACTGTCCCACACGACATCCTTGTCTCTTAAATTGGAGAGACATCAGTTTGGTGGATGGACCACTTGGTGAATAAAGAACTGGCTGGATGGCCACACACAAAGACTTGTGGTCAGTGGCTCGATGTCCAGCTGGAGACCAGTAATGAGTGGTGTCCCTCAGGGAGCGGTGTTGGGACTGGTCTTGTTCAACATCTTTGTCGCTGACATGGACAGTGGGATTGAGTGCGCCCTCAGCAAGTTTGCCAATGACACCAAGCTGTGTGGTTGGGTTGATACGCTGGAGGGAAGGAATGCCATCCAGAGGGACTGGACACGCTTGTGAGGTGGGCTGATGCCAACCTCATGAAGTTTAACCATGCCAAGTGCAAGGTCCTACACCTGGGTCGGAGCAATCCCAGGCACAGCTACAGGTTGGGCAGAGAAGAGATTCAGAGCAGTCCTGCGGAGAAGGACTTGGGGGTGCTGGTCGATGAGAAAATGAACATGAGTCAGCTTCAGTGTGTGCTTGCAGCCCAGAAAGCCAACCGTATCCTGGCCTGCATCAAAAGGAGTGTGACCAGCAGGTCCAAGGAGGTGATCCTGCCCCTCTACTCCGCTCTCGTGAGACCTCACCTGGAGTACTGTGTGCAGTTCTGGTGTCCTCAACATAAAAAGGACATGGAACTGTTGGAACAAGTCCAGAGGAGGGCCACGAGGATGATCAGGGGACTGGAGCACCTCCCATATGAAGATCGGCTGAGGAAGTTGGGGCTGTTCAGCCTGGAGAAGAGAAGGCTGCGTGGAGACCTCATAGCAGCCTTCCAGTATCTGAAGGGGGCCTATACGGATGCTGGGGAGGGACTCTTCATTAGGGACTGTAGTGATAGGACAAGGGGTAATGGGTTGAAACTTAAACAGGGGAAGTTTAGATTGGATATAAGGAGGAAATTCTTTCCTGTTAGGGTGGTGAGACACTGGAATGGGTTGTCCAGGGAGGTTGTCAATGCTCCATCCCTGGTGGTGTTCAAGGCCAGCTTGGACGAGGCCTTGGGTGATATGGTTTAGTGCGAGGTGTCCCTGCCCATGGCAGGGGGGTTGGAACTTGGTGATCTTAAGGTCCTTTCCAACCCTAACTATTCTATGATTCCATGATTCTATGAATGCTGTTTTATTTTTGCTGTTCTCGCAGCACAAAGAAAGCAATGCTCTTTTGTAAACAGACTGACAAGGAATTAATTCAAGCTCAAATAATCTTGACTAAATTAACAAACTTTGTTGTACTATAAAAATAAGATGACTTTCCAACAGTTATGATTAAAATGTCATAATGTGCAGAGTATCAAAGCAGGAGGGTGAGCAGATTTCATTCAGTAAATCTTTTTCCTCCTAAGTAGAGGAAATTAAGATACATGCATTTTATGAGGCAAACTGAAAATAGAGCTGAATGTTGTTTTCTTTCGTTTGCTTTTTGGTGTGACTTGTTTTATATTTCGGAATTTTAACAAAGTAGAATTATATCAAGGCCAAAAGGGACTGTAACTAAGTTAGCATGACTACACTTCCTATATGGGCCAAGGAATCACCAGCTACTAAATCAAAACTAAATGTCTTTGTAAAGATTCAAAAAGTCGTAACAACCTAAAAAAGTCATAACAACCTAAATCATGTCTTCCAAAGGTAAGGTATCCTTACTGTTAAAATATAGGCAACTTATTTGTTAAGTCTGAATTTGTCTTCCTTCAGCTTCAAGCTTCTGGACCTCATTATAAGTCTTTAATGATTTTAGGACATCAGATGTTAGAAATCTCATTTTCATGCACCTGTTCTTGGGCTCTGATCAAGTTACATCTGAATCCTCATGCAAACATATTGAACAGATTGAGCTTTCTAAGCCTCTCATTATTACTCACATTACAAGAAGACAATAAACATTCTTATAGCTATTTCTGATAATTTTCAATAATTTTTCTTTTTGAAATTTAACAAACATAACTGAAAATAGTATTACATGAATAGTCTAACTTATGCCATTAGATAATGTCATCCTACTTACCTATTGCTAAATCATTTCTCTATTAGCAAATGGTACAGAAAAAAAAAGTGATCTACACATCTAAACACATTACTCTGATCTAAGAATACAAAAGACCTAAAACAGCTTCTGAAGAAAATAAGCCATTAAATATATGAGAGCAACCTGATTTAGTTGAACATGTCCTGCTCATTGCAGTGGGTTGGACTAGATGACCTTTGAAGGTCCCTTCCAAGACAAGCTATTCTGTGATTCTATGAGGGTAAATGGAAAATAAGACAAAATGACGTGACTGCCAAAGCAATCCTTTTAGAATGACTGAACATCTTTGATAAAAGAACAAATGTTATGGACAAGGAAGAATCAGCATAGGATTTATCCTGACCTCTGTAATACACTACAAAGAAGCTTTACATAAAAACAGGATTAATGCTATAATTGTAAGAAGCAATAGTGACTGAGATTTCAACTCCTGTGTGCTAGACCTCTGCCCTAGAGTGAAGTTAGCACTGGAGTTCCTCAAAGACTGTCTTTGGGAACAATCTTATTAAACATTTTTAAAACAGCCTGACATAAAAAGTAGGAGTGATGTCAATGCCTCCTAACAATGTGTCAATACATAGAACTGAACTATGATAAAGGAAAAACTGGGTGACTTGGGAACTGGAGTAATAGAAGTGTCACGACATTCAATAATACAAAGTATAAGGTTGGGACACAGGCTCAGAGCTTAAGGCTTCTTAGCTGTGTATACCAAATTGGATTTTGATGCCCTTGAGGAGAGGATAAAATTACTTACTTTCTCAGCATGAAGAGGCATCAAAACTATATTTCATGGTGATGACAGAGGAACCAGGACAGGAACATCTTTCCTGAGAAGTTTGTGTGTTGCTAAGCTAAGCAACATCCCTACCACCAACAGATGGCTGCAGAACCACTGCCTTCTGCACAATGTCACTCTGACTCAGGGCTGGGTGCATGCATCCTGCCCAAGGAGGACAATGGAACACTGCTGGCAGAGACTGAGAGGTGAAACAGTCACATCCCAGTTCAAAAGAACCCAGATTGCCAAGATCCCACAGTTAGCTCTGTCAGTGGCCAAACAGTCCTAGAAGACAAAGTCTCCAACCTGGAGAAGTGAAGGGGAGAAAAGCCACAGCTAACTAAAAATTGACAGTCCCAGTAATACATGGCTATGAAACCTAAACCCACACAGCCCTGCTAAAAGTAGAGGCCAACTTTAAGCCCTTAAATGCATCTTCACTTCATCCATGCTGAAATAGACTTCTTTCTATTTTGCTATCCCCTTTAGCAGCTGAGTTGACAGAGCTGGGGAAGAGGTGTAGGCTGAAGGGGCTGAGTACACAGCCATCACATCAGCAGCCACATGAAATTAATCCTTGTGCTGTGTTGGCACCCTGTGCTGCTAAGAAAGGATGAGCTATGGGAGCAATTGCATACCATGATGATTTCACAGACACATTGGTCTGTCACTATACACAACTATTTGTGCCTAAATCTAGTTCTGTGACTGTTCCTTAGAAACTAATACACTGAAAACCTATTAGGGAATTAAGATCATAACATATTAGTCAATCTCAGGACAACTGAGCCACCACTGTGATGCAACTCTATGAGGAAAACATGACCTTAAATTAGAAATTATTATTAGAGTAAGAAAAGTTTTTATACTAGTTTACATTGCATTAATGAGCCCCTGTGTTTACAGCTATGCAGAGATCTAGAAAGTTATATTAAAAAAAAAAAAGGATTTAAACTGGGACAAGTGCAGGGAAATGTTACTAGGATGATCAGAGAATGGAAAAAATCCCCTGTTTTATAAGAACTCATGCCTGCATAAAGTGACGTCTCACTACTGTTTTCCCTTTACCCCCTGTTCCACCATTGTTTGTTTCTGCCCCTACATCACCTGCAACTTTCTACCAATCTAAACGGTCATGTAGCTATGCAGTGAACTATGTCAAAGAACCAATCAGTCATTCAAAATTTTTCAATCATCAGTTTCCTGATGATGTTTCTTTTTTTAGAATGTAAACCTGCATTGGCACACAGAAAATAGGGCCTGAAGCAGAGGTAAGAGTAGCAATGACAATTTATGGTGCAACTGAAGATCATTGTTCATGAATAAATACATGTTGAATCGCAACACCGAGAAGGAATATAGCTGTTTAAACATAAAGATAACACATGCTCCAAGAAAATGGTCATAAATCTGTCAGTAATCACTCCAGGCTGGAAATCAGAAGGCTTTTGACTATGACAAAGTACAGCTGCAGTTACAGGTAAAGGGACAAAAGGCTAACCAGTTTTTACAGCATAATAACTGGGTATCTACTAGCACTTTAGAAGTTCTTTTCAATATTGTATTTAAAAATTATTCCAGATTTTTTATAATAATCTATTTTATTGTGTTTGAGTATATATTATTTTTAAATATACGTCCCAGGAAGTCCAGATTGGTAAATTAATAAATAAAAAAATAGTATCACTTGTACAAAATAATATTATGACATCTGGAAACACTACTAATAGTAGTGACTAGTAAAGTTAACAGAATCTTCAGACTATCATTTCTCTAAAATTCCAAAACTACTCAGGCAGCTTTTGTCCAAAAATTAATCTCCTGTATGTGGGATGAAACTTCCAAGCATGTGCTGTACACCCTGGCATCCATGACAAAAATGGTAACCTGATTTTTAAGAGAGCATGGGTCTCAGTATCTTGTTGTTTTGAAAAGTTGCCCAACTGAGTGTAAAGCCATTGATTTGATTCCAAAAAGGAAAAGTATTCAATATAAATAACTAGTTAAAATAAAAAAGAAGAAATCACTAAAAAAAGGAAAAATAAATAAATCATCCCACCAAACAATGTAGACACAAAAATCTTTGATTCAAGTTTTGAATATGGCTAGAGCTCACCATTTTGCATAAGAAACTTGACAAACTCTGGAGTCTTGAAGCATACCAACCTGCAGCAGATCATTTCTATTTAGCTGTATATGGTAAACTCTTACTTCTAATACTGATCACTTGTACTGGAGCAGCTCCTTTGGCGGTCCATACTGAGAGCAATGAACGTGTGTTACTTAGTCTGTTTTCACATTCTTTGCAATGAAATAGTGACTTAAGGATTTATTTTTCTAACAACTTCGTGGAGATTGATTATTAGACACCAGAAAAATGTTTTGTTAACATTTTAAAGAAATTCTAACAAATTAAGTTGAGACATACAGTTTAAGGATTGGCTGAGTTTTGCTTTGGGCATAACCACACAAAATATTTTACATATCACTTGTTAAATCACATTCATGTGTGACCAAATAAGCCTGAACTATTTCTAACACATCAAAAAACACTAGCCAAGTTTTAGATTTAATATTGCTTTCTTCTGCCTGAAAGATGCCCCCCTGGTGCCTCACAGTTCTACAGTGGTACACCTGAAATAGCTACTTTAAAATGCAGCAAATAAATACACACAAAAGAGCATATGAAAAATTTGAAAAACACATGCAAAAATATATAAAAAAATGCAAAACTACAATACTATCTACAAATACAATTGCTTTTATCTTATCTTAAATCACATTATTACAGACTTCTAGACATGCTTTGACAAAAAAAATGTTAGTCTATTCTGGCATAAAGAATTGGGTGGTTTGGTTTTTTTGCAGTTCCTTCTGAAAACCACCTGAAGAGCTCAAAGTCTAAAAGGTGCTAACAGCAAAAAAACATGGATATGGCAATTAAAAACAATGAACCTAACACTATTCTTATAATCCATTTAAATCAGAACATTAGAAATGTACATTTTACAACACATTTTATGAGATGTCTCACTCTTCAGCATCATTATCACCTGCTTGATCCTCTAATACTGCCAAAAACATTTCAAAACCGATGAGAAGCCACGTTTTTGACAAAGAAAATAATGTTATACTGAGTATTTATGATATAAATGTACTCATTACTGGTTTAATTATTAATACAGCTGTTGCAATTGATTTATTAAGTCATGTTAAAGAACAACATAAAGTTTCAGCCTGCTTTTCAAATTACTGCCTTTATAGATGGGCAGATCAGTTCTTTATTGCTATTAATATTATTTTAAGAAATAATAACATACAGTTAATAAATAACATAAATCTTTTTGTGTGCTTTTATTTATCTCATCCTTTTTTGTATGCTTTATAATGTACATATTAGTCCTGTAGCACATGTGCGTATTTATACATTTATATATATAAGTAACATTTCTAGTGAGAGCTGTGATTTCATATGCTTCATTGTTAATCTTTGTTTAACACTTTATGATACAGCAATTTGAACTATTATATTGTTTACAAATAGGTTCAAAGTCTACTGGAGCTCTTGTTTGGGAGATTTTTACATAGGTTAGAAAATTCTGTTTCTATTCTTTGAAAGAGTACATACTTTGAGGGGTGCTTATGGGTGACAGACTCACATCTTGTTCAGCAATAAAAACCAAAACAAAACCCATATAATGAAAGGAACATATCCAAACATCTCTTTCCAATGCGGTCCCTCCGTACATGCATTCCTTTTGCAAAGCACCTACTTTCTCACTCATTGTTAAAATGTCACCTTCAACTCAAAGGAACACATTAAGCGTGTTTAATTTTTGGAAATACCTGCTAGGTATCAAACTGCTCCCAGCCACCTGTCATCATATAAAGGTCAGCAAGTTTGGAACCCTTGTCTCTTTGCAGAAGAGAAACGTGTAAAGTTTGACAACGCTTTTAAGCATTTTTCCACAAGATAGCCAGCAAAGCACTAGGTGATGCAAGATTTTCATGGTCCCTCCCTACCTATTTCAAAGTCTGGTAAAACTGCTACTACTTGAAGGCTTTGTTCTTATAAAGTTAACCACGCTGACATCCTGTAGGACTGTGCACTCCTGGCTCTGACTATGAGACCTGACGAGATGCATTCACAGGTCCCAGAAGAACTGGATGTAGTTGCCAAACCAGTATATATGATATTTCAGAACTCATGGCAGTGCAGGGAAGCTCCTGCTGACTGGAAAAGGGGAAATATAAACCCCATTTTTAAAAAGGGAGACAAGGAAGACCCACATCTGTCTCACCTTGGTGCCTGGCAGGATCATGAAGCAGATCCTCCTGGAAGCTATGCTAAGGCACAAGAACAAAAAGAGGGTGGTTGGTGACAGCCAACACGGCTTCACGAAGGACAAATCGTGCCTGACAAATTCGGTTGCCTTCTACAATGGGGCCATGGCACCGATGGATAAGGGAAGAGCAACTGAGTCATTTACCTGGATTTGTGCAAGGCATTTGACACTGTCCCACACAGCATCCTTGTCTCTGAACTGGAGAAGCATGGATTTAATCGATGGACCACTTGGTACATGAGGAATTGACTGGAGACTCAGAGAACTGTGGTCATTGAAATACAAATACTGTAAGCTGAGAAAACTTAGAAGGTTCTGTATTTTCATTCAACTGTGTAGCAAACCTCCCACACTATTAAAACTTGTTCGAACACTTGTATCTTCAAATTTGCATAGTGTTTTCTATGCAGCTTCCAACACTATTTTCTGAAAAAGGTGTGCATTTTTGTTGCTACATTGTTTTGCACTATTATGTCAGCTATTTTTATTATGGCAGGAAGAACATGTGTTTTTCCAATGGTATGTTGTCTTTTGCTGTTACCTAAAATACTTCTAGATATTTAGCATCAAGTTTTGCAAAGTACTGGACTGAGCATCACAACTGGAAATACTGCTGTAAAAAATTGTGAAGGTTTGTCTTTATGTTCTGAATGCTTACTTTCTAAACATCCTGATAATTCTAATGGCTTCATACTCCCACAAGCTAGTATCTCAAGATACAGTATACTTAGAGCTAAGTTCAGCTTCTACAACAGCAAATGTCAATCCATATGTCAGTCTTGACAATTTTTAATGGTTTTGATCCACTTATTGTCAGATCCAATCAGATCACCATTGTTTTTGATCTCATGTGGCTGACAGCTCATACAAGGAACAGGAAAAGTGTAAGCTCTGCCATTTTCTTGTTGCTTGCTTGTGCTCAGTAATATCTTCAATCATGGTTTCTTTGCAGGAATCATTTTAAGCCACTTGTCCATTTTGTGGAGGTTAATGTAGTTAAAACTGGATAATATAGCCTGTAAATCTACTCAAGCAAGAGCATGTTAAGACTGAGGGCACGAGCAGCAACCAGTGTATTAAATATTAGTAAAACTTTTTTTTTTTTTTAATAGAAAATAACTGGAATTGCTGATATGTGGATCATCTTGTGTGCATTCTGGTGTGCGTATATCACACTCTGGAGACCACTGCTGATAATCACTAACTAAATTATTATACCAATATAAAATTTAAATTCAAATTCTTCACATTATTTTCTTACAGCTACTGTTACAAATGAAAATGTTTTTATCGTTATCCTGCAGGCCCTGCTTTAAGTGTGAGAGTTTTCCTGTAGCACCAGTTTCCTCACAAAGCTATCAGGAGCAGTGTCAAGAGGGTATTGTTACATATTTATTTCTGGTGGCACTGTCTAATCTGGAGTTCTACTGAAAACTCACTAGGCCTCCCAGCAAGGCCTAGTAAGTGTGAACAGCTAAGGACTGACTTGTGTGCCTGAATTCTGGCATTGCCAAACCCTGAGATGCCATTCAAGTGAGCTCTCAAGTTATTTGTGATCGGTTGCAACTAATTCCTATGGCTTGTTCCTCAGACCCAGTTAATACTTGTTTAATTCTGTTTCCTGCTTCTGACTAGACTACCTGCCAGCTTGCTGCTTCTTGAAATAAACTCTTACCCTGTGCTTCAATTTAGTATACATTTTGATTCTACTCTTAATTTCACTTTTGACTTTGGCCCACCTTCACTTTGTTTCCAGCCTAGCAGCAATCACTGAGCCCAGTTGCCTATTTGTAGTATCTACCTCCAGATGACAGTAGCTTGATATTGTGTGAAAGTTGACAATATGAATCAAGAAGTGAAACTTTCACAGATACTGAACATGATTAGAAGCTGTTACTTGAAAATATCAAAACAAATTGAATTGAACACTCCCGTAGTTTTCTATATAGTTGCTGAAATGTGAGCGCCCTGGGCATCTGCAGGAAATCCAGTGTAGGTCTCTATCTACCACTACAAATGCTGTTCAACTCACATAATGTAATCATTTTGGCAGCATTAGACCTCAGACTAATCACAAAGCTTTAGTAGGTAGGATGACTTGCTTGCTATGACATTACCTAAGCTAGAGCACTGATTGTTTTCCTACAATTTCTTAAACTGGTGATTATGAACTTGAAAAATTTTAAGTGCAAAATGGAATATAATTTAAAATCAACCTTTTTGATAACTATTTCTAAAATTGATACAAGTCCTGGTACTATCATTTATCAAGCATTAAGTCTTCAAGACGTTACATTAATAAAAGTTATAAAATCTATTCCTTAATCTGCTTGAACAGACATACAAAAATAAAAGAATTACAGGCTCAAAATCTATGCTATGGCTTCCATTCAAATCTCATGTCCTTTTTCAATTTCTGGTTTCACAGCTGTAAAGGAGGCTATCTGAAAACCTGTGCAGTGATAGAAGAGCACTGAACTGAATCCTAGTAACTTGATCAAAAAATGTTCCATGAAGGATCAGAGGAGATGGGGTTTGGGATCATGCTTTCCACCTTCTAACAGGAAGAGAAAGTGAATGCCTGCAAGCTTTTGGCTTCCAAACTTAAGCAACTTTCACACCTGAAAACAGAGATAATCTTCAGCACATTCACAGCCACTTGGATTTTGCTGTACCCATGTACAAGGACTTGCATCTGAAGACACCAAGCACTGCTCATATGGAATGAAAAGACTACTTCAAGACTACCGACCCTTATACTTTGAAAATTTTTAGATGGCATTATAACTTTACAGTTCCTATTCAACATGACATTCACCTTGAGTGGAAGGTAATTTAAT
Source organism: Neopsephotus bourkii (assembly GCF_033783945.1). NCBI lineage: Eukaryota > Metazoa > Chordata > Aves > Psittaciformes > Psittacidae > Neopsephotus > Neopsephotus bourkii. The sequence continues at coordinate 1,550,671 of NW_026901618.1, forward strand.
CACACTGCACCAGATCCACAGTTGTTGGGATCTAATTCAGGTTGCATTAAAGCCATCTGAGATTATCAGACTAAACTGTGACAGTTTGTTATCATCCAAAACCTGTTCCCTCAGGTTCCTGAACAAAATCTGTCTTCTGCTCCATACCACTCTATGGTGTACTGCTTAACACAATACATCCTGCCACGGTGAATTAAGAGAGTTTTCAATCTTAAGAGTCTAAGTCAATGGAAGAATTAAGATTATTGAGCATAAATTGTTGAAGAAAATTTACTGTTAAGGGTTGCCGTGTGAATTTCTTGTTTGTGGAATCAGCAGCCTCTGATGATGAGCTTACAAAATCCTTAAGAAATCCCAGGGCCACTGAAATAAACATTTGAAACTGGTGTTTATCTTAAATCCTATTTCCAAATATAACTATATTGTAAACTGGCATAACCAACTGGAAAGTCACATTTTGCCAGGATAATTTTAGTCTTGGTTTTGTTTGATCATTTATCAAACGCTAGAGCAATGACAAGCAGTCAAAGGAGAGGATGGGGATTCCTCCTCCAGTGGCACTGCTCTTGAAAGCATTCATAAACAATTACTTCAGAATATCTGAGAGTGAAGTGGCCACATACTGTGTGAATCTCTTCAATTATAATATTACCTTGAGCAAAGTGAACTTTGACCTTTGTGCATTTTTACAGTAACAGAAATGCTGCATAGAATATAAGATGTGCATTATTCTCTAGTTAAACATAGAGAAAAGTATCAAGGAAAAGACAAAGCATAATATTTAAGCACAATTACTGATTAAGGTGCTGACTGCTAAAGACTAGACGTTAACTCTGTCATGACTACTCTACATATTTTAATTTGTGCAGCTGCAATTAAGGCAATAGTACCTGGAATAATTCCAATTGAAGATAGGAACTTGAGTTAGAATTACAAATGATGATGCACCAGTTAAGTGTGTAGAAAGACTTCAGATAACCCACCAAGTTTTTCAGGGAAATAGGCTAGAACTTTACCCTGTAAGAGTCCAACATCATCTGAAGTATAGTCAAACTGACAGTGCAATTCTATTAGCACCGCATTCAGGGATAGTAGTGTTCGTAGTAATGAATATGCATTTCTTGAAGTTTGATATTTTGAAAGCTTTGGAGAAATTAAATAGTACACATGGGTTGATGCCTTCAGGAATTCAACACACACACACAAAACCAAAAAAAAAAAATCCAAGCAACAAACCCAACAAAATTCCCATGTACCTACCTATCTACAAAAGCCTTCCTTTTTTACTCAGATTATTTGCTGGCTGACAGTTTTGCACTGTGTGTGCAGAAGACTGAAGTTCTAAGACCACAGTGGTAGAAAATCTTGGGTTAAGCGGTGCCATTTTTCCTTTCCAAAGAACTTGCAACTTCTTAGAATAATTTTCCTATTCTCTTGCTTTTTCTTACCACTGAGTTGTGTAACTGGGGCAGATAATGTCAAGGCTGAGGAGACATGCATAGTAATAGTGCAAAGACTGTACCAGATGACTTTTAGGATGCAGAGCTGGAATGTATGGTGCTAGTACAGAGAAAATGGATCTGTGCAGGGCTGCTGAATCACTGCTTTGAAGAACCACCATTCTTCAGAGATCCCTCAGCTGATGTGAATACTAAATCACAGCTTACTGAAGAGAATTAATGTAGACGGAAAGACTATTACTTCCACTTGAATTCCCTGAAGAACTCTGCAAGTATCTGGACAAAGAAATCAGGTTAGTATAATATCTTGGATTTCCAAAAGTCACTTAGTTCGTTACCACAATTTCTGAAGGGAAGTAAGAATGCCATGGAATATGGCTAAGTCAATGAAAAAAAAAAGAAAAAGGGATATATGATCTGTTTTCTCAGTAATGGTGTTTCACTAATGGAATCCCAAAATGGTCTCTGCTTAGCCTCTGCTGTGCAACATGTTCATAAATTACCTGGAAAAGGATGTAAACACTGAGATGAATCTCTAAGTACCCTCCAATGATGATACTAACTTGTTTCAGAAAGATGAAAAGCACAGGGACAAGGAACTGAAAAAAACCCCAACCAACCAAAAAACCCAAAGCCACCCCCACCTCCCCCCCCAGCTCGCTAGTCTTGACTGGGCAATAAAATGGCAGATGAAATCCAGCACAAATTAAAACCAAGAAATGATGAATATGTGTGAAAGAAATCTTAACTTTACAAATATGACAGGTTCCAATTAGAAAATTGACATGTAAATGTGACCTTGATGTTATGACAGATCTGTGAAAACACTGGTTCAATGCTCAGTAGCATTCAAAAAATTAAGTCAAGCATTAGGATTACGATGGAACAGAGGAAAATATCACCATGCCACTGTGATTCTTACAGGCTACATGCATTTTAGTTCCACAATCACAAGAACGTAGAACAACAACAACAAAAAAAGACAAAAACAAGTAACAAGGAATCATAGTATAGGGTGACTTTTGAGTATCACTATGTAAGGTAAAATATTTTAGTTTAGGAAAGGTATGGCTGACAAAGTGGTAAAATGGAGAATCACTAAATCTTGATTGGCATAAAGAAAGTGAATAAGGACTGATTTCCATTCTCTTTCCTATCATGAGAAGTACATGTTTAGTACACCTCTGGTGCACTGTAGACTCTAAAATAACAAAAGAAGATACTTTTTAGAATACGTAGTTACACAGAAGAGCTCCTTGCTACATCACATACAGGTTTATATGGGTCCAAAAGCAACTGAATTTCTGGAAAGGAAAAGCAAAAACCAGCAAGAATTTTGCTTGTAAAGCAAGGTTCTGGCAGCTACAAACTGTTGGGAGGCTAGGGAAGCCTCCTTGAGAAGCTGGCATTGTTTATACACTTTTTGCTGGGCATTCTGCAATGACTGATCAAAGTAGTTCACCAACAGTCTGACTTTACTGGAACTATTCTTATGTTATAATTTCACATTATATGCACTTTACCATTTCACCAAATCCTCTTTCAGAAAGAGAACCTATCAAGTTATTAGGAGGAAGAATATGAAAACAGGAAAAATGAATATTTTGGAATAAGGAAATTAAAAGATCATATATTATGCAAGATTAAGAAAGAAAAAACAAAACAAACAAACAAAAAGCCCAACAACAAATCACAAAAGAGTGCTATATAGGAGTACCAAGTATGAAACAGGCTACGTGTTCCAGAGGTGACAAAATAAACTAACAGTAGAAAAGAACCACCAGGAGAGGTGGATCAGGTTTTTTTCCAGCAGTAATGGTTTAGAAATAGAATTCTGTATTCAGAAAAATAATTCTGGCCTGCAGACTAATGAAAGGCCTCTGAACAGCTAAAATATTAACAGGAATATTAGCAAGGTGACAGCACTTTCAGATATTTGCCACAACCAAGAAAGAATTCAGAGGCTACTGGAATTCCTGGGAGTTTGGGTTTTTTTGGTTTGTCTTGGTTTTCCTTGCTTGGGTGGTTTTAAATTCTTACTTAATTACATTTCCTGTTTAACTATGTCTTTACAAAACCAAACATCTGCAACAACAGCAAAATGGAAAAGCTATTACTTAAAAGATAAAGTAAAGTAGTAAAGTTGAGAAGAAAGCCTGAATGAATGTTTATGACAAAACAGAAGTATTTTGACTACCAAGTTAGCAATTGGAGAGCAAATGATAAAGGCAGCTGAAGGCATAATTATTTGCCATTAAGAAACTAGCACTTTTCCAAAGACAGTTTTCGAGTCCGGGAGGGGGGAGGGGGGTGGTGTGTGCAATCCTTGCTTTTGTATAAAGCAAGCAATCCGTGGTGTTAAGCCATGTTATACATTCACAGATATGTGTGTGACATCTAGTGATCACACTAAGGAAGTGCATTAAAAAAATACCGTAGAGCATCTTTAGTTTTACTTCGGGTATTAGAAGCAGAGACCCTCAGGTCATGATCAGTGCTCGGTAGCAGGTGGGATAAAATCAGGAGTATACACTACTTATACTCTTTATATATACATGGTTATTTTCCTAAACCTTAAGAAGAGGGCTTATTAAGAGGGTGAGGTAGATGTCAGGTTTTAAAGTGTCAAGTTCTGACAATGAAAGAAAAAATAGTTGTCTCACATGCTCTTCTATTATTAAAGTTGATGTGCTTTCATTAACACTATTAAATATAACTTCAATAACTGAGGAAAAGAGACTAAATGTTGAGCTTAATCTGAACCCAAAAATCACAGCCCACCTCAGCTGTGAATGGAATTGGATTTGAGTTACAATGCATATGTCTGTGGTATGGTTCTAGTAGACACAAGGACCCGTGAAATCTTAATTGTCTGCATTTCCAACACTTCTAGTTAAAAATAAACTGCTTAATTATCTTTCCCTCCAGGTTAATACAGTATATTTAAAATAAGTAATGCACATTAATGGGACTAATGGCATAAATTCATTTTTCATACTCTTAAGAATAAATGAAGTGCATAAATGTACCTAATGCATACTCATACCTGAGATGCCTCTGTCTAAAGATTTCAGAAGAAATTCATGTGTCTTTATCCAAAGATTTATTTGCAAAGTGAGGAACTTTATGAAACAAGCAAGTGGAAAAACTACTAGACTTTTGCAATTACAGTTATTTGCTGTCTACTCTATTTTAAGTGGTAAATACTCCTCTGAGAAGAGCAGAATCTTGCCTTTTAGGACCAGCCAATATTACACTAGCTTTGACCATGACAGCTTTAAAAATGTTCATATATGTCAAGAGGTTAATAGTGTTGCGAATTACATTAGTCAACCTTTTTTAAGTGACTTACAAGAATGTAATATTAACTAAATAAAAGGTCCATGTGTAATGCTCCTTTGGTATTTAGGTTGCAAGTCTGCTTTCCTAGATGAGAATGAAATATTTTCTAGTAGAATATGTGAGGATTAAAGGTTCCTATTCCTATTCCTATTCCTAGAACAATAATGCTATCTTCAGCAACATAGGCAAAGTGTGTTATGATTCTGCTAATTTTCAGCAATAGGATGAGATCATGTAACAGAATGACTTTTATTACAAGGACTGAAGTATTACTAAGACCTTTCAGAAGATTCCTAGTCAAGGCACAAAGTAAGCTCAGACGGAAGACAGAAGTACTCACATAAGAGTCTCAGAAAAATGAGAAATATCAACGCAAGAAATAAACAATGTGACTAGATACAGAATGAGAGAGACTACATTTTTTCAGCGGAGGGCCACAGGGAGGAACAGGGGTCTGGAGCATCCCTCTCATGAGGGCAGGTTGCAGGGGCTGGGCCTGTTTAGTCTGAAGAAGAGCAGACTGAAAGGGGATCTCATTAATGCATGTAAATATCTCAAAGGAAGTTTCCAGGAGGATGGTGACAGGCTTCAGTGGTGCCCAGTGACAGGATGAGGAGCAGTGGTCTTAAACTAAAACACCAGAAGTCTCAGCTCAACATGAGGAAGAAATACTCTACACTGAGGGTGGCAGAGCACTGGAACAGGCTGCCCAGGGGTTTGTGGAGTCTCCCTCTCTGGAGACCAAAACCAGCTTGGTTGCGTTCCTCCTCTGGATGGCCCTGCTTTGGTAGAGGGGTTGGACGGGATGATCTCCAGAGGTCCCTTCCAACCCCAATGATTCTATGATTCGCTTAAAAGTATTTTCTCCAAAGCATAATGCTGTACAGCATAACTTCCAGACAGCATCTTATGTACAAAGTCAGTTATACTCAGCGTTGCATGAACTAAGCCACGACATAAAGCTTTTCTGAATTAGATATATGGAAAGAAGATGTTGGTGAGAGAGTGAGAAAGTATCTATACCACTACTGTCACATCTGACTAGAAGAAGCCATTATGATACAATGCAATTCACAGTGTCATCTGTCTGATTACTAGTGGAATTGACAGAAATTTGCAAAAATAAATCCAGCACAAAACTATTTATGGTCAAATTTCCTTGGACTTATATTTGACAACAAAAACTGAGAATACTTCCTATCCACTAGGTCATAAATTATCTACAGGTAAATCATTGCACTTTCTAAACAGCAAGCCTAGTGCAAGGCCATGACCTAACCCATGCTTGCACAATCTTGAGACTTGCAGTTGAATCCTGCTGGTAGTTTTACATCCACTTGGCAAAGCTAGCATCAGATGTGCTTGAAAATCTAGATACCAATCTCAAAGAGCTACCAGAATGCAAATAAATATCTCCTTTATGTTCATTAAAATACAGATTTCTTACTGGTGTTAGCTGCAAAGATGCACCTCTTGCTCAGTTTTGAGGGGAGGAAAGAAGGAGAAAGGTCAGAGTCCTGGAACACCTACAGAAAGCTGTATCACCCACCCTATCCCTCTCAGTCAGAGACAGCCTCTCCAACAGGGAAATCAGATGTGTCTAATGACCAGAACAGGTGGAGATAAAAATTAAAGTCCTGAAGCATATATTATCTTGGAATTCTCACTAGCAGGTGGTTCTGAGAAATTCTGGAGGAATGCTCCGTGAACCTCATGTATAGTACCCATTCAGAGTTAATTTTGCTGCCAGTCAGTGCTGTAGGTAATCAGCTTCTCAGGTATTAGGAAAAGGTCTAAGAAAGAAGTCAAAAGGACTATTAATCTCAGGTGCAATCTAGTTCCTCTTGCAGAGTGGCTTAGCAAGCTTCCTCACAATCTTAACTGTGAGATATGCTTCATCCAAAGGCAAGAACACAGTAACTTTCAGAAAGATATTTTTTCCTTTACAAGAATGTTCATTCTTGATGACAAAAATTCTTGATTGAGAAAAACAATGGAAGTGTCTGAAAATAACAGAAATGTGTGTATTAAGAAATATATGAATGCGTTGGGTGAATTAAGCAGAAGTAGCACCAGGCACCTGGCAAATACTTTCGGTCAAGCATAAAGGCCAAAGGTTCAGCTTGTCTCCACACAATTTAAAAAAAGCTATTTCAGCCAATACAAGACAAACTGGAAACCATTTCAATTGTCATCACTGCTTGACAATTTTGTTTGCTTTCTACACCTTAACTTTTTAATGATCTCTTGGAGGTTCTAAAAATCAATGACATGCTCTCTCTCCTAAATAAACCACTCAAACAATCCTTGGAGACATGAGACGACAGATGACTTTTTGTGGTGGGTTGACCCAAGCTGGATGCCAGGTGCCCACCAAACCCACTCTATCAGTCTCCCTGCTCAGCTGGACAGGGAGAGAGAAATATGGTAAAATGGTCAATATATGGAGAAGGAGGTCAGTCAGCAATTACCATCGTGGGCAAAACAGACTTAACTTGGGGAAATAAAATTATTACCAATTAAATGAGAGTAGGGTAATGAGAAACAAAACCAAATCTTAAAAAAAACATTTCCCCCACCCCTCCCTTCTTCCTGATTAACTTTGTTCCAAATTTTCTCTACCTCCTCCCTGTACTGAACAGCACTGAGTGCACTGACATCACACATCCCTGCCTCTCCTTCCTCCTCACACTGATCCCCTGCTCCAATATGGGGTCCTGCCTACGTGAGAAAGTTCTCCACAAGCTTCTCCAGTGTGAGTCCTTCCTACAGGCTGCAGCTCTTCATGAACTGCTCCAGTGCAGCTTCCTTCCACAGGGTGCAGTCCTTCCAGAACAGGCAGCTCCAGCAAGGACTGGCAGCACAGATCCTGTCATCAAACCTGCTCCACTCTCCACAGGGCCACAAGTCTTCCCACAAGCCTGCTCCAGAATGGGCTCTCCACAGGGTTACAGCCTCCTTTAAGCATCCCCCTGCTCTGGTATGGGGTCCTCCATGGGCTGCAGGTGGGTATCTGCTTCACCATGGACCTCCATGGGCTGAAGAGGCACAGCCTGCCTCACCATAGTCTGCACCACAGTCTGCAGGGGATATGTTATCCCAGAGGCACTATCAAAGTCGATAAAAGGTTTGGCCTTGGTCAGTGGCAGGTCCATCTTGAAGCCAAGTGGCATTGGCTCTACAAGACATCAGGGAAGCTTCCAGCACTTCCAGGAGCTTCTCACAGTAGCCAATCCTGTAGCCCCCACCTCCCAAACCCTACCACACAAACCCACTACCCCTTTTGTGATTTTTTCCTCTTAGAATGATAGTCTAAAAACTAATCAAAACCAACAAAGACATTCATACTTAGGTTGGTGATTTTACACATAAATAAGTTTGCAGAGAACCAAGACTCCTTTCTGCACAAAAGTATTACATCTATAAGAATTAGTTTTATTTATTTAAAAGCAATTTCCTTTTAATTTCAACATTCAAAATTCCAATTTATTGGTATGCTTGTATGCACAGGTATATATTTACAGATATAAAGCTGTGATGTGCCTGAATGCTCAAAAATGACAGTACTTTTACAGTTTCTGGCCCAAATGAGTGAATATTGAGAGTTACAGACTCCTGTGTAAATACACATCAGTATAAAATACACTATCAGTATAAAATAATCACTGGCTATGGGTAACACAGCAAGTAGCATGCAATGCATTATTGATTTATTGAATATTAAAGACACCTGAAAAATGGTTCATATAATGTCAAACAAAAAAGATGGCACTTCTGAGTTATCTGTTTTGCATTGCTGTAAGTGGGATGTAAGTAGTATCTTCCAGAAAAACACGTATGCTGCTGAGGAGCAAGTGCTGATGCACTCGATAACAGAAGGAAAAGAGGATTATAGTTGATGACAGCACACAGAACATACTCTCTTAAAATATCTACAAGCTATTTTACATTCAGAATTCCAAAATAAATAAGACAGATTTCACACTTGATTTGTTCTGGCACAAATCTGGATAAACTAGAGTGCAGGGCTACTCAACATGAAGTTATTAAAAGAAAAATTATATCCACAGTCTAGTCTCTGGCAAGCACTCAAAAGCAGTCAAAGCAACAGTCATGAGATAGCTTTAGTTTATGGTAAATGTCTGACATTTTCATTAGTATACACTAGCAAGAAATGCATACTGATGTGCCAAAGTCTATAAAAAGTAAAAATGAACACACATCCTCCCCAAAAAATTACAAGTAACTTAGAAAGTGCTCTTCCTTTCTCATATTAGTTGTAAGCTCCTATGAAGTTGCCAGCAAGTGCTAGTGGAAAAATATTGGGGGGGGGATGGGAAATGGAAAGTTATATACGTAAGAACTGCTAAATCAGACGAAAGGGTAGTACAGTACTTCAGAGCAGAAAAAGGAAATACTATTTAGGGAGGACGCACATGTCCAGCCCATTTCTCCCACCACACTCCCACAGCACCTACAAATGTTGGATTAGGGATGCTAGAAAGCACTTACTTGCCCACTCTTTTTCTTAATAAATCATGCTTTTGTTTATGACAGTTCATTTTTGACTCTACAGTCTCCAGTAAACCCCAAAAGTTCCATGCCCACTGCATAAAGCAGCACCTTGCTTTTATCTGTTACCAACTCACCTCCTACTACCTTAGCTGAGTGCCATCTAGTCTTAGTACTGTGAGATTTGGCAAGTAAAGAGTTCCCCTTTCCTGTTTCTTCCTGCTTCACAATCATAGAAACTTCAATTGTATTTCTACACCTTCTTTTTTTGAAATGGAACCTACAGGTTTGGTTACACTACTTGTTTGGCACAGAACTGCTGTAGATACACACATGGTCTAACTGAAAGTATATGCAACTTTCATTTTTAAATATCCTTTATATCTAAATTTTACTTTTGAATAGAAACTTTTAATCCACTTCTAAAATACGGGTTAACTTCTCAACTTCTGATTCAACAGTAAAAACATCACCAAATTCTCTAAATTACTATCACATTGTTCATCTGTTAATCCCTGTATAATATGCAAAATCTATTTCCAATTGCCTTTAAGCATGAATATATACAGTAACCCATAATTAAAAATATCAGTAATGTGTGTATAATGTAAGTATTTTTCCAACCTTAAAGGAGTTCGGATAACTGTTCATATGTTTTGCTGCAACCATGACTAACCAGGAATTCAACATGATAGCTTTAAACAAAGCCATCTAAATTATACATCATGCACTGACTGTTAACAGCTTTGGAACAAAGTATATAAGGCCACCCTAAAAAGAAAATATGCCTTCTCTGGTAGACTATTTGGGAGATGATTAAATGTCTCTGTTACCATCAACTACTGCATGGAATGGGCTTCATCTGAACTTTGTGACAAACCTCCGTATCAACAGAGCAAGTCCAATCTGACACATTTAATAAATTATAGTCCTGTAGCAGCAGGACACACTAGCTGTTCATTTTTTGACTTTATAGATTTGCCTGTTATAATTTTAAAAATACAGACATAAAATTCAGAAGATCCTTCAAAAACAAGTTTCCAATTGTGATTGTCTTTATAGGTATAGATATTCAGAAGCTTTTACCATGGATTTGAAATACCAAGCAATACTAAAATCTAGTAGTACTAAGACACAAATATCACAGTTGTGCAATTTCACTCAATTAGGTGTCATCTTTATAACATCTGACCCCAAAATAAATACTGGTTTTAAAGCTTCAATGAAAAGAACTTCCACTGGAATAGCAAGCAAGATCCGTGTTTTGTCATTTCTACATTCTTAAAATTGTTATAAAAGCAAAATTCACCATGGGAATTAGAAAGCTTTCCTGTTCCACAGCAAAGGTCTATGCATCCTGTCAGTGCTACAGTTGATAAGCAAGAGCTCACCTTTGCTCCAAGAAGCTCTTTAGAATGAATGTAAACAGGCTTGGAAGCTGTAACCCAGGGCATATGACTGCTTGTGAGCACTATAAAAAACAGTGCTGTAGGTGCTGCATAAGAGAGGGTGGTGCTTGGTGTGAGGTTCTCCAGAGAAATGAACAGCTCATCTATTAGACAGCATCAGACTAAGGTTTGGAAGAGCTAGACATATTCATCTGTGGGAAAGATAATGGTATGGTTTCTAAAAAAATAAAATTAATAGAAAGCTCCAAGGAATAGAAAGCATTGGAAAATGCAGGGGTGGGGAGGTCAGGTCTGATATTGATCTGTTTGGATGGATAAGATTAGCTTGCATGTTTCTATTGGTTCTGTAGACCTAAACCCAAGTCTTAGATCATGATAAAAGCAATCTTTGCTCAAAGTCAACTGGTAAGAAAAACTGAAAATCTCTAACAGACTACTTACAAAACATCGGTCAGTAAAGTAGGTATCAACAGGAACATGAAGTACAATCTCGTTCAAAAATATCACTGGTGCTGAAAATCAGATAGAAATCATTTTATCTCAATAACCAAGCATAAATTCAACAGTTTTTAAGTGGGTTTTTTAGAACTCATTTTTATTTTTTATACTAAAGCACGCTCGATAAAAAGAGCACACCTGAGCTATTTCTGCAGATAATATGAAGTATTTCTATATTAATAAATATATAATATATATTATTTATATATTATTATCAATATTATTACATCCATTATGTATATAATCATGTAATAATTATGTAAATATTATATATTATTGTAATATATACTTATATATTATATATTATTTGTATACTTGTATATATATCTTTATATATATGTAAGGAAGTATATGCCTTCTCCTGGAAGGCATGCTACGGCACATGAAAATCATCAAGGTGCTTGGTGACAGCCAGCATGGCTTCACTAAGGGGAAATCCTGCCTGTCCTGGGTTCAGCAGTAGTAGTCATTTTTCTCTTTCTTGGTAGTTGGTGCAGTGCTGTGCTTTGACTTTTGGGCTGGGAACAGAGCTGATAATAATGATGTTTTGGTTTGGCCAAGGACTTTGTGAGCCTCATGCTCTGCCAGGGAGGAAGAGAAGCCGGGAGGAACCAGAGACAGGACACCTGACCCAAACTGACCAAAGAAGTATTCCATACCACAGCATGTCATGCCCAGGGGGTAACTGGGAGTTACCCGGAAGGGCTAGGTGGACTGCAGGGTTGGAGGAGGTATCGGTTGGTGCTTGGTCGGGCTGGGGGGGCAACTTATCGGTTGCCTGGTATTCTCTTTCCTTGTTATTTCCTTTATCATTACTATTATTGGTGGTAGCAGTAGTGATTTGTGTTATACCTTAGTTACTAAACTGTTCTTATCTCAACCCGTGGGAGTTGCATTTCTTTTCGATTCTCCTCTCTGTACCCCCAGGAGTAGGGGGAGGGCAAGAAGGGGGGGAGTGAGTGAATGAGCTGTCTGGCTGGGTTTAAACCACGACACTGCCTGACCAATTTGGTGGCCTTCTATGATGGGGCTACGGAACTGATGGACAGGGGTCGAGCAGTTGATGTCATCTACCTGGATTTGTGCAAAGCATTCGACACTGTCTCACATGACATCCTTGTCTCTAAATTGGACAGACATCAATTTGATAGGTGGACCACTCGGTGGATAAAGAACTGGATGGATGGCAGCATGTAAAGTGTTGTGATCAATGACTCAATGTCCGGCTAGAGACTAATGAGTGGTGTCTTTCAGGGATCGGTGTTGGGACCGGTCTTGTTCAACATCTTTGTCGCTGACATGGACAGTGGGATTGAGTGCGCCCTCAGCAAGTTTGCCGATGACACCAAGCTGTGTGGTTCGGTTGATACACTGGAGGGAAGGAATGCCATTCAGAGGGACTGGACACGCTTGTGAGGTGGGCTGATGCCAACCTCATGAAGTTTAACCATGCCAAGTGCAAGGTCCTACACCTGGGTCAGAGCAATCCCACGCACAGCTACAGGTTGGGCAGAGAAGAGATTCAGAGCAGCCCTGCGGAGAAAGATTTAGGGGTGTTGGTCGGTGAGAAACTGAACATGAGTCAGCTTCAGTGTGCGCTCGCAGCCCAGAAAGCCAACCGTATCCTGGCCTGCATCAAAAGGAGCATGACCAGCAGGTCCAAGGAGGTGATCCTGCCCCTCTACTCTGCTCTCATGAGACCTCACTTGGAGCATTGCGTGCAGTTCTGGTGTCCTCAACATAAAAAGGACATGGAACTGTTGGAACAAGTCCAGAGGAGGGCCACAAAGATGGTCAGGGGACTGGAGCACCTCCTGTATGAAGATAAGCTGAGAAAGTTGGGGCTGTTCAGCCTGGAGAAGAGAAGGCTGCATGGAGACCTCATAGCAGCCTTCCAGTATCTGAAGGTGGCCTATAGGGATGCTGGGGAGGGACTCTTCATTAGGGGCTGTAGTGATAGGACAAGGGGTAATGGGTTAAAATTTAAATGAGGGAAGTTTAGATTGCATATAATGAAGAAGTTCTTTCCTGTTAGGGTGGTGAGGCACTGGAATGGGTTGCCACTGGAGATGGATAATGCTCCATCCCTGGCAGTGTTCAAGGCCAGGTTGGACAGAGCCTTGGGTGACATGGTGTCGTGGTTTAACCCACCCAGACAGCTTGTCCACTCACTCCCCCTGCCCCTTCTTGCCCTCCCCTATTCTCGGAGGGATGGAGAGGAGAATCAAAAAGAATGCAACTCCCACAGGTTGAGATAAGAACAGTTTAGTAACTAAGGTATAACACAAATCACTACTGCTACCACCAATAATAGTAATGATAAAGGAAATAACAAGGAAAGAGAATACAATACCTCATCACCAGGCGACCGATAACTTGCCCCCCCAGCCCGACCAAGCACCGACCGATACCTCCTCCAACCTTGCAGTCCCCCTGCCCTTCTTCCGGGTCACTTCCAGTTACCCCCTGGGCATGACGTGCTGTGGTATGGAATACCTCTTTGGTCAGTTTGGGTCGGGTGTCCTGTCTCTGCTTCCTCCTGGCTTCCCTCCTCCCTGGCAGAGCATGAGGCCCACAAAGTCCTTGGCCAAACCAAAACATCATTTTTATCAGCTCTGTTCCCAGCTGAAAGTCAAAACACAGCACTGCACCAGCTACCAAGTAGGAGAAAAATGACTGCTACTGCTAAACGCAGGACACATGGTTTAGTGTGAGATGTCCCTGTCCACAGCAGGGGGTTGGAACTAGATGATCTTAAGGTCCTTTCCAACCCTAACTATTCTATGATTCTATGGTTCTGTGATTCTATGTCACAAGAAAGGAGAACCAAAAAGTTAAGATTATAACACCTACAATCTTATCTTGACTATCTGCACACTTTTCCCAGAACTACTTCCTGGAGAAAGCTCTGGACATGTGCATGTACTTCCACTTCTATGGAGCTTGTCAAATACTTGTTAAATCATGGATGAGTATCCACGCTGCAATACCATGGCTAATTTGTATACATTTATACTGCATAATCACTTGAAAACAGTCTCTGTTTTAATTTTTCATTTTCGCTCTGAAGCCTCACTTTAGCTAGATAAAATTTTGATTTTTTTCAGCCATAAGAAAGTAATTTATTTTTGTTAATAAAAAAGAAGTGTCAAACTATTTATTCTAAATTGAAAAAAAACACCCCAAAGTTATAAAAACTTGTACAGCAGATTTTGTTTTTCAAGGAAGATTTACTTATTAGTAAAGTTATATTTAATTCTGTTTATGATCTAAAAGTAATATCTTGTAACAAAATCATTTTATCTTAACACTCACCAAGGATACCAACAAACTGTCAGCAGTGGATACGTAACAGGTTACTTCAGCTACTTACTTCTCTATAAACTACTGAAGAAGAAAGAAGAAAAAAAAAAGGCAGAGAAATGTCATGGAGAAACAGTCAGATTGTGTAAAGCATATGTCAATACAGTCTCTTGAGAACTCCATTTCTCCATACTTCTTACATCCAAATGAATATCAGCTATTTAACATGCATAATTAATTATATGCACATTAATGACATCACAAACATAAAAAATCATAATGTAACCTCCTATTTTCACTCATTTTGTAATGTACAAAACTAGCTGTTTTATCACAGAAGCATGACTATACGTTAACACATTCTTTTGCTTTTTATTTTGTTAAACCACAATATTGCACAAAGAGAGGAAGGGAGTCCTCTTAAAAATTACTTACTATGATGCTTGAAAATGAAATCAAGTACGGCAGCAAAGAGCTTTGTCCACATTACCAAATCACTGCATTGATTAGAGAGCATATTAGGGCAGATCTTAAACTCAGGACTGTTTTAAGTGGTCTAAGTACAGAATATGATATTGTTGGTACACATATGCAAGGAAAAAAATTAAGTATAAATCAGCAATGTATACTGACATCAGGATGACGTGCCTGGTCCAGACTCTATTCTTTTTCTACCAGATGCATTCAAGACTATCAAGAAAGACATTCAGAAATGCATTCTCATACAAAAGCCCAGTTGAAGAAAAAAGAAGAAAAAGATGAGAAGTGCAAAGAACATGGAGCCTATCTTCATGACAGAATACCTAACTATACTGCTCACTTTTCTCATGGTTCAAAAAGCCCACAGGAAAACACTGCTTTTCTTTGGAATACATCAGTCTATCCTGAACTGTGATCACTCTTCCAGAATTAACAAAATTAAATCTATTTCTTGACCTTCTGGATCACGCTGCAGATCCATCCATCAAGGAGCAGACTGGGACATCTCTATAAATTTATTTTCACACTTACCAACTTACAGTTTTGAAACTGTCTTAGATCTTGAGTTGTTCAGCAGTATTTAATGGTATAAAACAGAAGTGGAAAATTATGCCAAACAACCTTCCTGGTTCATGAAAGATATCTACCCTTAGCTACTGCTAAGGGGAAGATGTTTATGTTATTAACAGAAGGCCCTGAGAAAGTCCTTACATTTTCCTGAGATGAGAAGTCACAATTTCGTTGAATCAGCTATTTAAAACATTGAAACTATTGAAAAAGAGTTCCACTGGTCAGAGAAGACTTGAGAATATAAAGCATTTACAGCGTGTATGCTTATCACTGACCTCAAATCTTATTAAGGCAGTCTCTAATTAGCATAACCATCTCAGCAGAAAAGGATTAATTCTTCTTATAGTACCAAATCAGCTATTTATCACATTATCACTTAATAACTTCTGAGAATAAGGAGTTCAAACATTTCCTTCATATAGTCTTCCTTGCACAAAATACCTCTTTCACCCACCAAAAAACAAGCACAAAAAGAAACCACAAGAAACAAACAAACCAACCCTCAAAAGCCCCAACCAACTAATGAAACAAAACCACCCCTAAACAAAGCACAAATTTCCTTTCCCTGTGCTTTTAAAATGTATTTCACTAAAATTTGTACAAGAAATCAAGCAAGAAAGTCCCAAATAGTGGGAAAGCCTGTATTTGAGCAAATTGTGAGGACCTTCACCTACAATAGCGGCTAAATTTCCAATTTTAAATACTCGTAAGTGAAAGATGAGCAGTTTGGGATTAACAATGATATAAAAATGTAAAAGCTTAGTCAGAAAAGGGTAATGGAATTTTAACTGCTTTTATCGCATTAGCATATGGAAGTTCAAAGTTGTTGCAGCTAATGAGAATGCATTAGTGAGCTCAGATCCAGACTCTGTTCTCTTTGCTTAGCTGAAATACTGCCCTGACAGTCAACAGGTGCCTCTGGCTCAGGTACCTTGTTTGTATTGTGCTGCTAAAGAGTAACAAAATACTACACACCAGCTAGTTCAGAGCATTCCACAAGTGAAGATTGCACTTACGGCTCAAGATGGTAGTTTTCAAATTCAGACAACATTTTCAGAGAGCTACAAGTTCTAGACATTTCTACCTTGTATTTTTACACTTTAACAGCATAACAGTTTGTTACTGGGAATAACAATAATACTTATACAATGTAAATACTTACTATAAGAAGGTTTATGAATAAGATGATGCAAGATGCTAGGTTACTTACCTGTAAATCATTAACCTATATGGGAATTTAAATGAAGAATACAGTAAAAATATTTCTCAAGGAAAAGAGACATTAGCCATTAAAATTCTGACCATTGAATCAAGTGAACAAGAACAAGTTGCTATGGGAAGCTTTCATAGCACACTGGAATTTTCTAAGAGTACCATTAGTTCCTACCACCTTCTACTGCTGTAATCCTTGAAGGCAACTGCAAACAGAGCATGACTTCAATTTAGGAGACATCTGACAGACAAATTAAGCCAGAGCTAACTACTACCTTGATAATAAAAATATTACTTACTCAGCTTATGAATTTTGTGATACTAATAGTTACATGTGTTTCTTTATCATACTGAAAAGATCTGTGTTTCCCCTCGCCAATTTGTGTCATGCTCTAATGGTACTGCAGAAGAAAATTTGAATGCATACATGAAACAGGTAAGAAAAAAAAGTAAAAATAGCTCAATAAATAATGTGTAATTAACTTGATTCCATGTGTCAAAACTCAGGTAATACTCTAAGCTTTCTCTCCCCATCCCTGATTCCTTTCTAACCCAAACCCCATTCCCCTAAAAACTGTAATAAAAGGTTGTAAAAATACCATACATGGAATGGCAATGCTGTAGTGCCTTGAAGTTTATGCATTTTGTTGACTACATTCTCTTTCAGAACAGTGTTCCATTCATAAAAATGGCTATTCTGAAGCACAGTGTTTGCCACCAAATTAGTTCTGGCCAGACCTCTTTCTGTTCCCTTTCTTTTTCTCATTCACCCGCATATTCAGTCTCCTCGCAACATCAAACAAAATAAAAATATGACTTCTAAGAATCTTTTCAAGTCATTCGTAAAACTGAACAAAGCTTCAAACAAGTGGCTCTTTCTTTGGATGCATAGAATAAGCCCTACAGATATATTTCAAGTACACAAAAAGAAAAGTTTCCCAAACGCAAATAGAGGCTAACTTTTGTTTTAAATCTCAAAACCAGAGAAAGGACAAACTAGAAATGTCTGCAAAATATATTCATTTAAGCACAAACAACAGATGTTCCAATTTTAATGCAAACAATAAAAACACAAACCAATATAGTATTTCTATAAATATATATTATTTATATGTTATATATATTATAGAAATATATCTATCTAAATCTATAGGCATTAAGGGGACAATAAAAGAAACTTAGCTGAATTCAGTAGGCTTGTCATTGATTTTTACAATAAAAATACAAACCAATATAGTATTTCTATAAATATATATTATTTATATATGTTATATATATTATAGAAATATATTTATCTAAATCTATAGGCATTAAGGGGACAATAAAAGAAACTTAGCTGAATTCAGTAGGTTTGTCATTGATTTTTACAACCAAAAAACCCCAACTACTTAAGCTATAGATGATGAAGTTCAAACATCAATGTTTTACACTCTTAGCCTTTTTAAAGTACTTTCTTCCTAGGGCCTTAATTTTTCGTCTTCCAAAGCATCTGTTCTCTGCAAGGGTTCCCCGTTTGAACTAACACGGGTCCTGCGACATTAGAACTAAGAAAGACACATGTATCTGTGGTGATTAAAAGCACCCTTCAGCCCCGCGAGCCCCTGAGGAGCTTACTCTCACGGCTTGTACATTTCTAGCAGGGCTTTTCAGACAGAAGAAGGGGGTAACCGCCTACCGCTAACTCCCGCTCGGCTCCGGGCACCGCTAACCTGCGCCGCCCGCTCTCCTCTCGGCGCAACCATCAGCGCCAGTGAGCATGCCGGCCCCGCCGCCGCCGCCGCCACCTCAGCGAGGGCAGCACCGCCTCAGGGGAGGAGGCTACTCCCGCCCGGGCCTCGCACCCCTCACTGGCTTTCCCGCCAAACGCCGCCCCTGCAAGGCTGCGCTCGTCGTTCGGTGTTGACGGCTGAAGGAGCCAGGCTGCGCCTCCCCGTTGTGAGGGGAACAAGCGGCGGCAGGGACGTGCCCGGACCGGCTGTTGATGCCGGTGGCAGTCCCGGAGATTGTCAGCTCTTGAACCTCTTGAGCTTCACCTTCGCTGCCAGTTGGGTAAGGCAGTTGTTACATAGAAACATGTCTTCAGACCCTCTTCCACTGGCCCCCGAGTCAGCAAGGCCTGCCTAGCAAAACCCAGTTTTACGCCTCTTCCTCAAATCCTTCCTTCCCAAGCCTTTAGAAATCATTCTCGCAGTTTATTTGCTACTGCAATAGGAATAAAAATGCTCATACGTACTATGAAGTTCAAAAGAAAGATGTTCTCTTTTGCCACAATGTCTGTATGGTGTTTGTTCATCTTTATTCACAGCTTGGGTTATTGTGTGACCCGTATCTGTCCCTCATGCAGTACTGAACTTGAATGGGTTTTTCTGGACTAACAGTGGGAAATGTACCACTTTGGATAAGAAAATAAATGTGTTTGGTTTTGTTTTTGTTTTTTTTTATAAATTTTTAGCTTTCACTTACTCTTTGCTAATCATAAAATTATGTTTCTGCATTATAATTATTAACAAAACCCCTAACAAAGTAGTAAAGTATAAACACATCCCAATTTTTTTCCCTAAAAGGGACCTATATTTTGTGTGTGTGTTATCAAATCCTTTCTTTTACATCTTTCACGAAGAGGCCCTGCAACAACAGCTGGACCAAACAGAGCTATACCTGCCTGACTGACTCACCAAAATGATGGAGATTTTCCAGCATGTTCTGCTGTCTGTCAAGATAGCCAGGTAAAAATAAACCAGCCTAGTCAACTCATAAAGTTTAGCAGTTCTGGCAAGGAGTGTTTTTTTTGCATAGCCCAGATTTATCTCTCTGGAAGCCATGGTCTTCAGATAGGAAGATTCTGCTTTCCTACTCTAAGGGTGTTTGAAGGATTAATGGGGTGGCTTTCTGTTTTCCATAGGTCTGTGTATATGCTATTTCTCTCTGAAAGACTTTACTTCATTTGTGACAAATCCTGTTGTGAGGAGCCTTGATGAGTTGGTGAAACAATGTTGTAGAAATACCTTCAGTCTGATGTGTGTTTGCGGAAAAAGTATGATGTAACTTTGAAAACTACATTCAGTACTTCAGTTTGAGTCAAGTAACCTCAGAAAGAAATGAGTGACTCTTATAGAAGAATTTATGCTTAATGCAATACAGAAGGGTTAACCTATAAGTAAAACAGCAAATGCCCTTTGTATTTAAATGTTATTTGTGCTTCATCAACAGTCTAGAGAAATACATGGCCAAGGATTTTAATTGCATGTTTTAGTATCTAGTACTTCCAAGTTTTTACTGTAATGCAGTTTTGTGTCGTACCTTGACTGGTACAGGAGGATTACAAAGAGTGTAAAGACTGCCAAGGCATTACCTTTGGGCAGGTCAGGTTTTATGATCTTTGTGCTGCTTCTGTACAATGGCAAGTACAGGAAAGCTCTGAAGAGAACAACTATGCCTTATTTTTGCATTTGCAAGGATACGCACTGTATGAGGAGACAACAATACCTATTATTACTCACATTTACTTGAAGTTGAGTAACAATTTAAGGAATAGATGGGAATGTTTTAAAAAGCTTTTGCATCTGCCAAAGTGAATCTAACATTATGTTTTATAGCATGCTGATTTTTGTATCAAGTTAATTTTACTCTAATGTATAATAAACTTCTTGTCTCATTCTAATTATACATTATTTAAATCACACGTAATAGAAATAGTCAAGAGAATTCAACAGACTACAGGGAGTAAGCTGTTCTAGGCACAGACTTCTAATGCATCAGAGTTATTTAACTGTCTTCTGGGCCTTAACATTTCTGAATGTTTTATCTTACATTTACAGTTTTCTAGATAAAAATGCGATGTGGTGTGGTTTAATATAGCTGGTACTAAACAACCATATTTAATTGCTGATCAGTGTTTTTTCCATTACAGTATTTTTAACTTTTCTGTTTTGTAGTAAAACACGGTCTTTTCATACATCTGAAAAACAAGCTATGGAATCAGTTTCTTCAAGGGGCATACCTTTTTGGTGGGTTATCAAACTGGAATGCATTTAATACTGACAAGTTACTAGTCTCAGTGAAGGATACACCTTTTGACAAGGGATGTTCTAGCCCACATCCATTTGTTGTGTTGAATTATTTGTAAGAGTTGGAAAATATTTGGGATTTGGTTTTTGTGGGGTTTTCTTGTTCTGTTTTAAAAGTCCAGCATTCTGGTTCTGCAGGCTTATACTTGTGCCTGGCAATATATTTCATTGTATGTGCTTAACATGTGCTGGAACTAGGATGTCAAGCTGAAGTAGAGAGAAATGCCTTGCTAGTTAGATAATAATGCTCAGTAGCTTGCAAGATCTAAGCTGGACAGCTTGCAAAGAGCTATATATGACGGTGTTTTAAAAAACCTCAGCCAGTCTAATGGTGTATTTACTTACCTCTTTTTATTTCTGCAGTTGTTCAACAGAAACATATACCCATGTGCAGCCGCACTATGTATGTTTTTACACTTTAGCTTTTAATGTATACCCTGATCTAGTATTTTCTGTATAAATTGAGTGATAATAAATTAGTTTTCTCTCTTCAGAAATTAAAGTATGGGTTCTTTGGTTGCTTTATTTCCAGAAAAGATAACTGACAGCATTAACTGTTATCCACTTCAACACTTCAAAATAAAAAATTGAGCTCTCTACTATGGGAACAAATTCTGACATTAATTCTAATATTACTCTCTTTAAGCTGGTTTTAGATATATGATGTAAACCCACCCAGTTTTATAATATTGACCATTGCTTGGGGCTGTTTGGTTTTTTTTTAAACTGCTCTGCAGATCTGACCCAAATTGTGATTTTTAATGGAAAAAAAAAATTAAATACATGGATTAAAAAAATGTGATAATTAGTGTATGAATGCTATTCACAAAAATGGTGGACATATTTGATAGCCCAAATTTTTACATGCTTTTCTTCTGGATTTCCTAATGGCATTATTTCAAATCAATGCTATTTTCTGTAATAAACCCCCTATTCTGTAACTTAACAACATGCAAACACATTTTCATCTATGTCGTATTAGTTGTCACAGAGGTGTTAACTTGGAAATGGTGTTTTTTGGACTTTAAAGGACACTGCTTTGATAAGAAGGATTTTAAATACACCTGAAAACAGAACACTTAGCTACTTAAAAAAACCCTAAATTTTCTTTTTACTCTAACCTAAACTTCTGGTGAGTCTTAATGATGAAAACTTGAAAAAGATGGTTTGAGGTCTATGAAAACCATTAATGGAGATCTTGTGGGTTTGGTTTTTAAATGAGGTTCTTGTCCAAATAACAATTCCCTACCCGCAGCAGATGGTGAGGTCCTGTTTCCATTTGGCCTTTAAGCATTTAAGGAGTAAACAGTGCTACAATATTCTTCCATATATAGATCAACTTGGCATGCTACTACACTTCATTCCTCCAGCTTTGTGCCACAGTTGCAAAAGGCCCTCTGGGACTTAGCTGGGGAACCCTTAGAAAAATAAAAGCAAACTGCTTTAGGTTTGTTTGGTTGATTGGTTTTTGTTTGTCTGGTTTTTGGTTTTTAGCTGAAAATTCCTGTTAGTTTTAAATCAGTCTTGAACAGTACAGCCACTGTGCCCCGTAGGTCTGCATTTGGCTTGTTGAATCATCTTGATTTTACCCCTAAAACAGAGGACCTGAACTGTGATTTAGATATATTCTTGATTCACTTTTAAGTTGGTAGAGGGGGAAAAAAACGTTTTCTTCAAATAACGTTGTCACGCCAATGCAGCAACAGACCACTTCTGCCTTTCAGCTCTGCCTTTCCACTTACCTGCGCTTTTTGCAATTAAAAAAGAAAAGTATGAATGTGAAGTGTTACACTCTGGCTCGCCAGCTCTTCAAGCAGCTGGATAGTTTGGAGCATTAAAATGTCAAAAGCTGGCCGTTCTGTTCCGGAGCTGCGGCAGCTCCCGCTGCTGAGAAGCGCCTCTTGGCTGGGGGCAGCTCCTAGGAAAAGGCGCGGGTCTTAACTGCTTTATTGCGGTCTTCACTTGATCGGGGAGCGGAATTCGGTGCACCTCTGAAAGGCGAGGAGAAGGGCTCTTGCGCCGCCGTCTTCTGGCGGCGATGCCCGCCTGTGAAGCACCTGACGGGAAGACACCCATACCCTTACCAGGGCAGTGTGCTAGAGGCGGAAAGGCCGCCCTCCTATCAGCTCCCGTGGAGCCACCACCCTCGTGAGGATCCCCCCGCGGGAAGCAGGCGAATTCAGGCCGCTGCGGGGCAGCAGCAGAGGGAACCGGGCTTCCCGTGGAGCCCTGCTCGGCTCCCTCCTACTGGCATGCTGGGAGTCGTAGTCCGCCCGGTCAGAGCCGCCTCTCTGCTTCCGGGAGCAGCTAGCGGCCGTTGGAAGGGGAGCGGGACCGGACGGACCGAGGCTCGGGTCACGTGGGGTACGTGTTGACTTCCTCGACAGGCGGGGGGCGGGGCT
This sequence comes from Neopsephotus bourkii, assembly GCF_033783945.1. Taxonomy (NCBI): domain Eukaryota; kingdom Metazoa; phylum Chordata; class Aves; order Psittaciformes; family Psittacidae; genus Neopsephotus; species Neopsephotus bourkii. Next base: position 1,573,926 of record NW_026901618.1, read on the forward strand.
CCGGGAGTTGCCGGCGGTGGCGGAGGGAGGTTGTGTGGTCGGGCTCCGCGGCGATGGGATCCCGAGGTGGCCCCGGTGGAGGCTGCGTCGGGCGGCGGTGCCTCTCCGCCGGGGTGACCGCACACCACTGACTCGCCCGGCCTGAGCGGGGCCTGGAGAGGTTTGTCCTGGCGCGGGGGACGGGCCGCGGGCGGGGCACGGGGGCTGCTGGGGACGCATCGGTGCCCGGCGTGTGGCCGCGGCCTTGCGGTCGGCCCCTCTCCCGAGGGGTGCTGGGGAGCTTCGTGCCCTGTTGCCCCGTGGAATAGGAGCGGTTCCCCTGGGGACAGGGCCGGTTCTGGCCGGTCTTCAGATTCTCAAAATAGAGGGATCAAGTTGGTAGTAGAGTGTAATATCCCTGCCTGTGCTCTGCAGGTGCATCATGGATAGGTTAAAGAGGGATCTCCCGTTGAGAGACGGGTACTGCTAGTGAGCTGGGAGTGGGCCTCAGGTAGGCAATAAAGCCAGTTAAAAAGCTACACCCCATTAAGCTGAAAAACCGGTTGAGTTTTTAGCGCAGCAATTTATGTGTTAGAACAGGGGAATCTGGCAAAGGAAATGAACAAAGTAGGATTATTTGCACAAGATGTGGAAACAGAAATATGATGAAATACTGGAGCAGACTGGAATACAGGTGTTGCAGGCTGTGTTGGTTTGCATAGAAGTACAGGTGTAGGGAGTACAGGTGAGTGTTGATGTAGTCTTAGGTGCTAGTAATACTCCAACTTTTCAGAATTTACAGCTTTAAAGCCTGGTGTTTCAACTGGTAAGGAAGTCACTCTGGTCTCCTTAAATAAGCCTGCTCCCCACCAGTTTACGGGAGAGTGTGGGTTGGGCTATAAACTGTTCCAGTGAGTGGTTTTAGGAGCTTTTGCATTTGTTGGGAAATTCTTTAGGTTTCCTGCTGTCCTGCACTGTGTGCGTGCGGTAACATCAGCATACTGGAAGCCAGGTCTGGAAGAAGCAGAGTAAGGGGAGGATTATTGTCATAACATATTGTTTGCACTGGGTGCCAAAGGTTAGGTGCTCTTCGGATACAAGAGTTTATTCAGATTACAGTTCACAAAAGGATAAAGTGAGCATGGGCAGAATACTGGTTAGGTTATGTTTTACAATGAAGATTAAATAGTGAAAAGGCCTTTAACACAGCAAAGGGGACAAAGTGATATTTTTGTGCAGCAAAAATGGGTAATAAAATAGAGATAATTTTATGATTGCCTAAATTTCAGCAAATACTCTGATTTGCTTTTCAGTATGTCTCTTTTTATATATGGCAGCATAAAGGTGGGGAGAGTGTGAAATTTACCAGATCAAGTACATGAACAGACTGTATTTAGTATAGTCAGAGTGCAGAAATAGAATAATTGCATCTCACAGTGTTGAAAAAAACTGTACATGAAGTTGCAAATACAGTAACATTTGTTCTCATGATACCACAAGATACCTTGAATTGAAGACTGTGATTTATATGACTGGAAAATGTTAAATGTGGGTTGTCCACTTATGAAAGTTACCCTGAAAAAAGTGCAGACCTGTCGCTGCATATGCTATCAGTGTCTGACTTCTAAAGAAGAGATTTTGAAAGAAATAAGTGGAAAGGTAGAAGGAAGTGGGATAAAATGCAGTGTGGACATACTTTTTGATACACATTTTAATTCTTTCACAGGTATTTTCTAAACAGAGGAAGTCCAGATGGGCAATATTCAGTAAAACAGTTGCAGTGGGTTCGAATTTGTTAAAATGGCGATGATGGGATTAATACAAGAATCGGGATAGTAACTAGCTTGGTGTAAGTCAATGGTGGGTTCTGCTGAGGGAACTTCCAGAGATTCTGTATGTTTGTGATTTATTCACAATTAGCTTTGCAGTTACTCTTACATTTTCATGACATGTTTATACTTTAATTGCATTAACTATTATTTACATGATTATATAATATTTTTATGTTGAGATCTTGGTGTATAAAATCATAAATGCTTCCAAAATTTGACAGGTTATCTGGGAAGAAGAAGTTTGAGAAGGGAAGTGAGGCATAAGTAACTTGGACACTCAGTCATCCACTTAGACTAGAACTTGTGTTCAAATATCCAGGTTTGCCTGAAATAATGAGATGTAGACCTGAATTGTAGAATAGCGTAGGTTAGGAAGGACCTGGAAAGATCATCTGGTCTAGTCTTTTGTGGGAAAGGAAGCCTAATGAGATTATCACTCTGTACAGTTGTGTCTTGAAAACATCCAGATGTTCTGGTAGGATGACCAAGGGCCATCAGCGTGAATCAGTTCAACTTGCCTTTTAAGAGCTGTAATAATATCTTATCACCAAACTTGTGAGCTTATTGAATATTAATTAATCTGACTGGGAGGAAACTGATGACTGAGGTAAGACCTACTGTTTGTTTTACAAAAGGAGGTTTAAAAATAACCCAAACCAAATTCCCTTTAGTTTTTGTAAATGGCAGTTCTTTACAAACATTTTGAAATGGGAAGGAATTAAGACCAAAAAAGTGTCTATTAAAATAATATTCAGTGTTAGCACATATGAGAACATATGGGTTTTTCCGCAACCTTTGAATATACTTACATTTGGTGCTAGAAAAGTTTAACAGCCAGGAGCCGTCTTGCTCCTGCTTGTGTTTCTTTGGCAATATTGCTTCTAATTAGTTTAGAGATTAAATTTAGTAGTTTAATAATCAGGATTGTATGGTGCTGAGAGGGCAATATTTGACTCCAACTTTTTTGTTCTCCCCCCACCCCTGGCCCTTCCTTTCCTTTTCTGGTAGTTATGAGGGAAACTGGTTGTTGTGACAGCATCCACAGACAGGCAGATGGACTACATTATGTTGAGGATGTGTAGGGTTTGCAGATTAGCAGCGAAGGTACTAGAGTATGAAATTGTTCAGATAAAGTAAAATTTATCAAGCACTGTTGTCATAAAATGTATTTCTTGTGAGAGTAGATCATTTATTGTAAAAAGCTTGAGATTGAAAAAATTGCCCATTATACCTAAATAGGTTTTGTTTGGCTCCTCTGGCTTACCCAGATGTTCACAATAAAAACCAGAAACTACTCACTGTAGTTCATCTGAGCTGAGAGGTAGTTACTTCACTTCCTGGAGGCAGCAAAATCAATGCTATCTGGAGGTCTGATTTAACTGATGTATTGAGGTGTTTCTGAAAGAGTATCAAGTATGCTGAAGCTGCAGGGGTGTGCCCTTATATGCCTGAACTTTCAGGGAGTGCTTTGGAGCTGTAGACTTTGCCCATAGGGAAGAATAAGATAGTTGGTTGACGTTCAAGGACTGCTTTTTCCGAGCTCAAGATCGGAGCATCCCGACACGTAGGAAGTCAAGGAAGAGGGTCAGGAGACCTGCGTGGCTAAATAGGGAATTGCTCGGTATGCTCAAGTGGAAGAGGAGAGTTTACAGGTCATGGAAGGAAGGGCTGGCCACTTGGGAAGAATATAAGGCTGCTGCTAGAGGATGTAGGAAAGCTGCTAGGATGGCTAAGGCCTCCTTGGAATTAAAGCTGGCGAGAGGGGTCAAGGACAGCAGAAAGAGCTTTTTCAAATACATGGCAGGTAAAACTAACACCAGAGGCAATGTAGGCCCGCTGATGAACGGGACGGGTGCCCTGGTGACAGAAGGTACAGAGATGGCAGAGTTACTGAATGCCTTCTTTGTCTCTGTCTACTCTGCCGGAGGCAGTCCTGAAGAGCCCTGTACCGCTGAGACCTCGGATGAAGATAGGTCAACGGAGCGGTCTGCCTTAGTCGATGAGGAATGGGTTAAAGACCAGTTGAGCAATCTGGATATCCATAAATCCATGGGTCCAGATGGGATGCACCCGCGGGTGCTGAGGGAACTGGCTGAGGTCATTGCTAGACCGCTCTCCATCATCTTTACCAAGTCTTGGGAAACGGGAGAGGTGCCTGAGGACTGGAGGAAAGCAAATGTCACTCCTGTCTTCAAAAAGGGCAAAAAGGAGGACCCGGGTAACTATATACCGGTTAGCCTTACCTCCATTCCTGGGAAAGTGATGGAACACCTTATCCTTGGTGCCATCTTAAGGCATATCAACGATAAGAGGGTTATGAGGGGCAGTCAACATGGCTTCACCAAGGGGAAGTCGTGCTTGACCAATCTCGTAGCCTTTTATGAGGAAATAACACGGTGGATGGATGATGGCAGAGCAGTGGATGTGGTCTACCTTGACTTCAGCAAAGCGTTTGACACGGTCTCCCACAGCATCCTTGCGGCTAAATTGAGGAAGTGTGGTCTGGATGATCAGGTAGTGAGGTGGACTGTGAACTGGCTGAAGGAGAGAAGCCAGAGAGTTGTAGTCTATGGGGCAGAGTCTAGTTGGAGGCCTGTATCTAATGGAGTGCCTCAAGGGTCGGTACTGGGACCAGTATTATTTAATATATTCATCAACGATTTAGATGAGGGAATTAAGTGTACTATCAGCAAGTTTGCTGATGACACTAAGCTGGGAGGGGTGGCCGACACGCCAGAAGGCTGTGCTGCCATCCAGAGAGACCTGGACAGGCTGGAGAGCTGGGCGGGGAATAACTTGGTGAAATATAACAAGGGAAAGTGTAGAGTCCTGCATCTGGGCAGGAACAACCCCAGTTTCCAGTATAGGCTGGGGAACGACCTGTTAGAGAGCAGTGTAGGGGAGAGGGACCTGGGGGTCCTGGTGGACGACAGGGTGACCATGAGCCGACACTGTGCCCTTGTGGCCAAGAAGGCCAATGGCATCCTGGGGTGTATTAGAAGGGGGGTGCTTAGTAGGTCGAGAGAGGTCCTCCTTCCCCTCTACTCTGCCCTGGTGAGACCTCATCTGGAATATTGTGTCCAGTTCTGGGCCCCTCAGTTTAAGAAGGGCAAGGACCTGCTGGAGAGAGTCCAGCGCAGGGCAATTAAGATGATTAAGGGAGTGGAGCATCTCCCTTATGAGGGAAGACTGAGGGAGCTGGGTCTCTATAGTTTGGAGAAGAGGGGTGACCTTATTAGTGTATATAAATATATAAAGGGGGAGTGTCACGAGGATGGAGCCAGGCTCTTCTCAGTGGCAAACAATGATAGGACAAGGGGTAATGGGTACAAATTGGAGCACAAGAGGTTCCACTTAAACCTGAGAAGAAACTTCTTCTCAGTGAGGGTGACAGAACACTGGAGCAGGCTGCCCAGGGAGGTTGTGGAATCTCCTTCTTTGGAGACATTCAAAACCCACCTGGACACGTTCCTGTGTAACCTTATCTAGGTGTTCCTGCTCCGGCAGGGGGATTGGACTAGATGATCTTTTGCGGTCCCTTCCAATCTCTAACATACTGTGATACTGTGATACTGTAATAAGCAGTGGCCAAAGCTAGCAGCTACTGAAATGTGGATGTGCTGATTTATTTATTTATTTTTGCTCTAGAAATGGAGGGAATATCTGTAAAAAGCCATGTTTCTCTCTGTAGAACAGACTCTTCACAGCTGGAATCAAAGAAACTGAGATTTCTGAGAGAGAGATGCGAAAAGATAGACTGGAAGACTTGCTTGGTTTATGTGTAATATACTCCATACACTGTGGAGTTTTGGATGCTGGCTGCAGGAATTCTGTCTTTTTCGTTGCTGTGCTGGAGTGTCTTACAAAAGTAAAACTTGTACAAAACTTTTACAAAAGTAAAACTTTTCTGAAATGAAGGTGAGGGCTTCAGTGCATTCATTCAGGATTCCTGTGGTTCAAAAGAATTTCTTGAACTTAATGGTTAATTTTTTTCTCTACATGCGTATATATACAATCTTCTATGTAAGGCAGTGTAAACAGTACAGAAATTATACTCTTCTTATTAGTACTGGAGATTGTTCATACTACCACCATGAAGTCAAACCCCTTAAATCTGGAAGGTAAACAAAGTAAAATGATTCACTCTCAGTAGCCTTCATAAAAAAAAAAAGGAAAATACTGTCTTGAAATTATTTGCATTTTTCATTTGGAAATACTTGGAAAACCATTCTAGTCTCTTTCAAGTCAAAAGATGGGGAAAATGGGGATCTGCTCAATACTGGGAAAAATTTAATGTAATCCTGCTTTTACTATTTCTCCCCCTGATCTGAGAATAAGATTAGCATTTCAAACTAGAGGAATCTGTGCAGTGGGTCTGATTGCTGTTAGAGCCTCTGCATTCTGTGTTCCTCTTACATACAATGTGTTTTATATTTAACTACCACCCATGGTGTTAATGACTAATATTTGTAAAGCTCTGTGAAGAGAAAGGCTCTATGTCTGTTTTCCCATTAGTAAGAAATGGGAAAACATTCTCAAGGTATTTAATACTTTAAATCAAAGCTGGTCTGTAAGCTACATTAAGCATTGATGAGCAATGAAAATGGTTTCTGGCAACACTTCTGTAGTATGTTAAAGAAAATGTAAGTGATACTATATATTCAAACTAATGCTTATAAACAGTGGAGATAATTACTCCTGTCAGAATAATGCTATATCCTGTCAACAGCATATTTGCTTGTTTGTATTTTTTCTCAAAAGCATAAATTATTTAATGCAAACACTAATACTGATACTAATTTAATGATCTTATTTTTAGAAGATTAAAGTCCTTTTAAATAGGCTCTTGCATATGCAGAGCAGTCTAATAAAAACTACAGATGTAACATGTTCCTTTGTCATGGGGAAAAGTTAGAGAGACCTTTTTGGGGATGGAATGTGTAATAAGTGGGATTGCAAATCTTGCTTTAAATAGGCCAAGGTGGACATCAGTTGTATTCATAGACATTAACTTGTCTGTATATTACTTTTAACATTTTAGTGGGAAATCTTTCACTGTTTATTCTTGTACAGAATCTCTTTTATTTCATTATTTCATTAATTACAACTCCAAAGTGATCAAATTTCAGTGCTTCAGAGTAACTGCTCAGGGGCATTTGCAGCAGTGCATAGGTGTGGCTTTGAGTGGGAGAAGCTAAACAAAATAAAGCACGGGCAGAGTCGTCTGTGCTTGGGCTTGGTGAGCCATCCTGCCAGTCCTTCTGGGACTGCCGGATTTGAAGAGTCGTAACTTTTGGAATAATCTATTCATGTGTGTGTCAGAAAGCATTTCTTGAGTTGTTGCTTACAGTTCATATTTATTAAATGATGTAATTTAATACTGGAGAAACTAAATTTTAATTTCTGTCCTTAAAGAGCAAAATCTAAGGCTACAGCTGCACTCAGGGATTTCTTATGGATGTAGCCCCATTTTGTAAGGCTTTGCCTTCTAAGGGTTTCTGTTTATTGCTTTAATATCATGAGAGAGCTTCTTCTGGAGAAAGTATTCGTGAACATGCTTTCTGGATTTGTTTTTTTCCTTTTCCTGACAGCAGAACAAAGAGCTGGGCAAACTGCATTTCACTATGACCTTTATAGAACTGCTGATCTTAGGCTGTTTAGCTGCCAGGTTTTATTCTTGTATGAGTTTATATCTTTTATTGGCCTTTTAATACTGGCTTAGCACGTACAGGAAAAGTAACTTTGCATTATTCTTCAGAAATAGTTCAGAAAGTCTTTTGTAGCATAAACTGGGTCTTGTTTGTTTGTTTTTTGGGTTGTGTTGATATAGTATGTATCAATATAATATATATATAGTTAGGTATATTTAGCAAAGATGCTATGATTTACCTAATGTGACTGTTTCCTCATGCTCATCTAATCTACACTGCAGTTAGTGGTGCATGTAACTTCTTTTGAGTCATTGTGCGCCTATCCAACACAGAAGTCTTAGCTCTTTTTTTCTTAGGAAATGTTTTATAGTTCTGTAGACTGAGATTGGAAACTTCCTGAAATATGCAATAAAAGGAATATTCAGTAAGCACAAGCAACAGAATGATGATTACTAATAGAGTTAACTGTTGAAGTTTTATCAACTCATACCTGAGATTTGTTAAATGCATTTTTTCTGTATTTTCCTCTTCTATAAATTTGTTAAAATTTTGCAGAGTTTTGGGGTTTGGTGTGGCTTTTTGGTTGTTTATTTTGTTTTTTGTTTTAATTTAACTGCGTGGGTTTGTAGAGTAACTTATGGCAAAGATGGGGAGCTATTTGGAATAAGATATGTGAAGGCTTTTCCTTTCAGATTGACTGACAACAGCGTTAGGAAATCTCTTAGAAATCATACTGGCTTGCTTATTTTGTAAAGAAAAGGTACTTTTGGTTTCAAGAGTAGTGCTCTTTTGCAAAAGTAGAAATGTCCTTTAGAAGGTAGTGGTAAATCTCAAAGTACCCACAGCTTTTTGCTTGCTGACTGTCTATGCTATAGCTTTTTGAAGTGATTTTATGCTAACCTTAGTCATGTAAATATTCTATTATTATATTCCTTTCATGTGATGCTCTAAAATTCTGAGTAAATTAGTGTTCAGTGGCATTTAAATTTCAATTTATGTAAATCTGTCCATTTATTAGGAAGTGATGTCTGTCTGATGTCTCAGTTTAGTTTCTGTGTTGCGCAGGATGACAGTGGTGATTTGAATTGTGTTTCTTGTAAAGCTGAAACAACTGCAGTTTTTGTGGTTGTGACACTGTAATATGGTGTATGGTTATCATTAATACTTTATGTTAACAGAGGTAATGAAAGATAAAGTGATTATTTTTTTTCCCCTTCTTGATGGGCTGTTGAGCTTCCACTACAGACAAGCATGCTTCATTACTTTTTTATTTCTTTTTAATAATTGGAGAGTTTAAAAATAGCATGATTCCTTCTGAATAACCCACTGCATTTTGAAAAATGTGTGTTACAAGCCCCTTTGATTATGTGAAATTATATTCTTATAAATAACATCCAGTCCTGTTTTAGAGAGTAGCATCAGAAAACCAGAGCTGAGTAATCCTGTAAACTGAGTTCTCTCAAAAAAAAAGCTAGTGTAACTAGCCCTCTTGGTAGGTGCAGGTTAACTGTGTACCAGAATTAATAGTACTTGTGTATGCTGCATCTTACTTGAAAGGTCTTGGAAGCTTATAAAGGTTGATATGGTTTAGTCAGCAAAATACAGAACAAACATGGTCTTGTCTCCTGGTGTTGTCTCCTGTTTTCCCTTATTGCCATCTCCTGGTGGAACTGGTGTGTGCGCAAGAAATAGGGAATGTATGATGCTGAAGTTTAGGAGCTGGAGGGAAGTGTGGGGATGAAGATGTATTTTATGTACAAGGTCACACAATCTGCAGCTTTCTTCTAGAGATAATGATAAGCTGTGACACTCTTTAATGACATTTGAGTCTAGTTCAGAGAAAAGGAGATGCGTTGACTTGAGAAGGCAAGCTCTCGGAATTCGATGAGATGGGTGACGACTCATAGGGCCCTTGGTACAATGTGGGAGGAAAAGCTGTTATGTTATGCTCATCTTAGAAGACAAAATCAGCAATTCTTTCAGTTAGTTAATGCAGTTTGGATGATGTAGTGCTTTTGGTCAAGGTCACCTTGTTCATGGAGCAGTGATACGCTTGCACTGAAAAGGAAACCTTTTTTTGCAAGGCGTTTTCTACTGAACTGTGAGGCAGAGCAACAGGCAAGGGAAGCGTAGGCTACCTCCTGTTTTGTTAGAATACATCAGTGTACAAGGCATCTGTTTGCCTTCTGAAGGCAACCAGTAAAAGGACTTCAGTTTTGTAGTTTTTCTTGTCTCTTTTCACTGTTGCAACTCCACTGCCATCTGTTTAGTATAAACGAGCTGTCACTGTTTTTTTCTCAAGTTGTCTTAACTGGGTTGGAGCAAATGGAGACAAATGTGGTAACCACACCGTTGTTCACCTATAGCTGTACTACAGCTCTTCATAGTGCTGCAGTCCATGTGGCTTTTCCAGTGCTAGCACAGTGAGGGAAGTTTGACCACATGAATAAGCTCCAGGGTAGTTGATCCCTTTACCTCTTAGTATTGCTAAACAAATGACTGTCTAGTTTGAATTTAAATAACAAATACGCAGTAGAGGTAGCAGTTGTGTTTGGGGTTGCAGCCAAACCTGGTACCTGTCTTTCCTGTGAAGTTGTGATCAGGGCAATTTTCTGTTGAAATAACTTTTTCCTACAATACAAACTGTCTTCATAGAATCACAGAATAGTTAGGGTTGGAAAGGACCTTAAGATCATCTAGTTCCAACCCCCCTGCTGTGGACAGGGGTGCCTCCCACGACACCATGTCTCCCAAGACTCTGTCCAGCCCAGCCTTGAACACTGCCAGGGATGGAGCATTCACCACTTCTCTGGGCAACACGTTCCAGTGCCTCACCACCCTTACAGTAAAGAACTTCTTCCTTATATCTAACCTGAACTTCCTGTTTAAGTCTAAACCCATTAGCCCTTGTCCTATCGCTACAGTCCCTGACGAAGAGCCCTTCTCCAACACTATACTAATTCCATTCATTACATAATTTCTGTTGGTTCATCAGGAACCTAAGGATTTTTTCAATGTGAAAAAAATGAAAATCTGCTTTTGGTAGAAGTAGCATCAGCAGTTTGTTTAAGGAGGGAGGGAAATGTTATCAGCTACTGTATAGCATGGGTTAATATTGCATGTAAATGACCCTAAGTAAGAATGACCTGTGGTTTTTTTAGTTTGATTGGTTTGGGTTTTTTTGGGATGGTTTGTTTTTAAATCAAACCCCTGTACTTGTTCCTGATAACTAGTAACATTAAGGAAAACGCTGTTGGGGGTTTTCCCTTAAGACCTGGGGTTCAGGAGAGTATATGGAGTTTTTTAAAGATGCTGTTTTCTTTCTGAACATTTTGCTGTGCTTTAATGACATGAGTTGTAACAGAAACTCAGTCTAATGGTTTACATTTGTCAGTCAGGTGGATTTGCCTTGTATTTTAGAGTAATACTTTTCTTATGGTCAGATTATTGTCAGTTTTCTCCATGCAGTCAAGAATTACTACCTCAACATGCCTCAAGCATATTCAGCAGGATATTTTCTACTGTGACCGAATAAAGAATAGCTACACATGCAGCCTCTTTGAGGGCTAATGCAAATATACCTTAAGATTCCATTTTGAAGCTTGGGAAAAGTATAAATACTTGCATTCAAGAATGAAGGAAATCTGGCACTTGTGCTCAGAACCACAGTACTTAGTCAGTTTCTTGCAACTGTGATCTCTTTTACTGCTCAGTGCTGGCTTGCGAAAACTCTAATAAGATATTTCTTTGGAGTTCAAGTGCTTGGTACCAGCCAAATTGTAGGATGGTGTTAAGTGTTAATACATGTGAATTTGGGGGTTCATAAATCTGATGCATACTCAAAATATTTTTATGAAGTAACAGTGAAAGATGCTGCTTTTCTAACCAGCGTATTTTCAGTGTATAAGAGGTTTCAGGAATTTTCCGCAAGATTAAGGTATTTCCTAATTCTTCAGTCATGTCACACTCAGACAGAAACACCCTGCAGTATTATTTGGAAGGTTTTCAGACTTAGGGCTCTTGATGGATTTGTCTCTGAAAGTTTTGCACTTTGTCTTTTTAACAGCTGTCATGGAGGAGTTGGTGGAGGATGACATCTGTATTTTGAACCATGAAAAAGCAGACAACACTCATAAGAGAGATGGGGAGATTCCTGTTTCATCTTACAGCGGAGATGAGTCTGTTGCCTCACACTTCGCACTTGTCACTGCATATGAAGATATCAAGAAACGACTTAAGGAGACGGAGAAGGAGAACTCCTCCTTAAAAAGAAGAGTGAGAATTCTAGAAGAGAAGGTAAAAAGAAGTCTGTTTACCAGCTTCTGCTAGCAACTGCTGGGTGGCTTTTTTTTGTTCCTGCCTGGAGCAGATGGTTAAGTACTTAAAGTAGGTACTTTTTCCAAGTTAAGTTCTGGTAAATTGTCTCATTTGCTTGACTGGAACATAGTTTGTTCCTCTGGTACTCTAGTTACATGATGCTGGGACTTTTGGGTCATACTGGGCATGTCTGTGATGCAGTGCAGAAGCGCCCTGCAAAGACATTAGCTTTGATTTGAAAAGACACATAGGGTGCATTGGATTGTTACTGTATTTCATCTGCCTCTTTATGATGTTTATAGAGGTGCCAAGTATACACATTGGTTGTTAAGAATGGTGCTGACTTGGATGTTAATAGTTACTTGTAAAATAGCTCTGCTTTGGTTTTTCTCAAATAATCTGAAAAAGTCTTTGCTTACGTTATGAGTTACTAAAAAATCTTCAGTATCCTCTGAATTTTCTGTATGTGGTGTCCTAGTATGCTCAAAACTCTTCTTCCAAAAGGCAGTTTGTATATGTCTAGAAAAATGGGATTTAGGGATTGTCATGTGACTTCTGATGGTTTTTAAATACAGCAGTGACCTAGTGAGCATTAAGTATGGTTAGAGACTGCAGAATTTGTAGACAGCCTATATTGCATTATTGTACTAAAAATTAAAATGTTCTTAGCTTAATGTTGCAGGCTGTGCTGTTGCAGTTCTCAGTATAACATACAAAACTACTTGCTTCTCATGTCTGTTAAACTTCTAGCTGCTTGGTTCCCGACTGGAAGAGGAATGCAGTTCAGTTGGACGTGAACAAGTAAATAAGGCATACCAAGCCTATCGAGAGGCCTGCATTGACAGAGATAATCTGAAAAGCAAGCTGGATAAAATGGTATACCTGTTTAAGGAGTGGCGTGCATGCATGGTATAAAAGTACTGCAGAGTTAATAGATGTTTACCGTAGAATGAATATTATTTGCTGAAAGTCTGTGCTGTTTGTTTTATCGCTCCTTTAGGTTTTAAAAGTACATGACTGTACTTTATGTAGGGATAACAGTTGTAAGTATCTCAGTTTTATTGCTGGGCTAGGTTAATGCTAAACACTCCAAAGAATATTATTTTTTTTTCTTAAAAAGTTGAATTGTCAGGATAGAAAAAAGCTTCACAAATGGTTTTGTCCCTTCTCCCTGAAAACAGGTGAAAGAATGTTCAGAATCCTTGAAAACCTTGAATGAACAGTTGCAGTCTAAAGAAGTAGAGCTGTTACAGCTAAGAACTGAAGTGGAAACTCAACAAGGTATGCGTTTGGTTACTTCATCTCAATCTGTACTGACTCGTCTTAATGGTGATGTTATGATCTTGCGGCATGAAGAGGTTTCACCTATATAGTGGCTTAGGTAAGAGGCATATATTGCAGTGAGCTACTCGAGAACATGTGTGTTTGTTCTAGTAAATGGTGACATGCATGCTAGATTATCACAGGCAAGGAGCTCCACAGTGAAGATCTGAGGCTGTTGTGTTCTTCCATTAATTGAGAAATATCTGAGATATTGAGTTGGTGTCTATATCGTGTGCTTGCCATTAACTGATTTTTGTACTTCTAGTGCCTTTTTATGCTGTTGTCTCCAGCGCATTCCTAAACTCAGAAAATAGATCACTTCTCTGCTGACAGCTTTACCAATTGCCCTGTTGGATAGACTGCAATTTCTTCAGAATGTACAGGATGATGTTTTTGTAGGGCAGGGGCTGGTTGATTGGTACATAGTGAGTTACATTACTTGAACTGAGCCTGAAATCTGGTTGTCTTGTTTGTCCTCTCTACAGTGATGAAAAATCTGAATTGTACTCAGTCCAACTGGGAAATAGAGAAGCTGAACAGTGACCTGAAAGTGCACAGTCTGGAGCAGGATCTAGAAAAGCTCAAGCAAGAGTATAACAGTCTCAGAAAGGAGTTGCAAAAATCCAAGCAGAAGGTACCTTATTTTTTAAGGAATTTTTGTATTAGTAGATTATTTTAAGTCTCATACTCAAGCAAAATAAAGGGCAAACAGAGAATAAAGGATATATCTGAGTGAAAGATAAACATCTTAGTAAAATTAACCTTAAATATCCTCATAGGCTGTCTTGTTTCTTGGAAATAGTAACAGGCTGCCTAGGGAAGTGGTCATGGCACCAAGTCTGTCAGGATGTAGGGAGTGTCTCTACAACGCTCTTAATCATTAGCTTTAGATAGTCCTGCAACGAGCAGGGAGTTGAACTCAATGATCGTTATGGGTCCCTTCCAACTCAAAATATCCTTTAAGTCTACATCTGTGAGATTTGCCAGCCATTTCCGTATAACAACAGAAAATAAAGCTTTATGATTTCTTTTTAGCAGCTGTTAACATCAAAGTTATTCTGTGTTAGCATTTGTCTTGGGCTGGACTATTCAGAAAGTGGGCAAAACCAGACAACAGAATCAACACCATGCTTACATTAAGAGATGTCATGAATTTTGTTTAAGCAGCTGTAGCACTTATTTTTAGAGTAGTAGTATGAAGTTTGTCAGGAAAGTACCACTTTTGGTGCACCTGCCATTCTTGGGCTAGTGTCTGTTTTGAGAGACTAATTGTGCAATGCAGGTGTTATTCGGATCTCAGAAATAAAATTAAGATGGCTTACCAGTAATAAAATGTATTAAGTTAAAGTCTGCTGCATGCTGACTGCTTTACATCTTACTTTGATGAAAGATGCAGTGACAATCTTTAGAAGTCTGCAGTCACATTGAAGTTACACAGTAAATTTGAAAGATGTAACTGTTACTGTTTGAAGTGGCAGACTTCAAAAAAGGTTCCTTTTGGTCATTATGCAGTCATGATTTTCTAATATTGATTGACACAGTGTTTGAGTGAGTCAGTTTTCAGGGTATGTAAGACTCACAGATAGAATCCATCATTCGTGGCCAGTATCTGCCTGCAAACAGGATTTGTTTTAATTTTGGAATGTTTCTTTGGCACATTTTCTTTTGGGCACATTTACATTATTAGAGAAATGTACTTCTGAAGTATCCTAATCACTGCTGTCTCCTGTGCCTTGCATCATGGAGTAGTCTAGAATATGGGAACTTTTATCACTTTCGGATGAGACTAAGATGCACCTGAACCTCTCCTGGGCTTTCAGGGATCAGACTAGACCTAGCCTCAAGTCCCTCTCCCCTGCTTCCCTAGCAGCATATACAGTTGTGTTGTTGGGGTATCAGCATTGGATGCATCTGCACTGATGTGCTGCTGTGAAGCGACTCTCCTAGCTTATGCGGACAGGTTTATGTGCATCGATTGCCTAATGCAAGGTTTAGTCTGTGTTTTTTCCACTAGGAGGAGATAAAGCACATTAACAGAAAGGCGTGTGAAGTGTTCTGTGAATTTCTATTACTGTTGTGTTTGTTTTCATTTGTGTCTAGAATTCTTTTAGGTGTTTTCAATAACTTGTAAATTCTGAAGGCATACTATAACTTGTATGCAGTTCTGGGGTCTTCATTAGCTCTACAGACTAGAGTAACAGCTATATAAATAATCGAAGATTGCATTGTGGGAGTGAATGCATCTGGAAAGAACAGACGAACATAGCTGTTGTAAGGAATGCTAGACCTGATGCTGTTTATATAATGCTTATGCCAGCAGCTTTTGTTACAAAGAACAAATACAAGGAATAGCTTCTCCCGGTAGACTTCTTTTTTTTTCTTTTTTTTTTTTTTTTTAGATACAGTTTCTTTTTGATCCTGGTAACTGTTTAATATAGGAAATTGAAAAGTATATAGTGCCTTTTGTAACTATGAAATTGAATCTTTCATGGCTGGTGGTGAGAAAGGCTTCAGGATGGGGAAAAACTGTCAGGTGCAATACAGAGATATGTGATCCATGGGAATGACAAGTCAGCATTGTTTCCCAGCTCATATTTTCATTACTACTTGCTTTAATGGCATCAGTTAACATTTTCAGATATTTCCTACCTTAGGCAAGTGTATTTCCTGTTGTTAGACATTCAGGTTTTGCGTTACAGTTGATGCAGTGTGTATATTGACAAGTTGCTTGAAATGCACATAGGCTATCATGAAGTCTCAAATTCATAACAGCTTTGGCTGAATGGAACACTAGCAGGAAGGGAGAATGAAAAGGGATATGAATGGGAACTTATCACAGGTGAAGGTCTAACAGAAACGACTAACAAAGCGAGCCAAATGTTTGATCTGTTAAACTCTCAACTTCAGTGAGGCTGCGTGTATGCACCATTTTAAAGTTGCTTTTCAGACTCAAGGGATAAATTATGTTCTGTCATAAAAGTAACTTGTAGAAGCAAATCTATACTGAAACAGTTTGGTTTAATTGAATGATTAAATTAATGCACAGGCAAAGAACAAGAGAAGATTGATTACTCTCTTCTTTTAATAGAAGTCAAAAGCCTTTCTCGATTCTTGCTTTTCAAAGACTTACAAATTCCAAGAGCTCAGCTATTTAAGAAGTAGAGTGAGTATGGCGAGTGGGTATGGTGGCTGTGCAACACTTCTATTTACGTAGTTTTAAGCATTTTTAAGCTAAATTCTTAGTAGAAGTCTTGATGTCCGTTTTGAAAACCACTGCAATGAAGTCTACTTTGAATTTCAGTATCAGCAAACTTGTTTCACTGCAGTATTTGCTGATAGAAGATCTAAAATCATATATTCATTCTGTCTCTGTCTTTCCTGCACTCTTGTTACACAGGACCAGGCCCAAAGTGAAAGTCCATTAAATGGAGACGTCCTTCAAAGGCAAGACATCCAAAGGTACGAAAATCAGGTGGCTTTCATGTTTTAGTTTACTGAGGGACAGTTATTTGAATAGATAAATATTCTTGCAGCCTGTTCAAATGTGTTATTTCAAATTTCATAACGTAATTTCAAGTCTAGGCATACTGATTTAGCAAGATCACTATAAATTTCTTTTTTTTGTTATGTTGGTAGTTCAGCGGATGATGATGATAAAAAAACATTTACATCTTCAGCTTGTACAGAAATGAAAGTTAAATTATCTTGGATTTAAACCCCAGCCTTTTAATAATTAGTTGACTTGAGGAGGTGGTAGATAAGCTTCCAAGTCTCATCCCAGCTGTAAAATACCTTCATTCTGCATATGGAGCAGTTTCTGTGTTTGTGTAGGTGATGGCTTCAAATCTTACTCAGGTGTTGGAAAGTACGGTCTTACTTAGTGCAGTGCAATAATATTTCTACTACAAGACATTTCAAAGGATTGTATATATATAGATATATAGATGTATATATATAGATATATATATATAGAGAGAGAGAGAGAGAGCAGCCAATATGTGGTCTATGCAAAAAGAAATAGCAATTTCCAGAAAAATGGTAAAATACTAGAAAGCATTTGTTCTCATTTTGCTGCCGTTCAAGTGATAATTGTGCTTAGGATATGAACTCCTGTATTATCTTTTCTTGAGTATGTGTTCCATATTAAAAGTAGGTATGTCCTTTAATTTTGGATGCAAAAGAACAATTCCTGGATGCACAAAAGTTCCCAAATATTCTGTCCTGCAGAAATTAAATACTGACTGCATGTCCTACACCCAGCTATGCCCGTTTGTGTACTTACACGAGTTTCCACAAGAGGGAAGAGTAGTCCTTCATAATGAAAGGCTGTTTAGCGCAATACCTTGTTGCTTACTTAGGTATTGGATTGGAAAGAGAATAAGTCACTGACAACAGAACAGTAGAGATATTTCTTTACATATGTTTTCTGGTGTAATGATAATAATATTGTATCCGCTATAGCCAAATTACACTTCACATTTCACCTTGAGTGGATAGCGAGCTCGCAAACACTTGTGGTTTCTGCTGCAGCTTCATAGGCAGTCTTACACACCTAGAAAAAGGTGTTACCTCAAGGTATAGAAATTACCTCTTTGATCTTCCAGAGCAGATTTATTCCACAAAGTGACATTCAGGTGGCAACCATCTGAATTAGCATACGTATAGTACAGTGTTTTTTGTAATAAGACATAAATAATGATTGTCTAATGTGTACTGTACTGAACGTGTAAGCACATCCAAAATCTGTGGGAAAATACTTGAAAAAAACCTCCTATGCAAGACATTTGTTGTAGGAAGCAATTCTGCTGTTCATGGGAGATGGAGGCATTTGCAGGTAGTTAACTTTCAAAGATACTATTTCACATTTGTTAGCAGCCTGCAAATCTGACTTTACATTCTTGGTTTGCAAATCTACTTTGCTGTAGATAGGCTATTGTGTTCCAGGTTTATACTGTATGTTAGAAGGCAGTACAGGATAAACTTCCAGGCATGTGGATTCCTTGGTTTTCAACTGCAAATTCCTGGAAAACTAGGCTTTGCAATGGGGTTCTACATCAGTGCCCATAAAACCAATTAAAATGGTATGTGTGATTTAAGTGGAATTCTGGTACCCGCATCCCTTTGCAAGATGCTTTTAAAAGCATTAAAGACACATTACAAAACTTAACTAGCACTTTCCTTCTGGTTGGTGGCAGATACTCAGCTGTGCTTCCATTTAACGCTTCTGTATTAAATATCAGACTGGTTTTGATGTAACTGAAGTTTGTTTGATCTTATTTTGGAGACCAAACCACATGAATAAATGAAGCAGGATAGCCACATCAACTTAACTGAAACATTGTCTCATGTATTCTGCTGTAAAAAAGCCACAGGTTTGGCTGAATTTCTGGAAGTATCAGTTCTGAAAATTTTAACGTTAGCTGTCAGAATTGCTGATTCCTGTCAATTTCCTCTGTTCTTTAACAGAGCTCTTGAATATGAATGTTTGCATTCTGGGGAAGTACATCAGTGCATAGAAGAAAGTTTAATTTCTTTGGTTTAAGAGAACTCTTCTAGAGTTTACTTGCAGAAAAGAATCATAGCTGTTTCTCAGACTGCTCTTGAACGACGACCTGTTAGAGAGCAGTGTAGGGGAGAGGGACCTGGGGTGGATGACAGGGTGACCATGAGCCGACACTGTGCCCTTGTGGCCAAGAAGGCCAATGGCATCCTGGGGTGTATTAGAAGGGGGGTGCTTAGTAGGTCGAGAGAGGTCCTCCTTCCCCTCTACTCTGCCCTGGTGAGACCTCATCTGGAATATTGTGTCCAGTTCTGGGCCCCTCAGTTTAAGAAGGACAGGGACCTGCTGGAGAGAGTCCAGCGCAGGGCAACTAAGATGATTAAGGGAGTGGAGCATCTCCCTTATGAGGAAAGCCTGAGGGAGCTGGGTCTCTATAGTTTGGAGGAGACTGAGGGGTGACCTTATTAGTGTATATAAATATATAAAGGGGGAGTGTCACGAGGATGGAGCCAAGCTCTTCTCAGTGGCAAACAATGATAGGACAAGGGGCAATGGGTACAAACTGGAACACAAGAGGTTCCACTTAAACTTGAGAAGAAACTTCTTCTCAGTGAGGGTGACAGAACACTGGAACAGGCTGCCCAGGGAGGTTTGTGGAGTCTCCTCTGGAGACATTCAAAACCCGCCTGGACATGTTCCTGTGTAAACTTATCTAGGTGTTCCTGCTCCAGCAGGGGGATTGGACTGGATGATCTTTTGAGGTCCCTTCCAGTGTGTAGCACACTGTGATACTGTGATATATCCAGGTCTGATGAATCTCATGCAGGAGTGATCCTAGATTTCTATTTTAGAGCGACAGAAATCTCTATATATGCATGTTTGAAAATAAAGTTGATATATGGCCTGAAATAGTTCTTAGTCATCTCAACACTAGCTTGAGATCCTGAACTGTTTTCAATTAAATGGCTTTTAGGTGAATATAGTGAGGAAGAAAGAAATACTCCGAAAGCTCTCATCCATGATATTTGTCCTCAATAAAGGTGTTTTGATAGGATGTTAAGCATTAAAACAAAACATTAAATCATTCATGTTTAAGTAACTGCATCCTTATGTCTTTGAACACTACATTAATTACTAGTCAAAATAAATGTGGTGTTTGGTGAGCCTTTGCTTGAAGTTTTGCCAAGAAGCATATGGTGATGGCTTTTTGATTTTTTTTTTTTGTTGTTTTGTTTTGTTCATGATTTCTTTTTACCAGCTATTAATCTGAAACTTCAGTGTTGGAACAGTGCTGCTAAATATGTTTCTCACATTATGGTGCTTATGGGAGAATGAATTGGGTCCTTATTTTTCATACTGTCTGCCAGGGCAGCTTATTAATATAAATTAGAGGACTTGAATCTGAAACAGTATGTTCTGTATTTTAGTTTGGTCTGTGTATGGGTGCTCAGTTTGGATCTTGGGTATCTTGTCTGAATTCACTGAACAAAGTGAGTGGTGTAAAGTCCCAAATAATGATTTTGTTTCAATACTTACAACTGTGATCAGTTAACATTCCTAGGAACATAACATATGGTGGCATGTGCAGTCATTTATTAGAAGCCATTCAGAGTTAATACTCTACCTTGGTTGCAGGCTAGTGTCCATTTAATTTATTTCTTTTAAAGTGTTCCTTTGAGATTAACTATCTTCTGATAAACTAGTAGTTTCCAATAGTGCAGTTGGCAAATCTGCATCATATTTGGGAACTGGAAATTATGATTATAATCTAGTATGCGAATACATTATATACTGTCATATACAACAGTCATCCCTCCATTTACGATGATCATCAGTACTGCTCAGTTAACTTTGAATTATGATACTCAAGCAAAATCTGTAGTGTATGTCTGGCAAAATCATTAACAGCTAATGCTGGATAAGCATTATTAACATGCTCTTAATAGGCATGAGGGTGTTTTAGAGGTGGCAGTTACTTAACTTCTTCCAAATGTTTGTTTTGAAAGCGTGCAACAAGCATACTGGGAACTGAAGAGGGAAATGTCCAATTTGCGCCTAGTGGCTGATGTGCAAGCTGAGGTCCTACGAACACTGAAAACAAACCCAGCAGCGACCAAGAAAGGCAAGTCAGTGTTTGCAGTCACAGACCTTACAGACCATTGATTCAGGCTGTACCATTTTTAAAAGAAACCAGCTATCATATCTTATCAGACTCTAATCAATTGAAGTTGATAAGCTAGACTGTATTATGGTTCCAGCCTACCCATTTTCTGCTTTTGCTTCTGTCTCATACTGGTTAACTTCACACATAAAGGTGTTGCTGATGTGCTTTTTCTTCAGTCCTGTATTCTGTTCCCCTTGTGGCTTTTTTCTCAGTCAAGTGTTGCTTATGTGCACAAGGCTGAGGTGTTAAGTTTACTTGTATTTGACCTTTTACCACAACTACTTCATATTAAGGTGGAAAAAATCTTTTTGCAAACACAGTCTTATTTTCCTAGTATAGAATATATAAAGTATTAATTTGGCAATATTTTAAAACCAGGCTTTAATAGACTGAAATTCCCTTATGGTTGGATATTTCTTTATGTTGGTGTTCACAAAAGCTCTCTTTTCTAGCAAAATGCTATAAAAAATGACGTTTTCTAGTGTCAAAATACTGAGGCTACAAACCTGCCTTATTTCTGCTGCTACATTGCAAATAATTGAGGGAAAAATAATTTCCACATAAAGTATGTATAATTGCTGTAAGCAGTTTATCAGATGGTTCTTCTATTTCATACCTATGTTTCTCTCAAGTCAAGTGCTTTATGAGAGAGTGTTCTTTCTGTGGTGGGGCCAGACTGTCAGTCTCACTGTTTATTGCAGTGTTTGTTTCCTTTGTTTTATGCTCACTGCAGAAAGATGGTGAACTTGGTTACAGTACATTAGTGACAGTCTCTGGTGCCCCTGTCCATTGCAAGATCAAGACATTTTGTTTCTAACCAGCTTTGACTAGGTGAGGTAATGATGGGATTCACCTCCAGGTGAATCACTGCCTTTGTGGCCAGCAGTGACTAATGATCACTCCCTGGTACTTGGCTGATAAACTATCAACACATTTTGTAGACTCGGTCATATTGTCCCCAGGTGAGTGTGTTTCCCTGCAGTTCCAAGACACATTTGTCAAATAACTTCAGCAGAGAAACTGGGAACTGAATGAGGTTTTAATCCTTACGCTTGTCAAGGTTTGATGTGATCACACAGTGTCTTTCTGTCTTTATTTTTAATTGGGAGTTGTCTGTCTTGCCACTGCCAAGTACTGATTTCTCTCTTGTCCTGCTTGGTCAACAGTCTGATTTTCTGCAGTTGTTAATGCAGTTACATCCACAGCTATAAAAGGCATTATTGATTGATTGGGAAACAGTAGAGTTTGGCTTTTTGCTCTGTAGGCTTTCTTTGTGATTTTTCACAAGTATGGAAGAGTGGGCAGGCCTGGCAGAAAATGAAAACAGGATTCAGTTTTTTCTGTGTATCTTGCTCATCAGCCACACTTAATGAATGCAATGCAGACATATCTGTGCTTATAGAAAAATACTGGCTTATGCAAAATATGGGTGGAATTGACTTAAAAAGTCCACTTCTTGTATCTGTAGTAGTATCTATTTTACCATACACAAATAGTTGCTACTGTTAGAGGTGCGTTAAGTCTGCAGCGCAAATGTATGAATTGCTGTGCGTGTGATGTTAACAGTACAATTAACATGCAGATTCTGTTTAGCTGTCATTTATGTATGGAGGCATTTTCAACAAATGTACCTCTGCCATTTTTTATGTTTTCAATCCATTTTCAGTGAATTTCATTTTTCTTGAACTTCTAAAGGGTTGTGCTTTAAGTAGTTACTGAATACGGTCCGAAAATACATAGCTTGAAAACCCTGACATCTCTGCTGTACTGCAGCACATTTGGAGAGGATGAAAAATGCATTGGATAATATCATTTTAAAATACTATTTTATCTTTTTCTGTTCAGCTGCCTCTACTGCACCAGTGCAATGTGTTGACTTGAACATTTCAAAGCTGAATTTGACATCTGGGGTGGTCTATAAAAAACTCTCACTGAATGACCAAGTACTCTGCAATGCTGTGTCTCCCCCTCTCCCAAGAGATGGACAGATCCCACCTGAAAGGGTGATTCTGCAAGCATGGACAGATGAGAAACCCATTCCAATGGATGGCAAAACGTTTCAGGAATACCATTCATATGGAAAGAGCTCTCTGGAAGATAATTCCTGGGTGTTCCCAAGTCCTCCAAAGCCTAATGAGAATGTGTTTTGGGAAATGAAAAATAGATCAACTTTGCTAAACTGTCCAGCAGATTACCTGGATCAGTGTAATCAAAACTGTCTGCACAAGAGTTAAAGAAGTTTTAGAATGAACCAAGGCATTTTTAGAATGGTTCTGAATAGGCACCTTAACACTTGAACTTTTAAAGGGGGAAAACAAACTGCCTGAAATGGTCTTTATTTTTTAGTTCTAGTTCTGAAACAGAAAGCCTTGTCTTCCTCTGCTGTAAATCAGGAACAAGTTCCTTGAAGTTAAAGCTGTGCTGGCATAATGTAAATAGAAAGAGAATGAGCGTGGGGCTTGGATAGTCTTGTACTGCAAGTGGCATATATTGGCAAAAGATGACACTGAGAAGTGAGTTCTTGGAATAAAACAGAATAATCCAGTTCTGTATTTGTTTGCTATTTGTATGTCATCAAGAAAATATTTGGTATCCTGTGTTAATCTTGTGGCAGCTCTGAGCTGATTTTTTTGACAGTGGTTTTATTTTCCAGAGTAAGATATAAAATGAGAATTGGATTTTCTCTCCCTCCTTCCTTTCAATTCACTTCCTGTTTTCTCTGGTTTAGAAATGCATTTTTTGTGTAATTTTTAACCAAGAAAGGTGAGATTTTTCTTCTTCAACATCTTGATTTATATTAGTGACAGATTAAAACCACTCCTAGGCTGTTCTGTTTAGACTGCACCATTTGGGGCTTTATTGTGAATTACAAAGGATTGTTAAGTAGTGCTGCTGCACACTGACTCCTGCTTTTCAGCCCATGTCCCTCTGTTTGGGCTGTAGGAAGGTGACTAATTCTGCACACCCGGTGCCTGCTACAGAACCACCTTGTTCATGGTACAGTCATCCTTATCATGCCTCCTTTATACAGCACGGGAACCAGGACTTTGTGTGGTGGTGAAGGCTACTAACCTGGTTTTTATTAAAGAAACAAAGCCTTAATTTAACAGGAGTAGGTGTTGCAGTGTTGTTGAAATACACAGTAAGTATTTTTGTGGTATCATCTTTAGTATGCCACTGAGAACTAGAGTTACATGAATTGAAACCGCCTGCTTAGACATTATGGGTGTCTAAATACTGATGTTCTTTTTCTCCTCCTGAGGCCAAGAGCTATTTTTAGGCAAATAGAATTTATGCCTTTCTTGAAAAGGAAACCTGTTCCGTTTCATATCTGGCTTATTACAGCATGGTTAAGTGAAATGTCTTGACTGCTCAACGCATTTGTATTAGATCCATGATGCTGAGCTTGTACTGGGCGGGAAGATACTTCATGCTCAGTGTGTTATTTACAGATGTGTGGTTGGCTGGGTGAAGTATTCAACCTCACAGGTCCAGTTTAAGTGTAATAAAAATTAATGTCATAGCTGTTTAGTAGCAAATTATCTTTAAATTGCTTGCAGATGCACAGGTAAGCTATGACTGCAGCACAGCCATAGTAACCATGGGCTGTAAAAGTGTCACTGAGGTGCTACATGACCTGTGTGGTTCCAGATGCTTTCTTCCCTGTGAGCAAAGTACGTCATATGAAGTCCATCATCTTCTCTTTCAGTTTGTCTCTCAAAGTTGAAAAAATGCCTTCCAGGTACCTTCTACTATATTAGTGTGCAGCATACATAAATCATGTTTCCCATTCACCAGATATTGTTTTTATCTTTCTATTATCTTGCTCATGTCGACGGGCTTGTCTGTGATTAATGGAAATGGTGTCATGCTGGAATTTATTCTGACCAATGAACACAGCTGACTCAGGGGAGTACAATCTCTTGGAAAGTAATAGAACAAAACCCAATATGCATAAAACAAATCCAAGTCACTAGGCTTGAGCTGACAGAACCAACTACCTGTGTAATAACAAAGCAGCAGAAACCATTTTTTATGTGGCTGCATAAAGCTATAAGGTATCTAGTTCTCATGTGGCTTACTTTTGGAGTTCCCCACGTCAACATTACAGAGGAGTCTTATTATGTATTATCTAACAGCCATCAACATGATTGATTAATACTTTGATTTGTGCAATGAAGGAATTCTACTGTGTAAGATTTGAAATAAATTTATTTTTGTTTGAAATTGGTTTCACTACAAATCTTTCTGTACCCGACCCAACAGTTTTTACTCAGTTTTAGTTTCTTGACTGTGTATAGATGTAATTCCAAATACAAGCAATTACATTTGAGATTCATCCTCTTCCATTCAGGAAAAAAAAACCCAAACATCCCCTGTAGATTGCTTCAGTGTATTCTGGGAAAAATAGGATGTTGAAAGCTGAAGAACTTCAGTTACCTTAAGCTACAGTGTGTGCCTCCGGTTTGACTACTTGTGTCTAAAGTCTCCTGGTCAGCCTGTGTGATAAGGAAACTTAATTTTAAGCTTGTGTGCGCAGTGTCTGAGAATTTGTTTTGCCTTTGACTCGGTTTATCTTCTGTGCTGCTTCCTGTGATGGAGGAGGGAGCAGCAATGTTTGCTGAGAAGGGACTTCAGAAGCGCTGCTGCCGGAGGGAGGAGGGCAGGCTGATGGTTGTAGGCAGGCTGTAGGCAGCATTTCCAATCCAATCACTCATTGCTGTGGCCAAGCTGTAACATTTGAAAAGGAAGTCCCCAGGTTTGAGGTCACTTGGGAGCTAGCTGGCTGCTGAAGCATCTGTTGGGCTGAAGCATACAATCAAATTCTGACTCAAGATGGAAAAGTCATTAAAATCCATGCCACTAGTGGCTTACACGGCTCTTTCCATTTTCAGAAGTGAAATCTTTTCATTATAATGACAGCAGATTACATGCAGAAGTAGCTGTAGTAAAGGAGTTCTGGTGGTTTGTGTGCACACATGCATTTGTTATATAAACCCATGAAACTGCATGAAGGACAGACCAAACTCCTCAAATACATTAAATGATGCCCACAATCCATTAACTTGAATGCACAACAGTTTAAAACTTCCCCCTGCACTGATCCGACAATTCTTAATTTAAGAAAGCACCATCAGTTAAATTCCATTTAACAGAAACAGAATACAACTTTGGGGGCAAGAGGGAATTGTTGTTTTACATGTTTAAGTGAGCATATAGTGAGCGAACACGTTTGGTGAGTTGGACTAACCTAATGACTTGTATGTAAACTTCCACTGTTTGGTTCATTTAAAATGTTTTGAAAAATCTCATCATTTTCAGTGTCCCTGCTGGTTTTGCAGGTTTACAACCGATGAGTTTCTGTGAACTAAGTGTACTGAAAAAAGCAAACTCCAGAATTAGCTGTGATGTGCCACCAAGTTTTTACAGCTGGAAAAACAGGAAAGCAGTGTGATACACACAGTTGGAGTTACAGTAAGACAACACTAACTGATGTAACACAGGTCCACGTCAGTACAATATGAACTACACTAGTGATGTGAAGCAGATTGTTATTTCAAAGTCAGCTTGCAGCAGACTTTGAGACTCCTGTGCTCAGACACAGGTGTTAGTACTGATATTATGACCTGGTGAAGGAAGAGTGAAAAGTGCCAGTACCTCACTGACTCACCTGCATTCTCTTCTGATCTTCAGCTCAGCCCTCCGAAGAACACTGGGCACAGAGTGGTAAGGTGTTTCCCTCTCGCTTTGTGTAGTTTGGATACAAAAGGCATGTGGGGTTTGGGTTTCTTTGGTTGTTTTTTGGTATTGTTGAGGTCATTTTTTAGGGGTTGGGATTTTGCCCCTTTCTTTAGGTGGAGCAGTGAGCTACTTGCAATTGTATCAACATAGGACAGTGGAAAAAAGTGTTCTACTACTGGCACTAAAGCTAAACCCTAATTTTAACTGAGTTGCATTTGAACCACCTAAACAAAAATCTGCTGTGGTAAATGTCATGTGAACTGAGGTCAGTGTCCATCACAATTCCTTTCATTATGTCTTAAGCTGGAAGAGACAATGTGGTTCAAACATCAAGGTACAGTAATAAAGTGGGAGAATGCAAGTGTTCAGGTATAGATGTTTGATACAGGGCAGAAGTATGAAAGAAATAACCAGATGTTCATTGTTACTGACTTTTAGCTAGATGGAACGGTTATTTTTCAACTGTATTTGACCATTTTTGGATCAGCAAAGTAAGCAGACGTCACAGGAATTACTTGAGGAGGAGTATGGCTGTACTAAATATGAGGCAGAGTGGGTTTCTGACTGACATTAGTCATCGGTGGTATCTCAGACCGCAGCTGTAAGGAGTTCCACGCTGCTTTGAAACCCCTGTGCATTACAAACTGCCACTCACTTTTCCTCTTGAGTTTTCATTTGGGCAAACCTTTTAAGTAAGTATACAGCACCTTTTTCTTCCTGCCTTTTCGGTCTTGCACTTGTAGGGGGCTTGTCTCAGGAGATTGAAGAGAGCTTTAATATGCTGGAAGAGTAGAGAAGCGAAAGCCATGGGTGTCTGGGGTGCTTGCCCAGCTCTCCCAAGCACTACGAAGGTGCTCCTGTGCTGCACAGTCTTGAGACACACACCCTGCAAGACTGCTGGGAGTCAAATCACTCTTACAGCTGTAAGACCTTACTACTGATGTTTCTTACATTGACTAGAATCTAGGGCTGGTTCCTGTTACCCCCAGTAGGAAGGAGAGGTTGCAGCCAGGACAAAAACAAAACTAAAAGCAATTTACTAGTATGTGTTTGTCACCTCACAGTACTCATTCATTCATTTGACCTTTAAATAGAAGATGTAAATGCAATTAAAATACAGAATAGGGCAGAAGACATTAAGGAAGTGAAGGGTGTGAAATGAGGAATTTGAAACTAGGGAACATTGCATCAAGGCCCTGAGTTTGTTACAGAGAAGCTGATCCCAGAGCCAGGAGCAAAGTCCAGCTGTGTGTGCCACAGTACACACAGGAGAAGCTGTGATAACCCAGTTCTTCCTTACACAGTGTAGGTAAAGAGAAATGAAGGGCTGACACCATAATTCAGCACATGAAACTTCAGAGCTTATCAGTGCTGATAATATGCATAATAAAAAGTTTTGGAGACTAGTGAAGCCATTTATGCATTTGAGAGTTCTAAAGTTCAGCAGGTTCAAGTACCAGTATAAAGAAGATCTTTTGTTATGCAAGTCCCTGTTTAGTTTCTGCAAGAAGCAATCTGCATCTTACACACTTGGGTTAGTTGCTTACTCACCTCTACCCATAATAATTTTGCAAATGTGGTCACTTGCCCACTCCTGAAGTGTGGAAGCTTAAACAATCATCATCATTGCGAAAGAGGAAAGCAGGGGAAGATGCTGCTCTCGGCGATTTGCCTTCTCCCTTCCTGGGCAAGGTTTAGGTCAGAAAGACTTTTCCCTTTAGTGTCACAACAGTCATTCTGGGCTGCACATGGGCACAGGACAGGCAGCTCTTCTGACACAGCAGTCTTAAAAATGAGTCACAGTGTAGGCAAAAGTGCTGTCAGGTTCTTGTATGATTCACAATTTTCATGAAAAAGATGAATCAAACTGGTACAAGAGGCTTTTCCGCATTTGCCACCATTCTCTTCTAGTAAGAGCATTCTCATACACCCTCAGCTTCAGATGACCAACGGACCAATTTTAATGCATACCCAATTAGTGATCAGTTAATACAACTTCACCCTGAGGTTTTGCTGTAGCATAGCTGGCCACACAGAACTAAACACAGGCTTCAAAGTCCAACAGCCATTTGTAAATAAGTAACAAAGCCTCGAGTCCAGGCAGACGAACAGAGTGCTGCGAGTTCCCCTGCAAGCTATGACAGCCTGCCTTAAGGATTTCATTACAGGGAATTAAAATATTGACTTTTAAGCTCAAAGATCACTTTATTCTCCATTCCTCTCATTTTGTGTATTTCAGTTAAATTCCACACAGAGGGTACAGATGACTTAAGTCCCTTTTAAATCAAAGTTGGATATGAAATTTTAAAAGTTAATTTTTTAGTTTTAACTATACATTTGAAGCGACCTTCTGCCTTTTTTTCTTAATTCCTGTTGCTCTGTATTCTTCTCTCTGCTTCAAATACTCTGTTTTGCATTCTTCATAGAATAATGGATCAGAATAGCTACAAGACAAATACATAATGCTGGTTTTCATCTTGGAATATGGAACAGATACTGTATGAATAACATTTGTAACTGATCTTCCTCTCACACCCAAAGGAAACTGGCCTGACTTCAGTGATAAAGTACCTTTTTTATTACGCACCTAGGTGTTAAGGTTACCTTTGTAAACTCTAAATACTGAGATACTGCATTCTCTCTTGAGGCATAATCCTTTTTAAGCCTCTAGAGTGAAGCCATGAAGAGGAAAGGTAGAAAAAGTGGAAGAGAGTTGGCATTTCAGTTCAGGGAAGTCATTTATTATTTGCATTTACCTTCCGCAGCACATTAATCTGCTGCAGAACACTGGCATTTGTCATGCACCCGAGCAACTACTGGGAACAGGTTCAAGTGTATGTCTTGAACAGTAGCCATGTAGCTCCTTGACCATTAAACTCGATTCATTTTTTTTCTCACAGCTTTGATTTCAAGTGGAGTTATCCAAGCACTAAGCATTTTTTTCAGTAGTATTCTGGTTGGGTGCTGTTGTTTTGGTTTTTAAAACCTTAATAAATTCTTCAGTTCTCACTGCAGTCAGGCCTGAACTCTTGCTTGGCTGCCTGAGTTTCTTCATCAGTTCCCAAACACCTGAGGATACCTGTCACTAGTTCAAAGACATTTAATCTTAACCTCTGGTTTAACAGGGCAGGACACACGTCCCACCAAACCCCAAACCGAGTCCTTTCTTTCCCCTCAGTCAAAAATCATAGAATCCCCAACCCTCTCCCTGGGAAACTCAAGGATCCCACATGCCAGCCTGCCGGCACTGGGGATAAATTAGGACTCTGGAAAGAGACATTTCAATCCATCACAGCATCAAGTTGCCCTCTCTAGTATGTGCCAATTTCCTCGCTGCTGCTGCAAGTGCTGTTCACAACAGCACAGCGTTTTCAGGACAGTGACTAAACTGAACTGTTCAAGAAGCAAAATCCAAACAAACTTACCCCACACAGGTAATGCAGCACGGTCAGCACAGTGCTGTGTGTTACCTGGGCTGAAAACCTGTGTCTGTCAGCATTTAAATCAAGGAAATCCACACCCATCACCATTTAAATCAAGAGTGTGCTTTATAGCCATAGGGCAGCTTTATTAAGGCAATGCAACTCCATCAGTTAGGGCTCTGACCTGCACAGTTTATAATGAAGCAAAGATACAATCTTCAGAAAATACACTTAAGTCACTAATCCCACATAACCCTTCAGAGAAGACTTAAGATTTCTACTCATTTCTAGATCAGTATAGGCCAGGCAACAACAACAAAAGAGAACAAAACCTCCTGAGGTACTTACTAGCCAACCAGACAGTCTTTCAGTGCCGTGTTCTCCCTCCGACACTTCACCACCATCAGAAAACCAGTTTCTTGACAGCACTTAGTAAATGCTAGGGAAAAAAAAAAGAAACCAAACCCCACCAAGTTAGAAAATGGCACTGGTAAAGAACTCCACCTGTGTGTGTACTCTTTCATATAAAAATCCACCTTCTTGTATCCTGGACACTACCAGTAAGACACTAAGGAGGAAGCTTCACACAGCCCCTAGGTGAGGGTCACCTGCTTGTCCTTGGCTGCATTAGGATTTTGCTAAAACAGTTTACAACTAGAAGTATCATTTGCTAAAAGTGTTCATTACAGTTTTAAGTGTCCTTCTGCAGTCAAAGTTACATACGTGCAAAGCTCTGCAAAGAACTGATGTCTTACCTACCTCAAACATTACTCAGGAACACTTAAAAGGTGCTTCGACACAGCACCTCACCTAACACCGCCATGTGTTACCTGAAAATGTATGACTGAAGTATGCCAAAAATGGGTTTAAATTAACCAGCTGATTACCATTTGGGAAGACACTGTGACCTGTGCTCAAAGGTGCACATTAACAACCCCACTTAGTTTCCAGGATCTTGTTTGGTATGTGTTTTAGCTTTAGACCTCAAGTCATCCAAATCCACATGCACGCTTTGAGGATACTCCTGGCTACCTGGAGTTCACTCTGAACAATACAAGAAATGTGTTACCAGGTTATCAAAATGTTTCTTTGGCTTTTAAAGGTGAATCTGACATTTCTTCTGTTCTTTCCTGGATGGTTGATATTGAATGTCCCCACATCAGCATCTTTAAAATCGTATCTCTGATCACATTCCTCAAAATGCCCTTTGTTTTACCTGGGGAAAACCTCAGAAGCCTTTGAAAGCTCATGGTTTGCATAGTGACCAGTTTGATTTCTGTTCTCTACAGGCACTTGTTTAAGTGCTGTGCTGGTTTGTACTAATCATCCCTTCAGGAAGCTGTGAAGTCAGAAGCGCCAGCAGGAGGTCCCTCTCACTCGTTAGCTCACCAGTCTGACTGGTTGAAGGTGCGATTTCCAGAGAGCAAAACCCGAACTGCAATTGCAAACATCCCATGGCTTCAGGAGGCCCTGCTTGCAGTATGTGGCCAAGCACTGCCCTGAAGTGATAAAACTGCTTCCAGCTCTCTAGCTTTAACCTTACTGACTCTTAACAACAGAGAGGAAGAACAGGAGCAGGTTAAAGGATACTGGGCATCCTCATATGAGCACACAAAACCTGATTATCCTGCTCTCCTCTCTTCTCCAGCACTTTAAAATCCCTCTGGCAGTCATGTAAGGAGTGAGGTACAAGACAGGTTTAGTTACAAATGTTTACCAGAAATGTTCTAGAGAATGTTGGTTTGTTTTTAATTAGGCTCTGTCTTGCTCACAACCCTTTCATGAAAAACATCTCACTGCTGAGCAGCACAAAGTGTTACTGTTACAAACTACTGGTGTGGAGAACAATCTCACAAAAAGTGCACAACAGTTCCTGAATAATCTCAAACCAAGAACTAATCTCCATCTCGGTAATCTTTACAATCACCACTCATTTCTCACTCAAGCAATACCTGCACAAAGCTTCAGGGTGCACAGCAAGACACCACAAAAGGAGCAGATACAGAGGATCTGATATAACCCCACTGTAGTTTAACACTTCAGCAGCTCTGAGCAGTGATTGCAACACTTGGGAACCCTCAAACACTCAAACCAACCTCCTTCATGATACCACAACATGATACAGAAAGTAGCTGCTCTTTCAGAGCAGAATGCATCTTTTAGAAATCTTGTGCATCCTCCAATCTTTAGCAAATGGCTTTCCATGACTTTACAAGACCATGACTAATACACTGTCTTCTTTCTCCTTGCAAGCAGCAGGCTACTGAAACAAAACCTTAGGCATCAGTGAAATCAGATGTAAATCTAGGCCAGCCTGCAAACTCGCTGCAGACTAACACAACAGAAAGAAATGTTTCAAACAAAGTTATCACCACTATTTACAAATACAAGCTGAATAAAAGGAGGGACAGAGCTCAACGTGAGTGAAAACGCCTTGTTAGAAAGGGGAAAAAAAAAGCTCATCCTTCACAAAATGAACCCTGATGAGGCTTTGCCAGGACAGCCACATATGTCCATCACTGAGTGCTCTGTGCACAGACAGGGCCAGATCCAGTACTGCGTCAGCAAGCTGCAGGTGCCTACCAGTTACCACGGAAACTGGCCACGGACCCCTCTCTTGTGACATCCTATCTGACACAGGTTAGCCCCACAGGCTCCTTGCCACGCCACAGGCTGTGTCCAAGGGGATGCACACTGAGCAAAGGGCTCTTCTCAAGGCTGCAGCTCAGAAATAGTTCACTGAGCAGTTCATTGCTGATTCGAGGCCAGGTTTCTTCTTCTTCCTCTCTCTCTCTCTCTCTCTCTCTCTCTCTAATAAAGCTTCATGCTTCTGTTGCAAGGCAAATCCAAAAGTTTTGGGCACAGTTTCTGAGCATTTTAAGTCTCGTTACTTTCACAGCATTACGGACACACAGAGAGATTCTACTTGCTGAAGCAAGCTAGCTATTTAGTACCTTCTCTAAATAAACCAAGTATG
Source organism: Neopsephotus bourkii (assembly GCF_033783945.1). Taxonomy (NCBI): domain Eukaryota; kingdom Metazoa; phylum Chordata; class Aves; order Psittaciformes; family Psittacidae; genus Neopsephotus; species Neopsephotus bourkii. Next base: position 1,606,833 of record NW_026901618.1, read on the forward strand.
TACAGCCAGACAGTATCTTTGCCAAGACCAAGGTCTGTTTTCAACTGAACAGAAGCTGAACAACCGTATTTGAATACAGAGCAGTTCAGCTTTGCCAGTTCTCACACATAAAGCATATGTAAGTGATCTTTCTATGGAGGGAAGACCACTTCGCTGCTGATTTTCAGGGACAGTGACAGCTTTGTGGCTGAGGTCAGTGACAAGTGACCCCTCCATGGACTGACTCTTCAGCAGGGAGCAGCTCTGAGAAGCTGCTCACTTTGGTCCTTGGCACCTCTAGATCCCCAATGGCCCAGGATGCAAAAGCTGTATTCACTGGGTCTCTCCATCTCAACTTACATACCTGCGAAAGCAGGACATGGAGAACACAGAGAAACTCAGCTGCTTTTGCAGATCCTGGCACATGCAGGGTCACAGAACAAACTTTTAAAAAGAGCTTTTAAAAGCCTTCTAAAATTATTCTGACGCTGTCTGGAAATGCATCATTATTTTTTCTAAACATCCTATTCAGAGATTTTGTATAATTTTGTTCAGATACAGAATTACAGAAATCATGTTGGAGGTATCAAGAATTATTTTTGAATGTCAGATTATTAATTAGTATATTTGATGGTTGATTAAGAATTGCTTTAAGTTACAGAGCACTCTCTTATTAGAGCTTCTTTGATAATTAGCCAGAAGGTTGACAGAGTAAAGAACTGTTCACCAAGATCTTTACATAAATCTCTGCTGAAATATAATCATTATCTAAGAAGGATATTTTTCTTTAGGGTTTTTAATAGCCTTTTCCCTCAACTGTTTTGTGACTTTACTACAGGACAATATGGGAAGCAGATGGAAACTGAAGTGAAACTGGGCAGCAGTTCATTTATCTCAGAATGAAGACTGGACAGATGATTCTCCTGCCTATGCAAGCAGTCAGAGAGATGTGCAGTAATCAGCACACTAAAGTGTTGATTATCAGTTTTTAAAAGATCAAATACATTACCAGAGAGTTAGTTACACCAAAGTTGCATGGTATGGAGGGTGTCCACCAACAGATGTCCTGGTACATACACTTCTTAATTTAAAGACAAGAATATAAAAAGCTACGGTACTACTCATGTTCATCTCAGAACATAGTCAGAGGTTCAAGAAGTATTTGTTCTTATATGATGAAAATAAAAACTTGTAGGGCTTTGACTCAAAGGTACAAACCAACATCTGGCATAACACAGAGCCACAGCTCTGCTGCATAAAGATAATGATTTTCTTCCAAGCCATTAAAGAAGGCAAGGTTAAATTTAACACTCCTAACCTCAGTATCTGAAACCTACAAACAGTGGACAACAAAACCAAGGCACCATATTTAAAACACTATACAGCCTACAACCTCCCTCCACCCCAAGCAGAGGTAGGCTGGACTCAGACTGTGTTTGTAGGGAATTTTAAAAACTAACTCTTTTTTACTTTAAATACTTAAAAATATTAGATACTTCACTATCTCTTTCTGCAAACACAAAGGTCTCTCCATGTGCAAGCAAGAGAACTAAAGTGTTTGGTACTGACAACCAGCTGCACAGGAACTGTGTTGATAGAACAGTGCCAAGGGGTCCTTGTTATTCTCTTCAGTGTATGAACTGTAGGCAGTACCAAGACTACTTCTGAAAGTTCATTTTTTATGGGTTCAGATTACAACAATACTTGGCACTTTCATACCGATTCCTGTCGCAAAGTGCTGTGCAATTATAATATTAGAACTGTAGCTTTACCAGTCATAATTATGTATCTATTTTGCAGATGTTCTTGTACACAAAACAAATGAAATATTCCCCATTATCAAGATAAATTGATCCTCTCAGCTCTGGCTCCAGTTTATTTAAAGACTTTACAATTTTACTACTTAAGAGAAAGTCCTACAGAGGTGTTATCTCACCATTTATATTTTCTCAACACTTATGATACTGCTATCACACTCTTAAAATAAAAAAAAAACTTGTATCATGATCCGGACCAGGCTTGTTCTCTATTCCTGAGGTGGCTTTTTGCCTTTAAACAAAAGGACAAAAGGGAAATGGTTCTGTCCAACATTCAGGTAATTCCTTGAGCTCTGCGATTTGGTGGAGAAAAGATGCCCCAGTAACACTGGGGACTTGGGGGGGGGGGGGGTGATGGTGGAAGGAGGAGGAAATAGTTCTCCTTAAAATGTAAGCAACTACAAGATTTTTAGATCTACATGTGTTAGATGTATATAAATATTAAAGTGATACAGAACATAATGAGCAACATTTGATGGTGAAGTTGTTCCTCTTTTAATTTTGGTATTAAATTGTGATTTATTAGCTTGTTACTTCGTAGTTACTCAGTATGCACAGAACAGATCACTGGTGTATTTAATGAGCCAGAGGAAGTAGTAGGGTGCACGTGAAAAGCTTGTTTTACATTGTAGAGTGCAAGCTATTTGATATTTCTAACACAGTACAAAAGAAAGCTTCTCTGTAGATTGCTCATGGTTCAGTTAACATCACTGAATATCTAATACCTCCAACTCAATTAATTCTCACCTGATTAAGATCAGTCTGATATTCAAACTAAATCATCTCTCCAGTCAAGTAGAAATCAATATTTCTGATTTTACTTTTAAATTACAATAACAAATAAAATACATGCATAGTCAGTTAAGCCAGGAATATCTTTCCTATTCTAGTCTACTATGGCACGCATAACAGCTGATTAAAGAATTATTCTAATTTGAGCAACAATATATATAAGACAGATTAATTTGAATAGAGGGAGATGGCATGAAATAATTAAATGCATCTTATATAGGGCAAAGAAAAAATTGACACAAAATAACCTTGATTCTTTGAAGTGAACTTCTGCTATCAGATCAAACACTTTGTCTCCACAAGTATTCATTTGCTGTAACATAAAAATAATCATATACTTTCCCTTTTCCTGCCCATCACCACCCCAAAAAAGCTGCTACATTTCAGCTTCTGTAGCTCCAACATACTACTGAGGGTACCTGTATCTGTCCTTGGGCAGATGATCAATATGCAGCAGCACACAACACAGGACTGGGAAGGACGGACAATTCCAGGAATTTTAGGAAGGGGATATTCACGGTGTTAAAGATCTCTCCTTCTATGCAACTTTTTCCAGGGTGCACTCAGCACTGAACCCCAGGACAGTAGACCCTTACAGTGAAGAACTTCTTCCTTATATCTAATCTACATCTACCCTTTTTAATTTCAAGCCACTATCCCTTGCCCAGATAGCACAACTGCGATCTGCAGAGGGAGAATGTATCCACAAAACCCAAGAATTGTTTCTATAAACACATTTCCTTGGGGTAAAGAATACAAGTTATATCCTAGAAACAAATCTGAACACTTTGCTTTAGAGGACATATACAGATGACAAACTAACACACTGAATTAGACCAAGGGCCTGTTTGTCCTGTGTACCGTCTTTCTCAGAAGCAAGTAATAGCTGCTTCAGAAAGAGGTGCCAGAAAGTCTACGTTATGGAAGAACATTTTCTTCCTAACCCCTACCAACTGTGAGCTTAGCTTATATCTTGAAGCATAAAGTTGTCACCTGCCTCTCAAAACCCTTGCACAATGGGTCTTATCTGACAAGCCTCCAAGAGGAGAAGAGGAAGAAAGAGATAAAAACCAGCCCAATACCAAAAGGCACATGCTAGCCTGAATCTCCCCAGCACCTGTCAGCCCTTTCAGTTTAAGTCCTGCTGCAGTCCTACCTACTGCAGTTGTGGTTATCTGTGTCATACCATGGATGCCTTTTTCATTAGCAAGTTTTCAAAATCCTGCTGCAAAAATTAATTGGCCTCCAAGTATCCCTCGGCTGGATGTGGAGTAGGCCAAAGCAGCGGGGAGGAGAGCCACTGCACAGGTCAAAAATGTTTGGGGGTTGGTTGGTTTTTGGTTTCAGAACTATCCAGGTACTGGCTCTGTAAATGCCACTTGGAAGCAAGTCTTCAAAGTTTTCAAATCTAAACCGCATAGATATTACATGTCTCTGGGTTTGGTCAACTGCTCACACCTGGCAAGAGCATTTATTTTCTGACATTACAGCTTAGAGGGGCTTTTCAAAGGAATATAGGAAATCAATGGCTTATTTAAACTTGGTTTCAAAAGTTACCGGAAAAAATATGTGGGGTTTGTTGTTTTTTTTTATTCATTTATGGTGTTTGTTGGTTTTTTTTAGAAACCACAGTATCATACCAGTTCTGAACACTCCTGTAAGGCATGTACGGATTCTCCAGCATCACTTAGTTCCAAACAGAAGTTGCTGCTCAGCTGCTCGTAGACACAGAGAAGGCTGAGGTACTCAATGAGGTTTTTTGCCTCAGTCTTCAGCAACAAGAGCTTCAGCCACACTGCCCAAGCCACATAAGGTAAAGGCAATGACTGGAAGAATGCAGAACTATCCACTGCAGAAAAAAATCAAGTTTGAGATCATTTAAAGGAACCTGAAAGTACACAAGTCCATGGGACGTGCTGAGGTGCATGTGCAGGTCTTGAGGGAACTGGTGGATGAAGTTGCCAAGCCATTACCATATTTGAGAAATGCAGGAAAGCTCCTGCTGAGTGGAAAGGGGGAAATGTAGCCTCCATTTTTAAAAAGGGAAACAAAGGAAGACCCAGGGAGCTACAGGCTGGTCAGTCTCACTTCGGTGCCCAGCAGGATCATGGAGCAGGGTAAAGTAATTAAGAGTTAAAAAAGAGAGTTCTGAAAAAACATACACACACATGCAACCTCAAGGAGCTTCTCAGCTCTTAGTTCTGCTGCTTGGTCAGGGACAGGTCACCTCTCCTCATTCTCTGTTTCTGTATCCGTGCTGCACATGTGAGATCTGAGGCAAGTGACTTTTGGGGGGTGAGGCTTAGAAAGATTAATCTTTGTTTTCAGTATGATAAAGATTCCGAAGGCACACAATCCTCTTTGACTGGGGAAGCGTTCTCCCAAGTAATCCAGAGCTGGGAAAGATGTTTTTTAAAAAATGTACATCTTAAAATATCAGATGGTCCTTTCCTGATGAAATGCTGTGGTAGGCATTATTTGTAGTAATACGCATTTAGTCACAGAATTTTGACAGAACTTGGACTTCAACAGCAAACAGAGCTTTGGCACAGATGATGCAGAGGAATATCTGTCTGATAGCTTTAGCGTGGAGGGCACAAGCTTGACCTGATCTGATCTCCCATCCTGGATTTCCAGACTTGTCAACATTTTTTGTATGCGTGTGTATATACACATCTCTATAAATATATGCACACACACACATTTTTTGCCCCAAACACACAGAAATACAGTACACTGTCACATTTATGAAGCAAGTTCCAGCTCTTTCAGGGCTAAGGGACAAGACCGCCTGCCTCTGACTAAGCACAACACTCAACACAGCAGTACAAGGAGGGTTATGTTGTCAGAAGCCAGAAGAGAAATAGCAAAGGCATAACTATTATGTATAAGGCTTTACAGTGACTGTACGTTGTCAGGCAGGGCAGGTTTAGGTGCTAAAAGACAAAAATGTGCTGGGTTAGTCAAGTAGATTTGTTAAGAAGAGCAGAGCTCGTTTTCTTCCCACTGAAATTACGAAGAAAAAATAATATCCTTTTAAGCAAAGTAAGCACATTGCTGTGAAAGTTTCCTTGGGTAGATCATGATTTGTCTACTGAAGATCACAGTATCACAGTGTGTTAGAGATTGGAAGGGACCGCAAAAGATCATCTAGTCCAATCCCCCTGCCGGAGCAGGAGCACCTAGATAAGGTTACACAGGAATGTGTCCAGGCGGGTTTTGAATGTCTCCAAACAAGGAGATTCCACAACCTCCCTGGGCAGCCTGTTCCACTGTTCCGTCACCCTCACTGAGAAGAAGTTTCTTCTCAGGTTTAAGTGGAACCTCTTGTGCTCCAATTTGTACCCATTACCCCTTGTCCTTTCATTGTTTTAGGAATGTTCTGGTCAAGTACAAGCACTGCCTTCTATGTAAGGTTTCAGGTAAAGCACGCCCAGTGAGCACAGCCACCTAGCTGAACTGCACTGTTCCCAAACAACTGCTTCCTTTATAGCTGCCTTGATTTCATTTTCCTCCCACCCTGCAGTAAGTATCCCTGACATCAAGCGTTACTGTACGGGGTGCTGGAAGGGGCAGAACTGGAACAAATGCAAGTTCCCCCATGGCTACTGTCTGTCACTGCCTGCTTTTATATAAATAAATGCATCCAACTTCAGCTGCACAGAGAGCCCTTGCCGCTATGCATCCTCCTGCCTCCTCTGGGACCTGCCGAGCCACTCAAGGACAGTGAGAAGCTAGCATAACAGATGATCAAAAGAAACAACATCCCCCTCCCTGTGTCCCACAGTGACTGACTCCTCAGCTGAACTCCAAAGCTGAAGAGAAAAAAAGCGATTTATAGGAGACAGAATGGCAGAAATAGCAGTAACCTCCTTCTGCCACACGGTGGAGATAGAGCAGGTCATTTACGGACCTCTTGACGAGGCAATTACACAGATACTCCACCACACCAGCTCTTACAGTGTGCTGCTTCAGGGATAGCTTTTCCCACCTCAGTTCAATTTACCGTATTTCCAAAAGGATGATTTTAACTCCAAGTTCCAATACCGAAGTTGGAAGTAGCAGCAGTAGCTCCCCCTCCTCTGAACATCCTCTAAGCAAAAGTGAAACTGCCTTCAGGGATTCAGATGGGGAGTGGCAGTGGGATGGATCATACAGAATAGGATCAAAATTTCAGACCTTCTCATAGACATTAAACTGAAAAGATGATGACAAGGCTATTCAGAACAATGCAAGACTGGCAGGTTATTACATACAACCTTACTTGGAGCAGTTCTGTTGTGGACCAAAAGCTTGCCTAAAGGCAGCAATCAGCTGATGCTTCTAGACAGGAAAACGAAGTCCTAAAAATGATCAACCCCCTCTCCTCTAACCTGCCACGTCTTCTGTTCTGATGCACTGCTCCCATGAATCATTCTCTGACCAGCACACTGGGCATGGACATCAATCATCAGAGAAGGGAGAAGGCAGAACTGAGGACATACAGCTCTGCTGATAAAGTCACTGGTTTTGACAAGGAAGCATCAGGCTGAAGGCCTGATGTCATGCCCAAGCATACAGCACATACAACCAAGCCGATGCTTCTTTTATGTTACTACCTGTTGGAACCGAACAGTATCAGGCCAAAGCATTATACCTGTATAAGGGGGTGTAATAATAGACCTGATTCAATAGAATAATGAAGAAATGAGGCCATTTCTCCAAAGCAAAGGTTCTAATTTTGATGACAGTTCAATTAAATATTTGTTGACAGAGGGTTTACAAACAAGCCTCTGACAAATCCACAAAGCAAACCAAAATCCACCAGGAACTGGCAGCTATGAAAGTCCCTCAAAGAGGAAGAACTGTTCTTCAGTGTAAAGCTTAATGGACAAATGGCATAAAAATCTGTATAATGCCAAAGACTTCACTGGCACAAATCCAGACCTCGTTTGGTGTAACGAAGCCTTGGGGACAGCATTCTAACTTCTGACAGCTGACTATACTGTGTTCCCCAAGCTGTATTTGTACATGTACTGAGTACATGTATACATGTACTCAAGCTTGGCAGCAGGTGCTTGTTTAAGTGCGTCTACTCTGCCTGCTCCAAGTATCCTGTTTCTGATACAAAAAGATTTGAGAGTAATACAGTCTCAACACTTTTATAAAAGAAACAGCAAAAATAAACACATAAATGTGGTTTCCATATTTAGAAAAAAAAACCCTGCTCTTTAAAAAAAATATTTAGCGATTCTTCAAACAAGGGTTTATATATAATACATATATGAACAAGTATTAGCATGCATCTTCTAAAATACTACTGGCAACAGAGACATTAAAAGTTTAAATGAGGAAAAAATATATATGCATATGATACTTTGTACAAAATATCGTATGCTACGCAAACACAAGAGAACTGCTCCGGTATTGTCAACTGCTTTCTAAAGAAGGAAACAAAGTTTGCTTCTAACAAATTCAGCCACAGGGCTCAAGCTGCTGTAAGGCAAGATGTGACAGAAGACCCAGTGGCAGCTGAGGACACTAAGAATTCAAAGCATCATCCAGTGGCAAAGACATCAGCAGAAACTGAGGGTCTTAATGCTGCCATTACTGTGGTCTTCTCAGTAGCACCAGTACATCCCTGTCTAACTTTTGGTCTCTCACATCTGATTAGGACTGAAAGCTCTTTGGAGTGCAACCTGACTTCTACATAAGGATCTTTCCAGCTTATGACCTCTCAGTGCTGTGACTGCATGACAGCAAGTACACCAGTATACTTTAATTACAAGAGCACAACCTGGCTAAAAATCTTCCCTCCATTTTCTGGGTTCTGAACTAAATGAACTTCACCCACTGAATGCAGATGTACACATGCCTCCACCATCACAGATCTGTCAGTATGGAAGTTTTCCCAAAGACTTCTCTCACCTTTATTCTGAAAAAAAAAAACAACAAACCAACAACCAACCCAATCCACCCAAAAGCTAGCATATGCTGTATTAATGTAAAACCCCTAGAGGGCAACTCAGCTTCAATTTCAACCTGCATAAATATTCAGCTCTTTAACTAGTTTACAGATTATGTAAACTATTTCCTTCAACCTTGGCTGGTTTTTTTTTTCCCTCATTTAAAAAAAATGAATCCTTTTCATTCTCAAATCACACTACTGCTGCCTATTTAGTGTAAGCTAATCACCACTGCCCAACCAGAGACAGAGTTCTCAACCCAACAAAGCTCGAATGTGTGCAAAAGAGAACAATAAAGAAAACATATGCAAGGGCCTCGTTTAAACAAAGACAGAAAACAAGCATATGAATGTCTGAAATCACGCTCTTTGCATTAAAGACCTTTAACAATACATCTTGTTTATTATTCAGCTTAGTATTAATTTATTGCATGGCATCTGTTTTCTTATACAGCAGGCTGGTTGCAAGTCTCAGATTTAGGGATTTAAGTTTATACTGTTGGGATTATTTGCCTGTTTTCCTCTACATAGTATGATTTAAGCCTTATGTAAGTATTTGAGGACACACACGCAAAAAGTGATGAAACGAAAAAAGATGTCAAATTAGCCATGGAAGAGAGTTTCATTTATTCTTCAGTCTTCAACTGAAGCCCAGCTCTGCTGCTAGTGGTGAAAAGAGAACAACAGACAACCAGAAGCAATTTGTGCCATGAAAGTGAAAAACCTTCACTTAATTCCAAATGTTCCCCCCAGATTTTAAACTTGCTAACTCCAGTATCCGACTGAGCCTTGTTTGCAATGAAGCAGCAGGCATCAACTGCCTAGTGCCTGCTTTCCAGCCAATCTTGGTGGGAGTTGAAAGTCACTTCGTAACCTGCAAGTCCACATGGTCACAGGACATGCAGACATACTGATGTTTAACATTAGAGGAGGCACTAACAAATCACAGGACTCTCAAATGATGTGGAAGCAACCTGAGATAGGCAGGAAGAAAACAGCCCAAGGGAATCCTTCACAAATGCTCACAAAGCCCAAGGGTTTCTACGTGGCTTCTGCAGGAACTCAAATGCCCTAACAAAAATTCATAACATAGTCCTCCTTGCTTTATGCATACTAAGGCAATGCCACTTATATATTGACCATGATAGCTCTCTTCTAGATAGGATCTTATCCTCATTTACATGTGCAAACAGAGACTAAAAATGACTAGCAGTGGAATTCACTTTACGTAATTTTAGCTGCCCAAAATTTACATGTCTCACCTAAAGCTGATTCTGGGAGTACCTTGTTGTCCTTGACACAAAACTCAGAGACAGAGTGCAAGCTACTTCCAGAATGAAGTTAGGGCTCACCTAAGAGAATTAAACAGGATGACTGGTGTAGACTAGACATAACTTTCAGATGACTAGAACTGGGATGAAATGTCTCCCCCCTCCTACATGACTTAAGAAAAAAAATCATAAAGGAGGAGTTCAAGGAGCCTACCTAAGTCTCCAGAGCTAATGCTCCACTCACAAGGGTCCCCTCTCTGAACACTGCAGAACAGTATGAAGTAACTGCTGCCCCACTGGAGCTTTGAAAGACTGCAGAAGGGAGAAGAGGAGGACTAGACACTGTTTGTTATTCAGATTCAACCTCACTGACTGCTTGAAATAAATTGATCATTCTGACTTTTTGCCACAAGTTCAGCTAAGGCTTAGAGACTCGAGCGCTGGAGAACCATTAGTACAGAACTTGCCCAAGTTAAAAAGTTATGGTACGATCAGTTAGCCTGGACACACAAACCACTCATTACTATTGCATCTCTCTTTATGGATGCCCACAACACATGGTAGAACTTGAATTTCAGTACACCAACTTTGTAATCAAATTTAAGGTACTAACTGTATTACATTAGAAACTAGGCAATTCCACCTGCTTCACATAAAGCCGCTGTCAACACTGGTTCAATTTAGCCTTTATGTGAAATGTATTTAGGCAGACCTGAAATATGGTCATGCAAACACTAAATTACCTTCAAGTGCTTTTAACACACTCATAGAGGTGATCTCTTCCCCCTCATTCTTACAGTGGCTGAATTAGCTTTCACGCAAGTCAGGTCAGTGCAACTCAAGCACTAGGGCAAGGGAGGTCAGTAACATCAGCTCTGGAACAAACAGCACTTCTCTGAGACTGCTGCTTATGCCTCAGAATGAATAAACTTTTGTGAACTAAAAGCCTTGGGTAAGACCAGGAACCCAAACTAGGTTGCAGTAATAGAACTGCTGCCTGTGGAATGTTGCATTGTTTCCTAAGCTCAACTTGTTATCATCTAGAAGACAACTTCATTCTGTGGTCATGCCAATCCTGCAGTTTTCCACAGAGACAATAACGTATTTTTGCATTTTAAAATCCAACATGGAATCTTACCTTTCATTAACAGCAGCAATAATGGGATACTAATTAAATTCAGGTACGTAAATTAATGTTGGAATATGTAAGTTGTTATCTAGAAGAGAATGGAACTGCATATTTAACTTCTGCAAAAAATAAAAACAAATTCCTGCACTGATACTTAAACAGCAAGAGAAGAGAAGAGAACAGGAACAATTCATCTGAATTACTGGGCTGCTGGAAGAAATCAGCTAAAGCAAAAGTTGTCAGCTCTGTTAAACATCTTCCTTCTACAGAACTGCAGACATTTATTTATGGGGCTTGCAATTTACTAAGTGTTCTCTGCCCAACAACGAATGTTTCTCAAAAGTTTATGGTCAGTCAGTAACCATTATTTACATCAATATGATTGAAGAGTGAAGAGGGCAGATTCCCCAAGCAGTATTCTGTTTTAAAACAACTGCTGAAGTTTCACACTTAACGGATGAAGCGTACCAAAATGAACTTACACAATAGCCTTGCTGAAGCAAGAGGATTCTTTTCCACACAATTCTCACACCCCACAAAGGACTTCAACTTTCTCAAGCTGTTTTAAATGTATAAAATGAAAAAAAACCCAAACCATCACATATACATGCATATGCTTTTAATTTTCCAACTAAGTGTAAGATGAAGACACCTCTTATGAAAGGAAAGCTGAACTATTAGCACTATTACTCAATGGTAATGAAGCATCATTGGATGTAGATAATATATTTTAAATACAGGACACTGGATAGAAGTCACTGAAGACACCACAGAAACTCTAAGCTCTGTTAATATCTTCTTAAAGATTAATTGATTAATTACTAATTAATTCATATGTAAATCTTTTGTTATGTAACCATAAGCAGTATACAGGTTTTTATTTTCTTATTTTCTATATTCTATGGAAAGCAATAGTAAGTTTCTGTTTATTAACTAGACATATGTTGAAGCCTACACTAACATAACAACACTGAGCACTGCATGTAAACATTATGGCCTGGCAGAATTTTACCCTGAACTTCTAGGATGGGCATAGCCAGAAGGAATATTCCCATCTGAATCCTGACATGCTTGCCCTGCTGCACCGGGTCTCACTCAGCATGCCACATTTCTTTAACCATGTTGACTTTTGCTTTCAAGTATCCCCATCACTGACGTGATCTGCAATCAAGAAAGAAACAGAATGGATGTTTCCTGCACACCCAAACTTCATGTAAGCTGCACTGTTGAGGTAGGAAATGGGATGGCATGCAAGACAGGCACCATCTTCTCCTGGTCACTATTGTATAGCCATAACCAAGGTGGGTATTACAGACAAATTAATGCTTGTGCAAATCCTGTAATACATGTTTTTTTCTGTATTTGGGACCTCAAATTCTTCAGCAATGTTACTTTTGTTATGCTTCTTAAACAATTAACACAAGTATACTGTAGGTTGGAGAGTTCATGCACATTAAGAAGGAGCATTAAAAAAAGAACACTCAAAATACAAAGAAATAAGTGGTGGAAATCAGGACAGATGAGGAGTGACAAAGATTATTTACACTGGAAAAAATAGAGTACTTTTCATCACTGGCCTTATGAATTATTTTGACTGGTCTGTCAGATTCACTGTAGGAAATTACCACCCCAAAGGCAGAAGAAAAAGTAGTAATGGGCAGCAAAGTATAGTATTTGAAGTCATTCTTCTTTACTAGAGACCATTTTTTCAACCTGAAAGCACTAGTTCTCCCTAGTTAGTTCCTCTCTAAACATCATTTTTTACATTGTGACATTCTCATCTGGTTTTATTTCTTTATTTTCAATTTTCCATTCTCACAAAAACAACACTAGAATGTCAGGGTCCAACACCTTCCCTAAGCCACCTCAGAAATTCAGTGGTATAAAGAGCTTTCCAAGATGGTTAGCGAACAAGGCTTTTATTTTCCCTTTTTAGATAAAACAGATTGTCCTATTTCTTCCATTCAAAGTGCCACTTTTGGTCAGACCACTACTCGGAATCGCCTGAATGTCTGAGAATATAAATGACTTGATACACAAAGAAAAGTTAGTTTAGACATTTAAAAAAAAACCCAAACTAGAAAACAAAAAAAAAACTCACCATGCTTTCAACAGTAAAAAATAAGTATTGGAACAGCCTGTCTATAGAAGCTGCAACATAATTCAGGCTACAGGACAAACACAAGCATGCTAGATATGGCCACAAGATGAGGGCACAGAGAGTCTTCTAAAAGTCCTTTCCAGTCCTGCATTCCTCTTACGCTTGATTGATGGAAGTGATTTTCTAGAGCACTCAGGTTTGGCAGTGTTTCTATGGAACTGAAGCTAATACTATTAAAGCACAGTTAGAACAGCTAGACTGCGTCAAGAAGTTCCGCTTTCAACTCTTATGTGCTTGCACTTCCTATACATTTCCCACATTCAGAAGTCCTTTGTGCCAACATAAGCTGTGTCTCTGTGAAATGACTTTTAGAGGTCTGACAGTCTACAGCCACAGGTGGTATTACATCTCAAGCCACACCTCTGCAGTGCTTTTTCACCAGCTTCACATGTATCCCATTACAGCAAGCATATGTCGTATTTCTGCCACCAAGAAACAAAGCAATACCTGTATCAAGCCAGGTATGCAAGTGTAACAATGAGTTTATACACATAAGCAGACTGTATGATTTAGTGTTTCAAAAATAACTATTTAAATATCCTTACAATATGTTCCTGATCTGGAGGCTTAGAAGGTGTATTTAGTTTCTATTTTTAGAGGAAGGAATAGAAAAATTACTAGAAAATTCCTTGAAAGATTCTTGATCACAGACAGGAAGAAAGAAGTATATCAAGTGCAAGACATTGTGTGTGATAAAATGCATACAAGGAAATCCTGAACTTGATATCAGAAATTACAAAAAAAAAAAAAAAAAGGCATTTAGGCCTTATAAGAAACCTTTCATTAAATTCATTTTAGGAAAAAGGTATGAAGGCAGATCCTTTAATACCATAATTAAAGTCCTAAATTTCCCACAACTATTTCAACTCCTTCCCACTACAGTGGATAGCAAGAGAAGAATCTGCTCGCTCCGTCCAAGGGAAATTTTCATACACTATTCTTCTACAATATCATCTTCAAAATTCTTAATGTAAATTCCTTTCCTACTCATTATCCCACCAGGATGATTACCTTCCAGCCCTTATATGATTCCTTTCAAATCTTTACTATCATCCCTCTCAAATCAAGCACGCAGCAGCTAAATTGTTTTTCTTGTTCCCTGATCATCAATTTAAAGCCTCATCCTTACCTCCAAAGTTCTGTACACCTCTAGTATTCCCTGTCCATCCCCCTTCATATCCTCTGACGAGCTCTGTAGCTCTTGATGCCTAAACCAAAACACTTCTCACCTTCTGTCATATGCTTACACTTCAAATGAAGGCACCTACACTGATCATACGCAGCACACATTCTGGGTGCTCTTTATGCAAGTCTGTTAAAACTCAGAAGGATGACAACAGAGCACAAATGGTTTTTATGGTCTTTTATTACTGTAGCCTTAACTCCCAACTTAGGCATCAAACCTGTAAGTAGAACATTCTTCAGATTTCCCTACTCTTCCTATGCAACACCACAAAGACAACTATTGAAAAACAACTAGAATAGCAACAAAACAAAATTTGAGGGTGGGAAAGAGGAGGACTATTTTCTGTTGCCATTATTAAAAGGACCTGAACAATAACATACAAGAATGTTGTTTTATTCAGGAACAGGCAACATTGTTTCTACTTTTAAAAGTTGTGCATTGCCAGCATTGTTACCACAGAATCCATTAACTTCTGTATCAAAGAATAAGTGGGGGAGGGACAACTCAATTTAAGCGAAGCAATCTTTAGAGTTACTGTTCCACATGGAAAAAGTTGTTTAAAAGGTTTTCATCCCAAAAGAGGCTGAAAATTTGACATTTCATTAAACACACCCTGATGTTTCCGAACACCAAGCATGAAGAACACTCAGTCCACCACATCTTGTTGAAAAAGCGCTTATTTGCCAAACTGTATTTCAACTTTAACTTGCATTCTCCTATTGCCTAGTAAGGCCTGTGATTCCTGTCTGTTTTTTGTGACTGGCTCTGCTGAATCGTAATATTCCACACACAGATACAGAATCATAGAATCACAGAATAGTTAAGGTTGGAAATGACCTTAAGATCATCCAGTTCCAACCCCCCTGCCATGGGCAGGGATACCTCACACTAAACCATATCACCCAGGGCCTCGTTCAACCTGGCCTTGAACACCGCCAGGGATGGAGCATTCACAGCCTCCTTGGGCAACCTATTCCAGTGCCTCACCACCCTAACAGGAAACAATTTCCTCCTTATAGCTAATCTAAACTTCCCCTGTTTAAGTTTGAACCCATTACTCCTTGTCCTATCACTACAGTCCCTAATGAAGAGTCCCTCCCCAGCATCCCTATAGGCCACCTTCAGATACTGGAAGGCTGCTATGAGGTCTCCACACAGCCTTCTCTTCTCCAGGCTGAACAGCCCCAACTTCCTCAGCCGATCTTCATATGGGAGGTGCTCCAGTCCCCTGATCATCCTCATGGCCCTCCTCTGGACTTGTTCCAACAGTTCCATGCCCTTTTTAAGTTGAGGACACCAGAACTGCACACAATACTTCAAGTGAGGTCTCACGAGAGCAGAGTAGAGGGGCAGGATCACCTCCTTGGACCTGCTGGTCACGCTCCTTTTGATGCAGGCCAGGATACGGTTGGCTTTCTGGGCTGCGAGCGCACACTGAAGCTGGCTCATGTTCCTTTGCTCATTGACCAGCACCCCCAAGTCCTTCTCCACAGAGCTGCTCTGAATCTCTTCTCTGCCCAGCCTGTAGCTGTGTCTGGGATTGTTCCGACCCAGGTGTAGGACCTTGCACTTGGCATGGTTAAACTTCATGAGGTTGGCATCAGCCCACCTCACAAGCATGTCAAGGTCCCTCTGGATGGCATTCCTTCCCTCCAGCGTATCAACCCAACCACACAGCTTGGTGTCATTGGCAAACTTGCTGAGGGTGCACTCAATCCCACTGTCCATGTCAGCGACAAAGATGTAGAACAAGACCGGTCCCAACACTGATCCCTGAGGGACACCACTCATAACTGGTCTCCAGCCAGACATTGAGCCATTGACCACAACTCTTTCTGTGTGGCCAGCCAGCCAGTTCTTTATATCCACCGAGTGGTCCATTCATCAAATTGATGTCTCTCCAATTTAGAGACAAGGATGTCGTGTGGGACAGTGTTGAACGCTTTGCACAAGTCCAGGTAGATGACACCAACTGCTCTACCGCTGTCCATCAGTTCTGTAGCCCCATCATAGAAGGCCACCAAATTGGTCAGGCAGGATTTCCCCTTAGTGAAGCCATGCCGGCTGTCACCAAGCACCTTGTTGTTTTTCATGTGCCTTAGCATGCCTTCCAGGAGAATCTGCTCCAAGATTCTGCCAGGCACAGAGGTGAGACTGACTGGTCTGTAACTCCCCGGGTCATCCATTTTCCCCTTCTTGAAAATGGGGGTTATATTTCCCTTTTTCCAGTCGTCGGGAACTTCACCTGACTGCCATGATTTTTCAAATATGGTGGCCAGTGGCTTAGCAACTTCATGTGTACAAGCAACTTCGTATGTACAACAGTATAGCTCTCCAGTCTACAGGAACTAACGTAGATCAAAACTACAACTCTCATAATGCACTGTCTCATAAAAGCAAAGGATATTAGATAAAACTGCAATAGTATTCTGATTCCCATTTAGCTCAACTGGAATTAATATTTCCAATTGCTGTGATCTGGATGAGCAGTTTTCGTTGGCAAATACACTTGCCAACTTCATGTGTTTTCTAAAGAATGGTGGTCAGAAGTTTTCCCTATTACCTTACCCTCAATATCCTACATTCTTTACAAGGTCAATACACTGCTTGTAGGCTACTTCAAAGCTCACTATTTTTTGTATTTCTGAATACACAGTAGCTGCTTCTTGGCCAAACTGAGTTCTATTTTCCACTGCTGAACCTAATGGTATCTACACAACACATTCTGACTCCAACATCTGAAAAATAACCTATTTTCTGTGTGAAAATAACCCCAGGGTAATATTCATAATTCATATACAGTATAAATATTTATACACATGCAACAGGAATATAGCACAACCTCTTAAAAGTAATAGATTTACACAAAGTGCTAACTGTGTTACTGCTGAATGCAGTATCTAAGAGGGGTTTATAATCCAAAACTGCAAAGCAACTACTTAATACATCCTTACGGACATGCAGCTAAAATAACGTTAAGTTACCATAAGTCACATATGCTGCCATCAGCAATGCATTGCCATGTGCTACTATACCACAGTAATACAATACTGTATGTCATGGTTTAAACCCAGCTCGTAACTAGAGTACCACACAGGCAGTCGCTCACCAAAAGAATGTAAACCCCATGGGTAAAGAGCAGTTTAACAGCTAAAGTACAACATAACATTAGTACTACTAATAATGATATGGGAAATAACAAGTGGAGAGAGTGTAAAGCTAAAAGGGGAAAAGAAAAAAAAAAAAAAAACAGAAAAAAAACCCAACAGTACAACTGTTCACCACCTGATCGATACCCTGCCTGATCCCAGCAGTGATCTGGGCCTGCCGGGTGACTCCCCCAGTTTATATACTGGGCATGACGTGCTGTGGTATAGAATACCCCTTTGGCTAGTTTGGGTCAGGTGTTCTGTCTCTGCTCCCTTCTGGCTTGTTGAGCACCTCCTCACTGGCAAAGCATAAGACTGAAAAGTTCTTGATCAGGGTAAGTGCTACTGAGCAACAACTAAAACATCAGTGTGTTATCGGCATTGCTCTCAGACGGAAAACAAAACACAGCTCTGCACCAGCTACTAGGAAGAGAATTAACCCTATTCCAGACAAAACCAGGATACTGTAATATTCTAATACATAAACTACAGTATCTGCAGGTATCACCACCACCAATGGATAAAAAAACCAAAAACCTACAGACTCCTAAGTGTGCCCTCACTTGCCAGCAGTAAGAATGACTGACACAGAAAAATCAACATATGTCAACTGGGAAAGAAAACTATGAAAATCAGCAAATAGTGTATATAACATCTAGGAAAAGATACAAACCTCGTATTAGTAAGAGACTGCAACAGTATATAAAGTACTTCCATTCTGCAGATGTTGAAACACTATCAACCCACAGTCTGAAAGAAGTTTTCCTCCTAAAACTGAATCACCAAGTCAGCAGGGATATCACCTCAACAGAATAATCACCTCAAGAATCACCTCAATGAAATAATTGTATCTCATCATAAAAGCTGTAAAAGAAGCAATCTCATTGATCAACCTTCAGCAGTTAGCTTGGTCAGCACTTGGTCATGGATATTACTACCATGTACTACAATAATCCAAAACCATGCAATCATCCCCTATTTAAACCCGCATTTCCTCACATTGTGTAATTTATCTCTGCTATGTTAACATAATTATGCTGAACAGGGAACACAACTTTAAATTGAGAATCTTAACCAGAAAACAAATCTTAACTTGAGAAAAACAAATTGAAAGACTGGACAAAACACAGGTAGGTAACCTCCTGAGGTTGTCACCTATGGTGTCTAAACTACCAATATCACTTTAATATCCATACATGAAAATCTCTACCAGGTAAGAGAATCAAAATTAAGACAGTGCTTGTAGGATATGGCAACCTGGCTGAAATTGATATTCATTAGAGTACTCTTTGCATGAATAGGAGCATTTGGACTCTGTGGTCTTTATCAGAGCCCCAGCTGGTAATGGTTGAAGGTTAATGCCTTACCCCATTCTGTTCAATTTTCTGTTCTAATTAGTCCTCCAAATCTATAGCTGTGAGCACCAAGTGTCTGTGCTCAAAAGAAACTAATTAATGCTAGCAAATTAGATCAAGACCAAAGATCCAACAGCCAAACTCTTAAATGCTCCTTGTTAATAGGAAGTGTAGCTGTCAATAACTGCTGTTGGTGGCTATAATGAGGCCTCTTTCTTTCATTGAAAGTGATTTCATTTCTCTTTGTCCCTCTAAAAGCTGTTCCATTCCCTAATAAAAAAAACATAAAACCCCCACACAACTAAGTTACAGTGGTAAAGCTAGCAGTCTGACCCATTTCTTGTCATCAGCTGGGTTGAAATGACATTGAGGGGGGGAAGAAAAAAAAATAAATCAAATAGGCTGAGTTCCCTCCCTGAACATTTTCTTCAGAGTCCTAACACCAGAGAGAATACTTAAATTGCCATTACCAAGAAACACAATATGTTATATTTCTCCGTTATAAAACCTCATAAACTAGCAGTTAATGTTGTAAGTATCGCCAAAAAAATAAAGACCATGAGATCTAAGATCTCATTTCTTCAAACTGTAATTTACATATAGCTGTCCTCTCTGCTCAGTTTGTTGGAGCAAAGCTGAATATACCACAATCCCTCTAGAGATTGTATTAATTCACATAGTTAAATGTGATGAGAGTACGTGTTCACTGAAAATGTATAATAAAAGCTGTTGTGCACAAACAAGAACATCATATAGAAAATCAGCACCTTACCCTTGAGAAAGGTGCTGATAAAATACATAGTGCCTTATTATTAGTAATAAATACAGCTGTACACTATCAAAATATCTAAAATAATTTAAACAAATGACAACTGCCCAACATGTACAACAGTAATCTCATTAGCTTCATGCAGGGTCATATGGGGTCACACACAACATAACTATAATGTACTTTAATATTCAGATAATAAGCACAGCAACAGAGGGTAATATTTTTCTCGCCTTCTCCTCCTGAAGTTTTGTTGCTGGATTGAAACTCTATTCTCAAATTATCGTAGAATGGTTTTGGTTGGAAGGGACCTTAAAGATCATCTAGTTCCAACCCATGATGCAGCCCAGAATACAGGTGACTTCGTTGCAAGCACACTGCTGGCTCATGTTGAGCTCCTCATCAACCAACACTGCCAAGTCCTTTCCACGGCTGCTCTCACCCAATCCAGTCTCCCTCAGCCTCTAGTTGCACTTGGGATTGCCCTGACCCAGGTGTAGGACTTTTCATTTGGCCTTTTTGTATTTCATGAGGTTGGCATTGGCCACCTCTCCAGCATGTCAAGGTCCCTCTGGACGGCATTCCTTCGCCCCAGCGTATCAACCGAATCACACAGCTTGGTGTCATTGGCAAACTTGCTGAAGGTACATTAATCCCGCTGTCCATGCCGCTAACAAAGATGTTGAACAGGATCAGTCCCAACACCGACCCCTGAGGAATGCCACTCATCATTGGTCTCCACTTGGACATTGAGCCGTTGACCATAACTCTGAGTGAGACCATTCAGCCAACTCCTTATCCACCAAGTGGTCCATCTGTCTGATTACAGACACCTTCCTCTCATAAAAATGAAGTTGAAGGTAATAAGGCAGCTTTTTTGTTTTTCCATCCTCATAAGAGAAGGCTATTCCCGTCATAAAATCAATGATTCCTCCCATGTAACCTCTCAAGGCTTTCCATCAAACTCTGAACAATATGTACACAAGCACATGTAATCAATATCTGGTCACAGCAGCTCAGTTAAAAACATTACCAGGACCTGTCATGTTAACTCATTGATTCTACGAGTTACTTGATCTGTTCTATCAGTTCCTTGATCTTTTTTCTCTGGTGAATTAGAAGGTCACTGCATTCCCAGATACTCCTAAAATACATGTATTAAAAAAAAAAATAATTTAAGGACTATATTTTCACACTCAGTCAAAGCAGACAAGCAAAATTCAGCTATAAACTGATTTTCATTTGCTTCAAGAAAAAAAAGACTCATAAAAATTTTTAAGTGTGAGTTGTCATGTAATGTCCCACTATCAGTCTTAGCATCTTCCAGTGACAGCTTCAGAGTCATGACTGTAGGTACCAACAGGTTAATCATCCCCCCACAGCATTCAGCAAGGGCTTGCACCAATTAACAGAAGTTGGCCTGCAATACAAAGGGAAGTGAGCAATGCCACAGAGTAACATCAAGCTGGAATTTGCTAAGTGTTTCACACATTTCATTATCTGCATTTCTGATGAGAAAGTATACATAGTAAGACTTTTCTTTTTAAGAAGAAGGAATATCTAAAGATGTGCTTGAGCATTTAAATGTGCAGCATCACATGTAGTTCAATCAGAAATTTCTTTGGTTTTATGGGTCTTGATGTGTCAGGTGTAAGGGTCATGGTCTAGAGCAGGTGGCCCTTACGGGGACAGAGATAATGTCAGTGACAGGACTGTGGAGTAACTGCATGTTATCAAAACTCTTGGTGACACTGGTCATGCTCAAGTGTACAGAAGCCTGCAGTAGTGTTGCATCCCATCATTTTCACTAAGTATCAACATGAGCCCTGAGGAGGAGAGGGCTAATGGGGAAACTGGAGAATGGGAGGAGGGTGGCTGCTTGGAAATGTCCTTTTCCAGCTACACTTTCCAAACAATTTTTTAAAGCCTTGCCAAGTATCAAGAGTTTTTTCAGCAATGTCAATGCAGCTGCCTTAATTACACAGTTTCTATGGACAACAGAACCAATACAACTTTTTTTTCCCAGAGGTCCTCACCTCAGCACAGGTGGAAACAACCCCCATTTACCTGCCTCTCATAGGAAAACAAAAATAAAAAGGACAGAAGAACTTGTCATCTTGGCCAAATGCGTGCCTCCAACAAGCTTCAAATAAGAAATGGACACATTCTTATTTGCAGAGCCACAAACAGGATCAGGTCTTCAATCATCCAAATTGCTTCCCTTAGTTCACAGCCTTCCTAACAGCACAACCAGGCTGATGTGATCTATCCCTCTATTAACCCTGAAAAGTGTGTGAAAAGATCAGTTTCCTACTTGAGTCCCTGAGCCTTACAAATACAACAACAGATACACAAAACAGATACAACAAATGTAACACAAACCTATGATCTCATGACTGACCCACAACCTCTCAGATACCTGTTTCTGCTTTTTTATTTT
Source organism: Neopsephotus bourkii (assembly GCF_033783945.1). Lineage (NCBI taxonomy): Eukaryota > Metazoa > Chordata > Aves > Psittaciformes > Psittacidae > Neopsephotus > Neopsephotus bourkii. Next base: position 1,628,825 of record NW_026901618.1, read on the forward strand.
CCAAGCCAAGTAACACAAAATCAAACTGAACTGAGTGTACAAACCTTAAAGCTTGGTATTTCTGTCCTCAGTAGTTCTTCTCTACCTAAACCCATCAAATTAAGTTTCAGATTCAGCAACTCTGAACAGCAGAGCATGTGCTCTTAAGAAATTAAATAAACTGTTCTGTAGATATGATTAAGATCAACGAAGCTCTGGCAGGGTTTCTTTTTAGTGAGTATCCATAGTTTCAGAAGAGAGAGGAGTCATGAATAGCACAGTGCAGCTAGATGAAATCACAGTTCTGATAAGCTAAGAAAAAACCTTTCTGATGAAAAATGCTAACTTCAGGTTCCTGAAATTTGCTATGATTTTGCTTCAAAGAAGTTTACTCAAATTTCAATTTTGTAACTGTAAATTACAGCCAAAACCTTAACAAATTTAAAGGAAAAAGAGCTCCCTGAAGAAATTATTTCATAAAAGCAATGGATCAGGCAATGGCAAATAAATGATTCTTTTAGCTGCTTCAGTTTGAAGGCAAGTATTTCTATACGCCAAGGACACACCAATAAAGAAATAGATGTGTTTAATATTATTTCACACAAACTCATGCTAAAGCCTATAAAATACAGTGAAAAGCCCCTGCATGACAATGTTGTTGGCCATTTTTTTGTTTGTTTGGCTTTTATGATACTCCTGTAATAGATCCTTGTAATAACTAATTTTTTTGATACTCCTGGAATAGCCCACAATTTCACATACATAATGTGCATGGATATTAACAAAATAAAGCATATTTACACAACGGTCATGGAAAATTGACTAGTGTTTCACAGAAAGCATGTTTCCCATCTTAAAATTACTAATATACCCATTTTCACTGAAAAAGTGCTTGAAAATGCTTAGAAAGAAATCATTCTTTGACTGAGATGCACTTGTCTTGAGAAACACGCAGCACACACAAGAACTGTAGTGAAACAACCTGAAAACAGTTCAAAGTAAAATCAAATAATCTAAATAAAATACTTAGTTGATCTTAAAAATGATCAGATGAACACATTTTCATGGTTATTTCATCCCTAAGCTACTCTGATATGCTAACAACCAAGCACAGCAATGGGTCACCCATTTAACTGCTCTAGGGTAGAAGGATCACCTCTTGAGTTAACAAAACCTTTATTTCTTATTTATTTTTTAACCCTTGGGGTTTCTTTTCCCTGGATGTCTCTTGAACACGTGCTGGACAGGCTGTCACTACTTGCATTATTAGCTCTGATAAGCGCACAGCTCTAGGTAGTATAGCTGCAGGCTAAGGTAACCGACTGCATACAGATGGACCTCTGCACTCACGCAGAGCACTACTGAAAGTATAGAGGCTCCCCATAGGGACACATATGAACATAGTGTGATCAAGTAAATTGTAAAGCTTCATTTCCTATATTACCAATGCATTTACCACAATTTCCTAAAGACAAAATGAAACAGAAGTATATTAACAAAGAGCTGTTCAACCAAAATTAAAGCACTGAGAGCAAGTTAAATGAGTAGCTGTGCCACTCAATGTAAACAGCACAATTCCATGCACGTGTACACTTCACAGCACACCAACCGGATTGCAGGAGTTTTGATTACTTAATTACACAGCTTACGTTCATAGCTTATAATTGTTTACAGCACAAAACCCACAGCCTATTTACTATGATTAATACCTATCTGTGTGCACTAACAAGACAATTTTCACAATGGATTTAAGAGATTATAAACTCTCCTGTTCACAAAACTGCTCAAGCTTATTTTCCTGTGGTTTGGTCTCTCCCCTGTATTCAGATTTAAAAGCTATACAAAAGTGTTCAACTTACACTACCACCTTCTTTTCTTTTTTTTTTTTTTATTAGGGGTATGAATGTGGATTTTGCTTGTCTATTTTATCATAAAAATTGCATCAGAAATATTCAATTTCCACTTCTAACTTCCACACCATTTGATCAAGGCTGTCTTACAGGTAGGTGACAGAGGGATAAGGGGAAATGGATGCATCTACAAGCCTCATTCTCCTAAAGATACACACGTAAACTCTACTCAGGAGAAGACAACAAAAGAGAGCATTTTTCTTTGAGACTTATGGAGGCAAAACTATGGAGAAGCTGCAAGGTAATGGTTCACAACTCATAGCTCAAGAATCTCCAATATTGGCTGCTGCCACTGAAAATTAAGATGCTGAAAACAAAGTCCTCATTTTACAGAGAGAAAGTTCAGAGGAAAAACACACACACACAAATCCTTTAATCTATTCCCAAATGAAATTATCCAACTGGCATGCTCTCAAAATATCTTTAACTACATCCTCTTTCAATGACTCACATTAATTGCTTTTCTTCTTCATTTCCTACTCCCCAACATATACAGAGTTCAAAGTAAAAATTACTCAACTATCATTCAAATGAAAGAAAAAGACGTATTTTAAATCCTTTTGGCAGCACTGGAAGTTACCTGTCATGTGATGCCACTTCCCTTTGGCAGATATTCCCAACTCTTTTCCCACTTACTCAATCTCAAAATTATTATAACACTACTCTTTTATGTCTTTTGGAGAACCCCTAAAGGCACCTGCTTGAAAATACACTGGTCCTCTTTAACTAGACTTGACTCTAAACCTAGTGACAAATCTCTAGAAGCCCCCTTTGAAGTTTCTTAGGTAATAGCAAAAGACAAAAAGCCACATACCATTAGGGAAACAATTATTCTTTCTCCATGGTAAAAACTGCTGAAACAGTGCCGGCAAAACAGTATGTAAGCAAACTAAAATGCACACCTTTGTCAGTACTGTTGGAAGATGCATAGAAGACACTGATGAAGACTTGAAGATACAAATATTAGAACGAGTTATACAATGTGGGAGGTTTGCTACACAGCTGCATGAAAGTAAAGAAGTTTCTAACTTCTCTCTGCTTGCGGTATTTGCATTTCAGTAATGAAACACATGAGGAACTTATCTTTTTGTGAGCCACCAACAGAGAGCTGTACCAGAGAAGATTTATTTTCCACAGGAAATTGCTTCTTTAATAAAAAACAATGTTTTATGGAAAAACTGTGCAAGTGTAGCCACTGATGGAACAGTTCTCTAACTAGAATAAGAAAGGGAATCCAGGCTAAGGTTACGAACAGCCCTGCACATGAAATTCCTTCACTCTATCACTTGTAGGTGAGCTATAACAGCAGAGTAGTCAGAGCCAGGAGTGCACAAAGTCCTACAGGATGACATCAATGCGGTTAACTTTATAGGAACAAACCTTTCAAATAGTAGTAGCTTTACCAGACTTTGAAATACATGGGGAGGGAGCACTAAAATCTCTTGCATCACACAGCACTTCCCAGGTTATCCTGTGGCAAAGTGCTTAAAAGAGTTGTCAAACTTTACACATTTCTCTTTTGCAAAGAGACAAAGCGTACCAAACTTGCTGACCTTTACATGATGAGAGGAGGCTGGGAGTAGTTTGATACCTAGCAGGTATTTCCAAAAATTAAACACGCTTAATGTGGCCCTTCAAGGTGAAGGTGACATTTCAACAATGATGTGAGAAAGTAAGTGCTTTGCAAAGAAATGCATGTATGAGAGAGCACATTGGAAACAGATGTTTGGAATTGTTCCTCTGTTGATGTGGGTTTGTATTTTTTTGTTGCTGAGCACAATGTGTGTCACCTACAAACATCTCTTATATCTGTACACTTTCAAAGGATAGTAGCAGAGTTTTCTATACTATTTAAAAATTCTCCGAATGAGAACTCCAGTAGGCTTTCAACCTATTTGTAAAAAACATACACATGCAACACCTCCCGAATAGTTTGGAAGAACAAGTGACTGACATCAGGGAAGATGGACATTTACCAGCTCAGTTTCAAGCAAAAACTTTGCAGAATTTGTGGATGGGATTGAAAAATGAGTATCATAATTTAGTAAGTGCAGGGAATGATGCACTGCTTCCACTGGGATCCACACATCTTTGTAAGGTATCTTTTTTTAGCTCTGACAGCCATTAAAAGCAAGTACCGAAATAAACTGAACTTTAAACCAGGCCTTTGAATTGTTGTACCATTACGTGTTAAACAATGAAGTATGTTCAGCAATATAGCACTAAATAAAAAGACTGTTACTAACACTTTCAGAGCAAAAAAGGTTTTTGTGCCATTGATAAAGAACAAAAATTATTATAAGTACTCTTTATTTCATCTTTATCACATCTTAATTTCTATTTTTGTCTTATAGTGTACATACCATACTAGTATGCGCATATAATTTATAAATAAATATACATACATTAGAATTGCATGCTCAGATATTTTTTATTGATGAGGTATGCAATTAAAGTTTAGAGCACAGATCCAGATGACAAGAGGCAAGTGCCCTTGACTGAAAGCATGACACTTGTATAGAATAATTCTGTGGCCTGATTTCCCTCCTCCCTCCCCATTCTTACATTCCTCTTATACCAACATTCTCAGCTAAGATGTGTGTAAGTAGGTCTATCTTTCTGGGACTTCAGAAAGTTTTCTTCCAGGAATATATGAACATTTGGGTGTCAAAAGTGATGATACCCAACTTTAAAGAGTTACTGTCCAGTACTCTTCAAAAGAAGATGACAACATAGAAAAGCAGATTGCATCATCCTATTTCAACATTTGTCTAATAAGTATGTTGTTTATGTGCATGTATAATTAAAATATTTGGGCAGGGAATGGATGCAGTTAGTTGGGAATATCCCCTAAATGAAGGCTCATGTGGCAATTCCATTCAAGTAAGTATCAAGTATAATGCACAGAAATACAGTAGTTCTTCTATTGCTCTGTCATCACATAGTCTGGACCAAGGTGTAGAAAGTTTTATATTAATCATACTAAATTCCACAGCTCTCGTGAACAAGTCATTGTGGAAAATACACAGCCAAAGCCAACATGACAGATTTGTATGTTTTACTACCGGTTTCACAGTGAACAGATAAGATACCGATCATCCATATTAATTCTCTGACTACTTGACTTCAAAAGCAAGGATTATATTCAGGGTACAAACATGAATACATGTGATTTCCCAATGAATATTTGACTCTTACCTTGCACTTGATTTGAACACCGTTCCTTGGCTCGGTCCCTCATTATTTGTGGAATCAAAACATCTTTTTCTACATGCCTCAGCTTAGAATTCTCTGCAACAGTGGGGAAAAAAAAAAAAACAAAAGGTTTTTTTTCTTATCTACACATCAGAGAAAGTCAATCTACAGCAACAGCACAGCATTGTTTACATAACATACACTAGTATACTAAAACAGGCAGCAGAAAATACCGTGGAAAGACAATACAGATCAAAAGGCAGGACAGTCCAAGATTTAAAATTGCTTAGATTAAAATATGAGCATTATTCTGAATAGTGCTGTTCTGCTTTACGTGCACAATGAACCAAAAATAAAGGAGAACATTCTGGCAACACATTCTAGTTTTTGCCTTACTAAACACAGGGTCTGCTTACAGACGGCACAGACGTTGAGAATTACTTTTATTTCCTGTTACTAGTATTTTTCTATGTATGTTATCTATACAAACTGGTTTTTTTACTCACTGTCACAAAGCTGAGAGTATTAGAGCACAGACTGAAATTTGTATTGCTATATTGAAGACTCCAGCTCTTAAAAAAAACCCTAAGAAGCCCCTTCAATGAAGGATCTAGGAGTTTTTTCATTAAGAAATTCAACCTTAAAAAGAATATATGCTGCTGCCTGTATTCTGCTCTTAAAAGCACAGATGCAGTTTACTTTCAGTTGTCTCAAAACAGAATTCGGTACTCTGGGTACAGCTGGTGATTTTGAATAGCTAAATAATACACACAAAAAAAATACTGCATTTCCAAATCCACTTTCTTCAAACCAAAGGAATGAGAATTTACCAAGCAAGGCTTTTTACTTCCTAGCTTCTGAGTTAAAAACCATTTGAAGGATATTTGTTCAGAAGTTTGTATAGTCCAACACAGTTATAACTAAATATGTGGCTTTCCTCCTTAAACACGATTTATTCATTCTTTGATGTTGATATTATGCTTCAGAATAGCATCAACTGTGATGCTGACATTATGAGAACTTTAGTGTCAGACACACTATTATTTTGAGTGACAATCATTTAATTTAAAAATTGCTTAAGAAATTAGAAGTGCAATGTACTGAAATTTAGGAAATAAGTAAAATTTAAGTTACCTACAAATTTCAAATACTATCTTTCAGAGCATCTTCAGTTACTTCTTGATCAAAAAGCAGAGACCGACACTTCTGTAGTCTTTTTCAAGTCATCATCATTTAAAGTTTACTAATGCTATGAGATTATTTTATGAGGTTACACAGTATTGAGTATGTGCTATTATTAGAGGAATCTGGCAACAAAACAAGGATTACAATGAGCAATATACACAATCTGAACTAAAAACATTTCTCCTCAAATATGTCTTACTTGGAATTTCTAAGGCAAAAGAAAGAAAACAAAGTGTCTTCTGTAAATACAACAAAAATACCAAACACAAATCGTTTATGACTTAGATTTGGTTTCATGCTCAGATTTTCAAGACTGAGATAATTACAATTAAATATCCTTCTTTTTAACTTGCTCCAGAGTATCAGTGTGATTATTGTGATGAGCGTTTATTATGTTACAGACAACAAAAAGCTGTTATAAAACTTTTAACCATGTTTTTTAAAAAGGACAAACCAGTTCAGTTGAACGGCATGGCAGGGAATAGCACCACCAAGCTATGTACATTCCTCAGTTCTTACTAACTCCAGTCACAGCACGATGGTACTGCGACAATCCTGCCCTCTCCCAGTCCCTATGAGGCTCTTTCCCCTCTCCCCATTCAGATGTGCTCTGCAGCCCTGTGGTAAACTGAAAAGGGAAGTTAATTTGATTTAGAGGGAAATACATTTATTGTCAGGCATTTTTTCAGGTAGATAAATGATCCATTTCACTATACAGCTGCGTAAATTGCCCATGAGAAGGAACTGCATGAGGCTAGGACAAGAAAGAAGACTGAACTGGCATGAGCACAAATGGATAAATTACAGGCTAACTGTCCCCCTCCCTTTTATTTTTGCTTTTAATTTGAATTGGTTATACTGGTGCTCAGAGTAGGCAGAAACTAAGCTTATCAATGAAAGTGGATACAGATAAGCAAGTGGCTTGCTAGCTGTCACCAACGGAAAGTTTTAACAGTCCCCCATTCATCGTCATCATATCATCACTATTACAACGCTTAACCACAGTGGGTGACCAGTTCAAGACAGAAAACTAACTCAAACACATGCAAAAAAAGTACTTCTCAGCTAGCTTACGTTTTGGAGTATCTAGATCTACTTATCAGGGTTCTAATAGTTACTTCATTTAACTTTTATACCTCAGCATACATGGAAGTGTACTGGTTAGCACAGAAGACTCTAGGTCCTTGGAAGGGCAGGTGGGCTTCCCCCAGTGCAGAGGTGGTGAGAAGCATCCAAGGTTCTCACAACAAAGCACAGGGGTCCAAGGTATAGATCAGCCAGCCGCTACTGACAAAGAGGAGAAGCAGACAGTAATGTAACCGAAGGCTAGCAAGAAAACAGGACAAGAGCATTCTCAGAAATTAAAAAAAAAAAAGAGAAGGCTTCACTCTGTTAGCTCAGAACAGTCAAAAAGGATTTTCATGTTTTATCTTAGCTTAAGTACCCAATTTTCTGTTTGATTATTCAAAAGGAAAGGGGCATTAGACTGATAACAAGAAGTAGCTGTACTGGTGTTAACACCAGCTCAACCAGAACCAGAGGGGTGCTCCAGGCAAACTCCCTCTTTTTAGTTACAAGTTGTCAAACCTGCACAGGCTGAGAATGCAGGAAGGAGAGGACACACCCAGACCACGGAGAGCGTCCAGTATGAGGAACCAGAAGAGAGCTACAACAGTAATCCAAAGGTCATTATTCAATGATATAAAGGAAACAGGAATAAAGACCACTACAGTTTTTAAAAGAAAGTTTGTTAATATCATTTTTTAAGCCATGAAAGGCACTCGCAATTCAAATCTTTTAGTGTATAGGACATAGTTTTAGGTGTCTCTTTGCAACAGTCTCTCCAAATAGCTCAAATACAGATGTTCAGCTTGGGCAGTACTGTTATCTACTCATGAGTTTCAATTCTAACATCTTTAGTATTTTAATGTTCTTCCTTTATTGCAAACTATATATTACATTACACTTACAGAGATTTTCATTCAAGGATAGTAAAACACTTGACTGAAGTTGGTATCCCTAGCATTTATACAAAATATTAAAGAAAAATAAGGTACAAATATAAACAATACCAGATGCCACCTAGTTTATGTGCAGACTAGCTGCATCTTTTATATCCATGTACAAGCACTTGCAACATCATCATCAGTCCAAGCTAATCAGTTATGCAGTAACATATATGGTAAGAACTTTCAAAGAAACAACACCTCAGAAGCAAGACTTCATCAAAAAACATGAGACAGCCACGATTCGAAACCACCAATTCCTTTTGCCTTTTTTCAACTATATTACAGTTTCCAGAATAAATACTTCTTCTCTTCCTTTGAAAGTTCACTGTTCTGCACTAATTCTTACTTGAATACCAGATTTGCTGCAGACTAGTCCCTAGAGAAGAATTTGCATTACAATAGACCTACTACTATTGTATCGTCAAATCATCAATAAAATTATCCTGCAACATGCAAGAAACAGCGTTTCCCCACAGTTCGCCTTGCTGCCGACATCGTCCATGCACTTTGCCTGATCTTCTGGGTAGGCTGTTTTAGATGATCACAGCCTCTGACCGCAAAGTGAACCCACAAGAACAGGTTACCTCTCAGCTTCCAGAGAGCCAGACGAATGTCAACAGCAGCTTTTCCTTCTCAGCCCGCCAGTCAAAACTCTGGCATGTTTGTTAGACTAACTTAATACTCTGAGATACTACCTTTACCTTACGTTCTATTGAAATTTCCTAATACCACCAACATTAAAAGGGACAGATGGATGAACACAACCCAACTGAGAGAAGTTTACAAAAAGCAGACTAAATACAATTAACAGTAAAACCGAAGTATTTTGTAAAAATACATTCAGAAGTTAAGCCAGAATTAAAACCAAATGCAAGCTTGCAGGTGTTACAGCATCTAAGTCAGCAGCTCCTTGAAAACGTAAATGAGGCCGCAGCCAAGGAATGTGTGTGGTAAAACTATTTCCTTAGAGATCAGCACATTACAGAATGCTGCTGCTCCTTGTGGGGACAAGGAACAGAGGACAGTATAAAGGACAGGTATCCAGCTTACAAGCTTGCAGTCGTTAGAAAAAAAGACAGAAGGGGAGAAAACTACAGAAAAGGGAATACCTCTGTGAATGAGAAACTGTTTTCCATACATCTTCAGCCCAGCGTAAAGAATTCAAGGAAGGAGAGGTTACAAAACTGGGAGATACTCCTATTCAGCAAAACACTAAGAACGCATCTAAGACTCGCTTTTTTTTGTCCCTACAAATAAAACCTGTGGGGTTTGGCAAATCTCAATGCTTGTAGCAGTTCTCTGGTTGCATACAATATGTACGGCATAAGACTACAATAGTAATAGTCTTTTGTGACTGATCAAAACCCTGAGCTGCAAAAGCTGTTTATTGCCACGGAAGTCCAAGAACCAGAGCAATCTAGATTAATTGTTTTCACAATTTCTGTAAAAATTACAAAAAACAAAAACAAAAACGAAAAAAACAGGAAATTAATATACCAATGGGAACGAGAGCATCACAGCAACGACAGCAGAACACAGCCAGAGCAGCCCAGAATATACATCAACTTCACTCCATATGGAAGCTGGGAAAGCAGATGATGAATACGCTCCTGGCTTCCTAGACTCTGACTGCAGGATTGAGGAAGGCCTTAAGACCAGGGTGCTACCTGTGCTGTAAGCAGCAGACCTTTTAAGAAGAGGAGAAGGCAACACAAAGCTCCTTTACAGTTCTAATAAAAGGGACTGTAGTGGCCTGTCATATTAATTAGAAGACTACTACAAAAAGGGGTTACTAAAACAAAAGCTTTCCTAGCAGAGTGTCCTAGAGGTCTTATTACCTCTCCTCTTCATTCAACAGTGGGTACCTGACTTACCCTTTTGTCAGTCCTGCTGGTAGTTTACAGCAGGACATAAGCAATTGTCCTGGGTTTAGCAGTAGCAGTCATTTTTCTCTTTCTTGGTAGCTGGTGCAGTGCTGTGTTTTGACTTTCGGGCTGGGAACAGAGCTGATAAAAATGATGTTTTGGTTTGGCCAAGGACTTTGTGAGCCTCATGCTCTGCCAGGGAGGAGGGAAGCCGGGAGGAAGCAGAGACAGGACACCTGACCCAAACTGACCAAAGAGGTATTCCATACCACAGCACATCATGCCCAGGATGTAACTGGGAGTTACCCAGAAGGACAGGGGGTCTTCGGGGTCAGACTCGTTGTTCAGTGGGTGGTATTGTAGTCTTTTCCCTTGCTATTATCTCTTATCATTGTTGTTAGTGGTGGTAGCGGTGCTGATTTGTGTTGTACATTGGTTGCTGGACTGGTCTTATCTCAGGCCGTGGGAGTTGCATTCTTTCGATTCTCCTCCCCATCCCTCTGGGAGCGGGGAGGGGGGGGGCAGCCCCTGGGGAGGGGGGGGCACGTGGGCCTCGACTGCTTCCAGCCCAGCACCACTCACTGGGAGTGAGTGTACAAGCTGTCTGGCTGGGGTTAAACCATAACAGTTCTTTTTGGCACCCAATGTGGGGCACAAAGGGGTTGAGATAACGACAGATCTGACCGGATTAATAGTCACTCGTCACAATGCTGATTTATTGGCTCTCAGAGTTCTTCCTCTTCATCTCACAGTTTCAGAATGTTGTAACTTACTTAGAGCCAGTATTTGCTGTGTTAGTGTTTATCAAGTGTGGGGCTTGGGCTAAGGTTCCTGTCTCACTGTACTTTATGGCAATGACTTGTAATACGCGCGGGCTCCAGCAGCAGGGCCGGACGGACGTGGCTGTGGACTGGTCCCTGGCCATCCGGCTGCTCCTCACCCTCCTGGCCCTCGCCCTCGCCTCCGTCTGCGTCAGGCTCTGGGGAGCCGAGGGGGGGCAGCTCCGGGAGCTGGCGGCTGCTGAAGCAGCCCGGGAGAGCGGCCCCGGGGACCAAGCGGGAGCGGGACCGGAGGCCGCAAGGGGACGGCTGCCGGTGGAGGAGGTCGGGGCGGTCGAGGAGCGGGAGGAGGCGGCTGCCGAGCAGCGGGAGAAGGCCGCGGAGGAGCCCAGCCCCACGGCCGAGCTCAGCCCCGCGACGGCCGAGAGCATTCCCCGGAAGCCGCCCGCTGAGCCCCAGGAGGACGCAGGAGACCCCGCAGCATTTCCCAGCAAGGCAGAGGAGGAAGAGCTGGACTCAGGAAAAGAGAAGCTGGTGGTGGGAGAGCCGGCAAGCACAGCAGCTACACCAGCCCCAGTGACAAGTACAGCAGCATCGTTTGAGAGTTCTGAAGGTTTTGGATGGCCTTTGGGTATCCTTGGGACCTGCCTGCTGACTGTGATGGGGATCAGCATGTTGGCACACACATAGACTGTGTTTTACCCACCACCATTTTGTCTGATCTCAAAAGTTAAGCAGAGTCAGATTTGGGTCTTGTCTGGGGTTAGACAACGATATGGGAGGACCAAGAGGTTTCCCCAGGGCTGGACAGCCATGAGTGGCAGGGTGTGTGGACAGTATGGGCAAGTATCTAGTCCACTGGGGCCCTCCAGTGCTTTGGAAACACTGGAGATGGAAGGCACCTCTATGGAGTCCCCAGCTACAAGTTGCAGAAACTGCTGAAGGGGACAGTGAATTATTTTGAGCCTGGTGGGCCCATGACCCTTAAGGCCATCAGAGCAGAGATGCAACACTGAGATGGACTCATGATCGAGGGGTGAACTTAGCAATGGACACTATTGCCCAGGTTATTCACAAGTGTGAACACTGCACATAGCCTCTTGTGCTCTGAAAGATTGTTACAAGAGATGGAGCCTGGCATCATGGACCAGATGGACTCAGCAGCTTTATAGGGACTGGTCCATGCATTATGATGAGAGTGCACTTAGATCAGAGTGATGGCATATTGAAAATGTGGGATCTGAGCATGACATGAGTGGTATGGAATAAGGGGTGGATAATGTCCTGGGTTCAGCAGTAGCAGTCATTTTTCTCTTTCTTGGTAGCTGGTGTAGTGCTGTGTTTTGACTTTCAGCTGGGAACAGAGCTGATAAAAATGATGTTTTAGTTTGGCCAAGGACTTTGTGAGCCTCATGCTCTGCCAGGGAGGAAGGGAAGCCGGGAGGAAGCAGAGACAGGACACCTGACACAAACTGAAAAAAGACGTATTCCATACCACAGCACATCATGCCCAGGGGGGAACTGGGAGTTACCCAGGACAGGGGGTCTGCCGGGTTGGACTCAGAGGGTGTGGTATTGTACTCTTTTCCCTCGCTATTATCTCTTATCATTGTTGTTAGTGGTGGTAGCGGTGGTGATTTGTGTTGTACATCGGTTGCTGGACTGTTCCTATCTCAGGCCGTGGGAGTTGCATTCTTTCGATTCTCCTCCCCATCCATCTGGGAGCGGGGAAGGGGGGGGCAGCCCCTGGGGAGGGGGAGGGGACGTGGGCCTCAATTGCTTCCAGCCCGGCACCACTCACTGGGAGTGAGTGCACAAGCCGTCTGGCTGGGGTTAAACCACGACAGCAATTTATCACTTCCATCTCTCTAATGACTTCAGGTAGCAGAGACACAGATTACACAGAAAAGTTGGGAAAAAGTTGAAAACCTGTCTACCCAGAAATTGACAGAAGGCTCAAACTTTTTGCATCAAGGAAGCAAGTCGAGTCCAGCAACAGTTTTTGAAACATGCATTTCTTGTTATCCAACCTGGATTTTCTTGGTTCAGTTTATTATGCACATTTAAAACTCTAATGTGTACTTTTAATACTATAGCTACTTCAGTAAGAATCACAGCACAGATGAAGAATAGAGAAAGTTTTAGTGAGTTTTAACATTTTCACTAGCAAGTATGTTTCTCTTGAAGTCCCAGTTATATAAACTTCTAGATATCACCTTACTAGCAAAGGTACCGTAGAAATTTCACTCGTTTGAAGAATACAAATTTAAAAATTAATACTCTTCAAAATGTAAACTTTTTTTAATAACTTTCATTATATTGGAACTTTTTTGTTTTAGTGCACCTTGCTATTTTTTTCCTGCATATTTTCATCAGCTGCCATCATAGAACCAACTAGGTTGGAAAAGATCAGCAAGTCCAACGGTTACCCCAGGTCAAAGATAAACAACCGTCAGTGGACAGATAGCTTAAGAAGCCAAAGCATCTTGGACAAGAAATAGAACTTGAGAAAGTATTAATGAAAACTTCAGGAGCAGAAATAGTAAGAGTTATTACAGTGAAAGGGAAGAGAAACAAGAAGATACATCCAGAATTCCCATTCTTGAACTCATACCACATTTAAATTAAAACCCCACCCTAAAGAAGTGTAAGACAGCTGTTTCCCTGGAAGGGAAGGAAGGTCTTGCCTTCATCTGTGATGAGTTCACTAAACTTGAGTTCAGCAGCCATTCTCTCATGCTGACCTCTGGTACAAACAACACTTGAAGTTAAGTTAGGCTTGGAGAATGAACAACAAGTTTATAGGTAAGCTATGTAAGTACATTAATTTGAGGGATTCAGTTATTTCTCATATCACTTGATAAAAAAATATTTCTATGCTGTAAATACTATTGTTTCATCCCAAAGTTTTTGTTTAAAACAACTGCCTGTCAGCTAATCGTAAAACTACACTGAAAAAGTACACTTTCATTAGTAACAGAAACAGCAGCACAGTGTTAATTTCATGCTTATTGGCAAACATTTCTTTCATCAATCACACTATTGGCTCTAGAAGCTAAAGTTTTTCAAAACCTATTTCAGATTTATTTTAGTGTACCTGGAACAGTGTTTTGGATAGGCAAAGATAATTATAACTTACTATTCCTCCAGGAAGATAATGCATACAACTCAAAATTTTTATCTCCTTTATTCTGCCCAGTTTAGCCACTTTATATTAAATAAAGTTACCAACCTTATGCTAAGTCATGTCAAATCATATGCATGTATGTGCAGTATAAAAACAATTATCAAAAAAGTGTGTCACTGAATACATTGGCAATTACTTAAAACTTACACTTGAGTACACTAAGTCACGTATTGGAACAAAATAATTCAGAGACAGACCCATTAAAATCTTGGGAGGAAAAAAAACACTTGTTTCTAAAATCGGGGGGGGTTTCCTACAACATTAATTTTATGTATTGTAATAAATTATTTTAGTACCAATCCTGCAGCCTGCGAGGGGGCTCCTGTGCCCTTGTTGCCAAGAGAATCACGGGGCCAAAGTAACAAACAGTTTCAGCATACTGCTTTGTAACCTCGGTCCTACAAAAAACATACAGGATCCTGCTAAAGGATTTCACCAGTCAGAAACATCCCATGTGAACTGGCCTGGTGGACCAGGACCAAACACCTTTATGCATATGTGAAATGCTAAGGAGTCTGGTAATTTCACCTGCACACAAGTGCTTGCATATGTACTATAGTCTAAGGTTTTAAGTTACTGAAGGACACCATAAAGTGACAAAAGTGTTATAATTCAAGTGAAACAACATTCATGCTATCCTGAACCCTGACTTAAAAGCAAAAGAGGCTGATCAGTGCAGCTTCTCTACAGAACAAACTTTTTTTCTTCTTTAAATGTATATGAATAAATTTTGATTTAAAAAGTTACAGATTTTGAGATCTTTCTATCTAATACTGATATCATTTTAAATTAAGATGGAGTACAGGGATGACAACACCAGAGAAAATTTCCAAAGCTTTAACTTCTCACCATTCTATCGTCACCTCAAAGTCAATTTTCACCTTTTTCACTGGCTGAATTTGTTATCTTACATTTTGCTTTTGGGGCTCATGTTCTTGCAGTACGGCAGTACTGGATTACAAGAATACTGACAAGCCTGTTTGCTAAAAATGAACAATGGCTATGCTACAGCAAGCCTGCAATATCTAGAAAGAAAAGGAAAAGCACACCAAAAGCAGCACACTTCTTTGTAATTACATGAGGATTGCAATGCTCATACAACTAGTGAGTAATAGGTTAAGGCCAAGCCTAAAGCTGCTTGTGAAGATTTTTGACACAAGGAGACTTTTTTACACTCTTGATCACACAGCAAAGCCAGTTACAGGGCCTGAAAATTAATTACAGATTGTGGCTTAATATTTACTATTGATAATAATGCATGTTCATTAACAACAAGCCTGAACTGTTGTTCAAGTATGACAAACCTGTGAGTTAGGAAAAGTTAGGGGTGTGCGCTACCTCTAAGGGAACACCCCAACCCACCTTAAATCCCTTCTTACAGCTATAGTTGAGGATTCCAGCAAAAGTCACAGAACACAAAGTCAGTAACAAATAGTGCCGTGGACTGGTCAAGCACTAAAATAGCACAGACAGCCTTTATTTTGCCATTTTAAAGATTCTGAATGCTTGACTTGGTAACTGATGTAAAATCCTCAACACAACTTTCTGTCACTTAAACAAAGACACCATGCAGCAATATTTCAGCAACCAAACAGACATTTTGGGCTTTTTTCTGAGATAGCAAAAATACATTAACAGCACAGATTCCTGTACAGAGGGTTCCACACTTCTAAGCAAAGCCCTAACTTTTGAGCACTTCTTGTCTCAATTCAGTTCCAAATGTACAACCCCTATTCCTCCTGTGCCTTTCTAACTCACAATGGATGTTGTCCAAGAATTCACTGCTTACTTCTACCTGGAGTAAGAAACAGAATGGCCCTGCAAAAAATCACAATCTACCTGGAGTATATAAACCAAAGAGACCGCATAAATAGAGTTCTACAGTGACCTCAAGAACTGTGCAGTAATTTGCACCAGAAATAAGAGATGAGTAACTTGTAAAATCTGAATGGAAAGAGTAAAATACCCAGATGAAGAAGGGGTGCAGGAAAATCTAAGAACAAGTGAAACCCCCAAACAATTACGAGGAGATGCTATCCACCTCCGATTTCCCACCACACCCAATAACACTAATCCGTGGCTCCAGCACTGCATACTCCTCTTTACTGATTTTCAGACCTGTGTGATAAGGCATAAACAAACACAATGTAAATCACAAATAAAATTTTAATTCAAAAAAGTCAAAAGTATTACCTAAAAGTTTAACTGAAAGCTGAAACTGTTCTTCCTTTTACTTATATATTTTTGTCCCATAAATTCAACATTGCTTTATCTCCCACTACTTCCTCCTGCCTTTTGAAGCCTTATTTTCATTCCTTTTAGTATATTCCTCTACCTCTGCCCTACTGCCCATGTCACTTTGACACAAGTCACAACCATTCTGCAAGCCCAATTCTCTCCTTCCACTGATAACGTACTGCTGTATCTAACAGCCCAGGTTTCAACATGACTTAAAAAACAGATATATTAAGTATCTTAGGAAAATTATGAAATCGGTCTTCAACCCCTCTGTTTTTAAGACCCCCCAAAATTTCCAGGATATGTACCAAAGCCAGTACTGTTTATTGAAGCTACTGTCAATAACCCTACTTCTTTACACATTTGTGGATCTTTGATTAGGAATCCAAACATCACCATCTGAAAATGACAGCTATAACCAAGTGCACAGTAAAAATAAAATGAGTTTTCTAGTAACCTGTAACTTCTACTACTGAAACAGCATCCTACAAGAGTTTGGAAGTGCTGCATACAAAAAACAAACTTCAGTGCTGGGCTGCAGCACATTCTTCTGAAGGATAACACAAACCAGTGTAATATAAAATTCTGTCAAGGGATTTATCTACCAATTTATTTTCTGGATGCAATCGCCTACTGACACAGCCACAGTTCTCTTTCAAACTATGGCTGTCAAAAAACTCCTCCCATAGAAATCATGACACAATTCACAGATTCTAAGTTCTGAGCTTCAGAGGACTCCTCAATATTTGCAGCCATGAGAATATTTGTGAACCAAGAAGCAGTTAACAATGATAATGTGAAGAACTACAGCACCCAGAGCATCTGAGTTAACACCTTGGTGATATGACTAGGGCAGCTCACACCTCTTGCAGATATTGTTTCAATTTCCCTATAACCTCACTTAGACATTTCCAGTTTTAGGTCACATTCTGAGGTTTTTAATAGAGCTGTAATGGCCAGCGACTGATGGAGGGGAAGGGGAGCAAAGGGGGTATAAACAAAAGATACTGATAACAAGGTAGAGCCAGTAAGCAATACCACTGCTCAGCAGATAAACCTCACTATTGGTGTCACGTATCATATACCCAAACCACAGCTAACCTAAACCACAGTACTACACAGGCAGTACTTCTACCACAGCTATTATACAACATGGATTAGGAGAGACATATAATGTCATTATAAACATAAATAAGCAACTCTGATGAACTTCAGTGTTTGGAGCCCTTCTTTGTGCTAAATAGTTTGAATAGTGTAATAATACACTATTCAAATACACCTTTTTCCAAAAGACAACTGGGAAGCAAAATTACACTACAGATGAACAACCACCACTTCAAATGCAGTGGTCAGTTTTATGACATTTTTCTTAATTTAAGCAGATCAACACTCAGGTGATACAATCATCAAAACCAGAACCTGATTACTCGGCAAATGGCTTATTTGCAGGGACTGCAGAGCCAGACTCAGGACAGGTTACCATTACAAATGAAAAGCTCTGCCTTGGCCAGCATCCTCTGGCTTTTGAAAAAGCAGCCACAGTCCACATGTACCAAGATGCACAGTCAGAGCTATGGCAGTTCATCCCTAGCTACAAGTGTCTTAACACCTTGTGTTAGCTGAAACACACCAGCACCTTGTTGGGTTCATTCTGCTAAGGGACTGGCCTTTGAACTATAATGTACCCAGCCAAATGCACCTGCATCAGGAACAGGGCACATGAGTATCACACAGGTGTAAGCACACAGGCTTAAATTCACTACGGGGATACACGGCTGTAACTCTCTGGACAAGAGCTTGACAGCACAAACTCAGGAGGACCGAATAACCTATTATGCTGTAACATATTAAATTAATGATACTGAATGGAGTGGGGAAATGGGCACTTCAGATGGGAGAGCCACGCTGCAGGCGCACCAAGGTAGGCTGCAAGAGTGGGCTAGCAAGAACCTCATGAAGTTCAACAAAAACATGTGCAAGGTGTTGCGCCTGGGTAAACAGAACCTGAGAATGCAGCATAAGCTGAGGTCTACCCGGCTGGGGAGCAGCTCTGTGGAAAGGGACCTGGGAGTCCTGCTGAACAAGAAACTCGGTATGAGTGAAGAGTGTGCATCTGCTGCAACGCAAGACAACAGGATGCTGGCCTACATGGACAAGAACATCACCAGCAGAGATACACAAGTCATTATTCCACTCTATGCTGTGCTTGTCAGGCTTTACCTAGAAGACAGATTACTCCTGCGGAGATTTCTGTTGGACACTGGAGTAAATTGTTCACGACGACAACAATCAGCCATTGGAACAATCTCCCCAGGGAACTGGTGGACTCCCCAACTTTAAAGGTTCGGCTGGACAGAGTGCTGAGACACCTACTCTAGGTCATGCTTTGCCTAGATCCCTGAGGTCCCTTCCAACCCAGTATTCTCTGCTTCTACGATAACCTTGGTAATTTACCTCTCTACTTGTTACACAGTGCAGGAGGCCTCAGCAGGCCGGGCTCCGCGGGCCCCTTAACGCCCCGGCGCTCAGGCAAGGCCGAGCGCCGCGACCCGCGTCTTGCCGCTGGAGGTCACGGCCTTGGCTGCGGGGAGAGAGGGAGGGAGGGCGCGGAGATGAATGCGCTGCTCGGAGGGTGGGCCGTGACCCTCGGAGCGGCCCTTTCCCGGCGCGGCAACCCAGGCGGCTCTCCTAGCTGGTTAGTGTGAAAGGGACAGCGGTAGGCGACGGGGATCACCCACAGAGAGCCGTGGCAAGGCGGGCTGAGGACAAAGAGGGAAAGAAGGGAGGAAAAAAGAGTGGGCGCGCCGTTGACCGCCGCCGCCACCCTGCCCAGCTGCACGTGCGAACCGGCAGCGCGTGCGGCAGCCGCCCCTACCTGCAGCGCCAGGGGGAGGCTCCATGTGCGGCTCCATACTACGGCAGCGGCTGCGCACGGCCCTATCCACCCGCCCGCTCCCAGCCGCGCAGGCGTGGCACAACCGAGCGCCACCTCTTCCCCTCTCTGGGCAGGCAAGGAGGAGGAAAAGCGCATGCGCTAGGGGCAGTGACTTAGGGGGCGAAGCAGCGAAGCGCGCAAGAGGGGTGCAAGCAGGTGTGTTAGAGGATGGTTTGTGTTGGAAGGAACCTTAAGCTCATCCAGTTCTTAACCCCCCGTCACGGGCAGGAGCACCTGCCACTAGAGCAGGTTGCTCCGAGCGCCGTCCAGCCTGGCCTTGAGCACTGCCAGGGATGGGGCAGCCACAGCTTCTCTGGGCAACCTGTGCCAGCACCTCACCGGCCTCCCAGTCGCGAGGGCACCCTTGGGGTGGAAGGTGAGAGTTACATTGGTGGGGATTTGTGTCAATGAGTTAGTTTGTGCTTTTTAAAAAGAGCTTCCCATTGTAGTGGCTGGGAAAGAGACATGACTACATTCCTGTGACAGATGTTAAGGTAATGGAGGAATTAGGAAATCTTGTATCCCATCAGAAACTCAGGAAAAGTACTACTACAGAAAGTTGTGGTAGATTACTCTAAACCTCAGTTACTTACAGCTTACATTTTTTTCTCTCTGTGCAGCTCAGCATCAGGGGTTTCAAGTATCTCCATTTGATACTGTGTCAATGTCCTGTAATTTTTCCCAAGCATTTTACATGTAAAAGAAGGACCTTGCCGTGTAAAACATAGAATCATTATGGAATTGTAGAATGGTTTGGGTTGGAAGGGACCTTAAAGCTCATCCAGTTCCACCCCCCTGCCAGGGCCAGGAACACCTTCCAGTAGAGCAGGTTGCTCCAAGCCCTGTGCAGCCTGACCTTGAACACTGCCAGGGATGGGGCAGCCACAGCTTCTCTGGGCACCCTGTGCCAGTGCCTCAGCACCCTCACAGGAGTTTCTTCCTAATGTCTCATCTAAATCTCCTTTCTGTCATCTTAAAGCCACCCCCCCTTGTTCTGTCACTAAATGCCCTTGTAAAACTCCATCTCCAGGTTTTTTGTAGGCCCCTTTTTGCATAATAAATGATAGCAATCAAAAGGTCAAACAGATGCTTTTAAGGTGCTATAGGGGTATGAATAGGGCTACTAGCTGCTTGGTTGTTAAAAAGATACAAGTTTTAAGGCAAAATTTGAAGAACAGCACAGTTGCTGTTGAAAAACTTATACAAATAAAGGGTTCTGTAGAAAGATACATGTTTTTGGACAGTGTGACTGAAAGTTTGATACTGTTAAAAATGGCTAATTTATCTCTGTGTGCTTTTGGTCTGCAGGCGTAAGCAGGCCTTGAGACATATGTGAAGTATAGTTTAATGGCAAAGGAGTAATTCTGGTGGTATCTTTCATTTATGAGTCTGTAGTATATTTAAGTACAGTGACTGGTCTTTCTTTAGTTACTAGTGGCATGAGTCAGGGCTACCCAATTCCAGAAACAAAACATTGAATATAAAACCTGTGAAAAATTACCATACGTTTAAAAACGTGAGAACCTGATTCCACAGAAATTAAGAGAAATGAAAAACAAGGAAACATAGCTGGGACTCAGAACTTACTTCAACCAATGCAGTATGGAATTTTCAAAGAGCCTACCCTCTTTTTCCTGTCGTCAACATTTTAGACTGAGAGTTGATATGGAAAATTAGTCTAAATATGGAAAATCTTCTAAATATAGCGTTTCCTGTGTTACCATGCATTGTTACCTCCTGTTCAGGGGAAAGGTAAGCTTTAAACATTACATTCTCAGGGAACTGGCAAGTCCAGGAGTCTTCCCCAAACACCTTGTAAGCCTTTGAAAGATAACAAGCAGTCTAGAAGAAAAATCAGTATAAGGAATTTTGATCACAATTACCATGTTATTTATTCTTAAAATGAATTTTCATCAAAGTTTCAAGTCCACCGTTTCCCCTCAGATTTACATTATTTTTCCCAGTATGAAAATCCAGTCTCTTTATTTGAAAATGGATTGTTTCAACTGGAGGCCACACAAAGAACTGACTTCTTCGTGCTGATATGTTCACAGAAATTAGTAGAGCGTGATGTCGGCAAAATCTTCCACACGAATGCTTTTGGCCTTACTGATCTAGAGCACTTCTGTTATAAACAATTAAGTGTCTTTATGCTTTTATTTATTTTTTTTAATCCACAAATTTTATCTCAGTCCTTAGATTAAAATGTTGATATCACCACTGGTTTCTGTAACTTTAACCTATAGCAATTCAGTTAATGTTTATACACTGATTTGAGGATTTTAATTGAACAGGGCTGTGAAAATGCAGCATATCAGTTTATTCGTGTTTGTTTCATTAGGGGGTTTTGGACTATGCCACTTTTGTGATGACTGTAAGAGAGTGTTCAAAAACATATCTATATATATACACCAGCCACTCTATGAAAAGCTATTATATCTATTGAGTGAGAAAATATAAGAAAACATTTGACACAAAAAGCAGGTTTCAGCATGAGAACCAAAAAGGAGAATGTAATGTGCATTTACAACAGTAAAATTATTTTATTTTTAAGGAAATAGTTTAATAATTTTTGCTGTTCTTAAGCTCTTGGCTACTTGTGTTTATATATGCCCTGTACAATCAGAACTGTGAAGATTTATTTAAGATGGAGCCCTTTGAACTTACATGTCAGCTTTATGTATTACTGTGTTAATTTGATGATTTTCAGGGACCTGATACTAGCCTAGACAATACTTAGCTTTGAAGTAGTATTTCTGTCCTTTGATGGAGACAATAAATACAAAATGAAAAGTCCAACAACTTTGTAAGTAAGTAATTGAAGTTGTAGTCTCCTGCTTCTCCTCCAGTAACAGAACTGAAAACAGGATACCAGAGAAAACAGAAATGGGATTTTTCTGCAGGTCTTATTTGCAGGCCTGGCAAGCAAGAATGAAGATTACGATGACCTGCAAGGGAGTAAGATACATCTTGGGGAAATAAAAAAATACAAAGGAACAAAAGAATAGAGCAGCTTTGTTCTGGAGATTTAAGGGGCAGAAATAGTTTTTGAGTGAGGGCGTGTGCAGATGAGGGTCTGATAATACTCTCATGCTATTTGAGGCTATTAGAAATTATTAGAATTTGTAAAGTACCAGAGAAAGTGTTATCTTGACAGATAAGTAAATGAAACTGTCATTATGTGGAGCAGGAATGGCATGTGACAGGAGGGCAGAAAATGTCCACAGAGGGCTTTAAATGAAGACAAATAGCCTGTATCTGACTTGGGGGTCAGTGCAGTGATCGCAGGAGGTTGGACAGTGGCTAACTCAGTGACACAAGAGAGCTACTTTTTTTACAGCTATTTGAATGAGTATAAGCAGAATGGTTTTCACAACCAGAGAAGAGGTTACTGTGTCAGAGATGTGAAGTGTTGAGGTATATCAAGAATTTTAGTAGCATAGATAAAAAAGCTAAATGCTTTGTAAATGCAAGTTCTGCATGCTTTTATATGCAGTCTAGATGTTATTAATATCATCAATCTATGCAGAGAGAAAATATAAATTTACTTACTTCATTAATGTGGAAGGGCGTCTTATGTGAACTTTGTCTTGTAGGAGCTTAAAGGTATGGTTTCATTAAAGGAAGTAAAAAAGTGCAAAGTGGGTCTTCCTTAAACATGAGGTCTAGCTTGCATCTTATCCCAGGAGGGAGTTTTGGAATGACATCTGGAGTATGTAATTTGTGTTTAGTCGCATATGAATCTTGCACAAGTTCTGTAGCCCTGTGAAGTTACGCTGAAACGTGTGGGGCTTTTTCTGGGTAGAACTTTGATACAAGTTAGTACCATGTGCTTCATCTAACTGGCATACTTATGCAAGAAATGTGTTTCACTGGGACATCTCCTGGGGCACTGATGTAAGACCAGTAGTGCTTAATACACACAATTGCTACTTAACAAGGCCTTAATGGGGCAGTGACCACTGCTTACTAGTATCTGTCTCTGGTTATACCATGCTGCTTATGTCATCTTGTCACAGTCTTTTGGAACTTGTCTATTGAAGGAAAGGTTCTCCCTACGTTTAAAATACAGGGTGTTCTAGTGAACTCTAGTGCTCTAGACGCAATTTCTGCACTGATTATTACAGTGGGGAAGATCTGGTAACTTCCCTTATAGTCTTGAAGGATGCTTGAGATAATGATTTTTTTATGTAGTGAAAAATACAGTCATAGCTGTTGTTGGATTGCAGTCATTTTTCTGTGTTTTTAAAATTCATATTGTCATTTGGTTAGTTAATTGCCCATTTGCAAAAGTGTGAATATACTTTCACACTTCAACCAGGACAGTGCTGACAATGAAACTATAGATAGCAGTAGAGATTCCACACCTTGTTCTTACCAAATAGAGAGCCTACCCCTCTGCACACAGGTGTGATTTGGGTGGGTTTTTTTAGCTCCAAACAATAGCCTTTGTCACAGAAGTTCAAAGGGATATTGTCAAATGGCACCTCTCCAGCATGTGTGCTGTTGACATTTTTGACCTTGCTTCCAGTAAAAGGCTGTGATTCTTTGGTAAGCTTACCCACTGAAATACAGTCAGTGTCACCCATAGGTGACAGATGTGGGGGAGCTTTAAATGAGGATTAACATTTAGAATCAAAGAAACATTTCCTTCTCCTCTTAAGGGGCATACTTTTACTTAAGCCACTGTAAAGTTGTTCACAGCCTTATTTGCAATTTCCAGCTGAGACTTTCACATGATTGAAGACATGTCTTCCGGAAGAGGGGAAAAATGGCGGAGTTTGTAGTGTCTTTTTGTTGTGCAAGTGGCAGTATTTTATGCTTATTCCCCCCCATAAAAACAAACCCATACATATGTCTGTTTTCTAAAGGTTCGAGGATCCAAGGTCTTCACAGCAGAATCTGCTCTTGCAGGACGAGGAAGCAATAGGATGTCGAAATATTTCTGTGCTTTTTGTTAATCTGTAATTCTACTTGTTCTAACAAGTGGATATTAGTAACATGCAGAACTCTGAACCTGCAGCCTGTCAAGTCTCACATAGTTAACATAAGTCTTCTGCAGTATGTTAACAGTGGAAGCACTAGTAGTGTTGCCTCGGCCTCTTTCTTGCTCTGGAAGAACTGCAGCTGGTGTGTCAGTCACTAAGTGACACGTGGCCAGTGGTCTGTCTCTTAATGCTTCACCAAGAATGAAACCTTTCCCATTGTGAGCCTGGCCTTTCCACTCATGTGTCAAGGGAGTTGGAAACATTCAATCAGGGTGGCTACCATAATTTGTTTGTTGTCTTTCTAGCAAGACATCATTGAAGGATGTCATCTGGGGAGCTGGCCATCTGCTCAAGTAGAAAAATTGCGTCAAATAATAATTGTTCGCCAGTCACTACTAGATCTGATTGGCAAAGTGAGAAATACTTCCCCTCTTTTTCTAAAGTTCTCACACAGCAGCACAATCTTTCACTGGCTTTTGTGTCCTTACAAATTCCTCTTTTATCTCAATGTATTCAGATGTACCCCAAAGTTACAGACTGTATACCAGATGTACATGACTTCAAGTGTCAAGATTTTTAAGTAGTAGTAGTTCAGTAATGTACAAGGAAGGGAAGGTCTACCACCAAAACGGTAAACATGGGTTTATCTTGCTCACAAGAACAATTATTCACACTATGGTCAGAATGCTTTCTTGGCTGAATCCATTCACAATTACAGGGTGACTGTCACTTGCGCTGAAGATTTTATTTAGAAACTTATTTCAGTCATTATCAAACTTTGGATTTTCGTTTTCCCTCTCTGCGGCCCTGTGTGCAGTCATAAATTTTCTTTCCATTCATGATTTTCTTAAAAAAGCTGCTGAGCCATTCTCTTGCTTTATCCTTTCTCATTTTTTTAAATGCCACAGAAAGAAGGGTAAGTCCCTGACGGTAGATGTTTAAAAGGAAATTGTTCAATGTGGCTTCTAAGCCACAGTAACCACTGTGTAGTGCTGTACTCCAGGGGTGTGAGCTGGCACTACAGCCCTCCTGCTGTCTTTCCATTTGTAAAGGTTCCCTGACCATTCTCTGGTCTAGCTTTAATTTGTTTGGGTTTTTCGTGCACAGTAGGGAACATCTCTGTGGAGGCAACCTCTGAAGTTCTAAGGTACATTCTAACACATTCCTTAACGTAGACAGGTGTTACAGCTCCATCCTTGATATCAGGAGTTATTACAAGTATAGTAAAAGAAACAGTATACTTTTAATAACTGCAAGATGCTACTGTAGTCAGTCCTGTTTGTAATCAAGTGCTAGTTCTGTTTGTAGATAGTCTTTTTGTGTAGTAAATCCCTGCTTAGAGCCACTAATCCTCTTAACTGCTGGTTGATTCCTTAAGAATCATTGTCTATTTCTTTAGTTGTGGAAAGGTTTGTTTCTTATAGGACTTGCCACCCTGTAATGTAGGATCACCATTCTGCCTTGAAGTTCAACTCTCTTCTTTCAGCTCTAAACCTCGGGAAGCCTTATACATGGCTTACATGACACAAAGAGCTCGAGCAGTTTGCCTGAAGTTGTGGAGGAATGTTGGTGGTAGAAATCTGAAGATAAAGCCTCTCAGTTTATAGTCCATTAAGATGACATGAGATCGTAACTCATAGTTCAGGAAATCAGTGCTAAGTACAATTCATGCTTTTACATTTGGTTTGGTGTAATTGGAAAGGTAAAATCTGAGTCATCAGGGCAGAAGACAAAGGTGATGAAGTGAAAGCTACTTGTTGGTGTATGTGGAGAAGGATTCAGAAATGAATGAGAAAAAAAATATCATTGCTGAATGTGATCCTGATACCTTCTAAAAAAATCTTTCTCTCAGGAGATGGCTTCTTCTTGTGTGAATCAAACTCTCAATATTTAGCTTACAGTAAATCCTCATAGCTATCATTATCCATGCTTACAGTAGGATAGTGTTACATAGTTATCTACAATATTTGCATATCTCCTTAGTTTACATTTTTGAGAAGTCTGTGGTTGGTTGTCTCCTTCTCCATAAAATATAAAAACCAATCTGAGATGCTGAGATTTATGTTCTTTAAAACTTGCAATAGTTAAATATACTCACCTACACTTTCGCTTGCTTCAGATTCAAACTTGACACTTAAAGACCGATAAACAGGATGTGAGTACAGAAAGATGCTTTTCCTACCACAGCAAATACGATCAAAACATGGGGTGTTTTTTTTAAAAGCTTCTTCCATCCCTTTAGTTTTTAGGTGCATGAGAGCTGATGCAACAATAATAATGCTGAACACTTAGCTTCTCCATATCCACCAGTCTGGAAAATTAAATCTGACTTTAAATTTAACACTGCTCTGCTAAGGAGCCTCGACTGACCAACAGTGATTCTGTGGTTTTACTTACTGAAACACAGATGTTATCAAGAGGTAGCATTGTCAGTCATAAAACTCTATAACCTGAAGATCAGTAAGGGGAAAAAATTCTTACATGCCTCTTTCTGTTCATCCATTGTTTTGGAAATCAACTTCTTAGTCACTAGTATCTTACCTATGTTGTGCAGTTAAGCACTTGTGTGTTTCTAAGTACAGGAGTGTTATTGTTGAAGGCAAGGAAATTACCATGTCACATATTTTTGAGCTGTGAATTCTCCTTGTATCTGCAAACAAATCTGATTTCTCTTCCTGTCTCCCTCTCTCATCTGCTGAGTATGGTTTTATAGCTGATGTACTTTCATCTACTGGAATTCATTTCAGGGTTAAGGGAGCACCAAATTCAGGGAAAGGAGATCTGATTTGAAAACTCAGTTCTCAACATGTAGTTCTCTGCAATACGAGTCTGGTGTGTTCCTGGTATGTTCCTAATTATCTACCTTACTGGGATATTTACATCCTTAAGTAATATAGGTTTTGTGCAATTCCAGTTCTGGTGGGGGTGCGGCAAAGGTTAGTTGCTGTTGACATGGTAAACCATAATATCATCTGTAGAATCCAGAGATATGTTTTGAACTGATTAATGTGACATGATGTAATACATAGAATCCAAATGAAAACTCACAAGTTTTATTCCATTGATTCCAGTTGTGTTTAGAAGGTCATAAGAACCTGATGACTTCTATGTTCAAGTTTTTATTCACAACTGAAAAGTGTAGGAAGATAATGAATGTATTAAAGATAATGTAATGAAGCTGGATACAAAGATGGATAGTCAGTGGAACCCCCTGGCAAAGTTACTAAAACAAATCATATTTGATTGTTAGATCTATAGGAAGTGCTAGACGGTTCTGAAACTTCAGTGACAATGGTACCAATTTGAAGTTAGGGGAAACTGGGTGTTGAATACAGGTACTATGATTCAGTGTTTCATAGTTAACCTCTTTGCTCTTCAATTAAGTGTTTAAAGTGGGTCCTATATTTTTCAACATTTCCCAACAAGCTGCAGTTTGGGATTATAAATTTTACAAAAATGTTTATATTATTTACCTGTCTCCAGCATTAGTCTGATCATTGCGCATTGTCAGTATCAGGGATTGGAATCTGTTTCTTCAGGCATTATCTGTGTATCTGCTCCATAAATATCATAGCATAAGCAATTGCACTGACACAACAGGCAGAATTGAATAAGGGCAAAAAGAGCAGGAAAACAAACGTCATATTTGGTATGAACGTATCTGCCGTATATCTGTTATCATTATACATATATAATATATGTTAAATGTAGTATATGTATGTATATAGGTATTTAATTCTCTTTCCTTTTTATCTTATAGATTTGGGAACGAGTGTAGCAGCAAAGAAGACAAAGATTGAACAGTGATGTGTAAAAGAAAGTTTAGGTTTAACTTTCTGTCATGTTTTTACATAGCTAGGGCTAAGTGTTAAATCAGCTCCAAAAAGCAGGGATTTTTGATCAGGCTATTTCAAATTCATTGGGTTTTGGTTTACCCCACTTTTTATAACACCTGTTATGTAATTTCAGTGACTAATTCACATTTTAGAGAAAGGACAGTCAGTTCTCTGAACTTTCAGTAAGGTTCATAACATCTCTGGGATTTCCCAGAACTTCTACAACAAAATTATGGGAGAACAAATTTGATATTTCTGGTAAGGCAAAAGCTAGAAACAAACAGAAAATTATTCTTTTAAAATTAACAAGTACATAAATTAGCATAGAGAAGTAGAAAAAAAAATAAAATGCCTATCCTCACAGTCTTTCTGTGCTTTACTTTGAATGGGAATTTGTAACTAAATCCACTGCAGAGGATAAATCAACTCTTTTTTCCTGAGCATCGTGTTCTACGACACAAACATGTAAATCTCCCTCAGTATCATAATTTGTATTCAGTTAAGTACCAAATTTTGATTGCAGAGTGTGATGAATCAATTCTCATGCTGGGATAAGCTGTAGAAAGGAGAAGCTGAAGTCTGAATTTCATCACTGTTTGATATGGAAGAGCAGATTATGAGTAACAGCAAGATTTTAACCCCTGTGTTCTAAAAAAGCATTGCATTTGGATGTCTTTTTCACTTGGCTATTCTCTGTACTGTTGCTGGCATCTATAGAAAGAAAAGTTCTGTTAGTTCCAAGGGTTCTTTCTCCCTGTTTAGAAAAGAAGTTTTTAAGATGGGGAAATTTTCATAGCTCGGTATTTATTTCCTTAGCTAGGAAATCTTAGCAAAATGAGAGAGCCAAGTCAGTTGGAGAAATGCACCTTCAGAGAATCAAGTTTTGATTTATTGTTTTTCAGTATGTTTTGTTGGGTTCTTAACAAGCTTACATCTTCTTGTTATGCCTCTTGATTTTTCATTCCAGACATACATACTGTAATTATAATATCTTAATGTTACATCTTTTGATCCCCTGCTATTTCATGCATAGAAAAGCATTTATTGTTCTTTAGCTTTTTATTGCAAGTGTGACATTTTGCCCCTTTGTAATGCAGAAAGATGACTTTTTTGTCAATTTTACCAGGACAAAAAGCAGTCTGTTGCAAACCTTTGTCTGCCGTATCTGGTAAATGGTATTCTTGTTATGGTTCCAATTCCAAATCCACTGATATGCCAGTTATACTGTCATCCAGTATTTATGAACTGGAGGATATAATTTCATTATTTCCAGAGTTCATCTCCACATTTGTCATATGAATTGTCTTTCTTGCCATTCCTTATTGCCCATGAAAGTTTTCCTTTACTTTTTTAAGTATCCAGGTCTTGTTGGTGAGCGGCACCTGATCTGTACCAGTATTGACAGATGTTCTAATGCACATGAGGCATGTGCTGAACTGGAATTTTTGCAGATGCACTTTTACAATCCCTTCATATTCATTTGCGTCTTGCTTAGCGCTTTACATGTGAACTTGCTTTTTACCATAAAAAGCAATCCATAACCTGGAATGTCGAGCCGTTAAAAATACTGCATGTGCATGGATGAAATGCATTTGCGCTTTTACAGCAGGGATGGTAGATATAAGTACTGTAACTGAAAGTAAATAAATGTCTTTTTAATTCAGCTCTCATTTCTTTGAATTGACTTGAAACTAAGCCTTGTTAGTTTTGTCTAATTGTTAGTAAAAAATTAGGGGAAATTTTGATATTTTTTAAGCTTGTGTATGGATTACCCAAGCAGGAATTTATATTAGTTTTAAAAATCAAAGCAGTTTGCTGTATCTTTACGTTTCTATAATGGTATGATGTATAAGAATGTCTCACATTTATTTCAGTTGTATTTTTCATTGTGGAAAACAGAGCTACTCATGTTGTTAGAGGCTTAGAATATAATCCTAACTAGGACCATCTGGAATAAGTGCAACCAAAACACCTCTAGGAAGGTGTAACCAGTTGTGGTAGTAGTTTAAGCTCCATCCATGTTCTTACCACATCTTCAACAAAGATAGAAATGTAAAGGCTTGTTCCAAAAAAAAAAAATAATCTATGGTATCTAGCTTTGTATCATTAAAAGATCATTTTGAACAATTTAGCATTACATGAAAATGACTGTCTAGGTGATGATTAGGACATCCATCTATTTAATGCAATTTACATTGAATTCTGTCTTGCATAGCCCAAGTTCTGCTTGAGCTGACACTCAGCTAGAGCATGTCAACTGCACAGATATAAGTCTTTTGATATGAGGGGGACGTATCTTGACCAATTTATTGGCTTTCTGTTCACCAAGGCATATTCTGCTTTGATCCTAAAAAATTCAAGATGTCTGTTTCAGGAAAGTTTTTTCCACCTAATTTCATTCCATTGGTATAGCAAAAATCCAGTGGTGTACTACCCACTTTCTGCAAATTCCAGCTATCAAATTCTAAATACCAGGTTAGGCTTCTGCAGGGTTCTAGCTGAGGAGCTCTAGTTTCTTGGCAGGGGTGACACTGAGTTTCCAGGGTCCAGGCCACAGAAGGTGCCTTAGAGAGAACTTCTGCTGGTGGTGAACCAGCAGTAGGAGGGTGGGAAGCAGCTGCAGTGAGCGATGCTAGCCAGCCTGCCTGCTGGAGGTACTGGGCTATGGCAGCACAGAGCCAGGCTGGGGGAAAGCTGCAGAATCTCAGCAGCTCGGTTCTTGCCAGGTTAGGGAATGTGTAACAGAGCAGCTGTTGGATATGCAGTGACAGTTACCGCGACCACCATGGCTTTGCTGGCTGACAGCATGTCTCCCAAAGGGGGGTAAAGCATGGGCTACTCTAATCAGATGTTCATTCAGAGAAAAATGAACTTTCTGTCATTTAGGTCCTTGTGGGTACTGCGAAGAGAACAAAAGATTACAGTCATTAAAAAAAGTCACTGACTGCTGACCTACCTGTCAATAAGCATTAAAGAAATGTGTTGCTACTGCTGAGAAACTATCAAATTTGCTTTAAAGAACAATGCTAATGTAAAATATGAAGTCATAATCAGTGTTGATTTGTAACAATCATGCTGGAAAACAATACTTGTTTTGGGGTTTATTGTGAAGGAGAAATTCTTCTCAACTTGCATTTAAAAGGGAGGAAATTTGCTGCTGAAATAGGGAGAGAAGAGAGGAAGGGAGAAGGTAGTTTTTCATTCTAGGCACAGTTTGGGTATATTCCTCACAGTTCACAACAGCAATTGGGCTCTGGAAATAAAACCTTAGAAAGGATGAACGTATTGTCAGAATAGTTGTTTTTTTTTAAAAAGGTGCATTCAGTTTGACTCAGGAAGGAGCTGCAGTCTGCAGTGAGGGCAGAGCAGCAAGCACCAGCATACTGCTAACTCACTGGAGTTAGAAACTGTTCTACTATAAAAAATGTATCTATAAAGCATCTTCAAGACCATGCTTAGAAGAAGACTATGCACTTGAATTCATATCCTGTTTCAGAAGAGAGAAGGAGCTTTGTGGCCTCAGTTCAGTTTTTACTGTGTTTGATGTACACCAGAAAAACCTTCCTAGCTCATCACACACTACCATAATTCTGTAAGTGCTCTGCTGTTCTGGCAAGGCGGTTTTGCCATTGACTTTTCTTAGCACTTTTTCATTTAGTTTCTATTATTCCCTTCAGACCACTTCTGACTTCTGCAGTAAAACAAACAAACAAACAAACAAACAAACAAGCACAACCCCAAAACCCCAAATCAAAAAAAACCTAATCAAAACAAAAAGCCCCAAAAGACTACACCAACCAAACTTGTATTGTATGTAAAATTGAATGATACATGCTTAAACCAATTGGGGTTTTTACTTCTGTCCAGTCCGTAGTTATGTATGAAACTTCTATGTTTTTCTTGTATTTTGGTGGTTAATTGGAAGGCCATATAGACATTTGGACCTTTGGGAGAGATACTTCCTGCTTTTCATTTGAAAGCAGGTCACTGCTCTTATTGATTTCTGGACTACCAGATATTCTATGTGTCAATGTCAAGTTTTAGGTCTCCTCTAGATTAGTATTGGTGATAAAGAATCCAGTATTTGGGTCATATGGGGGCACACCTAGATCACTTTACCATTAAAATTACCAGGGAACCAGAAGTGCTGTCCTGTTTTCAACTAACAAATCTCAGTGTTGTTCAAATGTATTTAGAAATCTCATTTGTATAATTGTTTGGTTGGGTTTTTGTTTGTTGTGGTTTTTTCTTTTGGTATTTCCAGAAAACTCAATAAAGGATTTCTTTTTTTCTTTTACTATCTTATACAAATTAGTCTTATTCCTGGAATGTTAATATTAGCATTAACCATTGTAGAGAAAAAAAAACGAGATTGAGAAAGGTTGAGTTATTTTCTTGCAAAAATGATGATAAATGATCACCAAAGCATCCAAGGGGAAATATATAAAAGCATTAAGGTGTGTAGGAATTAAATGGTGTTTTATTTAAGATTTGTATAAGCTGTCTGAGAAACAGAAAACTTTGAAGAATCTTGCCAAACTTTTAGCTTAGAAGTGTATGAATCTCTGTTCAAATCTGATTGTAAATGTTAAAATTAATTCTGACTCACATTTGAAAGCAAAGATCTTATTTTTTTTCATATAAATATTATTGGTATTTTCATACAGGCAAATTTATGGATAAAGCCTATAAAACTGAATGCCATTTTGCCTGGGAAAACTATCTTCTCCCTGTCAAGTAGCACTGGATATTTTGCAACATCCAGAAGTGCAGACCAAGAGCAGTATCTTTGAGGAGAGAATCTCAGAAGATTCAGATCCCTTAAAACTACGTTAACCTTGCCATTAAATTTAAGAATAAAAACTACAGAATGAAGTGGCTGTGTTTATTAATGCCACTCTTACCGGTTTTCCCCTCTTCACTTCCACTATCTGGAGACTGCAGCAGAAACCATGTGACCAGATAATTGCCTTTCAAATAACTTCTTAAATTAACCTTCCATCATTGAAAACATAAGCAAAACTGGGAGTACCTTAAGCAACCCCAGACGTTTCCAATTGCATGCATCCATTTGGTGGGACAGGCACATACTATTTCTTCTTACTGACTTACTGAGCTTGGCTTTGAATTGGCTGATTTTGGACTACACGAACAAAATTTCTCTACTTGTGTCATATCCGGTTACCTTGGCCCAGAGTTCACATTTCCCAGTAGAAATGGGATAAAGTTACCAATCAAGTACTTTGTAAGCTGTCTTTATGTGGTTGAATTGATTCTTTTGTCATGTTTGGCGCCTTTCTAAACTACTCGGGACCTCTGACAACATCATTGCCTTGGCAGGGTAAACTCTGCCCACCTTTAGTAGCTGTATTCTTTATATTCTTTCTTTTCTTCTTAAGCAGGGTCAGACTTATTTGCCTCATGCCTGTGACCTACAGTACCCAATGCTCTGTTCTTCACAGCCACAGGCTTTGAAAAGTGTCCCTAAATCTTCACTGTTCTTGATCCATGCAGCTGTCCTGAGGCAAGTTACTTAAAGGCAGATAACTGTTATTTCAGAGTTTTCTGAAAATCTGGATTGGAACATTCCAGACAGGCTTTTAAGATATTTTGCTTTTGTGCTATGTTGTCTTTTAACAATAGCTGCCCATTTTTTTTTTTTAATGTTATCTTTCTGATGCACCTGTTCCGTATTTGAGAAGGGTCCTGGGTTTAAACCATGACACCAAGGAATTGTCCATCTTCAGCAGAAAATACAAATCTGTATGCTTAACATTGTGAGTCTAGAGGATAAGAAAGAGAAAAGCAGAGGATGCATGTTCAGCAAGGAATGAAAACTGCAATAAATGCCTTACAAGTTCATCAGGATGTCACACAACTCTTGAGGTGAGTTAAAGGGCCACTACAAATCTGAAGAAATCATGTGGAGTCTGTACCCCAAGATTAATTACAATGGCCACACTGCTCTCGGTTTTGGTATGGCAACACAGATTTTTCCACCCATTCCACTACAGCAAGGCAGTGTATTAGCCCTTCTACTCAGTTGGAGGGAAGAGCAAAGATAATTGCTCACCTGATCCAAGCATTGGCATTTGTTTTTTTTTTGTAGGCTGGAACTGTTCCTGTTTATTGCTGAAATATCTTATTCTCTGAAAGCAGTGGTATGTTTAGAGGTTTGTTTGTGGTGTTGTTTTGTTGTTTGTTTTTTTTTAAAAACCCACCTCTAAACCCTGAAATCCAGTACCCCCACTAGGTATGTAAAGTTTACCAGCAATGAGTTGAAACTCTGGAACATGCCAAGGCCAGTGTATTGAGAAGTTGCAAAAACTAGTATTAAGTAGTGATGTGTGGACTTTACTATGGTGTTGTCAGTGCTTTTAAGACCTCCTCTTCACAGTTCAGCACCTCAGTGTGCTCTGCCAGAATGACCAGGCAACAACTCCATTTGTCCTGACAGTGTGTCCCCCTCTCCTCCTGTAGCGTCACTGTCAAAACCCAATATACATCAAGGAGAACAGGAATGTTTGTTCTTAGTTGCTGTGTCAGTCCACCAAACAAATAGGCAAAATGGAGAGAAGTGATTTCAGGACTTTCTGCTTCCCTGTGGAGAAAGGTAGTAAGTCACAGTGCTTTGGGAAGACATGCCAGGAGGCAGTGGGATAGCCTAAGGAATAAGGGTTGCCTGGGATAAATATTCAGATAAAGGTTTTGGGTTCTGCTTTCAAGCTTCTTAATTTAAACAAGAGCATCCTGTGTTGGTAAGGAGAGTGAACATTTCATGCACTCCATGAGTGAGTTTAAGCAGTAGCTCTCTGTCAGCATAAATGCACTGATAATTTTTGCTCGTTTAACCCTAATTTGGTGATAGTTTCAGTTTTACTGATTCTTACTCACTGAAAGATTTAAAGTGACGGAAGCCTTTCGTTATGAGAGTGTTGTGTAATCTCATCAGTCATTTTGTGTCTGCAGTGTAAGCTATAATTGAATTTTTAGTAATTTGAATTCTTTTTACTTAAATGGCCAAAGTAGCTGGGCTTCCTATCGAGTTTTAATTACAGATTGTTACAGAAATTAATCAGCTACATGAAGCCAATTAGCAAAGCTTGTGGAAAAAACTTTTGGCAAGAGGGCATCTTAGGACGTATTTTATGAGCTTGTGAAGACATTGGCAGAAAATAATGTTTGGCATTGTAAAGTCAGCAATATCTGAACCTCCCAGTTTGAATAAGCACACAAGATTTTCAAAGGTTTACCATTTCAGATGTCTGCATTTGAATGAGAGTGACTTTTTATGTTTAATACTTGTGTTATATGTATAACTGAACTTTGGAAAGTGTGTCCAAACTACAGGAGTAATGGTGGCTCTGTGAGGCTTGCTGAAACCATATAAACTCTGTGCCCTTCAGATAAGATCATTTCTCACCTAATTTTCTGAATATTTTCCTGTTTTCCTAAAATACTGAATATCCTGTGTCAAATTCTGGTCTTCAGTGCAACAGTAGCTCCCAGCTTTGCAACCAGTGACTAGTCATACAGTAAGCAGCCAAATTTGTTGCTGTGTGTTTGTTCTCCTGTTGCTGCTCCTTCATATTCTCCATGATTTGTTTGGCAGCACATTAGGAGGAAGTCTTACTTGGTGGTTCACTTAAAATAACAATGTACTTGAGTTTGTTGAGGAAATAACTACTACTTAAAATTTGAAGATCCTAACTGTCCCAAGATGAGTCCCCAACAGTTGGTTGCCTTGCACACTAATACCCAGTGGAAGAAGAACCTGTGCTACAGATAGTTACCACATCAGAAATAATTTAAAACTTCAAGAAAGAGGAAAATAAAAAGAAATGAAGCTTCAGACAAATTGGCAGGCTGGGCTGTGTAAATAAAATGGCCAACTAATTGTATTCCTTGGTGAATCCAGTCCAAATGGACCAGACAGGTTGAGTGCATAATAGAACACATGCACCACAGTTTGAAAATCTCTGGGAATACTGAGCTGTCTTGTGCCACCCCTGATGGAGCTGAAATTGTAGTGAACAGAATGCTGGGACCATGTTGTATTATCAGAGGACGTGGAACCACTTATTTGAACTAAACACTTAGTGCTGTCACGCTGGTGTGACAGAAAATGGCACTAAAGTACAGCTGAGTGGCTATTTTTGTCTGGATAAATACTCCAGTTTGTGAAGCTCTGCCTTCAGATCTGCTGAAGCACAAATGTAGAGTTCAAAATCAGATGTTAACAACTTCACTTTATGTTACCTCAGGAAGAAGCATCACTTCCTTTCCCCCCCCCCCTTTTTTTCCCTGTGCGCAATTCCAAATGTCTAACAAATTAAAGTAACAGGTTTCAGATTGTTCAAAGAGAATACTTAAGACTATGTTTCATCTTGTATTCCATAAAAGCATATTTGGTAGAAATTCACTTCTTACTTTATTTCAGTTAATCAGTTTCTGGTGCATGTAGTTTCCAGGTTAAAAGACGTCCCTTGTAAGAGATTTTCTTCTCTATGTAAGCATGACCATGCTTCCTTTATACAATTATCTGTACTGTGCTGGAGAACTGCTGGTATTTGCTTTTGTGTCCCCAAACTAACAGCAAAATATAGAAAAGGGAGGTTACAGATACAATGATTGGAGTCTTAGTGACTAAGCAGTCAGGCTTAGAATATAAATAGGAGTTCATAGTTTCCGTTAATGAACTAAAAGCCTAAATTTAATACTTGCTTAGTAATTCTTTGGGGTCTTTTTTCATTAAACTTGGTTAAAGTTGGCATTCAGGTAGACCAGGGGAAAATCCTACATTTAGGGTTCATGATTTCTCTGAAGCTTTTTCTGAAATGATTGAAGATGGCCCATTATCCCAAGACATGTTCATGGCACCTTGCAGCTGGGGAATGCTCTGTGGCAAGCTGAAGGGGATCATTGTGGGGCTGTTGTCTAGTGTTGAGGTGACGAGCTGATAAATAGTAGATAGATGGTAGAGATGTACTTCAGGCATATCTCAAGGTGCCCCGGGGGCATAGCTGTCTGGATACAAAACTACAGAGGGAGCCTCAATATATGGGCTACCTATATGGAAAGATGGTGCTTCTGTGCAGGAAAACTCCTGGCTTTCTTGTAGGGACTGTTTGAGTGGAAATATTTTGTTTGATCAATAATCAGAACTATAACGTTGAATTGCAATAATACACAGAACTTAGAGAAAGGACTCAATTATACTGCTTTGATTGTAGCTAATGGGTGTTCTTGTTAGGCTTGCGACTGAATCATGCAGCTGTTGCCTTGAAGCCAGGAGCACTGTGCCCTGGGAGAGCAATGGGAAAAGATGAAAAGGATGTTTTGCCTCTCTGGTCCCCTAAAGACAGTGCTGTCATACTTCCTGGAGATAAAGAGGAAGTGGTTTGGTCATTGAGGAGAAGTTCTCTCTTCCCCTTTGTTTTCTTTAGTTTCAGTTTTTCTTTACCTGAAACTGATCTGTCATATAAACAGTAGTATCCAAGATACCAAAGAGCTGAATATTGCTTTAAAAATACGGCTTATCCAAAACCTTTTACCATTACAATTTTAAGGATGTTTATAACCCTTTTTTAAACTCTTCATAATATTCATACTGATTCAAAAGTGTCGTTTCTGAAAAGTTAGGTCAAATCTTATTAAAAGGTAGAATATCTTCTAAAAAAATTGCTTCTGAATGAGGCATACATTGCACAGCCAGATTAAGCACGAATAACTCTGGGGAAGTTTTGACCTCTAGTAAGATGTCAGCTGACTTCTGGGAAATCTGCACATTCTCTGGTAAAAGGATTGACAAGCAGAAGCTAAATAGAATAAAAGTTTGAAATAAAGAGATTTTATACATTAACACATTGGAGATCTAAGATGGAAAGATTTTCTTTAGTTGTATTTTCCTGGTTTCACTGGAAATAGGATTAATAGCTAAGGCCAAGATCTGCCAAGTATCAAGTGTATTTGGTTAAATCCTCTATATATTTTACAATTTTAAAATTTATTAACTGGATATCTGCCACAATTCTTCACTACAACCATTCAGTGCAACACTGTTGGCTGTTCTAGTAGCTGAATAATGTACATGCACAGAGAAATACTGAGTACAGAGGTAACATCATAGTTGTTCATGGCATTGCTGAAAAAAAACCCAGGAAGCTGTGTGAAAGATAGGAAGGGAGCAAAGAGGAATTATGACGGAGAATCAAAACAGTTTGTGTCAATATTTTTTAATATTAAGTATTGGAAAAGTGTTTTAAAAGTAATATGCATATTTGACTTTGACAACGCCTGCTTTATAGCAGTAAATACCTTGATACATTTAGCTTATCAGAAAAAAGGATTGGTCCTCATTAAACGTGCAGTAGAATGTTGGGAGAAAATACATGATGGTTCATGCTGTAGCACCCATTAGAGAAATACATTATAAGATTAGAGGCTAGAAGCAAAAGCAAGATAAGTGAAAATAAGCAGCGTGATCCAGTGTTTAACAAGTCAGGTAATGAATTCAGTATCTGTCACTTTTCCAATCAAAATGTTCATTTTTCTTGCTGTATATCCTGTAGCTCAAACAGGAACCATAGTTGTCTTCTAGCTCAGAAAGTCAGCCACAGTATTCAGAATTAATCCTTCAAACTATGTACGTAAATATATGGAACTAGCAGAATATGTGTATAATCTATAATAGATTAATTACCCATCTAAGTCAGGAGACCTTGGCAACACTGGTGGAAATAGCAGTGAATCTGCAAGAATGCCTGACTCCTGGAAATGTGTAATTGTGCTCCTCAAATATGTAATTTTTCACTTTTCTACACTGTATTTTGGACACAATATTACTTCTTTAGTATTTAACATTTATCCAGGTTAATACAAAAGCTATTTATATTACAATCATAGCAGAAGTCCTGTTGTGCTGAGAGCGCTTGTTCTTGCCACAGTGTAAATACCATTACAGTTAGGATGGCCTGATATCCTTTAGCTTTCAGATATAGGAAGCCATAACAGTTTGAAATTATTCCTTGTTGGAGTCTGCTTTGAGGCTAACATTTTTTAAAAAGCAGCAAAACTAATAAAATTCATCTGTTTTCTGGGAAAAAAAAGGAAAAATATGTTGTTTTCACTGCATATTTGTTTGCTTAACTTCTGCTTTGCTGAGAAATCCTGTTGCCTTAATGTTTTCAAACAGCACTTTGCAATTTTCAGAGGTTTTACTCTGTGTGAATCTGTTCAAGATCAGTGACGTTTCAGTTGGTGCATATGTGTAGGGAATGTAGAATTTAAACAAATATGTCTTTGATTGAGTCTTATGATCAGGTCAGAAGGGAGTGGTCTGAGACTAAAGTATATACACTCCTAAAAAAGCAGATTGAAACAGCTGCCTCATTCAGTTGTGGCTTTCTTTGTCCTGACCTGTAGTTTGAATATCTATGTAGTAACTTTGTTTTTCATTTATTCTGGTAATACAGAATAGAAAACCTGTTTCTTTATAAGCAGAACCAAATGCTAGTGTTTTGAGACAATTGACTTGTAAATAGTTATTTCAGTTTTCGTTTTCATCTTTGAACAGCAGATAGACTCCTCTACTAGTCTACATGTTGTAACTAGTAATACTGACAGATACCATGTCAGAACTGCTGTATGTTCCTCAGGACAAACCCAAAGCAAGTATAAACTTCATTATGTATTGTGCTCTGTACACAGTTTTACATAGTTTTTCCACAGGCTAGATAGACATTTCCAAATGAGTTTTTTGAGATGATTCACCCTTGAATTGCATGACGCCAACTTAGAAAATTGACAGGAAGCAATTATTCAGATTCTTCTAAATTTTTAATTTTTAAAGCACATTGTTATGTATTTTTCTACTAGGTAGGGTAAAATGTCTTCCTGGCAATACTGGAATGCCCTGAGGATCCCCAAAAGCCTTTTAAAGAATATTTTATTTACTGTGAGGATTTGAGATAACCCTTTTAGGTATCTGCAAGGTTTGTAGCTTATGGTAAGAACAGATTGGCAGTGGATGCTTTCATCTCAGACTTTACTGCAAAAGGTTTACTGTGTATGGTTTCAGGCTACTTGCAATACTTTGAGCATAAAGAGTGCAATTGTAACATCACTGTTGATGACAGGGGAGCTAGTAAGCATGGCTGAGTCTGAGTCCTGTGGATGCTGATCCACCCAAACCCCAGAAGTATGTAAGTTCCTCCCTTCCTCCCTTCCTCCCTTCCTCCCTTCCCTTCCTTCCCTTTCCTTCCCTTTCCTTCCTGTCTTCCCTATGGCTCCCAACAATTGTGGTTTACATACTAAGTCCAAAGAAAGATGTGATGGGCAAAGCCTTACTATGCTGCTACTGGTTTGAAGAGGTGCCATCAATACAGTTTGTTTTCATCTTTTTGATATTTGATGGGACAAACAGAGCTTGTGGCAAAGCACTTTTTGTTCATTTGCAAACAAAAGTAAACTTGCTCTCATTTTATATCAAGAAGCAAATTTTCTTATGAGCATTGTCGTGGTTTAACCCACAGCCAGACAGCTTGTTACCCACTCCCCCCCTTTTTGCCCTCCCCCTACTCCTGGGGGAACGGAGAGGAGAATCAAAAAGAAATGCAACTCCCACGGGTTGAGATAAGAACAGTTTAGTAACTAAGGTATAACACAAATCACTACTGCTACCACCAATAATAGTAATGATAAAGGAAATAACAAGGGAAGAGAATACAACACCCCATCACCAGGTGACCGATAACTTGCCCCCCCCCAGCCCGATCAAGCACCAACCCATACCTCCTCCAACCCTGCAGTCCACCCAGTCCTTCCGGCTAACTCCCAGTTACATCCTGGGTATGACGTGCTGTGGTATGGAATACCTCTTTGGTCAGTTTGGGTCAGGTGTCCTGTCTCTGCTTCCTCCCGGCCTCCCCTCCTCTCTGGCAGAGCATGAGGCTCACAAAGTCCTTGGCCAAACCAAAACATCATTGTTTTTCAGCTCTGTTCCCAGCTGAAAGTCAAAACACAGCCCTGCACCAGCTACCAAGAAAGAGAAAAATGACTGCCACTGCTAAACCCAGGACATTATCCACCCCTTATTCCATACCATTCACGTCATGCTCAGATCCCACATTTTCAATATACCCTCACTCTTATCTAAGTGCACTCTCATCGTAGTGCATGGACCAGTCCCTATAAAGCTGCTGAGTCCATCTGGTCCATGATGCTAGGCTCCATCTCTTGTAACAGTCTTTCAGAGCAGGAGAGGCTGTGTGCGGTGTTCACAAACATGAATAACCTGGGCAGTAGTGTCCATTGTTAGGTCCACCCCTCGATCATGAGTCCATCTCTATGTTGCATCTCTGCTCTGTTGGCCTTAAGGGTCATGGGCCCACCAGGTTCAAAATAATTCATTGTCCTTCCATCTCCAATGTTTCCAAAGCACTGGAGGGGCCCAGTGGACTAGATACTTGCCCATACTGTCCCACACGCCCTGCCACTCATGGCTGTCCAGCCTTGGGGAAAACCTCTTGGTCCTCCCATATTGTTGTCTAACCCCAGACAAGACCCAAACCCGACTCTGCTTAAATTTTGGGATCAGACACAATGGTGGTGGGTAAAACACACTCTGCATGTGTGCCAACATAGTGAACACCATCACAATCAGCAGGCAGGTCCCAAGGGTACCCAAAGGCCATTCAAAACCTTCAGAACTCTCAAACGATGCTGCTGTACTTGTCACTGGGGCTGGTGTAGCTGCTGTGCTTGCCGGCTCTCCCACCACCAGCTTCTCTTTTCCTGAGTCCAGCTCTTCCTCCTCTGCCTTGCTGGGAAATGCTGCGGGGTCTCCTGCGTCCTCCTGGGGCTCGGCGGGCGGCTTCCGGGGAATGCTCTCGGCCGTCGCGGGGCTGGGCTCGGCCGCGGGGCTCGGCTCCGCTGCGGGGCTGGGCTCCTCCGCCGCCTTCTCCCGCTCCTCGCGCGCCCCGACCTCCTCCACCGGCAGCCGCTCCCTGCCGGCCTCCAGCCCCGCTCCCGCTTGGTCCCCGGGGCCGCTCTCCCGGGCCGCTTCAGCAGCCGCCGGCTCCCGGGGCCGCCCCCCCTCGGCTCCCCAGAGCCTCACGCAGACGGAGGCGAGGGCGAGGGCCAGGACGGTGAGGAGCAGCCGGACGGCCAGGGACCAGTCCACGGCCACGTCCGTCCCGCCCGTATTACAAGTCATTGCCATAAAGTACAGTGAGACAAGAACCTTAGCCCAAGCCCCACACTTGATAAACACTAACACAGCAAATACCGGCTCTAAGTAAGTTACAACATTCTGAAGCTCTGAGATCCAATAAATCATCATTGTGACGGTCAGATCTGTCGTTATCTCAACCCCTCGTGCCCCACGTTGGGCGCCAAAAAGAACTGTCGTGGTTTAACCCACAGCCAGACAGCTTGTTACCCACTCCCCCCCTTCTTGCCCTCCCCCTACTCCTGGGGGAACGGAGAGGAGAATCAAAAAGAAATGCAACTCCCACGGGTTGAGATAAGAACAGTTTAGTAACTAAGGTATAACACAAATCACTACTGCTACCACCAATAATAGTAATGATAAAGGAAATAACAAGGGAAGAGAATACAACACCCCATCACCAGGTGACCGATAACTTGCCCCCCCCAGCCCGATCAAGCACCGACCCATACCTCCTCCAACCCTGCAGTCCACCCAGTCCTTCCGGCTAACTCCCAGTTACATCCTGGGCATGACGTGCTGTGGTATGGAATACCTCTTTGGTCAGTTTGGGTCAGGTGTCCTGTCTCTGCTTCCTCCCGCCTCCCCTCCTCTCTGGCAGAGCATGAGGCTCACAAAGTCCTTGGCCAAACCAAAACATCATTGTTTTTCAGCTCTGTTCCCAGCTGAAAGTCAAAACACAGCCCTGCACCAGCTACCAAGAAAGAGAAAAATGACTGCCACTGCTAAACCCAGGACAGCATCCAACCCTTTGTAGCAGGGAAATCTCTCTGATGAAGAGATTGCATAAGAAATGGGATTGAATCTGGGTGTGCATGCCACTGGAAATGAAAAGGTTTTTAAGAAGATTGAGTTCCGGAGCAACCTCTTTAAAATATTAATGGAGAAAGCAAACTGGGTTGGTTTAAAGAGGACATTTCATCAGTTTGTGAACAGGAATACAGGCCCCAGCTGCCTTCAGCAGCAGGAGTCTGACATGAGTTGTAACATACGAAGATACTTTTGAGATTCCTATATTACCAGTTATTATAGTTCTAATTCTGCCTCATCTGTTTTATTCCAAATCTTCTGTTTTGGGGATCCCAGTTCATAGAATCATAGAATAGTTAGGGTTGGAAAGGACCTTAAGATCATCGAGTTCCAACCCCCTAGTTTAATTCTAACTGGGCCTTAGCTTTCCTAACCTGAGCTAACTAAATGGTTCACTCATAACATTTGTGATCCCTACTAAATACATTTTCACAAATGAACAAGTTCTGCACAGCAGGATCAAAGCAATTTCCTCAGGTCTGTCAGCAGTGAGCAGGTTTCTTTCTCTGCTTAACATGAAACCCCATAATAAAGGCGGTAGGCTGCAGTTTAAGAATTATTTGGCCAGGCAACAAAAACATAGCCATTTTGTTTAAATGGTATTCAGAACCATCAGTGATGCTTTTGCTTCTGGAATTTGAAGAAAGGTTTTATAAAAATTACGGGGTTTAAGTAACAATTTAATACCAATCTCTGTGAATGAGTAATGAAGTCAGAAGTTGATTCTGCCTAATTGAAGTATGGATTCATTCAGTTTAATCACAGGATGATATAAATGCTGTTTGAAAGGAACCTATGGAGGTCACCTCGTGCAGTCTCCTGGTTCAAGTGGGATGATTTTCAATGCTAGAGCAGGTCAGCTGTACTGTTGTGAAGTCTTGAAAACATCCAAGGACTGAGATATGCAGCTTCTCTTAGTAACCTGTTCCAGAGCTACACTGCTCTGCTAGTAAAGTCTTTCCTAAGATCTGTCATTAGCATTTTAAATAACACATGCATAAATACAAGTTAAGACTGAGAAAACATTATCTTAGGCTTTTTGTTTCTATCTGATTGCTTTAAAAAGTAAGAAGGAGTAATTTCCTTTGTGAAAATGGTCACTTGGCCTTAAAACACAAATTGCCACCAATAGGTAAGTTACCTACCAATGAAAAGGAGAAAATTAAAATTGCTTTATATTCAACATATTTAATCTGTGC
Source organism: Neopsephotus bourkii (assembly GCF_033783945.1). NCBI lineage: Eukaryota > Metazoa > Chordata > Aves > Psittaciformes > Psittacidae > Neopsephotus > Neopsephotus bourkii. The sequence continues at coordinate 1,673,170 of NW_026901618.1, forward strand.
CACATAATGCTAAATGAAATTTAATGGTGCAGTGTAACTGATTAGATTTTAAAAAACTTAATTGCGTCCATTTATGCTTATTCTGTCAGGATATAGATAAATTAACTTCACTCATATTATGTTCTTCTCAGTACACGAAGTAGAGATTTTTAATTTGCTCTCAGCCTAAGCAAAAATCAGGTTGGTTTTTTTTAATTATAACTTTTGAATAAGCTTTAGGAATAGCAATAACCAGCTGAATAAAGCATTCCTCTTCTTTAGCTGCAACATTTTCTCTTGGCTGTCTTACATGTACCATATGAGTCAGATTTAACAGAAAAAAATGGATGTGCAAGTTCTTTGACTGAGGCTATACAGCATATGATTGAAGTAAAGAACATCATCTGCTTTATTCACCAGGGGTTTTTATTATTATTATTTCTCTCTAGTCTTCTACTTTTCTGCTCCTCAAATAAGGCTAATTACAAAGGAAAAAAGTTGAAACTGGTGGAGAGAGATCCTTTAAAGCCATTCCTTTTGCAGAATGGAACAAAAGAAAGTACCAAGGGCATGGATAGGCCTTGATAAAAAGAAAAGAGAAAAACCACCTAATGAGGATGTTGAGATAAGTGCTTGTGAAGAAAACTGGCAAAAAAGGGCTTTTAGTCTAAAATCCATAAATAAGTGGGCATTAGGTGGGTACTAGAACATTTTTAACAAGAGAGGCCACCAAACTGTATCATCCTATGCAAAAGCTACAACCCTAAAAACTGTTCTTCTTAACAAGATAAGGGTTTTTCTCTTTGAAATATTAATTTGAAAAAGAAATACTTGAAATTTAAGGAGTATTATTCATGTCTGTGAATCCATTATAGAGGAAGACACCATCAGAGCTGCTTTAGGTATAATTATGAACACTGTAGACTTTCTAAAGGTCAAAGATCTTAAGCAGTATGAAAAAATTGTTCACAATATGTGATGGTTCAGACAGGATTTGACCTCCAATCTCTCTTTGGGTCTTCTAGGCTGTGCTAAAGAAGCAGCATGTACAGCGTCAACTAGAGTTTAAGAAGCAGATCATTTGCCCATCCTCCAAACCTATTTCTTAATACTCCTGAGTAATTGGACACTCAGACGTGCTTGGTATCCATAGATGTGCAGGTCAGGTGTTTGAGACTCAGTCTAATTACCAGAGAATGACTGCCAGCTAAGCATTGTCCATTTCAGCTCCCGGTGCTGCTCTTGTAACACACAAAGGAGAAAAACAAATCTGAAAGGGAGAGAAGATAAAAGGACAGAGAAAAATAAACTATAGGACCTGCTCCAAAGACTGTAGAAGTTAATGGAAAGTTCCATTAGCTTCAGTGAGGCTTAGACTAATCTCTCTTTTTAACAAGACTTGCAGTTCTTCATCCCATCATGCATTAGATCTCCTTTTACCCAGGTGCACCAGGAAGTTTGCATTTAGTACCAGGGATCTGATTTTTTAACATGTTCTGACAGGTTTATGAATCTGGTAATTATTTATTTTGGGTTTGTTTTTTTTCAGAAGGTTTTTGTCATAAGGAATTTGAAGGGCTTGGAGAAAAGATTGCAGTACAACAGCAGTAGTCGCCAATATATAATAATAATTTCCTGTAAATCCCTCAGGCCATAACTGAAGAAGTGATGCTTTCAGTACCCCTGGTGTGAATAATAAACACTTAGTCCCGATTTATGAACTGGTTCCTAAACATACGATACACTTTACACTGCTTCTTTCTTACTCAATTTTAGTGAAACTTCTGGCACATGTTCTGTGCCACAGATGGGCTAGCAAAATACACATGTATCTAGTGATCAGGTGTTTGAACTTGATTGCCAGCTAGCAGCTTTTGGTGCCATAGAGGATTCACCCACAGTGTCCTACACACAGGAGAGTAATCTTTTGGCACTAACTTTTCACAGCAGGCTACCTGTGTGGCTGATAGGCATTGGCCCTTTTATGTCACTTGGTGCAGCATTCCCCAAATTCTGTGCCAATGCTCAACAAATATAGCAGGATAATGCCAAATGGTTTGATATCTCTCCTGCAATGATTCAGGTTTATTTATTATAGTTTACACTTTGATTTACTGAATAGTGAAGCTGAATCAATAAGAATGTTGAGTGGGTTTCTTTTCATCTATGATTTCCTTGTATCAGGTTTTGTCCTAAACCATCACTCATAAAACTGACGGATTTTGAGTTTTTGATAGCACAGATATTATGATAGTATCTTCTGCATAAGGATTAATAAACTGGTACAACTGCAGAAGAGACAGTATGAGTAGTTTTGTGCTAGATTCAAGCTAGAGAGATTATTAATCTTTCCTTGTGAGACGGTCTTTTTTTTTTACTTTATATGGCACTCTCAGTATCAGTGAAACATCAGAAGTAATTCCATAATTAAATTCTGTTGATACTTGCTTAGAAAGCAAAATTATAATCCTTTTGTTTCACACATGAAAGATTGAGTTCAGTTCCTGAATAATGCAGTCACTCTTCAGAAGACACTTGAATTTTCTTTGTCACATTTTAAGACAAATATTTACTGACTGTAGCAGAGGAAATTTGTGTAAATGCTCTCTTTGAACATTTTTCTCATTTATTGTTGTGTTCATTTACCTAAATAACCACAATTCCTACAAATCACAAACTTCATAGAGTCAAATAGTCTCTTAAACATATTTTTTTGTATGCTCAGGTGAGATGGTCTTTCAGTCTCTAGTTGAGGAAAACCAGTGCTAAATCGCTTCAGACTCTAAAATTAGTAGGAGCAATTTCAGCAGAAAATACTGTCAAGCATATTCACGTTTGATGACTTTTTCCTAGATAAAGGCCAGCTCAGTAAAATATATAACTTATCTGGAAACTGAATATGGCAGATATGTACACAGTGAATGCACTGGATGTCACAATATAGTGAGCTAAAGGGTGCGTAAGGGAGATCTGAAGAAGAAAACAGCCACTAACATAGTCTGTTCAGTAACTAACATTCAAATATTAAAATAATTATTCTCAGCTCTGAACTTTTTCTAAGTGAAAAGATCTGCTTGTGTTTCCAGTTGGATTACTGGAATACATCTTAGTGACAGCATGATCCTACGCATTGCACATGATGTTTAGAAAACAGATTTTGCTGGTTAGTGTACCCAAAGTCCAGTATTTTGCGATAATATGCACTTTGCTATATCTTTCTACTTGCTGAAGACAAACACTCCTGCAATGATTGCAAACCTTTCTGTTAATTCTTGTTTTCACACATTTAGTACTGAAAAGGTAAAGACCAGAAAGCCTAATAAAAAGATACATTGAATTGGCTTTAAAGAAATATTTGGTTAGATGCAGTAATAAATATGTAGATAGAACATGGTGGCAGCAATGAGTGCATCTGTATGCTTGTCACACAGAGAAATTTCAAGCTTGTGATACAGATCTCCATTCTCCCCTATATCTAAATGGCAGCTGGAGCTGGTGCAGAATGCTAGTGCCTAGCATACACAGCCTTTTGTTCAGGTTTCCACCAGGAGGAAAAGCAAGGTCTGTAAAAGCTCCTGTTCCATAAAGGAGCCCCGTTCCTGTGCTGCCTTATTATCACCCCTGCCCCTGTCAGGAGTGCTGGACCCTCTCTGATATCTTTCTCTACTTACACTAAATATGGGGCAGCTGGTTCAGGAGGCACCAGGGGATGTTCCCTACCACAGAGAGAATTTTATGCTTTATACTGATTATGTGGCACAAAGTGGCCTTCTGTTATTAGGCAATCCAGACAGAAGATGTATTATTAGAGAGTAAAAATCTTATTATGAGATGGGAAGGGAAATTTTTTATTTTTATTAACCATTCATATAAGCAAACTGAAATATCATCATCTTTACCCAGGTCAAAAACAGAATGAGTTTATCAATTTTATAGCAGAAAAATGGCTTTCTTTTTTAATCAAAATGCCAAGTAATTTGTTCTGTAATTGGAAATGGACTCCTAAACACATAACAATACTTGTCAGATGTGTGTATGCAGTGAAGAAATTGGTCAAATGAAATGAGTAACTTCCAAAAATACTTCACTTCTGGAAACCGGTACATCTTCAGCTCTGTCACATAGCTTGTTTGTGCAGGGGATTCAGTCCTGACTGAGCCAGTCGAGAACTGATGGCCAGAGAGATGCTCACAGAGTGTTCTGGAAGACCATAAGGCATGTGAAGTGCACAAGAACCACTGCTGGAAAGGCCTCTCATTGCAGGGTGCAAATGCAGATGAACCCAACAAGCCTGTTAAAGTGAGTTCAATGCAACAGTTATCAATTGTGAATGAATGTGAAATGACATTGTAGACACAACTGGTTTTGGGAGCTTGAACCTAGCAACCAAGAGCACATGGGCATGCCCATAAAATGCTCCAAAAAGTGTGACATTAGTAGCCACCTTTTTCTTTCTGGTGATTTACAATGGTACACTGGAACAGAGTAATTTTATCCAGCCATAAAGAATATTTAAGTATATTGTGTGTTACAATAAAATTGTATTCAGAGATTAGTCTGCTTCATTCCACTTTTTCTTACTAAAATGATACAAATTTTACAGTTACCTGCAGGTTTGAGGACCATCCTTATCTAACATAAGCAGAATTTTTAGACATGAGTTTTGCGTTTTAGTTGGTGTTGAAGGAATGCAATAAATACTGCTTCAAATTATACCTTCAGCATAAACCTGCATTCAGATTGATAGCTAAAATAGAAATAGGAAAGCAAAAATGAAGGAACAAAGCTAAAACTGAGAATGGCAAGTGAAACAAAGAGGAAATCTGTGCAGCTTTCTTTCCACTGCTACTGCAGGGTTTTAATCATCATTGTGGTTCTGTGCCTCTGGAAGAAGTCGATTGTGATGAGGTACTCAGACCTGGGACTGCTTTAATTCTTTTAAATGACTGTGCTGCTAAATCAGCAAATAATTATGTGAGTAAATATTATTTCTGGAAACAAACTGTATCCATGTACACATGCTTTTGGAGCAAAGCTATTGCAGAGATCCAGCATTTGCGGTAAGTGAAACAGAAACAAGAGGCACAAAAACTGTTTTCTGAATGGCATTTGGCTTGAAGGTTCCAGGAGATATAGATGTTACGTATAGCAACTACATAATGAAAATGAATCTTCTAAGTACATAATGGTGTATTTGGCTACAGATACGAAAAATATTTCCAAAGGATATAGGCTATTTTTATTAGTGCACAAGTTTACACACATTATAGGGACAAAATATGCATATATTTATATACTATATGTTGCAATTGCAGTCAGTGAATCACCACGTAAATTAGGCCACTGTATTTAGCTGAACTTTTATGGTTTTGTTTGTACAACCAGAGGTTTGAGAAATTCATCCTCTTAGCATAGGAGATTTTCACTGACCATCCAAATATGGCTACTTTGAATACAGAATGATTTGCACCAGTTACGCAATATTGTAGGACAGAAAGTGAAAGAAATGCCCTGTTCAGTGGGTCTGAAGGACTTTCTGTTTTAAAATTTACCATGTACTAATTATGCATGACATTTCATGGAGTGAGAGTTGTCTGTAGCCTGTGGCAATGAGTTAGTGAAATGAGAGATCGCTGAAACAGGAAATAAAAATATGTGAGCATATCAAATTACAGAGGGATATTGGTATCCTAGGTGTATTTGCTAGTTTGGAAAGCTATGCTTGATATTGTGAAATTAAACCTCTGCATGCTGGTTTTAGATAGCAATATCACATCTCTTTAAAAATAACAATACTGAAGTAGTTAGGTGACAAAAAATATGGGATTCTCAACTTGCAGCATCACTACAAAGAGAAACAATAAATAAAGTATCTTCACTTAACCTATTCTGCAGCTAATAAAGGTGATGATGGAACTACTGAACTGCATTTGAAAACTAGAAAAAGCTTAGCAACCTCCTTCTCATTCAACAAAATAAGGAAAAAGCTTATTGAGGATTTATATGCTGTCTATAAATATTTGGTTTTTCCCCTTCTTTGGGAGAATATCTTTCTCTAGTAGTGCATTGAGATACAAAATTCAAAAGGAAATTCATCCTTCACACAGGAGAAGGAAAGATTCCCAACTTTCTTGTTAGCAGTTACTGTTTTAATTTAACAGTGCTCCATTTACAGTTGGTTGTTAGGTACTGTATTAGCTGTATTTTTACAGTATGTTTGGCTGTTCTTTTTATATCTTTTGATCTCGTGGAAAGAGAAGCTGTCTTGCTCACAGCCAAAGACAAGCTGTTGAAATGGCTGCCAGCAGAACTGTGGTGTTAAAAAAACCCACCCAAACACACACACAGAACCCCCTCCCCCAAAAAACCAAACCCAAAATAAACCCAAACCAACAGTCATCTTGCAAACTGGAAATAGTATAGCCAGTGGGAAGTCTTGTAACATGCCTCCTACCCTTCCCACTTGGGTACCTGTCTCCCTTCCCCTCAAGTGTGGGCTTTGTGATCATTGAAGCAGACTTTTTGCCAATAGTATCTGAAGAAGATCTCCTTCTAGCACCTCTGATATTTTCCGTCCTTTATTTGCTATGATCTCCATTGTCTTCTTTAGTGTAGGGGAATTTGGACAGGAATTTCTCAGTCTCAGGACTTACTGCTGCACGGTATCCTGGGCTGCATCAAAAGGAGCATAACCAGCGGGTCGAAGGAGATGATCCTGCCCCTCTGCTCTCATGAGACCTCACTTAGGACTGGTGTCCTCAACATGAAAAGAGCATGGAACTGTTGGAACAAGTCCAGAGGAGGCCCACAAGGATGATCAGGGGACTGGAGCACCTCCCATATGAAGACAGGCTGAGAAAGTTGGGGCTGTTCAGCCTGGAGAAGAGAAGGCTGCGTGGAGACCTCATAGCAGCCTTCCAGTATCTGAAGGGGGCCTATAGGGATGCTGGGGAGGAACTCTTCATTAGGGACTGTAGTGACAGGACAAGGGGTAACGGGTTAAAACTTAAACAGGGGAAGTTTAGATTGGATATAAGGAAGAAATTCTTTCCTGTTAGGGTGGTGAGGCACTGGAATGGGTTGCCCAGGGAGGTTGTGAATGCTCTATCCCTGGCAGTGCTCAAGGCCAGACTGAACAGAGCCATGGGTGGCATGGTTTAGTGTGAGGTATCCCTGACCATGGCAGGGGGGTTGGAGCTAGATCTTAAGGTTCTTTCCACCCTAAGTATTCTATGATTCTGTGACCCATCATAAGCCTGTGTAAACCTCCACATCTGTGCTGATATGCATTATTGCTAAGGATTTGCAGTCCTGCAGCCCATCTCAAGATTAAATCAGTTAGTACTGATCAAACTGAGTATGATGCTCAGTGGACTTAATACTCCAGTTTATCAAAATAAAAGAAGCAACCTTCCCAGGCAAAAATGGAAGGTGGGAATAGCAGTTTCTACAGTATGTGCAAACCGTGGCTATCAGCTAGAACATCACTGTCCATCTGCCTGCCTTACATTGCTGCCCCTGTTCAAGTTCTCTGGTTTCTGCTATCCATATTTAGTATTGCCAGAACTTCCATATTGACTGTTTTACAGAACGCTTTGAAATGTGTAGGAAAACACTAACAAATTATGTCCTTATTTTTTAGAATTTGTACCATATTCTAGCTCATAGTTCTCTTTTTTTTTAATGTAACTTAAAAAAAAAAAAGTGTTTGTTGCAATTTTTAATTATTTTAACAGTTTCCAAAGCAATTCACATTTTTTTTGCAAAAGTAGTATATATTGTACTGTGGTATTTATAAAGGTTCGCTACTGAGACCACATGCTTTACATAAACAATGAGTGCTTTTAATATCAATGACCAATAGTACTTTACACACACCTAACCTTTGCAGAGAGAGCTTTTACCATTGTATCCATGTGCCTTCCATCACTGTGTAAAGCAGTGCACAGACAACTAATGTCTGTCATGTTTGTTCTTGGATTTCAGACAGGCAACACTGTGTTTGGTAAATAGGCTTTATTTTGAAAAGGTTGTATCAGGAAGCTCTGAAGTATTAACTCTTAACTTGAATAGGCAGACGTGAGGTTTCTGATGATCTGTAGTTTCTCAATAAGTGGCGAAGTGAACAAATACCCCAAAATCTGCATCTTCCTTGCAGACAAGATTTTCCTGACTGTTGGAAGCTCTACTGAGCCAAGCATTAAATTGTTGTCAATCATCATCTTATCTGTGTGTATTAGGCCATCTTTCATATTGATACTCTGTGTCAGCAGCTGAGTGCCTCAGATTTTGATATTCAATGGCAAACCGGAACAAAAGGTAGCAGACAGGTTTGATGCAGCTGGGACGCAGTTCTTAGAGTATGCATGGCAGTGTTTTGTATCAGTTATGTCATGGTTTACAGTATTACTGTAGCAAACAACCACATGACAGGTGCAGTTTTGGAGGGCAGATCATGGTTTAGTGGGATGGAGAAGTTACCTAGCCAACTGAAGATACTGCTCAAAACACTGCTATGAGAAAAGTCAGTGTTAGCTTGCTAAACTACATACCAAGTTTGTCAACTGTAGAATGCAAGTCATGAATTATATAGTGGTACAGATAGTGGTTTTGTTATGATAGAAATACTTACAAAAATATGTCTCTAAAAAATCAATGTACTACAGAAGTTTTCCACTTCATCCTTAACTGAATTCCCCGGCTGAATGAGAGGAACTGTGGTAATGGAGGAAGTAGTAGTAAGACCAGCAAATGCTGCAATGGCTATAAAACCTTAATAAAAGGATATTTTTTTGAGATAATTTAGGCATATGCTGAAATTAACTGACAGCAAGCGGAAGTATTATTCTTAAAAATGAAAATCATGGTAAAACATGCTGGTGGTTCTTTAAAACAACAGCAAAAATCTCTCTCCCATCTTTAGCCAATATAAAAGAAAAGCAAATTTGAATAAAATGTGGATGGAAAAGTGATTACAGTTCAGGTCTTTATGCTGCATTCATCTCTATCACATGGAACTGTTACTGTGTTCTCTATTACATGTAATAAAAAAATGGATCCCAGTTCTAACTAGAAAACTATCTGTGCAGATTGTTTCTTGACAATGAAAAAGGTCAAATGACTCTTGCTTACCTAATCTTCCTAGTGCTTTATGTCTATAAGGACATGCATTATTTCACTCTTGTCATCTTCCTCTTCTGTCTCTGTTAATGTCTTCTTCTGGTCTTATCCTGCTGTGACTGAGCATTGCAAAGTTTTTCACGCCTCCATGCGCAAGTCCATCAACCAATTAGTTCTTAGAGCATGATACATATAGATGGCATGGCAATGGGTTCAGACCTAGGTCAGTGTACTCCAAGCTTTCAGTCAATATGAAAAAAAATATAGATCTACATTACCAGTTGTATCGATTTAGAGTGAGCTTTTCATTGTTGTTTCTTTTTTAAAGTTACTTCCAACTGTGATTACCACTGTTACTCTGATTTTTGTCTTGATATCCGGCAAAGAATTTCTCACCTTCACAAACACAGATTTTAAACAAGCACCTGAAGTGTATCAAAATATAGGTCTCATGTTGACTCTATATGTGTTCACTGTATACCTATCATTTAGAACATTTTTACATCTAATCAGCTTCTGTTTTCTTGTGAAAAAGTTTGAAGGACTTATTGGTGAGGACTTCTGTGATAAGTCTGACACAAATATACATCTTTCTTGTAAGCTAATACAGAACACAACGGGTAATGTATATTAATTAAAGTGTCAGGATGTCAAAGCCAAAATTGAAATAATCAGGGCTTAATTATTATTGATAGTATTGAATGAAGATGGAAACAAAGGTAACTAAAACAGTGAGACATCCTAAATTAGAATGAACCCACCTTGGCATTTTGATGAATGCAATGAATCATTGTACAAATATACTGAGGATTTGGGATCGAGCATCTCTCTGCAGAAAAAAGGGAAAAGGCTTTTCTGAAAAATATGGTGTGTGTTTTTCCTCCATTGCTATCTGCAATTTTAAGAGTTAAGAAAAAACTTCTCAGTTGGTTGCTTTGTCTTTGATTTTGTAGGAAAGAGGAAGATTATACTTCCATAATCTCTTTAATTTTATTTAGTATGTTGACACATAAATCTGTTTGGTTGTGATCTACCTTATCGTGTATTAACTTGATATTTCTTTCTTGTATAATTTCTGGTTTGTCGTTGTAACTAAAATGAGAAGTAGGCCTAGTAGTTCAAAGCAAATACAGCTTTATATTACTGTAAAGTTTGAGGTTGGAAAATGAGCTGGTACTAACTATTGTTAAAGCAACACAAAACTGGAAGCAGCTCCAGCTGCAGTCTGAATGGACATGAAGAGGTTTGTCTGCAATTAGAATGTACTACTTAGCTGGGAACTACTGTTGCTTTGTTCTCTTTCAATTCTCCTTTCTCCATTCTTCTGCTCTGAGGTAAATGAGATTACAAGCTCCCCTGTAACTGGAATATAGTGGTATCAAAGCTACCCAGAGTAGGTAAAAACATTTATTTATATTGTTGCTCTATTTTTGTCCATATAATAATGAGTCTCTAATGATGAAATCCATGCCCTACCATCATTAATTTTAGTGGAGTCAGAAGATTATCTCAGATTTAGAAACTTTTTGAAAATCTGCTTCCTGTTCTCAGTTGCATGTCTTTTTGTACAATCATTCTCTGGAATTAGGTATGATGAGTATTCTTGTGCTGTGACACAGTTCCTCTGAAGTTAAATCAAAGACTACAAGGATCTCCTTGCAGATGCTACATAGCTTAATGGGTTATATATGTATGTTTAAGGGGTTACATCTTTCGTTGTTGTTGTTCATAAGAAAAATGGTAGCAAAAATGCAAAGCTCACTGCGACGTGTAACTTTGAGTTCAGATTGCGATATATATGAAATCATCAGAGCCTTTCCTCATTCAGAGAATTTAAAAAATAACTTTCTAGTCCACACATAGATTTGATCCAAGAAGGAAGGTGAAGGTGCTGCTATGGTTCATGAGATTCTCTTGGTAAATCTGAATTTTAAACAAATGAAACATAATTAGGCTCCTACAGATCATTTCAAAATATCCTCAAGTCTCCAATGCATCCATATTTCTACAACAGCTGTGGTAAAGATGTCTGTACTGGAAAGAGCAAAACAAAACCCGCAACCCCTCTACCTCTAAGTGTGGAGAGTGGCATATCGTAACAAAGGCTGTGTGCCTACATGAAACCAAAAGTGAGCATCCACAATCAGATGCACAGCCAGCAGCTCAAAATACTTCTGGAAAGCCTTTTCAACTTATAATCACATTACCTTTATTACATATTGAACTGCTACTCTATGAGAGCTTCAGGTCAAAGATATAAAAGCTTGAAAACAATTTAAACTCTAAATGAATAATTAGTTCATACCAGGTTCAAACCTCAGTTCATGCCAGGTACACGCCATGAGTTAAAAGAGGAGGCTTACCAGGAATAATGAAAAAAAATCATCCCAAAATTTTCACATCTCAAAAATCAAACTGTCAAGATCAGCAGATTTCCACCATTTCTAGACAAAAAACCTCTGCTGCTTCTACATTCTTTGATGGAGGTTGAGCTACTATAACTCCCTATAATATACTCAATAAGTGTATTGTGTACAAAACACTTTTAAAAATAGTTCTGATACTATTAAAATAATGTTTTAGATATATTTTTCTACAGGAATGTTGATTATCAATGACTGAAATAGAATGAGTTTGGTAAAATACATGCTTTTTTCTGCAAATTAAAAAAAAAAAAAAAGGCTACCCAAGGTAAAATTCTGAATCATATTTAGGCATCCATAAATTATTTGGCATTGTAGAAGTAATGATTACTGTGTGCAAGGTGCATGGAAGCTGCTGGGTAATGAGCAGTATTGCCAGAGGGAGTAGTTCAGTATAAAATACAGGTCTATAACTTTAGACATGAATCAAATCTAAAAATAAAAGGTTTTGCTTTTCGTTTCTTCCTTCATTGTCAACTGCGTCCTTCTTTGCCAGAGTTCCCAAATTCACCTAACTGGATAGCTGATACCAGTCATCTCAAATCTGTGTAAATACAGACAATTACTTCTTTTCTTGACAAAAAGACCTGAATTTTGCCCAAGTATCTACAAAAGAAAGTAAGGAATCCTGGGCTAGGTAAGGTACCATTGTGGGAAAGATTGTTTAGAGACAGTCGCTAAAGCCTTATTTCTTTTCCTGTTTACTTTCCTTGAACTATTGACCTTGCAAAAATATTCAGCTTTCTGTGAGTTTTGGGTTTTTTTTGGAGTGGCTTTTGGTGCCTGAGCTTTGAAACATGTATGACCAGTCCCAGCTTATGCTGGATTTTCTAACTCGCTGTGCTGGAAAACACACCAACTTTGGGAAATCAAGCTAATGTTTCTCAGCTGTGCAGGAAAAGTGTGAACAGCTCTGTCAAATAAGCTATCCCCATCTCCTTTTTTTCGGGCAGCATCTTATACTCGAGCAGTCACTTCACATTTGCCATTTGAGCAGTTGTGATATAACTGCTGTTTTATTGCCTATAGGAGAGTTTCTGTGAGGAATCAGAAGCTGGTCTTTCAGCAACCCTAGCCAAAATAGGTTTTTGTCACAGGACTGTATTACTGGTGAATGAGTAAGGAGTCCTGACAGGATTACAAGTGAATATGAACACATAGCTCTGGCCTAAAGGTTGCTAATTGACCAAGCAGTAATACGAGGGGAAGTATTTTCCAGCCTTGGACCTCTTTACCCCCAGATAAGTATATTAAATGCTATCAGTTAACCCCTTGAGTGCAATGACCCAGTGCTGCCAGGGACATGCCTGCCTGGTATGACAGACCCTCAGGCTTCCTAATCGGTGGTGATATATAATGTACAGCCAAAGGTCCAGATGAGTTAAAGGTCTGTTCCTTTGTTGGATGAAAAGATGTCTCCAGGGATTTAATAAGTTAAACACCAAATTTTAAGTGCACAGCTACAGTGGCTTAAAAACACATGCAAAATACAAAGAAAAAGAGCAGTCAGGAAAGAAATAAGAACAATATAAAGTGAAAATAAAACCCCTCAGGAATTTTGCTTTGGAATTTAGTTGATGCTTGTTCTTTGTTTGATTTTGCTTTGTTTTGTTTTTGTTTTATTGGATTTTTACTGTTTTCTCCAGACAGTTTCCTGAAGAGTAAATGTGCTGATTTATCCACAGGTTAATTCCTTCCCATACTTATTCTCACATCATGGATATAGCTAAATTTCACTGGAAAATATCAAAGCTATTATGTCAAGTGGGGATAAATTTATTACTAATAAGTTAGAATTAATAAAAAAGCTTAGTTCTGTAAGAAATAGTCTCTATTTTTCTGTGGCATCTTTAATTTAATTTCCAGGCAGAGGCAGAATATTTCTGTCACCAAGATATTGTCTTCCAAATCAATGTTTTTCTGTGGTAAAAAGATATAAAGATCTATATCAACTTATGTGTGCAGAAGAAATCATTTAAGACTTCACTCTTGTTGTCTTAAAAATTTAAAGTCAAAATTGTCTGTTCTGGGAGGTAAGTACTGCCCTCCCAGTTAAGACTGGAATCTTCTTTGTTCTTACATCGCACAGGACTTCACCTCTTGTCTAATTTCACTGAAATTACTGGGGTTGGTTACTCATGTATTATGGTACCAGTCAGAAGATATATAAGTGGCAGGCTCAGCCATGTGGAAGCTGTAGTTATTTAACAAAGGTTTTGTCTTCAGTGTCGTAGAGGTATTTATCTATATTTTACAGTGTAATGGCTACTACTGTTGTTTTTGATGGGTATCCTACAAATAACATCTATTTGTCCACCAGAAACCATCTCAGTTGCCTTGAGGCACCTCACATTGTTGCTTTAATGGATGAAAAATTACATCTGCCTTTCATAATTTGCTTCAGGTTTTGTCTTAGTTTGGCATCGAGTCTGATCAACTTAGAAAGCAGTAACTCATCAGCTATGCTGTTGGCTCTTGGATATGAGATGTGTCACACAGGCTTAATCAAAACCAACATTCCCCATTGGAACTATTAACAGAGCCAAGTGCTGGTTCTTCAGGCCAGGCCAGAAAGCAGAGCTAGAAGGTGAAAGTTCTCCTTAGGTATGCAGTCAGTAGACTTTGCATGTGGTCTTTAAGCATGAGCTGGTATAATAATAGATGTAAATTGGCATTCAAAGAGGAGCAGTGAAAACTGTAGGGAAGAAAAGGGAGATACTTGAGCTGTGTGTTAAACAGCAGTGCACACCAGTAGTTCTATAGTATGGGAGGTTTTTTAACTTCTCATTTAAAAAAATCCTTCTTTCAAAGCACTATTCAGTTCTCATTTGACCACATGGCACTATATTAACCAAGGTTAGAACAGGCTGCTTCTCAGCCTGATTCTGTGCACCCACATTGTTTCCAGCATCCACTCTGGAAGACTGCAGCCTGAGCTGAAGCTTCCTACAAATATTAGCTGCCAATCTGACAGGTGATATTCTAGAAGAGGTGTCTCTGTCATGTGCCACCTGTGTACGCTTCAGACTTACATATGCTTAGACACAAACTAAACAGCAGCATGAACTTGAAATTTTCTCTGTGTGGACAGTTGAAAAATTTGCACTTACCCAAACCCTGGAGGAGCTATACTGCCCAGTTTCCTGCCTGTGATGTCTTTGGTTTCTTATAGCTCCATAAGAAGTTTTAGCCTGCCTAGAAACAACCGAGGAATCCACACTTGAGTACTTGCCAGCTGCAGGTCAGTTTCCACACTGCGTAATGTGTGCCCATCAAAATGCAGCACAGGTACCAAATAAAAACTGGGTATCCCAGTATCCCACCTACAGGTGAATAACTGTGGTGTGTTTCACTGTCTATTTTGTTTACAAGATCCTGCTTTACAAGTGCAAGTTGATGAGATACATGGTTCCCTGCCATATGGCTGTTTGTAGTCATTGGCTTGGAGACTTACTGACAATGGAAATGAATGATACCATAATATTAATATCCATATTAAACGTAACCTGAAACGTGTGCACCTTGTCTTCAGGCTGCTAATAATATGCGTATTAGTGCTGCATAGAAGTCACCATTTTAAATGTAACTGGTAGTGTGGGTATATCCTAGGAGGAATGAAAATATTCTCCTTTTGAAATCTCAGACTTTAAACAGAAGCAGTCCTAGGTTTGCCTCCCATACGCTGAGCTCCAGAGCAGCATTCTGCCTTCCCCAGTGTACATGTACGAGCAAGGTCCCTTTCTTCTATAAGGCATCAGAGCAGGCCAGTCGGAAGTCATACTTTTTATGTGGGTTTTAATTTCGTTTGGTTTCTGCATTATAATAAATTTAATCAGATTGTGGCCACTTGACCCCCAGGGGCTCAACTCTAATTTGTTCCTAATGCCTGATCATTGGTTACTAGATCTAGACATGAACCATTCCTGGCAGTGTTCTCTACACATTAGTTTAAGAAGCTATCATTTTTGTGTTCATCACCCTTGCCTTCATTCAGTCACACCTTTAAAGTTTCCCAGTTATACAAGAGGTAGAAATCCTCTACATCAAATTGCCCTTTGCTATGTATGCCATCTTTATCCCATCACATAGTACACATCATTCTGAACTCCCTCCTTTGTCCTGCTGGTTTGTGCCATTCCATGGGCTGGCAGAATTTGTGTACCTTGCTCTGACTGTAGAGCTCTTTGTCCATCACTCCTTTGAAATTTATTAGCACAAACTCACAAATGTACATCAAGAAATGCAGTAAACATAAAATTGATAAATATTCAGATCTGAATCTTACATAACTTTCAGCTTCATTTTCTGAGGAAACTAGACTTCCACAATTTCCCACAGCATATGTATATATATACACATATATACAAGAACCCTGAACCTATTGTACAGCTTCAACCAAATCTGACAGAGATGTCTCAAATTGTAAAGTTCATCAAGTTGACTGAAACAAAGCATGAGAGCAGTGTGATAGACCATGATCCACAAGACAAAGATTGCAACATAAATTCAACAAAGATTAGATCCTAGAGAATACACACAGGGGAAGCCATTTAGTAAGACCTGTCACAGAAGGAGCTTTAGTTACTGATAAAATACAAACCAAAGACAAACCAAGAGACATCAGTTCTACTTTTCATGAATTACCCGTTACTTTTTTTGTATAAGTAACATACCTTACTATTCTAAATAAAGCTGTGTGGGTGATCAGTAGAGTGTTATCCCCAGCTTTACTGGAGACTTCATTACAAAAAGTAGCTTAAAAGATGACCTAAAATGTGAAAGAGTAATTTATTTCATCTTCTTTTTTATCTTTCCTTGTCAAGAACATTGTATTAGAAGGAAATATTTGACTACTGGGTCCAGACCCTGTTAACCATGGAGATCACACTGTGTTATCCTTTTAAGCAACTGGCCAAGCTCCACATACAAAATAACTGTTTCTTGTCATGCATCTTGCTCTACTCTGGACACACTTTATGAATTACAAGGTCTAGCTGATGCAGTGAAAGAAACACCATTTAGGAAAGCAAAGCTGGAGTTACAGGAATACTTCCACAGCAAAAAAATTAAGAACTGTATACATAAAGGTAATGTGGAAAAATGGAAAATACAGTGGAGATTGCAAGAAGAAGGGAAGGAAAATATTCACAGTCACTGAAAACATAATATGATTAAACTACATTGCTCACTTGTTCCTAAATCCCTATACACATTATCAGAAGCCCAAATTTTTTAACTATTTCTTACTTCCATCTATTTTATGCTTGTGTCTCACAAGACACGTTTAATTTTTCTGGTATATTTATTGCTTCCCACACCAATTGTAATTAGCAAGCATAAAGTGCTTCCTTCTTTTGTTTTCTCATTGAGTTGAAGAAAAAAGATCCTGTTTCTCCTAGAACAGGCTCAGTTTGTTGACTTAGTGTTATTCCTAATTTATGAGTGTTAATGTATTTATTTTCTGATATAGTTTATAATAGGCATTAACTCAGTAATTTCCACCCACTGTAATTAATATGTCTGATTATGTAGTAAGAAGATACCTTTGTGACTCTACCACTTCAGTCACTGGGAAACCTTTCTTACTGTTCTCTTTTTCTCTTTTCAGATGTCACCCCTCTCTAAGTATAAATCTGTTAGAATCATTGATTTCATTACCTCTCCCATCTGACTGTTCTCTATTTCTCTGATTTTTTTTTTGACCAATTTGTCATCATTTTCCAGATTTCAGTAAGCACATTTCCAGGCATACACAACTGAAAGATGTGAAGCATTATATACTCTGGTTAGCTTGTATAGTTATGAGATTGCAGGAATTACCTGTTCCCTAGAACACAAAATAAATCAAATTCTCACAACAAAAATTAAAGTGATTCCAGAATCACTAGTTGTAGGTAGGAGGATAAAATAGCCCACATGAGAATATACAAAATAGAGTGAAACACTAAAATCTTGCCTAAAAGTTTTCAGAAGGCTTGTTAGTGGGTTTCATAACATAGAATAGAAACCAAAAGAAACCTGTGGGTTTCCCCCCTCCCTTGTCCTGTACAGAATGCAGAAGGGATTTCAAAATAATACGAACTCTGAAGATCAGACATTTTCAAACATGAAATGTGATTGCTGTAACCACCATGCCCCTCTAGATTATGAGCACAAAATCCAGAAATGAGGATGGGAATAGGTTTCAGAGAGACATTTTAGTTCTATCACTGGTACCTGTCCAGTTCACTGTGAGTTTGTTCAGATCTAAACAGCGGGGGGGGGGGGGGAGAGAGATCACAGAGGGAGCTGGTTTAAGTTTCTTAAGTATTAATATAAACAATACTACTCATATATATATATATATTTATATATATATATATATATAATTTTCCCATCATGTGGGGAAGTGTTTAGAAGATACCAATATCCTACCAAGCTTGAGGAACATTACAGTTGCTTTGGGCTGCTATTGAAGAATGTTTAAAAAGGTTATAAAAGCTATTCAAAAACACCACTTCAAACTTTAGTTTTCAGATAAAAACTATTAATTTGTGCAGTGAAATTGGTCTCAGCTCTACAAAGAAGTTCTGACAGTCTACCACTCTTAGGCCTGTTCATTCATTCGTTCCTCTGTTCAAAGCCAAACAAGAACAAAAAATAAACTCCAGGGCAAATCTTGAGGAGATGAAGAATTATTTTTATCACAAGGCCCAGTCTCTCAACCCTTTTCACATGTTTTGATTCTTAAACATGCAAGTACACCTAAAGGACTATCATTTGCAGGATTCACCAAATACCAGCATTTGTCTAACATCTTTTCCATGACTCGCAATTATCTGCGAAATGAATAAAAGTACATCAGCTGTATTAGCAATGCATTTCTTTCTCTTCCTTGAGCTTTATCAAGAGTTGTCATGCATTATAGTTTGGTGACAGTGCTAGCAAAAAGTGAAGACAGAACTGACCTGTCATAGCATTTTTGTGACCATGGGGCTCACACAAGCAGCTTGGCATCTGCCGGCACATCTTTAGCAAGTTGGCAGCCCCAGCGCCCTTTGCAGGTTGCAATCAAACCTGCCTTCTACAGCAGCCTCTTTCTGGCTGATTAAGTTTAATGTAATTTTAATTAAAAACCACAGTGTCAAAGGGTTTAGCTGCTCGAGAAATGAGCACAGATTGTGGCACAGTGGCAGCAGTCACTTGGAAAATGGAAATGCATCCTGACAATATTGTGTAGGGGCCAGATAAACAAAGCTGCAGCTACTGTACCTTGCAAAAAGTGGCGAGACCATCATTGCAAGGAACCTTATTCAAAAATAATGTATAGAGCAGCCCTGGTTCTTGTCTTGCAGCAATCTTAAAGTGCATCTCAGCAACTGAGTAAAAACTGCTGACTCTCAGCATCCCCATTTTTACATTTATTCAGTGGGATGTTTAAATGTAAATTTCAGATTTCAGTCCTTATTTATTTTGAACAGCAAAAGATTTGCTTCCTGCAATAGACTAATATAACTTTTCTCCTTAGGCTATAAGGAAAAAAATGACTAAAGATTTTACCAGTGCTGAAAGCAGGTTACATTTTAGTGAGGGTTTTTTCTGCTTTTATCTGCTTCCAGCTTTTCTCGTCCCTTGAAGCAGATCACAAGATTTTAATACTTTACATACTGCAGATACTGAGCAACATTTGGAGAATGACCAAAAAAGTCACTTCACTGACAGGAGGTTGCATCACATCTGCAAGATTTAATTTCACTATGTCCCAGTATATACAGAGATATTGTTAGTAATGGTTTCCCAAAGAAGTATCTCTGTAATATTTTATTTTCTCAGTTGCCAGATTTTTTCCTTTAGTAAAGAGAATTACTTCGGAGTTATTAAACACCCTTGTCTTGGCAGAAGTTGCTATTTTTTAAAGCTGTTCTTTGAACGCACATATTTGTGAAATGAAAGCTTGATCCAAAATCCACTGAGATCAGTGGAAAATCCCCAGTGACTTAGGCTTTGGATCAGATCCTGAGAAGTATACACACAAATAGGTAGGTATTGTGGTAATATTGTTTGCAGGAATTCCTTTCAGCAAGAAGCCTTTTTATTGTTTGTAAATGCTACTGATGCTCCGGGGCCAGAACCCCAGGAGAATTCCACCTAGTGACGTCAATTCTGTAGAGGAGAACTTCCTCTGTCCCCTTTTAGGTTTGTGGGACATTTTTGAACAGATGGAGCCTATATAGGTGGGACAGGTTCCATCTGAACAGAAGGGTCACAAATGCACCGACTGAGAGGATAGACAGAGCTATGGGGGAGAGTTTAAAGGAGCGGACGGGGGATGGGAAGTCTGCACAGCATCCAGCAGAGAGAAAGAAGCAGCTAAAATAAGCAGATGGGTAGACAAGGGGAAATAATATTAAGGATTGAATATGTAACACACCTACAGAAAAGGTTAAGAGAGAAAAACCAGAAGGCAGATCTTGTGTCGCAATCCAGTTGGGAGTCATAGAAAAGGCATGATAACCAACACACATAAGAGATCTGGCAAAGTCCATTTTTCAAAGCAGTAATATTCCAAGAGTAAGGCTGTCCTGAGCATCGTGGTGGATGCAGGTACTAGAATGTATTTACAGGCATGGAAATTGCTTTGCTACATAGGGACAAGCATGATAAAAAGCTCAATGAAGACTTGAATTAGGGCTCTAAACTAGAATTTGAAAGGTAAAGCACCTTGTACATGAATACATGAAAGTAGGCTGGAGTTTCTGCCTCTGAAGAGAACAGAAGCAGTGAGGGAGAAAAAACAAACATAAGGAAACCAAAATAACATCCCATCACAAAGTCTGAAATGGAGACCACCCTGGAAGAAATAACAATCCAGGGGATGAACAGAAAGAGATGACTGAGTAATAACCAAATTACATAGGAGGCACCCTGGAAGTTACAAATAAATAAAATACAATTGAACTTCATCAAAACAAAGAAATGTATCGCTTCCAGTTACAGTGAACCTGGATGTAGATGGAAAATACTTGAATGTGTCTCCATTTACCAGTGGGTTTAGATACTAATTTAAAAAGGACTTTCTCCCACCCTTAGCCTACCATCACTATTATCTAAATGAAAATTTAAATAAATATAAACCAGCTTTTTATTTTGCAGTGATTATGATGTGATGATAAGATCAACTTGCTAGTATAATTTCACCAAATGCAGCATTTCTTCCATAAAGCAGCTATAAATCACAGGCTGTTTCAAATTAGGAATTGTTACCATCCATTACACCTACTATTAGTTTATGAATAAATATGAAGTATTTTGTTTCTAAACAAAAGCTTTTAGCCCAAAACATTTATAACTTATAATTACAGATGATTCTGAATTGTGGAAATGTCAAACAAGTCCAAAGTTAATACCTGGTTTTATAACAGAGCAGAGTAAGACCCCAGAGCAGAGCACTGCCAAACAATCAAAAATAGTAAGATATCTCCCATTATTTGTAATGCACTGCTATGTACACAAGAACCTTCTCCTCATGGTTATCATCTCAGAAATCCTTAGGGTGCCAGAACCACTCAACTTTGCTTCTCAGTTCTCTCTGTGTTTGTGAACAAGGTTCTAAGGATATTCCATATAAAAACATGCAAGCGGTGCTTTTACGATCAGCAATGGAAGATGTTTCCCTGAAGCCTTTATATGTTTTCAGGAGAAGTCTGAACAGCTGCCTGGAGCCCATTTGAATCATATATGCAGTTCACTTCTACAACAAAACCTGACTGTGAATATAAAGGAAAATGCCCAAAGGGTTACACTACACAACAGGAGGATACACGCAGCATTTCACTGCTTTAATGCATGCATTAATCCTTTTATTTATGAATCAAGACTTAGATGTTGGTCTGTAATAGTACAAACAGCTAGTTAGATGTGATGAAGAAATGAACTAATTAATACTTTTGTAATAATAGCTATTTTAGAATTTATGAAGTGTTAAAAAATGTGATTTTCAAAGCATGCTGGAAAAAAAAACAACAAACTTCTATTACCTTGATAAGAATTCTGGGATTAAAAAAAAAAAAAGAAAGCAATCAATATCCTTCTTTTTCTGGTTGTGATGGCCAAAAATAAAAGGAAGACCAGGGGAACTATAGTCTCATTTCAGTGCTGTCGTGGGTTCAGCAGTAGCAGTCATTTTTCTCCTTCTTGGTAGCTGGTGCACCCACTCTCCCTATGATCTTATCAATAGCTTTCTAGAACATACGCCTCCTTAATCATCTTTCTGGTTCTTTACTGGATTTGCTCCTGCATGTCACAGAATCACAGCATGGCTGAGGTTGCAAGTGACTTCTGGAGATCACCTGATTCAACACTTCTGCTCAAGCAGGGTGTCCTGGGTTCAGCAGTAGCAGTCATTTTTCTCCTTAATAGCTGGTGCAGTGCTCTGGTTTTGACTTTCAGCCTGGGAACAGTGCTGATAACAGCGATGTTTTTAGTTGCTGCTCAGTAATGTTTAGTCTGTCCAAGGACTTTCTGAATCTCATGCTCTGCCAGGGAGGAGGGGAAGCCAGGAGGAAGCAGAGACAGGAAACCTGACCCAAACTAGCCAAAGGGGTAATGCATACCACAGCACGTCGTGCCCAGTATATAAACTGTGGCAGTTACCCAGAAGGGCTAGATCTCTGCTTGAGTTGGGCTGGGTATCAGTCAGCAAGTGGTGAGTGGTTGTATTCTCTTCCCTTGTTAGTTCCCTTATCATTATTATTATTGGTGGTAGCAGTAGTGATTTGTGTTGTACCTTAGTTACTGGACCGCTCTTATCTCAATCCATGGGAGTTGCATTCTTTTGATTCTCCTCCCCATCCGTATAGGAGCCAGGGGGGAAGGAAAGCGGGGGGAGTGAGAGAGAGACTGCGTGGTACTGAATTACTGGCCTGGCTTAAACCATGACAAGTGCCCAGCATGTTCGTGGAGCAGATCCTCCTGGAAACTATGCTAATGCACATGGAAAATAAGGGGGTGATTGGTGACACCAACATGGGTTCAGTAAGGGCAAATTGTGCCCGACAAATTCAGTGGCTGTCTATGGTAGGGTTACAGCCCAGTTGGTGGGTCAGGGAAGAGTGACTGACATTTTATACTGGGACTTGTGCAAGGTATTTGACACTGTCCTGTATGACATCCTTGTCTCTAAACTAGAGAGACATGGATTTGATAGATGGACAGCTCAGTGGATAAGGAATTGGCTGGATGGTCGCACTCTTTAAGGTATCTTCCAACCCAAAACATTCTATGAATCTGTGATTCCTAAGAGCAGGCTTGATGAGAATGGTTTTTTTTTCTTACATAAGAGATGTGTGAGTCAATTACCTTTTATGACGAGTATAGCAGTTTTCTCTGTTATGCTGTTTGCAAGTTGACATTGTATAACTCTGCTCCTATTTCAGTTATTTGAGAGGGGTTTTTTTAATTAGTTACACCGCCTTTTTTCCACCTTCTACAACCATAACAAAAAGTTGGTAGATCTAAAAAGTGTGGACTGTATACTATTTTTTTCAGCCCTTCTAAATTAAATTAAGTCCACTCAACATAGCAAAAGAGCCCTCGAGCATAATTCTACATATTACTTATTTGCAGTATTAAATATTCAGTATTTTTCCTTTTAAAAGCATATTATTTACAATTGTAATAAATTTCCATGCTAAATCAAATTTGGGGTTGCATTTAACCTTGTTTTTTTCCAGGTTGTCAAAACTAAGCTTTTCATACTCATCAGTCTTGTTGGTATATAGAACAACTGAGCTGATATGGAAGAAAATTAAGTAACCTTTTCCATCTATATTGAGCTTACATGCAAGTGTTCTTTTTATATGATATAGAAGAGTGAATAAATGGGTATGTTAGTCCAAGCAGTTGCATTAGTTCATTATACTCGTGAACATTCATTATTCTAAGGCACTGGCTGAGTCAGAATCATAACACTAAGACACTACAGAAGCAACACAGTATTGATTCCTAATTTTGAGTTATACTTTGCCTTTATTTATGTGCATAGTTGCCAATTTCAGTGAGGATATTACTCATCAGGTTAAAAAATTTCCTTCTGATTTCCCCTAATTATCTCTCAGATATCATACTAGTGACGCTTTTAGGAGCATTCAGTAGCATGCCAATTATCTTTGAAACAAAAGACTGCTAAACAAGTCTATACCTTGGTCATAATTCCGCTTATATTTGTTTCGGAATACAACATGTTGCAATACAGTGTTGCAGAATTACACTATCCAGTTAGAATGAGAAACTACCTTTTGCAGGGATATAGGCAATTTATTTTGAAGGTTTAATGTCTATCAGAGTAATTTAAGGATACAGCATAATATTCCCAGTTAACTCCCAAATTATCTCATTGCCAAATTTCATTTCCCAAATTCAAAGTGTATGAATAGAAGTAATCTTCAATGAAGCTTTCACACTGGAGTGGCTATGTATTTTCCCCTCTTCGAATTAAAGAAATCCTGCCACTGATCCAGTGAATCAAAAATTCTATTAGAATAACTAAATACTCATTAATCTGATTGTGGATTTACAACTCTGATGATACCAAGTTCCAGTTGTCAGGTTACAGCTGTGGCCAGGGCACTGCAGGCCAGCAAAGCAAGGGCTATATCGGCCAAGAGCCTATCCTAGAGCTCTCTGCAATGGAGCAGGGCAGACCCATAAATGATGTCTAGGTCCAACTAAGAGTTGAGACTGCCAAACAAGCTCATGTTGAAAAGGCAGGACTGAGGTTAAGCTCAAGCAATAAGTGAAGGCCCCAAGATGAACTCAAACAGAGCTCCTGGGCCACAGGTTAGAATGGAGGTCCCACCTGAGGGAAGTCAGGTCCATAAAGTCCTACTAGTGCCCTGACATGGTGAAGTGGACCTACGCACACATGTCACTGTGAAGCTCCCAGTTTCAGATGAGCTGAAATCTAACTAGATACAGGAGGCAGGTTCCCCTAAGCCCTTATTCAGCCCCATCTTTCTCTTGAGCAAGACTGCATTTGCTACTCAGGCCTCTCACCTATTTGTCTTGTTGTATCTACCCTGATAACTACACCATCAAGGTAGATGAGTACTTGTCCTGTCTTGTTGCTGCTGCTTACAAAGCTGGAGATTTATTAGGTAACAGTGGCTGGTGAAGACCATACGGTTTTGAAGGCAGCTGGAGAGCAACACTGGAAGCCTGAAGTGAGCAGGGGTGAGTGATGCATTATTGAAGTCTGGAATCTGTAAGGGACAGGCATGATGCCCAGTAAATGGGTAAGTTTCAGGATACAGTAAATGAAAATAGATGTTTCTGATCAAACATCATGCTAAGCAGGAAATTTATAGTTCTAAGAGACTGAAGTAGACTAAGGGCAGGGGAATTACCCTTAGATCATAAGAAATGGGAAAACAGTGCTGCTTACTAAAAACACTGGCATACAGATGCAACCCCATGTGATGTTTTAATACAATAATAATAATAATGAAGATAAACAGATACTTTAATGTCTTCGTAAATACATAAAGCCAAACCCTCATTGACAACTTCATACTCATTTTAACTTCCGGACCACAAAGATGTAGAGAGAATCAATTGCTATGTTGTTTTTATTTGGTGAATGGTTTTTTGCTAAGTTCTCCTTGTAAAGTAAAATAGCAACATTTGGAAGTGGAATACTCTTCATGAGTGTAATTTTATTATAGTAGCAAACAATATCAATACTGTATAAAATAAAGATGATCCCCTCTCTCCAAGGATATTATATTAGAATTTCAGTCTGTATTGGCCCTTATGCTATCTACTTCAATTTGTCCATCTCTTGCCGTGATCTCAATGTGCTCTGAAACTGCATCAGAGTATAACTGGTTACAAATTTCACACTTACCACTTTAGACAAGTGAAAGGTCAAGGGCTTACAACAGTAAAGTAGCTTCTTATCAGTACCACAAAGCACAGACAAGCATGGAAGTGACTGCAGGCCAGATCAGCTGTAATTTATACTAACTGTGTAAGTCCATCCAGATCCATCTCACTAACCCCTGACAGCAGAATATATATGCTTGAGCACTACTCGCTTCTCTTGCTTTCCATCTTCTCTGTGCAACACTGGAATCATTATACATGTACACTTACAGTTAGTGCCATCCTTTTATTTACAGAATAAACAAACATTAAGTATCTCTATCAGTGAAAAACCCTTACCTAGCAACTAGTTTAAGTCCTAAGGCAGAATTAAGACTTTAAAATAGCCAAGTAAGCAAAGGAAAAACAGGAGATGGAATTAGAAGTGGTCTAGCTTCTTCTTGAGAGCCCTCCTAGAGGGAAAACATGTAATGACATTCAATACATTCTGAAATCTGAAAAATAAGCATTGCTTTTAGTCTACTATGAGAAATGATACATGTTGTTGTGAATATTATAGAGTCATAGAATAGCTAGGGTTGGAAAGGACCTTAAGATCATCTAGTTCCAACCCCCCTGCTATAGGCAGCGACATCTCACACAAAACCATGCCAGCCAAGGCTCTGTCCAACCTGGCCTTGAACACTGCCAGGGATGAAGCATTCACAACATCCCTGAGCAACACATTCCAGTGCCTCAGCACCCTAACAGTAAAGAATTTCTTCCTTATATCCAATCTAAACTTCCCCCGTTTAAGTTTTAACCCATTACCCCTTGTCCTGTCACTACGGTCCCTAATGAAGAGTCCATCCCCAGCATCCCTCTAGGCCCCCTTCAGATACTGGAAGGCTGCTATGAGGTCTCCACGCAGCCTCCTCTTCTCCAGGCTGAACAGCCCCAACTTTCTCAGCCTATCTTCATACAGGAGGTGCTCCAGTCCCCTGATCATCCTCATGGCCCTCCTCTGGACTTGTTCCAACAGTTCCATGTCCTTTTGATGTTGAGGACACCAGAACTGCACACAATACTCCAAGTGAGGTCTCACAAGAGGAGAGTAAAGGGGTAGGATCACCTCCTTCGACCTGCTGGTCACGCTGCTTTTGCTTCAACATTCTTTTCAAGCAGAATATATATAACTTCCTCTAGGACAAGAAAATCATTGAGATTTCTTCAAGCATGATGTTTGCATAGGCTATGTCATAGTATCTTTGGACTATTGCAATACAAATCAATAATAATGAATCTTGCCCTCTTTTATGTCATCCAAGCTATCTGATGGAATATGGAAGATAATTACAATGTATTTCATACATAACTGAAATAGCTGCTGTAAATAGACATCCACAGAAGAAAAGAAGAAGCCATATCCAAAAGTGAATCATAATCAGCTCTCATGTGACACTGGTCTTTGAAACTCAAGGAGAACTGCATCTTTTCAGTATTACTGCCCATCTTTCACATCAAAATGGTGGCATAAATACATGTAGGAAAAATTCTCCCAAGAGAAAAAAAACAAGGATTTGCCTCAGGTTGTTGCTCCACTGAATGTGAGCTTAACTAGAATTCATATTGTGAAGTAATGTGACAGAAAAGTTTATTCTTTACCTCCCAGTGCATGCAGTAACTTCAAGCCAAACACCAACAAACAAATTGGCAGCTGGCATTTTATCCTGTGAGGCATTAGCCATCTGGTTCCACAAAATAAAATATTTATTTCCTTTGTCTTAAGAATCTAAGAGATTACCAAGACATGAACACATTAAGAATTTGCTTTCAGAATGTTGGGGCATCTTTTCCCTGGAATTTCATGAGGAGTATGTGTGCTCATTCTTATGTATTTGCCTCTGCTAAGACAGGAGTTCAGAATAAAAGTTGCCTTCAGAAATTCGCTTATGGTTTTAGATAATGGCTGCTATAGCAGAAGCCAAGCAGCACACTCACCTTTGTATAACACTACTTACATTGTGCTTTCTGTTACAGGGTTCCTTTCACTCCCTTCTCTAGAAGTACATTGGTTCCATCAGTTAGAATACCCAAAGGAATTTCTTTTTTTCCACAAAACTGTGTTGCTGATGGTTTCTACACTACTCCTGATGTCTCATAATAAAAGATTATTTAGAAAGTTTACTGTTGCCAATTTTGGCTTCAGCAACAAAATGGTTTGAAGATAGTACTGCTGTATCTATCCTTCGCATGACACTGTAATGGTTGAATACCCTAATATTGACAAGATATCTGAAATCTACCAAGAGCATTTAATATTTTTCTGTCCTGAACACACCATTTGCCTCAGAATATTTCACCACTAGATGATAAGTGATAAAGCTAAATCAAATCACCTAAAGTGAGACTTAAACCAGCAGCAAATTCTTCTCTGGTAAGATTTAGCAGTGCTCTGTTTTTGTACATCTTGCTCAGAGTGTTGGCTATGCACAGAAGGACATCAGTGGTAGCCTTGCTTTCTAACACCAAAGGCATTACCACAAAGCAAAGCAAGGGCTTCTTATAGTGCCTTTTCAGAGATTGTTGAAGTTAAAGGTTTAGCTGCTCAGGTCCATGCACATTATGCCCACAGACCCTGAAAAGTATTCAGAGACACTGCTGTTCTCTAAGGCTCTTATGCTTATTTGTGTGAAGTTATCTAATCCTAGCCAGGAAATTTTCTGCTAATGTGGATTATCGATCAACAAAAGCTTTCCACGGATTTTAGTGATGCAGAAGAATAATATAGGAGTTTAAGCTTACTAGTGAGCAACAGAACTGTGTATCTTTCCACATGTTGATGTGAGAAATCTAAAGAGTAAATCCAAACTCCAGTATTTTTACAAATAAGCTCCATGTAATTTATAGCTGTAGACTCCCAAAAACTTAATCTAATAGTTATCCCAAAATATACTGCAGGACAGGGTTGAGATTGTTGATTGCATAAGCTGTTCGGCTTGGTTTTGGTTTTTTACCTTATGCTAAACCTGGAGTTCTTTCAAATGAACTGCAGGTATGGAAGGGGCACGCACCATGTTTGGTCTTTGCTGTTCAGAGGTTATAAAACACTATGCATGTTCTCAGCTCCCCATTATGCTCACTGGGGAGACAGGATGCAGAACAAATCAAACTACTGTCTGTTTCTGTTGCCAGCACAGAAGCGCCACAAAACAGGAATGATGATGGATTGTAATTTACTCTACAAAATACCTTTTCCAGGTTAAGTGAGCTATTAACATTTTCCACAAAAACCACAAGGCATCCCTTTCCAAGGGGGAAACCCATCAAGTCTGCCAATATTAAAGTTCTTCAACTGGAAGACTACCACTTAACACAACATCGCAGAATAGAACAAGGCACTGCAGGAAGGGTGTAAGGCAGGAAAACTAGCTCTTAAATAGGAGCTTTCTAAAGTAAGAGATCAGCACACATTGAAGTTAGTCAGCAGTCTAAAACAGTAAGGAAAAGCTTGAACAGGAAACAGGTGATGTTTTTTAAAGTATTATCTGTTTAGCAGCTAAATTCAAAGTGCTGCCTCTGCTGTATTCATAGTACTTTAAGTACATGCTTATCTCCCAGTACCATGCATTAACCATTTTTACAGTTTTCATTAGGGTGTAGCAAGTGCCAAAGGATCCCTAAGGCACATGAAGCCAAGGGGAATAACCTAAGGGCTTCACTGGCAAGGGGCCACCCCACAGTACCTTGAGCAGGGCAGGTTCAGAGATAGTTGCCACATCCAACCAGGAGCTAAAATCACTTTGCAAGTTCATGGTGTTGAAGTAGGTCTGGGATCAAGCTAGAAAGTCAGTCTGCAGGTCAGAGACAGCTCCAGCAATTACCAGGTAGACCACAGGTCAAGCTGGGAAGGCAGTCCGTAGAGACCAGGGTCAACTGGACACATTGCCAGGCAAATGCATAACCACAAATGAGCTGCAAGCCACTACTTCTCCAGAATAATTTAGGAAAGAAGAGAAGGTGCAGGGCGGAGCTTAAGTAAAGCTCCATCTGTGGGTATGGGTGGAGACCCCAGTTGAGGCAGGTTGGGCCATTAAGGCCTATTAGTGCACACTCTGACTATTAGTGCACCCTGACTAAGTGATGTGTGCTACCTAAAATTTTACTACCTGCTGTTTTTTTCACATCTGCAAATACTGCTGATCCTTGTGTTAGGGTAGGAATATTTTAGCTGCCTTTGTTATGTCTGTGCTGTAAGTGCTTCTTAGTTAGATTCTGTTGGATGATAATTTAAAAAGTTAGTTTCTTTCACACAGGAAAGCTTTTCCTCAAAAAAAACCCTAAAATCTACATCTAAAATACTTTTTTTGTGTGCACTTATAAAGAACACCTAGGAATATAATGGTCTATTTCTTTGTCTGAATCACAGAATCATAGAACAGTTATGGTTGGAAAGGACCTTAAGGTCATCTAGTTTCAATTCCCCTGCCATGGGCAGGGACACCTCACACTAAACCATGTCACCCAAGGCTCTGTTCAACCTGGCCTTGAACATTGCCAGGGATGGCGCATTCACGATTAATAAAATGGTACAGATTGAAAGGATGGGATGAGAAATAGACATGACCAGACAGATGCAGTTTTAAGCCTTGGACTCAGACAGTAAGGGCAAGGATTTAACTGTCTAAATGCAGGTACTTTCCATTTGAGGTGCCCTAGAGTATCCAAGATATCCACACATATGATCTTTGCCAACAGGCTTTAAACCAGGTACGTCAGCCAATGGTGATGACAGCTTGCAGATAAGTGAGGGAACAGAAATAGGGGCAGTAAATACATGGGACAGGGCGACAGGAGCATGAGAGCCCTCAGGAAGGATAAGACAGGTTAAAAAAAGGTTTGCCATAAATATACAGAGTCTGGGAAGGAAAGAGGAGGAGCATCGTGCGTGGGTGCAGAGCTAAGACATCATAAGAACAACTGAGATGCAGCAGGAGCTCTGTATTGTAAAGAGTGTAAAGGCTCTTTAGGAAGAACAGGAAGGGAATTCTATGTGAAGGAGCATCCTCAATGTATGGAACTCTTTTGGAACAGAAGATAGGGTGACTGAGGGCTTGTGGGTCATGATCAGAGAAGAGGCTGGTAAGAGCAGTGTTGTGGTGGGAATCTACTACAAATAATGTGGTCAATATTAGGAAATGGATTAAGTCTTCTTTAAACAACTCAAGGAAGTCACCAGATCACTGACCCTGGTTCTTATGGATTACCACCCTAGCACTGGAAGATTCTGCTGAAAAGTTTCTGAAGATCTTGGTGGGCAGTAGGCTGAGCATACTGGAGTTTGTCACTTGTGTTTGCCACTTGTGAGGCTGGGTTAGGGTTAGGGTTAGGGTTAGGCATCTGGAATGCTGCCTTCAGTTTTGAGCTCCCCAGTACAAGGAAGATGCTGGTAAAATTGAGAAAGTCTAGCAGGGAGCTACCGGGATGGTCAGAAGGCTTGAACACATGCCCCATCAGGAGAACCTGAAGGAACTGTGCTTCTTTAGAGAGCAAGGTTATTTAGAGGAAGTGTGGGGAACCTAGTAGCAGCTTTCTGATGCCTAAGAGGAGGTTTCTAGGAAGACAGTTTCTTTACTAAGGAGCACAGTGGAAGAACGAGAGCCGTAAATTGAAACAGGGTAGGTTATAGCTGGAAATAAGGGGAAAAATGTTCCACTCTAAGGATAATTAAACATGAGAACTGGGGTCCGAAGAAAATACAGAATCTATCTTTGAAGGTTTTCATGACTCAGTTGGACAAAGCCTAGAGCAACTTCAGTGGATTGTGATGTTGACCCTCCTTTCAGCAGGGTGTTGGACTGGAGGCCTCTTGAGGTTACTTCCAGCTGGAATGATATGTGATTCTATTGCGTGTGGGACATACATGGTGTAGAAACCACAAGAGACTCTAGGTTTTCTGGAATGATAAATATGGACTGCAAGGAAAACACAAGGGTATGTCATAGGGATTTAAGGGCTTGTGTTTATGCAAATGAAAACCTGCTTGACTTTGCAAAGTGGCCAGGTGACACACTGATCCTCCTATCACAAGTGAAGTATATGCAGAGGGGTATATGCCTACCTTTTATTTTCCCATCTCTTTTTAGCTGTTTAATCATTTAAAATTAATTTCAGGGAGTTTATCATTATGGACTTTTGACCAGATGGAAACACTTTTCTGGTAACTCCTAACAAGTAAAATTCTCTTTCCAAAATGCCATTCAAACTAGGGGCCATGTTTCAAGGTTGGATCATCACATTTTCAAGTCCATGCTATAGCAGACACCACTGAGGCTAAAAATAGGGACAGGAGTAAAACAGACTTTAAAATGTTCAATCAAATAAGTAATAATCCATTGAAAACCAGTCTGACTTATGAAGTTATTGTGGACAACTCACAACAAAATCTTTACTCTGCTTTAATTTAAATGCTGATGGGCTTCTGTCATATGTCGCTATATTAAGGATGTGTCTGATAGAGCTGCCCTGCCACAGGTCTTGTCAAGGTTGTGATTTCATGTTCACATACCAATATATACCAGTGAGATGGGTTATTACTTCCAACTGATTTTTGTTATTTATGAAACTATAAGGTAGATAAAATGCAAAATTCTAACTTCAGCATCTTAATGCAGCTCAGAGCAGATTCAGGTTTTGTCTTCAATACCTGTATATATCATGGTGTAATGTTGCCTATTAATTAGAAGTGAGCAGAAGAAAAGGACAAATTTGCATAACCATTTCCATTCAAGTTATGGACTTTTAAATCATGTTGCTTGTGCCTATAGACTAATGAGTGCACCATTATGGAAGAGGCTTAGTAAGTCACTGCACTTGGGATGTCCAGGTTTTTGCTCGGCATATAATATTTTGAGAGCCATTTTTTTCAAGCATAGTGTAATAGGCTTTAACTTTGCTAAGCTTTTCTG
This sequence comes from Neopsephotus bourkii, assembly GCF_033783945.1. NCBI lineage: Eukaryota > Metazoa > Chordata > Aves > Psittaciformes > Psittacidae > Neopsephotus > Neopsephotus bourkii. The sequence continues at coordinate 1,705,499 of NW_026901618.1, forward strand.
CCAGGCCTCCAGTGCCCTGCTGTTCTATTATATTGAACTTGTAAGCAGGACGCTCTGCCAGGCTCACCCAGATTACTGCTGCAATAAGGGCCCTGCTGAGTGACTAGTGTCATGATAAGTGCTAGGGAGGGAGTTCACCATCTTGGCATACTGTTCTCATCTTATTAAATTCAGCTTTGTGGAAGCAGGGAGTCTGCCTCTCAGCCTCACTGGCTCTGGCTCAGTCCAACTGCTACTGTCAGACAATATGAAAATAGGAGCCACCACAGCTAATGGCAGGTGCTGCACCACCACAGCTGAGGAAAAAAAGAGGGATGATTTTTTTCTTTCTTTTTTCTTTTCCTTTTTTTCCTTTCTTTTTTTTTTTCTTTTTTAATAGGCACATGACTGGATTGATTTGAAAATATTTAGCTTTTCAATATTATTATAGTTCTCATATCCACAGACACTTGCTAAGCCACTGTTCTTTTTGAATATGTTTATTCTGTCCACTTTATATAGCACCCTTTGTTCTTTTTTACTTACATTCAGGAAATACAATGCAGCAAACAAGCCTTAGAACAGGTCTGATACCATCCAGATTTAGTAAAGGATGCTATTGTAAAGATCAAGTCCTGTCACACGTATTGAGGCAAAACTCCCTACCGGGTGGTGCCCAATGAGAATTTCCCAAATTCCAGTCTTGTGTTTGTACTGGGGGTGAAGCGAGTTGGCTGTTCAAGTGCCCCTGAACTCAGTGCACCTGCTTGACTAGATTTTAACTTTCTTTTTAAAGTCTAACCTTCAGTTTTGGGTGAAGGATCCAAAACCTTCCAAGAGCCCCAGCTGAGTGGAAGCTATACTGCTGAATGCAGCAGGAAAAGTGCAACATTTACAGAGAGGAGAGAGTGAATGGGGGGTGTGTGTGTGTGTGTGTGTGTGTTTGGGAGCCATCCTTATGGAGAGGAATTAAATAAACTCACTCATTTTGTGGTATGAATTTCCACAGTAGTAAAGTATGGCTTACTTCTGAATATCAGTTTCTGAAAGAAAGGGCTTGTGGAAGGATAGATGTATTGCTTCTACACTTGCTGGTGTCTGAGCATGTGTGGAGCCTTCCTTGACATCAGCAAATAAATTGTTTCTCGCTGTTCAACAATAAATGTTCAAGTAGCCCCATTATTGTCACTTCAGTGTTCTGTAAATTGGACACTGTCAACACATGCAGTGTAACCTTTCTGAAAGAAATATCGATGTGGTCCAGTTACAGAAGACATTGTATAGCAAAACCAAATTGGGATCAATAGAAAATCCAGATATTCAAATGCATTTATGGCAGGAGTTTCTAAGTCTGGCAGGTTGCAGATCAGCAGCACACTTGTTGGCCACATCAGTCTTCATAAGAGTGACAGGTTTGATTAGATTCTTAGAGACAGGCTGATTCAGAAATTCAGTCAAAATAAGATCTTTCTGCCAATTTGCAATATCACATTCACAATCCATTCCAGACTCATCAAAGGTAAGGAAAAAAGGACTTAATATTTTAATCCCCTCTGAGAAAATGAATAGGGAAATGATGTCTGCAAAAAGTGTGATTTTTTTTCTTGAAAAACAAGAGTGGAGAACTGTTAGTGAATATTGTGTGTCAGACCTTTCAAATCCCAGGCAATTGGCATGCAAGGCAATTACTGTCAATATTCAAGGGCAAGTGAAAGGAAATCTATTTGGTAAAGTGGTTTAGACAAGTCCAATTTGTTTATACTTGTTCTTCACTTCTGTATCACATTCATAAAGTTGTCATTTGTAAAGGTTTTTAAATGTTCCTTCAAAACACACATTTTTCTTTCTTTCTTTTTCCTTATCTTCCATAAGTCTTTCTTGTTATCCTGATTCATTGTGATAGTACTGGGGGTCAGAGGAATGGGAATTTTGCTCTGGTCACTGTGCAGTCCACACCAAGCAAACTGCCAAGGAAACCATGGTTAATTTATAAGAGGTTTCAATGATAACTTTTCTCTGCTTTTCCACCTCTTTCAGTATAGACTTGAAAAGTTTACTTGAAATTCAGAATGCTGCGGCTAATGAATGAATTACAGTGGAATGGTTGCTGGAAGTTGTCCAGGAGAAGTGTAACCAAGAGGTAAGGAGAGAAAGCTAACACTCTCAAGAGAAGGGTTTTGATTTTATGAAATTGCTTTTATTTTGTTTTGAGAAAGCACAGAGGTGTCAGGCTTAGATTTTTGCCACTGAATCCAGGCTTGGAATCAATAAAAGTGTGGTGGGCTAAATTTAGATTAGATTGTGGAATGATTCAGAAAATGCTTTATGATCAATGCATAGAATCTACTCCAGCTTACAGATGACACTTACCTCTAAGTGTTGTGCCTTCAAACATGTAATGAAGAAGGTGTCTGTTAATGCTAATCATACATATTTGATTTTCATACTGTAATTCAAGTGATTCAATAGGGAGTTTCTCCTTGGTCAAATTCTGAGCGATTAAATGGCCCTGGGATATGACCTTTCTTTGTGAGGGGGAACATCAACTCAGGATGTTTCAGATTTTCCTTCATTTCAACATAGAAAAAGAATGCCCCTGAGATATTCCAACTGAGCAGCAAAATTATAGCAAGATAGCAAAGCTGGAACCACTCTGTTCCATGGCAAATCTGGATATTGAAACTTAATTCCATCTTCAGTGATTTTGCAGCTGAAGAGTCTAGTGCTTTTAAATTGTGACAATCAGGTGATCAAAACATTCTGAATGAAGGTGGTCCTATAGAAACATATTCACACTTGTCTTCCATTCATCGCATAAGAACAACAGAATGCATTACCAAAGACAAGTGTACCCTACTATCACACTTCAGGCATCCTTTGTCCTGGTTAGCTGACAACTTCTTTTTCAAAAGGCTTTTGTCAAGTATAACAGAAAGATACATAAGCTATATAAGCCCAGGTATGCCTGTGGTATGTTGGGAAAAGGAGTCAACATTAAAAAATCTGAAACAATGGACTAAACATAGTTATTTTAATAAAGTCAAAATATTTGTGTTTGGTTTTATATGTATGTTTTTCTAACTATATGAAACCATCATTTTTGGAATATGACAGCCTGGAGATAAATATGCCCTTGCATTGGTCATAGTAGAAACACTGAATCATTATGGTAGCCTATGAGAGTGAAAGAGAAAACCAAACAGATCTATTTTCATTGAACATGTTGAATGAAATGTGAAGAATAAACAAACAGCACAGATGGTGAAACAGTTTAATTTTTAATACTCCTCCAGTGATAATCATTTCCAATATTTATAACAGCGTGATAGCAGCATATATTAAAACATGTTATTTTAGTCTTAAAAAAAAAAAAAACAAAACAGCTGAGCAATTCACAATTTTCAGCAAAGTCATATTTTAAAAAAATGGTTTTGGAATACAATCAGTTTAAATTTTCCTGCATGAATATTAAACAATCTATTCAAATGCTAAATTTTTGGCAGGGTCTTATTTCTGTCTACTGTGGATAACGTGTCTGGAAACTTACAGTTCTGTATGCTCATTTCTCTTTCTTTCTGAATTTGCTAAGTCCAGCAGTGCAAGTGTAGACCAGCAAAGCTAGAACTCTCAGTAACTCTCTTCACTGTTTTTCAGTATTCTCAGAAACAGAACACAAATTTTGGAGAGAATCCCATATGGCAGGTGCTGACATTAAGTAGAGACAGGAACAGGCTTCTTGTTAACATATTATCTACTCCTCACCTACCCCTGGTCTGTTACAAAACTCATTGACAATGAAAGCTAAATGAACTAACTGAAAACTAACTCAATACTGTTACAAATATTTCAGACAGCTGCATAAACCTTTCTACAGGCTTAAATGCAAACCAAGCAAAGAACCTCTGAAATCTTCTTTATGCCTAGCCACATTGGATATCATCCAAGCAACTATATTTTCTTTCCAGAGCAAATTTAAAGCATTCTTTGCAAAAGGTGGTGTCCTGGAGAGATGAACTGGGGAAACAGAAAGACAGATGGAGGAAATTAAATGAATCAGGTACTGCTGCATGCAGAAGGAAGTGAATGAGGAGCATAAGTAGTTGATATGACCTGAGAAGATCCGTATTGCTGTATCACAGACCCATTAATAAATTGTATGATTGAGTATTCTATACATAAACACTTGATCTAAATAGTCTCATCCAAAGTCACAAGAGACTCCGTCTCCTTAACCATGATCTCTGATTTCTTTCTCACATCTCGTTGAGGGGTACTGTGACTCCTAACTTGTTAAAGAGAGTGAAGATTGGAAGGAATATGTTAGTTTATCCAATGTAGAAGTGTGTGTAATGATATTTTAACACTTCTTCATGTTACTTTGATACCAAAATGACAGATACTGAGAAGCTGTCATTTAGGTCCCTAATTATGAGAAAAATATAGCTCTTACAAACATTGTTCTTGTGTTCAGTAGTCCCCTTCAGATTTGGAGAAACAAGCACACTTCCAGGTGTCCTGAAATACTGTCCTAATGCCCTACGATTCTAAAGATGACTGTGACTACTGTGGTATTGACAGGTTTATCAGGAATGTCATGGAGCCAGTTCTGTGGAGGTGAAGTTCTCTTGTCAGAAAAAATGGAATGGTTGATTGTGTCCCCATTAAGTGAATATAACATTTGTTGAGAGAATAGCCAATTTAAACTTGACAAAGAATTTGAGGAGGGAATCAGTAGAAATTTCTCACAAAATTTTAATTTTTTACCCCAGAAAAATAAATGTAGAAATTCTTTCTGCAGTGAGATTTTTGATTTATCATTTCCTCATTCATATTCCTCTTTCCCTCCTTTCTTTCCTGCTGGAAACAAAGAGAAGGAAGGAGAAAAGGGAAACTGGAAACCAGAAGCTCAAACAAATGAGAAAAGAGAAAAGCACTGTCAGTTTCCTACAACTACATAAACCTCCTTTTCAATTGTTTTACCCTTTTTTTCCATCAAATCCCAGTGTGCCTCTTGTTCTCCTAGTCTGAAAAGCCAAAGGGCTCTTTTGCACAAGATCAGAGACAGATATGTGGGCAGTGACTATGAAGAATATTTAGAAGTCCCCACAAAGCATCATTCAGATAAAGTTACCGATGATGCTGTTAGTTCATAGAGCTTTCTTTTTCATTTTCTCCTTTAACTTGAGGATGGAAGTTCCACATTACCTAGCTGGATAGTCATGTTGGATTCATCCTAATTCTGTAGCATTCTGCTATTACAGACGTGCTATGCCTCCTTGATATGCCTTAGCTTTCTTCTGAGGAAGCTAACATCCTGCTTTTCCATACTCCTTTTGGAAACTGTAACACTGTGTTAGTCACTGTCAGCCTTTTAAGTTTTGCTGGGTAGATATGAAACTGTAGTCTTAGCTTGCTTCTAGGCAGTAGGTACAGGGAGGAGGATGCTTAGTGTATGCTACCTTTAATGGGGAGGTACATATTGCACTCCAAGGTTTCCCAAACTGGTTAATGGCTGAAGGTGTTTTGGCTGACTGGTGCCCCAGCTGAGAGACCTTATAATGAGCCTGATTTTTGGAAAATAGCCTTTGAAACCAGGCCTTCAACGTGAAGCACTAGTTACTCTCAGATGCTTGACAATAAGCTGCCTTGTTTTCCTTCTTGATTTTTGCAGCCCTATTTTTGCAGCCCTTACTGTGGACCATCTCCAGTGACTATCACAAAGCCTGTCTATATTAAAAAAATTATCTATCTGGTACCTGTGATAGATTCACATCCTTTACATACCAGCCACAAGAGGGAGATGCGGAATACTCACTGAATAATAGGTTTTAGTCCACTGTTCCTGCTAGTTGCCAGTGTTATTGATAGCTTCTGTGATTTTTACCATCCGGCCACTTTTAGCACCAGGCTTTTTTTGCTGGAGATCATGGCTTGCAACAGTCTATTTTTAGATAGAGGCAACCTTTAGATGCCTCAGACGGAAATATTCTGTCAACTGAATTTGCCCCCCTTTTACTCTTTAATGGAACAGTTACAGTTGTTTAACGCTTTCAGAGAACAATGTGGCTATCTCAGCACAGGAAAAAGAATTGATGGTACTACATGATTTTTTCCCAATAAATGAATTCTAATTGGTACTTAGATTCTAATCATAGGAAACCTGTTTTATAGCAACAGTGCTGTGGTGGGCTATTTTAGGGGCAGAGTGGTGCGTACTGGAGAAAATTTGTACATGAGAGCAAGAGGAATAGACAATTGCTTTTGGGGACTGTGTAGATTAGTACATCATTGCATACTAACAAAGTGCTAATTGCTCCTTTTGACCACAGGCCCAGTTTATTGCGCTTTAGCACAAATGTGCCCTGTGCACTAAATTACAAAGCTAACACTGCATTATTTCTCGGTACAGCTTGCAAATTCTTGTAGGGCAGTATGCATTAGCCTTAATTGGCTGCAAAGAAAAAGGATGGCATAGAGGTACTCACTTGCAATTTAGAAAGAACAGCCCTGGTGCCAATTACTCAGGTAGCAAATGTTACATTCATTTTGTGATGACAGTGGTAAAATCAAACTATATACATATATTTATATTATTTTAGTATAATGTTTTAATATTGTATATAATAACTGCACAAGCAATAATTTATCTCTGCTTGGTTCGTTAGGTAAAAAACCAGCTGTGAACTGCTTTGAACAGGTTGTTGGTACTGATTATAGAGAAATTTTAGCTGATTTTATGGAAATAGTAGCTGTTTAGGAGACTTGTCAATTAGTAAATGACCATTTCATAATAACCATGTAGAGTAATGGCTCTTATATATCTTGGTTAGAATTGTACTCAGAAAGGTAGTTTTAGCGTGGTAAGGATGTTTAGGATGTTTTATTGTGGGCAGCACCTCATCTTTCTGCTCTTTCTCTAAAAGTCCAGAATTATTTATTATCAGATCCTTTCCACCCCTCAAAGAAGATAGAAAGAAGCATCACAACCGGATACATAAAAAGTCAGTAAGAGATTTCACTTGTTTGGAAAGACATAAATCTACAGGTGTTGCTCCCATTCTGCTGCACATCATGTAAACCTTTCTTGAACTAGCCTCTTGATTTTGTTGTTCCGCTAATAGGCAAATTTGAAGATCAGACTTCTTTTACATGTTTGCTTGGACCCTTCTCTCTTTTGCTACAGGGATTCTTCTAGGCTTGACACTTTCTTTAGATAAGCAGCCTGGCACTGAATTAATTTAATTTCTACTATAATTTAGTACTAGCTCTTCAAATTCTTCATTTGGGATTTGAAGACTGTGGTACTAGAAGCCCAACCTGAGACTTCAGGCATGCATTGTAGTATTTGACAGTAGGTCGTGTTTTACAGTATTTTAATCTGGAAAATGTATTTGTAAAGGGAGAAGAAAAGAGGCTATAGGGAATAATCCAGTGTTGTGAAAAGAATGGACTAAAATATTTTGTAGGTTTTCCTTTCACACATTGTTAAAACAATATGAATACAGAATAACACAAATTCCACTCTCTAGTCTGTCTTTTGAGATAAACAAGTTGATAAAAGAAAGTATAAAAAGCAACGGAAAAGGACAAGTATGTGTCACCATAAGGGCACTCTGTGTCACAAAGCAAGTATGCCTTAGTGCCAGCCAAAACAACCACCCACTCAAGGTACTGAAGGGTAGGCATGCTGTTATGACCCAGATTCAAATGGTGAGAGTAGGAGTGAGAAAGTGAAAGTGTTAATAATACTTCAAGCACAGAGCTAATAGGAGGGGAATTTCTGGGATTCCCCTTTCATTCCTATTCTCTCTCAAAAGAAAACTACAGAGTTCTCTCTGAAAGAAAAAGTCCCTTTGGCTTATCACCAAATGTTGAATTTTTAGACTGAATGATGTACAGCAGAACTGTATACCTGTCCTGACTGGAAATACCTGTATAGTAATGAAGAGAGAGAGATAAATTCAGAGGTTTAGAAAGTCTCAGAAGACTAAACTTTGACTAGTGTGGAAACAATTTTTGAGAATGGGAAAAAGATGGGTAATTTTAAATACTGACATACTTCTTTGTTTTGCTGCAGCTGACATAAATTTGAAGGACAGTAAATCTGTTACAGCCATCAACACCAAATCCAGCAGTCTGCCCAACCACATAGATTGCACAATGGCTTTGTTGGAGAGAATGGAGCATATGCTTACTATACTGCTGCAAAACCTTCTTTTTCTTACTCCTTCATGTGCCTAACTCAGTTCATTCTTACTAGAACAAGCATTTTTATGTTGCTGAAGTGTTTAATGTTTCATATTTTACAGAAGGATTAGGAAGCCTTCCAACTCTTTGTATCGTATTAACACTGAAATGGTGTTAAAACAAGAATTAACATTAGGAAATCCATCCATTTTACAGTGGTTGCTTTTTTAGTGATTAAGTTTAATCATTAAGAAATTAAAGTTTGATCAGACTCTAGCAGCTCCTATGTTTAATGATGCTCACAGACGCAAATTACCGGACCCTTTGCAAGTAGGTAACTCAAGTAGGTAGATTGTGTATTACAGACATAAGGATTGCAGCATCTCAAGCTGTCTGAAAATTTCTATGCCTCAGGAAGTCCTGTATTCAGTACATTTTCACATGCTAAGTGTAGGTCAGTAAAGATAATTGTATGGTAGTTCTGCCTTTAACTTGTTAAACTTGAAATGGGTTGCTGGCCTACCACTATCTCTTTCTGTTCATGTTTTCTTTCTTTGCTGTAGGCAACTTTTCAGTCAAAAAAAAAAAAAAAAAAAAGAGAGAGAATCACAGAATCATTGAATTATTTAGGTTGGAAAAGACCTTTAAGATCACTGAGTCCAACCACTGACCTAACGCTAACAAGTCCACCGCTAAACCACATCCGTAAGTGCCACATCTACACGTCTTTCAAATACCTTCAGGAATGGTGACTCAACCTCTTTCCTAAGCAGCCTGTTGCACTGTTTTACAACCCTTCTGATGAAGAAATATTTCCTAATATCCAGTCTAAACCTCCCCTGGCACAACTTGAGGCCATTTCCTCTTGTTCTGTCACTCGTTACGTAGGAAAAGAGACCATCACCCACCTCACTGTGGCTTCCTTTCAGGTAGTTGTAGAAAGCAACAAGGTCTCCCCTGAGCCTCCTTCTCTCCAGGCTAAACAATACCACTTCCCTCAGCTGTTTTTCATAGAACTTGTTCTCTAGACCCTTCACCAGCTTTGTTGCGCTTCTTTGGGCATGCTCCAGCACCTCAACGTCTTTCTTGTAGTGAGGGGCCCAGAACTGAACACAGGATTTGAGGCTTGGCCTCAAATACTTCATCCCCACAAATACAGGGGGATTATTCTTCCAATAGTCCTTCCCACACTATTCCTGACACAAGCTATGATGCTATTGGCCCTCTTGGCCACCTGAGCACAAGCTGGTTCGTGTTCAGTCGGATGTCTGCCGACATCCCCTGGTCCTTTTCTACCAAGCAGCTTTCCAGACACTCTTCCCCAAGCCTGTAGCGTTGCACGGGGTTGTTGTGACCTAAATGTGGGACCTGACACTTAGCCTTGTTGAACCTCATCCCATTGGCCTTGGCCCATTGGTCCAACCTGTCCAGATCACTCTTAGAGACTTCCTATCCTCCAGCAGATATACACTCTCACCCAACTTGGTGTCATCTGCAAACTTACTGAGGGTGCACTTGATCCCCCCCATCCAGATCACTGATAAAGGTCTTAAACAGAACTGGCCCCACACATTACTTGTGTCTGGCTGCCAACTGGATTTAACACCATTTGGGCCCAGCCATCAAATCCGGTTTTTTTACCCAGTGAAGATTATACCCATCCAAGCCATGAGCAGCCATTTTCTCCAGGAGAATGATGTGGGAAGCAATGTCAAACGCTTTACTACACTCCAGGTAAACAACACCTGCAGACTTCCTCTCATCCAATGAGTCACTTTCTCGCAGAAGGAGATCAGACTAGTAAAGCAGGACCTGCCTTTCGTAAAACCATGCTGACCAGATCTGGTTGTCCTGTATGTGCCATGTGATGACACTCAAGATTATCTAGTCCATAAGCTTCCCCAGCACAGGCTGACAGGCTTGTAGTTCCCTGGATAAACCTTTTAGCCCTTCTTGTAGGTGGGCATCACATTTGCTAACTTCCAGTCTACTGGGACCTCCCAGATTAGCCAAGAGTACTGATAAATGTTGGAAAGTGGCTCAGAATCATTGGACTGTTTATGTTGGAAAAGACCTTTAAGATCACTGAGTCCAACCATTAACCTAACACTGACAAGTCCACCGCTAAATCACGTCCCTAAGTGCTACATCTACATGTCTTTTAAATACAACTATTCTCCTAAACAGGCTGAAGTGTGCTCTCTGGAAGTCCAAAGTAGCAGTTCTGATAAACCCCCTCCTTACTTCTCTAAGAATTGAAAACTCTTTACCATTTCTTGATGGCTATGCCCAAGATATCCTCCACCCATCACATCACCCACAAGCTGGTCCCTGCTCACCAAAGAAGAAATGTCAGTATGTGGTTGCTTGCTTACAATATTTAGAATTACTTCAAAAAATATGACTTTTTTTCAAAATAGAATTTATTTATTTACATTATCAGTTGTGCTTTCAAAGAGACTCCCCTGAGGCAGAGCATAAATGAATTGGAAGTGGGGCTCAGCGGTGACTCATTAGCCTGTTCTGGCATTTGCAGGAGAGGGTGATGGAAGGTAGAGGAAGAAGAGATTATATCCTTTCGTGATGGCTCTTGTAAGGGCTTTTTCTCTCAGTGACTGAGTGCAGATATTGAAAGTCTTTCCTATCTCCCAAATGTCTGATGTCAACATCAGATGTCATCTTTAGCAGCAGCAGCAGCAGCCGCTGTGACAGTAAAAGGCAAACAGTGGAAGACATAGCCAAAATGTTGAAGTCCCTGCTTCCCTCCTCAGGGCTAACAAAGCACGCAGAGACCTACATTCTGAACTTGGGACACAGCTGTTAAAAGCACTTTAGTTTTCCAACCTGTGTGTCTGGAAAACTTTGTGATTGCAAGCGATTCGGACAAGTCTGGCTTTTGAAGCAAAGCAAAAGCTGGATTCTGAAAGTTTTAAAGTGTAACAACTGAGTCAGAATGGCAGAATTTCACACCTCTTATTTCAGATTTTCAAAAGAGGCAAAATAATGTGCCTGGTATTTTAACTCAGCTTTGTTTTTAATAAACTAAAATATATGACGATATAAAACTATATGGATGGAATTAAATGAAATATACAATATACCCCAGAAACTATAACAAATAGCATCTTCATAGAAATCTTCATTCTAAACGGCAGTTTGAAAAGTATTCACTTCACATAAGAGCTGTTTATTAGTCTCATCACATTTCCTGGTACAATGAAACTGTTAGTAAGATATGGTGGTATTGGAAAATACTGTATGACTGTGAAATGACTGAAAATGACTGCATGTGAGGACTGGAGTGAATTGCCTTACAGTAGGTTGTCATGCTGTTTCTTTTTCTTCTTTTTTTTTTCAACTGCCATCTGTGCTCCAGAATTCAGGTTTTCACTAAAGCAAAAATCAGCTGTAAGGATTTCAGTCTCATTCACATTAAAACCCCTTGGAATAACTGAGAAGCTGATTGTATAGTTACAAAGAAAAAATCCGAAATTCCATCCCCTTCTCTTCCAGCTTGTATATAATCCTCATCAGTTTAAAATTTGTGGACTTCTAGAGCTGTGTAGAGTCATATAGAGGCACAAAGAGAAACCAAATACCAAGTGTTGTAGTGAAGATCCTTTACCTTTCTGCAAGTTTGCAATTGCATCTTTGAGAGGTCAGAAGTATCCCATTAATCTCAATGCAGTATCAGATTGGAGAGCTAACACCAGTAACTTGACTATCAACTTCATTAACCATTTCATTTTTTATCAAAGTGAAGTGTATGAAGATTGGCACAGGTAGTTCTATGCAGTACACTTGAGCAGCTGGAGACATAAATTATCAGTAATCTGAATTGATAATTAAGACAAAATCTGAGAATTCCTGTGATAGCTTTTAAAAGATGTTTATTTTATATCCATTGGGTTGGGTTTGTAGGTGGATTTTTAGGAGCAGCGCTGCATTTTTCCCATCTTGTGTTTGCATCATTTTGAATTGCAGAAGAACTCAGGTGGAAAACAAAACTCACTGATAATAAGTTGATAACGTCATCCAATATGTAGAGGGAAAACAGTAGTGGGTCAGATGCTGGATTTGTACTTCACATGAAAGAGACCACCTGGTGGTGCTGGTATCAGGGTATCTCCAACTTGATCATGGCACTCAGTAAGTGATGCCATTATGAATTGTTTCAAGAATAACTATTGATTGAAAACCAAAATAATCAGTGAAGGATATTGTCTTCCCTCCTTTCCATGTTGGTATTTTCTGGGAGGTGGTTCTTTTTCATGCATTTTCATCAAAATTGTTTGTGTTTTGTTTGTTAATGTTTGTCATTGGTTTTCCATGCAAAAGCCTGGTTTTCTTACTGTTTCAGGAAGCTTTTAAAAATGATATTGACTAAAACAGGCTCAGTATAACTCCATGAAAATGACACTCTTTTTAATCTTCTGAAAATTCACATTCTGAAACTCTTTCCTCTTTCTGGATCACACCGTCCATTGGATCTCTCAAATAATTCCCTTCAGAAGGAGGGCAGGAGGGAATGTCTCCATTCAGAGTACTAACCAGGCATGACCTTTTTCAAGTTGTGAAAACTGAGATTCATGGAACCTGAATTAATGTTTACACAGGCCTTGAAAAGTATACTGTGTAGTATAATTGCTGAGCACAACATAATTGTTAATTATTTTGATGTGGCTTTGGGCAGCATAAAACCAACGGTGTGCTCACACTCTGCATCTGCAGGAAACACCAAAAATCACAGGATTAAACAAAAATACTCTATTGTATAGGCTAGTAAAAAGGCAAAAAATAGTGTGGGGAAGAAATCTTGGCATTCTTAAACACAACTCTGCTAAAATACCCATTTCAGAGGAGATATGTTATACATTGAAGTAAAATGTTTATCAGTAAACTTCATATTACCTGGCAAATGGGAAAAACCAGTTCTGCAAGCATTAGTTAAAGTGAAAGGATTCAAGGCAAGTTTATGGTTAGAAAATTGTTCAGAAGATTGTTTTTATTTTACTAATGCAACACAAAATGAAGCAACACTGGTAAAATGAAATAGAACTTTGGGAGCAGAAGAGCCGGTGGCAGGACCGAGTGGTGGTGTAGTTTGTGCATTTCCCAGGCAAATTCTTCAGAAACCAGTATAATTAGTGAGTAATGTTTCACTGAATTGGTCTCTTTAGAGTGTCGGTGGAAGGAGGCAAGAAGTTGCAGTGTGTGAGTGCCAGCTGCATGCTGCAGCTGCAGTTCTTCATGAGGTTGGGTCTAACTTCTTGCTGAATGAAGTCTGGAGAGATGACAGAAGCTTAAAGCTCCTGATCATCCTTGCTGACCAGCAACAGTGATGTCCTAGGGTTAAATGCTGATTCTCTGAAGTTGGTGTCAAAGCTCCAGCTGACTTCAGCAGGAGCCAGATTTCACCAGCTTTGCCCTTCTAAAAGTATGCACTGGGAGTGCATTTAGGCATAAATCGTGGTTTGTTGTGGCTTTGGCTGGGGAACATTCAATCAATGCAGAACTGTGCTTTTTACCTGGAATCAACACACATCTTGTGTCAGCTCCATGTGTAGTCTTTCAGTTTCCCTGCTATGTGTCTGTGACAGAACTCATGTGGTGTGAGAAAGTCACAGCTTGCTCTCCGGTAGGTCTCCCGTGTGGTTTGGTAATGGAAGGGGTTTACAGACCATACTCACAACTGTGCCATGGGAAGGAGTTGCAGGCTCTGTGCATTGTGGATGTAGACACAGTTTTGTTACTGCAGTTGCTTTCGTCTCCAAAGGGCTTTTTTTAAGGTTTCAGCTCATGAGTATGTGCAGGACAGAAAGAAGTGATATGAAATGATACTCAGAAAAGACACAAGTGCAAAATCAAATAGTAAATAAAAGCTATTTTCATATAGCTGGTGTAACTGAAAAAAAGCATGATTTCACAGTACAAAATCACAGTGGAATTGGCAAGCCTTGTATTAATGTGGTTTATATCACACAGAGAACTGTGCACCAGTAGAAAGTGAACAACTGAGTATTTTGAAAGGAATGGTACATGTTACTTACTTGCGGGATTCACGTTGGAGACATTTTTTCTGAAACTGGAGGTACTTTCATATGCAAAACTTCACCCACAACAAATGACTGGGAGCTAAGAAAGCAACCCCAGTGGGAAGACTGCTTGGTAAATGTTGAGCTGGCAGAGACATACTGATTTTAGAGAGAAAGCAGTTTGAATACATCTCATGTGACTAATGGGATACACTACACTCAGTCTCTCTGCTAAGTATAGCATGTGTGCAATGTAAACCCATGTTATTTTGCAAAGTTTGTATGCATCTGCGAGATATTTAGCAGCACATTTACAAAGCTGGCGGAAATCTCTTCAGCTAAATTGCATTTGTTATCTTGTAACTTTTCCCACTTTAAAGACTAGCACAAATCCAACACAGTGGTACAGCAATACGTGTATTCAGATGTTAATATGTAAGTTTACATTAGATCTGCTCATCTTTATACCATTTGAGGAAGCTTTGTGAGGATCTTTTTCTTAGCCTCAGTAATTATAGCTACTTACAACTGTTCTGTGTCATGGTAATACCCTTGCAGGTTGCTGCATTTACTGGAGGAACCAAGGAGGATAAGTAGCTAGAACACTGAATTTCTGACAGATTTAACTAGGTGTGATATTCAGGGGAGTTTTAGATCAATTTCTCTTGTTTTTAATGAATGGTGGGGCTTAGAATGTTCAACTGTTACACTAGGAATATTTATGTTTAAAACCCCCAACCTTAAATGTAGCTGTATTTCTTATGCAAAATGCTTAAATGTATGTGAACTCACAAATTATTCAGATCAAATAGCTATACAGCTTTAAGTAGTGCTGAGGTTATATATAGGATAAATGTGACCTGTATGCAACCTAATACTCAAGATAGATAAGAAGATATAGAACAAAAATGACTGATTGACCAATCCCAAGTAAAGAAATTGGAATTTAAGTGAAGAGTTAATAAGGAAACTAACAAAAATAAACTGTGCTTTAAATATGCTGATATGGAAAATTAAGTGCTACAAGAACAGACATTCTTTTATATTCCTTTGAGAAATATAAAAAGCAGAGGTAGTCAAACTCATATCACAGATTTGGAATATACATGTCAACTCTGGAAGATGTTCTGCATTTCCAGAGACAAAGGTTTAATGTAGTGATTAGAAAAATCTTAAAGTTCATTCTAGGCTTAAGTGGATGGTATTATTATTCATATCAAATTTCCTCAGGTATTTTAGAAATGTGATGAAAATAACCAAGTCTCCATGTGGAGAAATCCATCAGCCATATCAATATAGCAATGACAAAATGACTTTTAAATTAAAATAGAAAAAAAAAAAAAAAGACCTATTTGTATAAAACCCAAAATGTGTTGAAATAATTAAAAATAGCAAAATTGTTTAAAAAATCTTATTTAAACCATAAACTGTAGGTACTATTCTATATAACCAAGTACCTAGGTGCTTTTAAAAGAAGTAGACTACAGTGCATATGTTAGTTCAGTTACTGCTTAAAACCTGAAGTGTAAGTTAATGTGTTAGTTAAGTTGATTGTTAATGTTAAAGAAACAGAGGTCCTGCTTCTCTGTTGCCTCTTTTTGGTTCTTTCCTAGTGGATTCCTTTGGGATGTGATTGATACAATACCAGTCACAGGGAATCAATACTAGAAATGGCACAGTTCTAAGACAGTTGAATTGTAAGCCAAGAAAAAAGAAACACTAATTGGCCAAACACAGTAATTATAACTTTATCAGTTTGTTAGTCAGTATGTTACAAATGAAAGGAGTGCAAAAAAAGTCTGTTGTTTCTAGCTCCTGACTATATTGAAATACTGCTCCCATATGATAATGTTGAAATGGTTCTCTCTGCTATGTGTGGTGGCATTTTCATTTGATTTTGTTCATATTTCATATCAGATTCATCGTTCTGTGTTCCAGCTTTGATCAAAGGGAACTTACATCTAAGCATGTCTGTCTAGAGCTTAGTTGTCCAGGCCATGTTACCCTACCTGATGTACAAAACTGGCACAGAAAATAGTGGCAGAATGTAAGCGATGTTTAATTATTTCATGGATGGTACTTCTACCCTTGCTAAGAGATCTGTTACTTTTCATAAGTGGAAATTAGGTTAGCCTGACCTGATTTAATCTTAATAAATATATTCTTGCTGTTGCTTTTCTCCTTATTAGATCCTGGGCTTAAAAATATCTTAAGTGATTATTTGTTGGGCTGAGTTAGGCTGGCCAGCTTCAGGGTATGGGTGTGTGGTTATGTTACCAAAATAAGCTTGGACTGAGCTGTTTTCCTTCTTGCACATAATTTGCTTGTTCCTTTTCCTTGTGTGGCACTGTTGTCCATACAGCCACACAACAAGCAAAATTAAGGATTTGATCCAGCAGAATTAACCCATCTGGGAGAGGGAAATAGGGAGAGATTTTGGTTCCTTGATCTGGCTTATTGCACAGCTGCAAAAGTGCCTATACTAACAGTAGGGAGATGACCAAATGTGTGGGACAAAGTATGTCCTGCCCACTGACTACCTACACATATGTGGGGTTAAAATTATTATCAGCTTCTCTTTCTCCCTGCCCAAACCAATATGGTGGTTACCCGTTTCCAGTCTTTTAGAACCTCTTGCATACTTGAGGATGTAAAAAGTACTTGCTAATGCCTTCAAATTACTTTATCCAGTTCCCTATGAGCTCTAGGCCATAGTAAATTTCATCAGGTTAGAAACCTAAATTTCATCAATTTAAAAGCCACTAATTTACCAAAGTAACTTCTAACTTGTTCTTTCCTTTCCCTAGCGTGAGTAAGAACTTTACCTCACTGTGCTAGTTCTCAGATGATCACTGGTAACCTTCTGAGGCTGCAGTTTCATGTTTGTTGACAAAACAGTATTCTAGTCCCAGTTGCTCTGGTGTTTGTCATGGGACATCACCTTCCAAGTTGTGCTGGTACAAGTGGCTGGGAGTCAGTTTTGTGGATTAAATCAGGGAATTGATCCAATTTGAAAAAGTCATGTTTTATTAATTGTCTTTTTTAATCCAAATCCTTGAGGGGACAGCACACCAGTAAAAACAAGACAGGGACAGGGAATATCTTAAACTACTGACCACTTTCTATTGTGAAAACAAGCCCCTGCAAAGACTTAAGCAAAACAGCTTCAGACTTAACATGATTGCAGCCGAGATTAAAATCTGGCCTTGATGCGTCAACCATCTGTTTCCATCCCAAGAAAAGAGACTCAGCAGGACTATTTGTAATTCTGAGGACAGGATTCTGATTTCAGTCCTGTAGAAATATATCACAAATAACTCTACTGATGGGTTTGGAGTTATTTTCTTGTTTATCCCAGTGTATAATGCTTGGGAACCTACCCTCCAGAAAATTACAGAATGAAAGGCATGCTTTGGGACAGACCTGGATTTCAGCCTCTCCAGGTTTACACCATCATTAACACCAGTGGAGTGCTCAGGCTTCATACCAGTTTACCTCAGAATATAGCCTTTTTTAAATAAGTATGGAATGCATATAATTTTGTCTCAACTTCAGAGGAGTATACCTCACCACACTGCTGGCTTGGTAGTCCTAATTAAATGTGTCATTTTTTCACTTCTTGAATTTTGCCCATATTTGAAGTGACCTGCACTGGGACTGTATTAAATCTGTGAAGGAAAAACATGGATACCTCTATTTTTATTTCCTGCAAATCCAATTAAAAACATATTAAAAATAAATTAAAATGAAATTAGATTAATTTAAATTAAAACATTCATCACTTGTGGATCTCATCTTGCTGACCGTTGTTTGCTAGCAGTTACAGAAGAAGTTTTATTCTTAATAATATGGATAAGCATTTTGACTAGGTTGCTGAGTTTTCTGCTGTTCTTTTTTATCTGTTCCTATTACTTGTGTTTGGTACAGAGTGAATACATTGATTGATGTTACCACAGGTATAATTAAGTATGCACTTCGGTTTCTGGGTGAGAATTAAAATAACTGAGATCCAGTGTTTATAACACATACTGGAAGGAAATGTTATGTATCTGTTGACTTTATAGGTAAAACAATATAGCAGAACATCAGAGATGAAATGTCCTATTTTTTGTGTACATCTGCAGGCTTATGTTTGCACAAAAAGTGACACACCATTTGGAATGTCCTAAAGAAAATGTTGTCTTCTCGCCTGATTTGCATAACTCTTCGAACTTGCACATAGCATAGGACATATTTGCTCAGTATGTATTTGTTTTAGTAGTGTCTTCTTTTTTGTCGCACCATTCCCCCTTCTTGCCATGGTGCAGATTTACATATAAAGCCAATTTAATTAATATGTCACAGAAAGAACATCAGTTTTTTGTCAGTCTCTGCTCTAAAACCCAAATATTGTGGATATTTACAGATGTTCCTCTCTTTACATCTCCTCCTGTAGCATCAACAAGTCTTGCCACCTTCTCCTTCTGCATGACCACACAGGAACCACACAGGAACCACCTGTTTCCCTTGCAGGCTTAGCTTCAGTCTCTCTGCTTCTGTGACTTCAGCAAGCTTATCCTTCTTCAGCTTGCAAATTTACAGGCTTGATTCTCCACTCAGCCTGTAGAGGATTTCCTAAAAGGCACCATCAACAGAGCTGGCTTCTTCCTTCTTTATGGACCAAAGTGCATTCTAAACTAACTCCCTGCGTGTCACTCAAGGACTGATACTGCTTGGATCTCATTCATGGAAGCACATGTAACATCCCACAGTGCTGAAATAAGATACCACTGGTTGGTCCATTAATCCACAGCCAATTTGTGGTTGTGTTTTTTGTTGTTGTTAGGGTTTGTTTTATTTTTCTCAAATGCATCGTAGCACATTGTAAAGCACTACTGTTTTCAAGCTCCTTTTCCAGAATTTGTTGTGAATCGCGATTGTCACTTTTGCAGGTCATCCACTACAATCATAAGAAGAAAATGCAGGTATTGTATTTGGCATTCATTGGCATGTGTGATGTATGTATATTCTGCATATGTATATACATATGTATATGCATATATATATATGTATATTCTGCATTCTTTCTGACAGCTCCAGGGAATTTCTCAGTAGGTGTATGTGGACTAATAGGAAGATTTTGGTGTCATCACCATCTTATGAGTGTCTTTAGTGGCTATATATATGTGTATTCAGATGACATTCTGGTCATTAACCTTGAGTCAATGGTATGCTATGAAGGCTAATCACATACTGCATAAGTAAAACTGTGGGCAGCAGGTTGAGGAAAATGACTGTTCCTTACTATTTAATTCTGTGTGATAGTTTCTGGAAATCTATGTCCTATCTGAGGCACTGTGGTACAAGAAAAATATTGACATATGGCAGGGCTATGTTTTGGTATGATATGCATCTTACCGATGTATATGGGGAATCTTACCAATGTATACAAGTACCTGAAGGGAAGGTGCAAAAAGAACGGAACCAGGCTCTTTCCAGTACTAGGCCAGTGACAGGACAAGTGGCAATGGGCACCCATGGAAACACACGAGGGTCCCTCTGAACATTACTAATCATTTTTTTTGCTGTGAGTGTGACTGAGCACTGATACAGGATACTCATAGAGGTTGTGGTGTCTCCATTCTTGAGATATTCAAAAGTTATCTGGAGGTAGTTCTGGGCAAGCAGCTCTAGGTGGCCCTGTGTCATGGTTTAAGCCCTGCAGGCAACCCAGAACCACTCAGCAGCTCGCTCATTCCCCACCCCTTCCTCCACCGCGCTCCTGGACGGATGGGGAGGAGAATCGAAAAAATGTAACTCCCACGGGTTGAGATAAGAGCAGTCCAGTAACTAAGGTATAACACAAATCACTACTGCTACCACCAATAATGATAAGGGAAATAACAAGGGAAGAGAATACAACCGCTCACCACCTGCCGACTGATACCCAGCCCAACACAAGCAGAGATCTAGCCCTTCTGGGTAATTGCCTGCAGTTTATATACTGGGCATGACATGCTGTGGTATGGAATAAGCCTTTGGCTAGTTTGGGTCAGGTGAGATTCAGAAAGTCCTTGGTCAGACTAAACATTACTGAGCAGCAACTAAAAACATCGGTGTTATCAGCACTGTTCCCAGGCTGAAAGTAAAAACCACAGCACTGCACCAGATACTAAGGAGAAAAATTACTGCTACTGCTGAACACAGGACACCCTGCTTGAGCAGAAGTGTTGAATCAGGTGATCTTCAGAAGTCACTTGCAACCTCAGCCATGCTGTGATTCTGTGACATGCAGGAGCAAATCCAGTAAAGAACCAGAAAGATGATTAAGGAGGCGTATGTTCTAGAAGGCTAACAATAAGATCATAGGGAGGGTGGGAAACAGTGGAACAGGGGCTTAGACCAATTATGAAATCTCCATCCTTAATATTTGACATTATAATTATATATAATTTTGCTTTGTGTAAAAAAAGTTTCCAATTGCCACTTCAAAATTGCCACTAAATTTCCATTTCAGTGAATGCTCCCTTATTCTTGTACTGAGAACATGTTATCTATTATTGTGATTTTTTTTTTGTGTGTCCCCATTTGTTTGCTTTCTGTCTAAGACAAACACAGGAGTGTCTTTCAGTGTTTTTCTACTAATTTTTATTTCAGTTTATTCTTCTATCCCATTTTTGATAGTGGCATTTAAAACTGTGCAGTGTTGCAGATGACAAGTGGTCTATTAAGTTAACTGAATTACAATGCATAGATAGATATTTCTGTTCTATTACCATTATGTTTTGTGCATAGGCTAGTAACTGCTTACTCTTTCTACCGCCACCTCTTCATGAGTAATGGTCTTTTTGATCTATGTGCAGTGTTTGTTGAGTCTTTGAGACACAGCCAGTTTAGGACCCAGGACAGTGAGCAGTTCCAGTGATTTCCTTTAAAGTGTGCTGAAGAAATTTGCCAGCATTTGGTTTCATCTGCCATCATATTTTCTATTCACTCAACTTGCTTAAGGCCTCCAAAGTTTTTCACAGTTTCTCTGGTCTTGATCAACTTAAATAATTTTGGAATGTCAGCAGAACACTTTCCAGATAGTTGATAAACAACAGATGCCCAAGGATGGAACCTTGTGGCACACCATGAATAACTTCATGCCATAGCAACCATTTTTCTGTCTTTTTGTTTCTTATTATTTCACCATTTTTGATCTGTGCAACTGCTTTGTCTCCTCCTCTGCTTACTTAGCTTCTTTAGTTACTCTTTATAAAGGGTTTGGAAAAAGGAATTTTGAGACCTCCCTAAATTATGTCAGCCTTCACTTTTATGTACTATGCTACTGACTATCTCAAAGAATTTTAACAAATTAGCTCCTTTCAGACCTTATGGTATATAGATCCCATTATGTTCTAAGTATTTTATAGTCACCAGTGCAAATAATTTACCTGCTATTGAATGGAAACTATTGGTCTGCAATTCACAGGATGGCTGCATATACTTTTACATAACTGCTTGTGCAAATTCTGACCATCCTTCAGCCCTCAAGTATGATAGTGATCCTGCTCTCCCACTCGGGAAAGCGACATATTGTGTGTATAAATGTACTGTCTTTCAGTACTGTATGTTCGTATAAGCATACAGTACTACCACATTTAATGCAATGGACACAGCAGACCACTGAGACATAAGGTTATGATGCTGTGATTGCATGTGTTGTTACTAAACTTTTACTCTTTCCATTTGAATGTCAGTTTCCTCCATTTCCTTCCATATTATCTTCATAACAACTTTAGACTCTTGCAAACTACCTGTCTTAAGTTATTCAAGGTAGGATTTTACACACACAAATTTGCAGCTGAGTCCAATACATTCGTACACTTTGTTTTCCAAAATTCTTAAGCCCAGACAAATCTATCTGACCCGTTTCCTATTCTCTGCTTTTTCTGAGGTCCAGATTTCCTGCGTGTCTTTTTCAGCTTGTTAGTGTTAGATTCTGTAGCACTGATAATGTAATGTCTAGTCTATCTTAAGTACGGGGACTAATCTGGCTCTAAGGGAGCTTGATGTGCTGTATACCAACCAGGCTGTACTGACTTCAGTGCTGTTAGATTAGTCTATAGCACCAGATGGCCTTCTGTCTTTTTGGCATGCTCACAAAATGGCCAGTCTTACTCTGCTGCTCCTGGGATGGTATTTGCACATGGAGGATGATGACTGCACTCAGAAGCCTTTCCTTTTCTGCAAGGTCGGTTCACATTTAGAACAGTGTCCTGGATGCTCAGGTAGCACACACTGACCCAGTCTGCTTTTCTCAAATCAAGCAAGTATCCATCAGTACTACAGTGAAAGAATCTAACTTGACTTTTCTACTGTATCTGGAAGTGACGTTTTGATGCTTTCTGTTCTGGGCACACCCCTAGATATACTGGAGTTCAGAATGAGCAAAGATGTCAGGAACATGCAGTAAGCAAAACAAGGTAGTAAAACTGGGAAGACTTTGTTGCAGACAGCTGGGGATTGGTCACCTTTGCTGTAAGCAGTTAGCACAAGTTACAGCCATATTAGGCCTCTCTATTCCAAAGAAAAAAGTGAACTTAGCTCTGAAGAAGGCACTGCAATTACGTGTAATAATTATGGGCAGTAATGGTGGCATGTTGCACCTACATCTCTCTAAGCACAACAACATGTTCTTTTGCAAATTCTTGACATTTCTTCCTGTCCACCACACTAGGGAGAGATGATCTCCAGCAAGGAAGATAAATGGGCTAAAAAGGTGGAGATACAAGTCATGATAAGGAATTTGTAAAAATGTAGAAATCAGACTGCAAACTTTAGTTTCCCAGGAGGCAAGATCCTGAACTCTTGCACCTTGCCTCTTCAGTGACCCTTACCTCAGCAGTCCTTTTTCCAAAATGACCTCACACTCGTCTGGTCACCTTCTGTCGAACCAAAGTGAGAAAACAAGATGGCATTAGATCTATTAACACATTAGCTCAAGTGAAATGGAGAGATGAGGAGTCAAGGCCTTGTCATGTTCTGTGTTGAGCTGATGCAACAAGCTCTGCTGGGGCCCTGAGGTCTGGAGCAGTACTTGGCTAGGAACAGTTAAAACTTTATTGTCCCTACTTTTATGCACTGAGGCTGATATGGATCATTTTGTGCCTCCCACAGTATATGACAAGACAAATTACTTGCAGTGAGCTTCTCCTGCACAAGTGGTCAACACACATTTCATTACAGAGCCAGCAACTGGTATATCAAAAGTGAAGACCTGGTACTTCATTAATTCACTTTCCTTCATGCTTTTTCCAGCTGTTCTTTTTTCAGTATTTAGTCAAATATTTAGTCAAAGAAATCTCATTGCTGACTTTGACTGGCAAAGGATTCTTGATCTGCATGCACAGTATATTAGCAGGTGGCTCACCTTCATCTAAGTGTACAGTGTGTTAGTGGATGACTCTGCTTGTAAGCTTCCCCTCTCAATTTCTGAAAGATCTTGAGGAGTTTATGCCAAAAACAGCTTTCTTAACCTATCTTTTAAGTTTCCCTCTTTAAGCTTTTGAGGAAAAAGACTTTAAAAGAAAATCGTATTTTTAGAAACATATGCTTTTCATATCATATAGTGGTTCATTTGTCAGTTATCTGAGATAACTCAAATGCTTTTGGAAGCAAAACACTTAATCCTGAGGACTGTATAGGCAAATTTATCCATCATCATTCATGGGAATTTCAAAGTGCCCATAGGGTATTCAACACCCAAGTACGGGGAAGTAGCTGTTGAAATCACTCTTAAGACTTTCTTAAAAACTGATGTCTAGATGCAGCCAATGTCATCAGAACACTTGAGGGAAAGAGAAGGGAGACTGTGGTGTTCCACTGTTCTGAAAAGTTCACTGAGTTATTTTCCCTCTGTGGGGACAAAGGTGCTGAAATAGCTTTATTTTAGCAAGTGTTTCCTAGTTCATTTGAGCATTATTCCGTGGTGATTTTCTATAAATACTGCTGTTTACCTGCTCTTTCTTTCTTTTCTGGTGTATGTTTTGGGTTTTTTTGGGGGTGTGTGATAGATGTAAATTCAGTATAACCTGCAAATTCTTATCTTTCTAATGTACAAAAGCAGCTGTTTGAAGCTTATTTACATGACCTCAGCTTTTGCAGTATTCCTGGAGAGCACACAAAAAGAATTTGGAGCACTCTTCTGACCACATGATCTTCAAAAATGGCCAAAACCTCCTTGAGCTATGAAGGAGAACATCCACAAATGGAACTCCAGGCTACACAGAAAGGTAAACATTATTACCTTTAATATTACTGTATAATCCTTACCTGGATTATATGTTTTAATGTGGCTCTTTTTTTTCAACTGTGTAGAAATAGAAAGAGTCTTAGCTACAACAATCTGAAAACAAAAACTTACCGAAAATATCTATCTTTTGCAAAGATTATTTTTTAGTTACCACACTTCAACATATGCTTCATCCCAATTGCGGAAGGCAATTTACACAGTTGTAAGCAAGCAAGGACATTAGCATTTACTAGAGATTTTGATAGTGAGAGATAAGGGTTGGTACTATGAAGCAGGGATATTTCATGAAACTTATGTCCTGCATTATAACCACGAACAGTTACTCCCAGCAGTTGGGGTACTACACAGTAAGTGAAATAAAGACTTAGAAAAATTTACACTCAAAAGCTGTGAAATAAATTATTTATTCTTCTGACAGTCAAATTCTTCCTAGTGCAGGCTCCTTTTGACTGGCTGAAAGGAAAAGAGATCATGATACCTTTGCCTTCAAATCCCTCTGCTTAGCTAAAGCATAGCACTGAGTTGAGAGAACAATGTTTGCATGTTGCAAGATTATGGAAACCAAGTGCAATGGAAAAGTGCATGTTAACTGGGTGAGAGAGTAGATTCTGAACAATAAAGCACTGGTGTATGACAGTAGAAAACACAACACTGAAGTGGTATCATATCACATGGGCTTCTCTAGACAGAAAGACATTATAGGTTAGATAAAGTCAAACAGACAATGTTCTTTGATTGTTGTAGCCTCAGAGGGAGGTTGCTGGTAGAAGAGATTTTTCTGAAATACTGACAAGCTAAGTTATTGATTAATGCTATATATTCGCCTCTTCAGATAAACCCCCAGTTTTTCTTGCCTGGTAGTAAACAAAAAAATTTAAAAAAGCCATCTTACTCAAATTTAGCTAAATAAATATTTTTAAAACTAAATTAACAGAGTTCCTATGCCAAGATTTTCCCTTTTTTTTAACATTATGGCCAGCCAAGGATCACCATCAATAAGACAACTATCCCTATTTAGATCAATTGGCAAACATAAAACCCATCTGTGTGTTGCTTAACAGGTGCCATTTTAGATCCATAGGGAGAAAAGCAAGCTTTGTACAGATGGACAATCATTCATTGGACCCTTGCTAGCAGTAGAATATTTATTCAGCCACTGCCTGCCTACAGGCTCAATATTTGAAAGAGCCAGTAAAAAATGTTTCTGGTGGAATATTTTCATGAGAAACAAATAGGAAGAGGAAGCAGAGGAAATTCTGTTAAAAATTGTTGGCTTACATCCACTAACAGTCCTGTTTTGATCAAGAACTGCAAGTTCTGGCGAGTGTTCTGGGGAGTGACTTCTTGCTACCCATAGGTTTTAATTACTAAGAGAAATACTATTAAACTGTATGCATTTCATAGGAAGGAGGGGAGTTTCTTCTGCTGACAGCAGTTGTGTAAGTTGGAATGGAAACTGGCACCTCCCATCCACTATGCCAGACAGTGAAGGTCCTTTTAATCCACTTTGATCATCACTTCCTTTATTTTTTGTTTTACAGATAACAGAGAACAGGGAGGAAGTTATATGAAAATTTTAATTTAGATAAATAATGAAAATTTATGTGAAAGATGCCAGCATTTCAAAATGTGCTTTGCTAGGTCTGGTGAAAAACAGTCAGCCAGGCTGACTTGGTAGAGGAGAAGGGGAATGTCTTTTGCTGTGGAAAACACTACAGAAATTCTGTGAGTTACTGTGGGTATGCTGTCCATGTATTGAAGTGATCCTCTTTGTCTGCAGGCTCACAGAAATTATTGACTAATGTAGCTCGCAGTAGCAGTTTGATGGTTTTTCCATAGTCTATGCAGGAACATGGATATACATACATTTTACTCTCCTTGAGCTTAGCAAAGGCATCTCCATGTAAATGACAGTAAGTCTCCAATACGACAGGGCAGGCAGCACATTCTTGGAGTGAGACAGCTGAAGTGCTGAACCTGAAGCTGTGATTAGCACTACCTGCAGTTAGGTGAACGGTAATTCAACCCCTGTTGTTTACATGTTAAATAGAATCATAGAACGATAGAATGGTTAGGGTTGGAAAGGACCTTAAGCTTCCTTGAATTTAAGCAGTATATAGACTCACAAACCTAAAACCATTTGTTGCAAGATACCCTTGCAGAACTGCCAAGCGTAGTTACTGAGCTTCCTGACCATAGCTGATACCTTTTCTCTGACCACTACTTTTAACCTACATGAAAAAAAAGGAGTGAAAGATATAAGCACTATATGTTTGATGTTGCAAAGTGGCTTATGACACCCTGGTCAGGTACCAGGCCTTGCTGAACAGGGGACACATAACAAAATATTTATAGTATCTATTATTGCTCTCAGAAGTGTAATCATTGCTTCAGGTTGTCCCTCAAAACTTACAGGCTAAATTTTAAGATTAAAAAAACCTTTATGACAGCAGTTAAACTTCAACAAAAAAGCCAATTGTGGTGGACAAAATTGCCGTTTCTATTACTACTTTGATTAAAGTAAAAATATTACCAAATAAAATGACTTTTTATAAGATCTGAGGTAAAACAAAGAGACCAACCTTTGCCAATTTTGTATCATTTCCCTAGAATTATAGAATGGTTTGGGTTGGAAGGGACATTTAAAAATCATCTAATCCAATCCCCCTGCCATGGGCAGGGACACCTTTCACTAGACCCAGTTGGTCCAAGCCCTGTCCAACCTGGCCTTGAACACTGCCAGGGAAGGGGCAGCCACAGCTTCTCTGGGCAACCTCTGCCAGCGCCTCAGCACCCTCATAAACCACTTCTTATCTTATGTCCAATCTTATCGTACCCTCTAAGTTTAAAACTGTTGCCCCTTTTCCTACCACTGCAGGTCTTGGTAAAAATTGTCTCACTGTCTAACATAGATGGGCAAACTTTGCTTATGCTTATTCTGGGGTTTTAAAAAGGGTCATGATCAGAATTATAGCTACTTATATAGGTAGGGCTATTAAGAAGAGAATGTGAAGCAGATTTTCTTACAGGCCAGGAACTGAAAGAGAGGTGGAAAATAAGAAGCAGCCAGAAACGTTCATGTTACGTTTTAGAAAAAGAACTTCCATGAGTATCTGTAAAGTGCTTGACTGTGGCTCTCATGTTTCTGAAATTACCTGCTGGGATTTTCTAAGCCCTATGCATTCGTTGGTCAGATAGAGTGGGGGAAGTTGAAATCAGCACAAAATCAGCATCATAGCTACAACAGTTCAGTTTTGGTGGTGTTAGCCATTAGTTTTACTTATGTGCTGCTTTACAGCATTCTGATCTGCCAAGGATCATACCTACAATACAGAGAAAAGATAAAGATGAATATGTACAAAAAGAGATTTTCATGTAGCTTTATCTTCCTTGTTACAAGGGAGATTGTTGCTTCAGATCCACTTTAGGAAACACATGAACTCAAGAGGCTGCTGGTTAGTCTGAGCAGGTCATTGCAAAATGCCCTGTGACATCTTTGACATCAGCACCAGATACTTGGGCCTCCAGACAGCTCTGCTCTCATCTGCTTTTACTGGCTGCCTCTCCTGCTCAGACTCCTTCTTTGTGTCTTGGTGAAAGTCATTCAGCAGTCCTGCCTGCCTATTTCTTTGCTGTTTGACGGTCAGCCATACCCCACTATGCATGTGTTGGGGGAGGCCTTTCTCCTGCTCCCTGTTCCTGGCAGGTGTGAGAGAGCCTTGGTTTAGTAAATGTTCCTCTTAACCACCCACTTCTTTTTTCCAAGGCCTACTCTGCTTTCTTTTCCTTTGGAGACCATATGAGGCTTTCTCAGCATGCTCCATTGTATTTTATATCTAAGTTCACTTCTTATTTTGTATTATGAATTCATTTGTTTTCTTTGGGTTTGCTAAGTGCTTAGTCTGTGCATGGCTCATTAAGTTACTTCTAAACAGCTACAGCCAAACCTCAGCCAGAAGCCCCTGTTGAAGAAGTGGTATTTTTCTTGTTTGTTCTCTCTCCTCAAGGAAAGCAATTGTGTTCGCATAATTCATGTTCTAAGTTTATCCAATAAAAAATGAGATTCTTCAACTGGGATTTTTTTTTTGTACTCCAAGTGTGAAAATTAGATTTATCAGTTATTAACTTGTTTATTTTTTTAATGTATCTAGCTTTCTGTCACTGTTGATTTCACTATTTGCAAACTGGCTTTGTCATTTTATTGATAGCACTTGAGTGGAGAACTCTCTGATAATATATGCAAACTCACAGCTCTCAACAAGCTTTACAGCTCCATTAATGAGGGGATTAACAAGAGCACTGCAATGTATTTAACCTGCGGCACTAGCTCTGTTTCAATAAGACTTCAACAGCCTATTAAATGGAGTGGGGGCTCAATTAACCCAGACAAAGGCCACTCTACAGAACATGGCAGGGAGGACCACAGTTAGCATCTGCCTAAGCAGCTTGTTCTGAGCTGGAAATAAAGAGGGTGACATGTTCTCCCCCTGAGCTATGATATAACTGAAATGGTGATTCTAGTTCATCTGGGCTGACTGAATAGGTGACGGCATTGAAACCCACCACTATCTCGCCATATGACAGTTTGTAAAATCAGAGTGCACTCAACGGTCACCCCAGAGCCTCCTGCCTGATAGGACAGAAGTATTGTTCTGAGGTTGGTTGGTGAGAGCTTTTCTTAGCACAAGGTTGCAGTGCCGGCATGGTGTTATGTTTGGGCAGACAGGGAACATCGTGTCAGTAGATCTTTCAGGGAATGTTTTAACAATCTTCTGCTGAAGAGGGATTGGGCCTAGAGGTGTTACTGGTCTTAGTGTAATCTGTTGTTTCATTAGAGATTAATGTAGGAACTGAAAAGTGACATGTAAGCAGCCTGGGAGAGGAGCAGGATTGTTTTAAAATGTGAATTGTACAGGACCAGTATGCCTACATTTCTTACCAAATCCTTGGTTAAATTTCAAGAGTATGTTTTAGAAGGTGCTATTAATGCTTAAGGTTAAACTTGTGCTGGAAATGCTTTGCTGGGTAGAGATCTAATTCTTCCCTTGTTTTGGGGATGAGAAGAAAGGATTTTGCTTTTTCTGGGAAGAAATATCTGCAAAAATTAGCTGGTTTCTGGATACTGGCTGTTATTTTACTCACTAAGTCTAGCTTTAGATTTCACAATAGATTTTGTTACAAACCCCAGGTGTTTATGAAGAAATGTTCACTAATGAAAGAATGGCATTAAGGTATTATGGTGCCCTGGTGTAAGAACATAATGGCCATGTTGCAATTATTTGCAAGAAAATGGAAAATAATAGAAAATGACACCTTTTTCTATTAGAAAAAATAGAAAATAACAGCCATTTCTAGCTAACAACCAATTGAAAATACAACAAGCTTGTTACTGCTACAGACTGTGCTAGAGAAAAAAAAAAGATAGGGGACATCCATTTGTTCCTGGGTTAAATGCAAATTTTATCAGAAAACACACATCCCTTTTTCTTTTTTAATCCGTAGCACTCCTATAGCACAACTCTGCTCCAAAGTGTGACATGGTTTTCTTTCATTTCTTCCTTCCACTGAGGAATGCTGAGTGTTCATTAGAAATACACATGCACGTGAATGTACACCAAGCAGCAAGCCTTCTAGTGGCACATGCCATAATCTGGTGACAAAGGCCAATAAAAATACTTACATTATTAGCAGAATTAATTAAGGAGACAGGTCTACCAAAATAAGTTGGAGCAATTCTATGGGCTCTGTAGAGTGCATAGGTGAGTGGTAAGTCCGTGGCTTACCTGAAGGTAAATGTATATAAATGTTGAACAATCTAAAATGCATCTGTTGCTTATAGATACTAAGCATGTGATATATATAGTGGTAAGCATGCATACCAATTTTTCCCATGACCATTTATTCAGTGGTCTGTATAATTAGTTTTATGTGAGATTCAAGGACAAAGAAACATAAGAATCTTTCCTTTTTCTGCAAGTCACTTCCAGGTTTCTGACTCTTGTGAATTCTCAGGTCTCAAAAATCAAACAAAAGACAATTTTTGTATTTTTTTGTACCCCCTCCAGAGATAAATAAGAGGCACAAAAGAACAGAGACCCAATTACTTTTGCTTTCAGGTCAACTTTAAGTACATCTGATTATCATAGTAAGGACATGTGCTGCTAATTTTATACTTTTACATAGAGGTTAATTTTCTTTTCTTGGACCTGTAACCATATGCTATTACAGTTTGCAGATAAAATAGGTGAATTATCATAACAATGTATTGATTCCCAGCAGAGAAAAATAAAGGGAAGTTATTAAACGAACACTGGGTTTCTGTTGTGATGTATTTGCTTTGATTTTTTAAGTCTAACCTGAGGTTAATAGGGCATTATCACCTCTAATCACATCTAACTAGACATTCCTTGGTAGAATACATAAATTATTAAAAGTTCTAGGTGCAATGTTCTTTTCTTTATTAAGGAGGGAGGAAATTGGAAAAGATTATGTTGTCAAATAATTACGAATTACATCATGCCTTCATCACGTTATGTAGCTTCTGCAGATCTGTGTGTACTTTCTTAATGTTTATTTTGATTCCTTGAGTCTTTGTCAGAGAGAGGTCCCTGTTGTGCTGGGAATCATACAAGCATATAGAAATCAGGATATAGGATGAGCATATAGGAGCACATAGGATGTGGTGATGGTGTTAGTGATGGTCTAATGCAACGTGGAAGTTTTTGGTCTCCTTTTCCTGTCAGATGTATTGTTCCCAGTGACAGCAGACACAATTTGGGAACAGGATGCAACCCTAGCTACTCTCTGTGGTCCTTTCCTCTTGTATTTCCTCACCAACTACAACTGCTCGTTAAGGGATGACAGCAAGGGCATCCTTGCCTATGTATTTTAATGTCTGCTTAAAGACCTGTTGTCCATGTATTTATCCAGTTCTCTCTGAACCTGTTGACACATGCTGCCTCTGAAACCTCCTCTGTCAATAGATTCCAGAAGCTCATTCCTGTTTAAAAACAAAGTAAGTGCTTAAAATATCCTTCTTACATGGGTCTCTTTTTGTTGTGTGTTCCCTAGTTCAAACAGCCTGGGACTTGCTGAAGAAACACCTTGTCCATTGCCATTGTGAGCTTCTAAACCTGATATTCAGTCCTCACTCATCTGCTGCCCAACCTCAGGAGTCACAGCCCATTCAGTCTCTCACAAAGTTTAATTATATTAAAGGTTAATTATTTTGCTATTCTCCATACTTTCTCTAACTTTGTTCTGCCTTTTACAGATATGGAACTGGAAGTAGTACTTGAGTTCCACTGCTACAACAAAGTCTTGCCTATCGTGCATCCTTTTCTACTTAATTCTTGCCTTTTAAATAATGGTCATTGAATGATAAAAATGATTTAGGCAAAGTGATTTAATAGGGAAAAATAATGCTTAGTGCATATTGCCACTGCTAGTGATTTTTTTGTCAGTAGGAAAACATATGCAGTACATAAGTAGCACATAGATCTTTGATCCCTGTCAGTGCCATACTAGATTTGCTGGCTTGCAGCCAGGCCAAGTTAACTAGAATTCAATTAGCATTGTTAACACTTGCAAGCAGTTATTTTCTCTACTTTTATTGGCAACTGATTCCCCATGAGTTGAAGTGCACAAGAATGAAGATGTCTCTTTATTTTTCAGCTTAATACATGGCTTTCAGGAGAGGACAAAAATCAGTGTGGTATTGCAGGTTGATGTGTGAACAGACAATACATGAGTTTGTGTAGAACAAATCGTTATATTTCAGAATGTCATTAACATACAAATTGAATAAAGTCTAATTCATAGGAACAGTCACCAGGAAATCCATCAGATTCACTGCTAAGGAAAACTATAAACAGTGTTTAGCTTAAATTCTTACCAGGTGTCAGAGAACAAGGACACGTTGGAGTGTGGGCATTGGAATGAGGGGAAAAAACAGGATGAAAGCAAAATGGAGAACAATAGCTGAAAGGGAGTACACAAAAAACAGTCTGTGAAGATATATCTCACAGCCAAATTATTCCCAAAATCAAGAATTATATTTTGTGGAATCAAATTCCCTTATTTCTGGCCCTTCAGGTGAAAATTGTTTTCTACAAAGGATCACCAAACCTGGTGAGAGGTTAGATTGTGCAGCTTTCAGCTGTCACACTAAACCAGGAGTTCAGGAAGAGACTGGAAGGCATCTGAGCAAAGAAAATGAACATCTTTCTGGGATGCTTGGACAGCTGCCAGCTCACACATTAAGCTCTGTTTTCCAAATCAATTGTTCTGTTGTTTCAAGTGTAAATAGTCTTCATCCTCTGCCTGGACTTCTTGTTTTTCACAAAATGAAATTGCCAGCTTAAACATGTGGGTTTTTCTATAAACTCCTGATATTTGAGCATTTACTGTGGTATATAACTTTGTATAAGTCATGTAAATAGGAGACAAAATTGATATGTAAGCATTACAGAGATTCTCAAAGATGCTATTTGGTCATGGGTTTTGCTTCTCTTTTTTTCGTTTATTAAATGCTGTAGTTTACAATGAACATAACAGCTATTAAGTATTTGCTAACACTTAGAACACTGCAGTCTGTTTCAAGTCTAAATACTGCTAAATGTTGCTAAACCTACAGTGTTAATGTCTGTCCAGAATTAAAGTTATTAGCCAACATGAAATCTGTAATTATACCATTAATCTTTCATATCCTGAAAAATACTTGCAACAAATGCCAAACGTGGTATTAGGTGTGTGCCAGTAAAGCCTGACTAATGGATGGTTTTCAAGTGCTGTAAATTACTTTATGACTATTGAAAGGATACACATACGAGAAAATGTGTGAATGAGCTTGAATCTTTCCGCCAAATACAAAATACGAAATTGCTTTACTAAAACAGACCTACAGTTAGAGCACAACATCCTGTGTCTGACACCAGATGACACTAAGGTATCTCTTACCTCCATTGAAATAATTTAAAAAGCATTTAAAGTTTTGGGGGACCAAGTTTAGCATCTCTTCAAGATTTTTGAAATTTTGAAATTACGTGTCTGTATTCTTTTGATAGCTGTATAATAAAGTCCAATCCCCCATTGCACCTTCTTATGTTCTTCCTGCTTTGGCTTCCTGTGACAAGGTCCAGCTAGACCTTGTGTGGAAAATAAATTTCCTTGAGTGTTTTTAATTTTTACTATCTTCCTATGTAAATGAGTGTTCTTCTTTTCCTTGCAGAGTGGAACTTTCCTGAAATGTGCATTTTTTAATTATTTCCACTTTTATTTTTATCATTTCCTGATATCTCCAGTCACAAGGACCTGAATGTCAAATCGATAATGTAAATAGATTACCTGAGTACTTCTGAATATTGTCTCTCTGCATGTAAGGAGGGTGAATAGATCAGGTGAGTGTGACATGGATTTTGTCAATTAGCCTTGTAGTCACAGAGAGTTTGGGTCAATAGGAGTGAGAATGGTGATCACTGACCTTTGCTTTTGTGCTTTTATTTGAGTTGAAAGAACTGAGGTGGGAGAGGAATAAGAAATACGTTTTTCCTCTCAGCCTGATTAAACTATTTACAATCTTTTGTCCTCATTGAGTCTCTGTCCATTTTTTGTTCAGAAAGTTTTGAGTGTTTGAAAACATGCCAGTTCTGAGTGTTTATAAAAAGAGATGTGAGGTCTCGTGTACTTATGATCACATAAGTGATTTTAATTCTTTTAGCCACTCATCTATTGAATGTGAGAATGGATGCTAGTCTGTGTACGTTCAAATTATGGCCTTAATTAGGCTTTGGAGCGTTGAGCATAGTAACAATAAAAATGAATAGCTTTCTGCTAACAACTGTTTCAGGTGATCTGATGGAACAATGGTAAATTGATGCACTGGTTTATAATGTTTTCCACACATGTATCACAGAATCACAGACTAGTTTGGGTTGGAAGGGATCTTCAAAGTTCATCTGATCCAACCCCCCTGCAATGAGCAGGGACATCTTCAACTAGATCAGGTTGCCCAGAACCACATCCAGCCTGGCTTAGAATGTTTCCAGGAAAGGTGCATGACCACCTCTCTGAGCAACCTGTGCCAGTATTTTACCACCCTCTCTGTATAGGCAGGTACACATCTCTGTTAAGTCCATAAGTGGTAATGATCATTCTGTAATAGTTATTGTGCAGAGCAGCACAATAGGCCTGAGTCCCTTGGCCCCCTCTTCTCATGTGAGGATCTGGCACTGCCTTGTCATGGCGCAGTTACAGATAAGCCCTCCTTGCTGAAACCAGTCCTGACTCCATTAGTCTGAATCAAAGTCCTAAAGTGCTTTTAGTTTCACCCACTCAACTGCAAATTGACATTAGGGGAAAAGGAGCTGAGATGACTGAAAATGAGAGAAGGAAACATCTGTGATGAAACTGCAAGTCTCAGACTGTAGAGGGCAACTTGTTCATATTTGGTAGGTTTTAATTTATTTTGGATTAACAGGTTTGGACTATTACTCTCTATACTGCTGCACTCTCTGGTTTTCTATATAACAAGCCTCACCTGTGGTTTTCTATATAACAAGCCTCACCTGTGAGAAGTGGAATTTTGCTTCTTTCAAAAGGCTGTCCTATGGGTCAGACCTGTGAAAGGGTTTTATGAGCAAAATCTTAACACATCATTTTGAACTGAGAAAATACAGCTGCTACTTCTGTAATTTTAGATATATTTCCTAGACTGCTATAACAGGATTTTGTGGTAACTGCTATGAAGGTAGTTTGCATATATAATGCTACCTCCAATTATTTCTTTCTGGGGAAGATGGATATGTCCATCTACGCTGGTCCCAAAGTCCCTGCTCAGCCCATCTGGAACTGCTAACTGCCAGTGTAATTTTGAGTGAAATGTCAGAGAGTTAACTTGCAAGTTCTTGAATATGAGTAGTCCTAGGTTTTCCTTTCCTTTTTTTGCTTATACAGGTATATCATCACCCCTTTTTACCAAGGAACATCTGCACCTATAAACATCTCATCAAGTTGGAGGTATCAGTGATGTCAGTGGAAAGACCAGTAATAAGTTTAATAGTTTGTTTAAAGATCTGTGAGGGAACTTCGTATTAGTTTTCACCTCATGTTAATATAGAGATTTTTTTGGTTTGTAAGACATTGCATTCATCCCTATGGACAGCTCTTCAGAATCTGATACAATAGAGAAGGCTTGTACTCTAAACAGCCTCCACTTTGTGCTCAAGCTTTTAGTTGAACATATATCTCTGAAGATGAAATGATGCTTTGCTCTGTCTGCCTTTTACTAACCTCAGTCCTTTCACTCAGTTTTAAACAAAGGAAGAAAGGACTTTTCTAGATACTCTTTAATCAGAAGCGTTAACTGCAGCACCATTTCTGCTAAGGAGAAATTGTAGTATTCCTTCGGCTCAACAGGGAAAAATAGCAATTATACAGTAAACAAGTTACTTTTTTTTCTTTTTGTGTTTGTGACAGTAGCAGTGACTGGACCATCATGATCCTGAAAACACTGAAATAATGGCCACAACAGTAGTTTTCAAACCCTTTTAGCCTTATGGGGTGGGGAAATGCAGATGTTCTTTCTTTGTCATCAAGGGAAAAAGAGACTGACACTTCATAACGTTAAGACAAGACTGTCAGACTCCGCTGGAAATAATGAAGCTTGACAGTTCCTGAGTTAATACTGCAAGTACCAATCCTGTAAATTTCAATTAGTCCTGACAGCAGTAGGGCTTAACATGATGTTTATGTGAAGTGGTATGTTGGTAGCTTTCTTTCACACTTATAAGGAAAAGGATCTCTTTCTCCTTTCTCTCTGTCTTGCACACACAGAAAGCAGGGTTCTGCCTTGATCATATTTATTTACTGAGATATCATGAATATCGTTAAGTGTCTCAGACTGTCTCTGTGGACAGCCTTAGGACTCCGGCTATTCAGAACATATCTATCAGGCTTGGGTGCCTAAAACTTGCTACAAAATATTCAAATCTTATCATCTAAAATTCTCTCAAAATGATCCGCCACTTGATCTCTGTGGAGTTCTGGTGATGGCAATACATCAACCAGAGGTCCATGTCCTGTGTAAACCTGATTCTGGTGTAGTCCTACTGCTGCCTTACCCCTGGGAAATGCAACTTTTACCAGGAGTAGCTTTGCCAGCGGGCCTAACAATGCTTTGTCCCTCCAGTCCCTTCCCCTGTGCTAAGAACCAGCCCAAGACTTCTGTCTGTGTGATACATGATCACAGCCGTGCACACGCTTGGTTTAGATCACTGTTGATGTCCACCCTAGCTTCTATCAGAAAAACTTTTGTTTTTTGCTACATTTTGTATCAGTTCCCAGGATAAAATAAGCTTTTACAGGCAAGTAGTATTTTTTAACTGTGTGCTAGCACTCTTGCTGACACTAGCAATGCTGCAGTAAAATCACACCTCTAACCAACTCTGTGCTACATACTGTTTTACCAGCAAAAGTTTCTAGTGCAGTCCTGCTGTCATGTAGTCCTCCATGTCAGTTCAGTGCTAAATATAGGTGTTATGTGTGAAAAGTTTGGCCTACCTGCCATGCTTAAGAGTAGTCAGTAATAAGCCTCAACTGAGCCAAGGTTCCCCTAGCAAAGTGCAAACTTGTTACCAACAAAAACAAATCACATCTATGTTTGAGATGAGCACAGATATTGTTTTTTTAAACAATAAGCAAATGTGACACATAAAACTGTGGGACAAATAACACATAGATGAGCTTAGAAGGCATGGATCAGTGTACGTCCATTGGTAGCTTCCCTATTAGCTGTCAGGACAGACATTTTGTGTGTGTGATGACGGAGAACCCAGCCTTGCCAGAACAGACTTCCCTTTGCTCCCATTGAGACTAGTGGGAAATGAAGGTGTGGAGTACATTGAACAAAAGAAAAGTACATCTGGGGCTGAGTTCTCTCTTAACAATAAAAGACAGTAAAAAAATGTAAGTTAAAGATCCATATTAAAGATAGCAAGAGCATGGAAAGGGCACCTATTTTTTTTAAGTTATATAACACCACTGAGGT
Organism: Neopsephotus bourkii; assembly: GCF_033783945.1. Classification (NCBI taxonomy): domain Eukaryota; kingdom Metazoa; phylum Chordata; class Aves; order Psittaciformes; family Psittacidae; genus Neopsephotus; species Neopsephotus bourkii. The sequence goes on from NW_026901618.1 coordinate 1,743,021, forward strand.
TGGCCCATCAGCACCCTTTCCACCCTGTCCCAGCAATGGTGGTCTTCTGATCCCATGCTGCAGTGAACCAACATGCTGAAACAACAGAACATTGTGCAGCAAAATAATTGATATTTCAGTGCTGATATTGTGAATCAAATTAGCTCCAGATCTGCTGCCACAAAGTGGGAGGTTAAGGCTGGAACAGGTGATATGGGGTGGGTATGTACTGGCTGTGGTAGAGCAAGGGGGAAGCAGATGTCCCCCTTTAGGTGATGCCAAGTTATTAGAGCATCTCAGATGTAAGTTTTGGCCATATTTTCAGCCATCTTTTTTTAATTTTAATTCTGCTCAAATTCTGTTTCAACACATGATCTTATCAGTCACAAAGCCACAGATGTACGCATAATTTTTATAATACAATATACCTCAGCTGTATTCTGGGTATTCCTGCTTTTCCATGGATCTTGGGCACCAAACGCAATTGTCACTGGAAAGATATTTGAGTTGTTCAACAACTTGGATTTTTATTTAACGAAAAAGCTTGCCATTTTAGAATGGTTTCTGCATGGATGTAAGATAATCAGAATGACATACTGAAATTTAAGGAACAAATTCTGAAAAGTCACAAATGTGAAAAAGTGGGAAATTTACATTTTGGATTGGAAATGAAGTGATCTGATGTTAAAATAGAAACTAAATTTAAAGCTGACAGAGCATTTTCTCATTTCAAAGGAAAGGAGGGAAAAATAGTCAAAATCACCACTTGCCTGTGGAAACTGTGAACAAAAAACATCTAATGTGAAAAAAAATCAAATAGCTTAAATATTGCTGTACCTATTCATTATGGCATTCTGTGTATGCATTAATTTATCCTATAGTTTGTCTGTCTTGTATCCTTCCTCTTCCCACCTACCTTATTCCTTGTTAGGTGATTTACTTAACACTTTGCAAGTGCCTCTCCTTGAATATGCATATTCAGTTTACCAGAGCTTCTCAGAACAGGTTTCCACAGGAGAGGAAGTCTTTTTCTTCCTAGCCACACTTTATACAAACAGCAAACCTCAGTACTTGTCTCAAGAGTTCAGAGAGTCAGACAGCAAAGGTGAAGGACCTGTTTTTTTGACTTGTCTAGCAAATGTGCTGATTCACTGCCATTACTTACTTCAGAGCATTACTTCCTCTTCAGAAGTAAGAAAACAGAAGTTCCTCACTGGCAATAAGAATAGAGGGTGGTTTTCCTTGCTGTTTGGTTGGTTATTCCTACTGCCCTGCAGAATTGCTACTACAGTTGAATTTGTTTTAAGAATCAAATTTTCACAAGTATGCAGTATGGTTACAGCTTTGCTCTTCTGAATTACTGAAGATCTGTAATTAGATTCAGTGGGACAAAATTGAACCAACAATGGGAACACTGCAAGATTCAATCCTTTTGTACTTTCACTGTTGTTTTCCTGTGTTTCTCCTCCCACCCCCATTGCTGCAGACTGCTTGCAGGAAGAGAACCGTCAGGCAGTGAAGTCTTGTTATAGTGTGAGGGGAGTGTTAAACTCAGAAAGAAATATCCCTCTCTTTGCTTTCACCACTCTGAATGTATTTTGCTTTTCCAGCCTCTCTTGCACCAGCACTGTACTGCTTTGCAGTGCCACTGGTTTTGCATTACATGTTTGTGCTTTAGCCCCCATTTATGGCAAGACACAATGCTTGGTAAAGTAACTTATATAGATTCCTGACTCAGTGAAGCTTAATCTTCCACCATTTGATTCCAGAGAATCTAGTGGGGCGTCTTGTAGGAAAGCAAAAAGCTCTGTTGCTTTCTCAAGAGTTTTTGACATGTTTTAACTTTAGACATTACTGTGGTGTCACCCAATTCAAAACTTTGGTACTTGCAGACATTTGCATAGTAGTTCATTGTCTCGTTTCCTTTTTTGGTTTGGTTTTTTTTCCCCCCTCTGTAACTCATTTTCATCTTTTTTTGCACATTGAAGGCAAAGGAATAAAGATAAATAAAAAGCTAGCATGATGGACATTGATCACAGGTTTTACACTGCAGCATCGGTTTGCTTTTAATGCGAGGATACTTCTGTATTAAAAGAAATGGATGGTAGCTCACAGACCACATATACCCTCTTCCCAAATAATCTCAGGTTCTTCATAGTACTTCTGTAGTCAGCCCCATGAGCTGTCCTTTTGTCTGTGTGACTCACAGTTAGGGGGTCCCCTCAGCTTAAGCACAGGAAGAGCAGACACTTAACAGTGCTGCTTTGAGAACGCAATGCATTGCAAAATATGCATGCATCTGCTTAGCTTGCCACAGAACGACTTTGAAGGACAGGGCTTCTTGGATCAAAAGCGGGTTTTGTTGTTTTGTAGAATCAATTTGTGTATTAATAACATATTATCCATGTGTAGGCTGAGGGCTTCATTTTGGGTGAATTTCAGGACTGAAAGTGGGACATGCCAGGCTACAGGATTTCTGTAGCTCATGGTTCTTCTCAGAGCTACAGTTCATGAGCAGCTTTGAGAAACCAGTCACAGTTTCCACATCTGGGCATACAAAAACATAGGCATCAAAAATTAGAGATCACTTACGAAAACGTGAACCTTGACAATGCCGTGTTTTTCAGTGAGCTGTCAGAGACAACTGGAAAAACACTGTTTAAACACTGAAAAAGAAATCAAACCTTTACCGAGCCACAGAAGCTACTAAAGGGATTTGCTTATCATAACCAGACAAGCATTTAAGATGAAAATTGGTTGCATTTTCTGTTAGTGATGGCCTTTGCTAAGGAACAAAAATTGAAAGTAGCATAACTTGAAAGCAGTGAAGCTATTAGGAAGAGAGGATATGGGGGAAGGATTGAGGCCTTTTGAGAGGTGGACTGTAATGGATTTATTTAAGGTGATTTAAGATGCTATAGACCCAAACACCAATTCTGCTCTTTGGCTGAGTTTGTATCTCCATTTGTAGGTAACAGAAAGGCGCTCTTGCTTGTACATCAGCTGTCTTGGGCCTCAGTTCAGCAGATGAGTGTCAGCCCACCTCTTCTGGTAAGACAGCAAATGGGAAAGAATAGGGGAAGATTGAGAGACAGGCGAGAGGTGTGAACGAAAGTAATTTAAATTACTGTTCTACTTCTCTCAGAAAAGAAACAGAACAATTTTGTGCTGTGAAGATGAAGACAAATGTGTGCTTAGTAATTTTATTTCGGCATTCAGTGTCAATATTCTTCAAAGTGTAAATGAGCAGTTTAACAGAGAGAATTAAATGAAAGACCAAGTCATATAACAGGGTGTTATTCTTTCACTTCAGCACAATATGGTTTAAAGATAGGTGAGTCAGTCCCACACAGATCCACTGGAGTGTTATCAACCTATACTGGTAAGGAAACAAGTTGGTGATGATTTCTCTTGCATTCCATAACTGCCAACCTCATAGAAAGGAGCAAGTAGTGTGATTGGGAAGTAGGGCAGTTGTTGCAGTGACTATCAGCCCTGGTTCTGGCCCTTATGGCTGTAGAAGCATGGCAAGAGTCTCACCAGGACTGTAAACTGTCACAGAAACAGTTCTGCAAGAGAGCATCCAAACCAAGTCAAGTGGTAGGAGCTTTATCTCCTGAAACATATGGTTCATTATCTGCTCACTGAGTTTTGGTGGAAGTTTTACTGGAGTTGGGAAGGTGGGAACTAGCTTCTTGAGCACAGTCTTGTTTGAGGAACACACCAAGCTTCACATCGCTGCAAAAATCCTAGTAAACTTTGATTGACTCTGGTGATACTTGTCACTTGGGAATCTTGCAGGATTAAGGTCAGTAATTTTTTTATTAAGACTTGTCTATCTTTACCTTGAGTTCTGTTTTCACTGCAATGCAAGGTATGATGAAGTGGCAGGACTGTGAATATTTCACCTTTATTTCATGGTGGTCAAGTAGAACAGAGAAGGGGACAAAGCGGACAAAGAAGGGGACCTACAGAGACATTGTGTAGGAGAAACTACTTGTGGTAAGGTTTTCCTAGTTAGGTATTTGCTTAGGGTGGAATATCTTCTGTTACCCATTTTTCTCATTGATTTGAGCTTACAAAATGTGTTCATAATTGGAGCTTTTTCTTTCCCCTTTCCTTTCCTTTTTCTTTTTCTTTTCAGTGAGTAAATGTTTGGTAGAAAGATGACTAGACAGATTTTGCAACAACCTTCTGTATTGTTACTTCACACTGTGCTGATTTGGTTGGAACTGGTCATCTCCTGCCACATATTAATTATAGTACTTTTCAGTGTGATGCTGGAGCCACAGACAACTGCCACAATAGTTAGACCTCCCTTGCTCTTTCCTCACTACTTCTCTTAGTCCGTGTTCCTTCCCTTATTCTAGCTGTAGCAGTCATCAGCTCTCTCATGAGCCAATTTAATTCACTGAAATGATAGAAAACTGTCCTTTTCTTTTTTCCCCTATCTTTTTTTTCTTTTTCCATGTTAGTGATTTAGACTGGCTCACATCAGACTTGATGGGGTGTGCAGAATAGGTGGTACAGAGACATACCTGTCTTGTAAAACCAGTCCCTAAAAGTGTGTCCTCCTATAGATATCACTGAAGTTCTCTGGATTATTTAAAGGGGGTGAGAGTGTCTGAGTGTCTGACAGTCAACCTTCCTTTCATCTCAGGAAGAGTTAATGGCATTTTGTCAACCTTGCTATGCCTTAAGAGGCTCCAAATAAGCATCCATTCTATCCTCCTTTGATCTCCTGACCTAAGAGAAATGTAGTGCCAAAATGAAAGTAAAATAAAGGGACTTGTGTTGATGTTTCTAATGTTAAAATGGCAACATTAACCATCTTGTAAGAGGTCAGTGCCCACTTCTGGCAATAACCGGTTGTTAGATCACTTGGACAGAGAAGTTATCACTGCATACATGCAGAGAAACATCTGTGGCTTGTCAACATGTCTCAGACACTGGAGTTTCACAGCACATGCGGAATAGAGTGATCTGAGCATGGAGAGTATGCGTGAGAGTGTCAGGGTCCACGCATGCATGCAGCAAGACTGATTCATGGAAAGCCAAGTGAATCCAGAAAAGTGTTAGTCTTAATGAGCTATTCAACAGAGCTTGCATAGTAGGTCTCTGCTGGATGTGGTCATCACTCTGGCCATGATAGATGTTGGCACGTATGCATGAGTTCATTTAGTCAATGCAAGCTTCAGTACTTGTTATCAACATTCAGGATTAGTGTTACTCTTCAGTATAGGCAAAATCTTAGTTATCCTCCTATCTCAAGAGATGGTTAGATGCAGCTAGTGAGGAGGTTGGAGAAGTTAAATGAAGCATGTTTTTCTGGCATGGGGACAGGTAGATGATGTGGCTTGTTGGTAAAATGATCAAATGTTCTTTAAGGAATCATTTTTTAAAAAGTAAGTGAAAGTTCCCAGGGGAAGAACACATCTAGCTATTCACTGAGGAACAATAAGAGGCAGTAGGGTGCCTATTTTGTTATACAGCTGTTGACCACAACAAAAATTTAGGAATTATTTCTCTGCCAGTAGTCTGTAGAGACAGACTGAAGGAGGAAGAGCTGAGAATGGGTGGGAAAGTCATGACATGGAATTTCACATTGCTGTGAAAGCCAGGCTTCACTTTATCCTGTACAAAGAACAGAGGAAAAGGAACATCCAGAATGGCGGAGGATGGTTACAAAGCTCATAACCCCTTCTCTGAATTACTGTCTCAAAACCCAATAGCTAAAACCTTGCAAGCTGTGAAAACAGATGAACCTTGGTCCTTTCTCAGGCTGAGAATTTTTTTTGAGCATCTTTATATGAAAGTTGTGCAAATATCTCTAAGTTTCAGAAGCAAATAACTCAAGGAAAATGATTTGTCTATGCAAGTTAAATAAAAATGCCAGTTGTTTGGCAGAAGTTTGCTCCACCTACAATGCCAGTAGTCCCATCCACAAATGCCTGACAGTTTGTGTCCTGATCTGTGAGTCCTGTTTCCACACTGCAAACATGTTGATGCAAAAGTTTCTCCTGACACTATTCAGTCCTGCTTATTCCAGTCTGTGCTGCATTGAAGAGACATTTTCCAGCACCTGTGTTCTCACTGGTGCCTTCAGCAAAGCCCTGCGCATGAACCATTAGAAATACATGCTGACCTTAACAAAGAAGGAGCCAACATACTTCACTCATAAAACTCAGGGAGCAATCAGATGGCATCTCAGTGACATTCATCACAGCTGCTGGCAACAGCCTTTAATTCATCTGGTATTTACCAGGGTGAAATGCCCTGTAGCTATATCATGTTTGTTGGTGTTAGATGAACCCAGCTCATCGCCTGCTCACTAAAGTTCAGGATTTAACACCAATCCATAGTTTAGAGGCAGTTCATCTCCTGCAGAAAATACTTGTCTCATCTTTGTCCTTTATTCTATCTTCTGTTCTCTGAAGTTTGTTTTCTAAACTCTCCTCTGCTCACCTCCAACATGTAATTCAGTACCTTTGGCTGTGTTTGAGAGCTATGTCACATTCTGGCACAAGTCGGGGATGCAGCATTAGTAACATAATTAAGCCCGGTGATAACAGGAAAATTTTCTAGTTTTCACTGTTAGGAGTTAAAAATATTCAAGATGTGAAAAATATGTGTTCTCCAGGCTGAACACTTCAGTGGTGTGGCTGTAGCATCCTTTTAAAGTGATGTACAGGAATGGGAGCTAGTTAAGAACAATAGCCCCGATAATGAATAGTTTTATGTCACATGCTCATTGACTGCCGAGTCTTTAGAGAAAATAATTTGGCTTGTTTCAGTGTGATTCTGATCCAAAGAAATCAGTGAAAGCTAATGCAGTCACTGGGGGCTACAGTAAATCTAGTGGGTATTAAATACAATCCTACAGGATTGCCTCCACTGAGATTAACTGGGAGACCTACACAAGTAATCTTCTTGACCTAGGAAAGAAGAATAGAGACACAATAACTGTGAAGAAAAAACAAGGAGGAAGTTATGGATCTTTCATCAATGATGCTAAAGGCAGAAGAGAATCCAGAGATGGATCAGTTATTCTGGGCTATCTAAAAAGTTAAAAATAGTTAAGTACATTTTTATGGTTCCCGGCACTCAATAACATGAGTGAAGGTCCCCACATCATTAGATTTCAAGTAATAGTAAATCTTGAGACCTTTTTAGGGCAATGGCAAGACTTGTTTTCTGTTTTAGACTTTTTTGTCACAGTGTTGAAGGGTGGAAATGTTCTCTTTTTATTTTTTTTATTATATTTTTTTTCAGATAAAAGAACATTGAGGTCCCCAGATGATCACTTGACACTGGGAATTTGATATATAGATGGAACACCAGGTACAGTGAGATTTGTGTTAAATCCATAACAGGTAGTACAAATGAACATTGTTAAAATAGTAGAATTACTTTTGGTAAAGTGCCAAGGGACTAAAAGGGGGTAAAGAGAAGACTCAAATATATCTTTGAACTGACAATGACGCTTAAAGTTGTTGAATGAATTGTATTTCATAGAACTGGCTTTCTAAAAATCATTCTTAACTTACTATTCCTAATTTACTGTCATAAATTTAGCCCTTTTACCACTTATGAATTGACAGCAAATTTTATGTTCTCAGTCCTGTTAACTTTTAGTAAGCATTTGCTGTGCTGTTCAGCTAAGCACGTTCCTTCTGATGATGGAGTCTTGAACCTAACTCCACATTGACATCTCAAATATATCTTGTGACTGATTCAGTATGAAAGTGTTTGAGGGAATCTGAGAGTCTTGATCATTAAAGGAAGGGTTCAGAGCTGAAAGCTATGGTCTTCAAATATCTTAATGAAAGGTGCCTGACTACCAGAACATCTTAGAAACATTTACCTCTTGAAAGTGGAGAGCTGTGTTTAAAACCTGAAGGAATAATTCACGTTCTTCTTGCTTGAGAAAAATGCCTACAAAGGAAATAGAGATGTGACTGCAGAATGAGTTAGTGTATGTATTATGCTAGCTTCCGTTTCACTTGCTCAGAAAGGCTCAAAGAAAACGTGTCTGCTTCAGTGCATATTGTCAGCTTCACTGCTACTGAATACTCTGCTGTTTAGTGGAGCTGTCTGCTCGTGGTGCAGTTATTTCCAGCATAGATATATAACCATTTTTTAGCAGCCTTGGTACAAAGGATGCATTTCTGTGTTCATCAGCATTGAGCAGTAACCTGAGAGTTCACTACTTAGTTAAATAAGGGGTACCCCAGACCCTGTGTAATTCTTTGTGGCCACTCACTTGGAGTGTGTTGAGGCTAAGAGAACTCCAGTTAGTCAATCTTTGTATACAGCAATATAAGCAAGGCCAGGATAAGCAGTTTATAAACTGCTACCCCACGTGACATAGATACTTAGCTGAATGGAACTGTCATTATCAGTAAAACTCCCGTGGTGTAAATGGCTCCTCATATAGTGCTAAAGGCTGAGATTGATGCCCCCAAGGTGAGTCATTTGTCATGGGTAAAAGTGTTGTTAGCTTTGCCTTCCTATCTGTCCACTGGAAATCAGGATGCAGATCACAACAGGGCTTGCTCCTTAGCCTAACTCGCACCTTGGTGTGTTAACCTAAAGCAAAACCAAGGGTGCATTACATAAATATTACAGCACTATTTTAAGTGGCAGTGCAAATTTCAAGGTGGGCTGTGACCACTGACAGGAGAGGCAGGTGGCCAATGGGGTGCAATAGCTGACCCACTGGAGATGGGGACAAAACTGTTTGGTCCTCCGCCCTTTGGATGGAGCACTCTTCCTCCACCAGGGTTCTCCAAACCCAGGTCATTCAACACGTCCTGTTGTAGGCAAACTTTCTGCATCTATGGATTATGGATATGCAGTATGGATGTATTATAGATATGCATCTATGGACTACATCCATGTAGTCCCCTGTGTGACACACAAAAAAATTCAAACTGATTTGAGTCATTAGGTATGACTACTTAACATAGTGAATGTAGCACAGTTAAAGCAGTTAACTTTGCTACTATCAAACCTCTACTGGATGTGTGTTGACACTTCCCACACTCCAGGACTGAGAGTTTATTACTCTGATTTCTTCTCGGCCTCGCTGTTCTAAAATGACCCTTTTAAACCTGATTGGTGCTGCATAAAACAGTATTGAAAGTAACATGGGTTTGAAATGCGCACACATTTGTTCTCATCTGTGTATGATAGGTTAACTCAGGATGAGAAACCTTCTTAAAATTTCTTTAAGTTCACACATAAGAAGCATATGAAAAACATGTATCTAGGACCTATGGTGTTTCCTACACAATGGATAGCATGTATGGATATTCTGAAAGCATCACATTAATGAGGGGATGTGAATGCAGTGAAAGATGCCATTGTTTTCATAGAAATTTACTGTGGGTAAAATTATGAGTGAAACAAGAAAAAAACCCCTAAATGTCAGAAGACCTGCCTGGAGTTTTTGAAGCTGTATTTGACATTTAAACCAGATTTGGTGATGCAGTTTCATTTTCAGGACACAGCGTGTCAGGAGTTGTGTAGGTGGTTCATTAAAGGATCATATTAAGATCCACTTCACAATGGTCCTGCTACATCTTTGTGTGGAGAGGTAAATTGTGGGGGTTGCAGTTCCAAGAGTTCTGTAGCATCTATTAGTTTGAAGGACATTGCAAGGGATATTAACAAAAAAAGATAATAATTAACTATGTGATTCTTATTGTGATAGTCATAAAAATGATTCCACGTTGAGATGCATTGAAACACAGCATTTGCCAGTAATTGCTTCTTTTTCAGCATTTTTCAACTTGACTGTTGTAATTAGTTTTGAGTTTTCTTGGTTTTGCTTCTTGTTATTTTAATTTATTTCTTGTTATTTAATTTATTTCTTGTTATTTTAATTTTGTTATTCTTATCACACCAAGTGATGTTCTTTTTTCTGTAGTAAGGAGGACAATTCTATCATCTCTCAGTTTCCTGAATCATTAGGTAAAGAATTTGATGAATATTTTTGAACCTGTAGAAAACAGAATTACTTTGTAATTGTAGCTGAAGAGTATAAAGTAGCTGCATTCACACAGAATAAGTTTCAAAAATTAACTCCACTGGCAATTACTCTAAATAGTACAGCATACAGAAATATGGATCACACGTCCTGCCTCAACTCGTGTTTGCATCATTTTACACTTTCTAATGACAACAAAATAATCATCTATCAGTGAGTTCCCTCTTAATTTTCTATTCTAAACTTTCACATGGATTTTTCTCTTCATTCAGCTTCCTTATCTTTTTGCTGATCCCAGGTTCACTTGCTGCTTACCTTGTCTTCAGTAACTTTGATTATAATAGCAGGGACAATGACACAGTCAGTTTTGCCTAATATTTAATAATACGGGTTATTGTTAATACTATCTATTAGCATTATAAAGTAATATGTTGTACAATTAATTATTGTCACTAGAAATGCAGACAAAGGTCTCTGTTTCTTTGTCTGTGCAGAGGGCCAAGTGGTCTTAGGCATTTCTACATAAGAGCCTTTATTTCTCTGTAAAGGCAGATAGACATACAGGGTGGGGGGTGGGTGAGTGTAACCTTCCCTAAGTTCTCATAACATGAAGTGGCACAATGTCTTGAGCTTACATGTAAAGCTATGCTCCAACTGTGGTTTGAGGAAATTCAAAGCTAAGAGTTTTAGCCTCTTCTTCAGGAAAATCGCAACCCCCAAATACCCTGGAGGGCTTCAGAATGTGGAACCCCAGGAGCCTCAGGGAAATGGGGGAAAAGTAGACCAACATTGATAAACATGACCAAAAAGCAAGCTGAGCAAAACCCAGTCAGTCTATTAAGAATATGAGTTCTTCCATAGACACCAGTCTGTGCATCTAGTCATTGTTATAGTTCAGAAAAGCTGTCAATCCCTTCAGGTGCACCCACAGATCCAATGGTCAGGGAGGTTTCCCTTCCGTCTGTCTACTCGGGTGCAAAACATTCAACCATGCCAGCCCCCATTTCAATATGCAGCCACCAGTCCAGCTTGGCAGCACACATCCTGCCACAGCTGGCCCTGGGAGGTCAGCTCTGGGAGTCGCTGAGCAGGTAGTGCTGTCGCTTCTGCCACATCAGCTCTGATCTAGTCTGATTCAGCCTGCTGCTACAGAGTCACTTGAGGGGATCCTTGTGGGGTTACCAAAGCAAAAGCACTTTTTGTTTCTAGGATGAATATTTCTGTTTTGGACAGAAAGGATCTCTCTTTTCCTCATGTGGGATTTGGAGCAAAGACCACTGCCAGCTGTACCACCTGCTGGATGGAGACGCTGGAGGGTATCATCTCCCCAAATCCCTTTTTGTGCAATTCTGCTTACAGTCTGGTATAATATATATATACACACCAGATGTCTTCCCACAAAACAACGAAATACTGGGTGTAACTATGGAAAAGCAATATTTTACTTCATACAAAGATGGTTGGCCAGATCATTCCCTTACTGAGGAAGCACTCTTTTTAACACAGGTGTGGAACATGAATAAATTTTGCCCAAATGCCAGGCACATGATGTCTCCTGTGTTCTTGCAAGATATCCTGCATTTCTTCTCACTGTGCTGGAATGCTGAGCAGCATCAACAGCAGCACACAGCTACCATGGCAAAAATGATTCAACAGAGCTGAAGCTAACACACTGCAGCTGCTTCCCAATATCAAACCTTAGATATCTATAGATTAAATTATCAATGGCCTAAATTTCCTGAATTTTGGTGCAGACTTCACCCTGGGGAGTGCATCTGATGTTGTGCGCTTTCCAGTGGCAGACAGAAAAGGTTGTGGGGGCAGACCTATTAAAAAGTCATTTGCAAAAGCAGATTTCCAAGCTTTCTCATTCCAATTGTAATTCTGTTAAAATATCAGGGCAGAGGAATTGGATTTGGTCATTCTGTTGTGTTTTTTGTTCGGTGGTAAAGATGTTGTAATTTTTTACTTGACTTCAAAGTTTGTTTTTCCCAGAAGGATATGCCTCCAAGGATGGATATTGCCTTTGAGCTAGATTTTGCAGTTGTCATTGGCTGAGTTCTTGATTACAGAGATCAGGAATGGCTCAGACACTTACCTGTGAAGTGCAGGGTGGAGGGAGAGGTAAATGTTTCTTCCCTTGGCCTATCTTGTGCAGGACAGGGAGGGGTTTGTTTGCCTAATCAGTTTGTGATCCAAGTGTTTGTTTTGCAAAGGAGTATATGGTTTCCTTGGATTCCCAAGCCTAAGGCAATGCTGCTGGGAAACATGTAATTGGGGTCCATTCTTGATATTCATAAAGTAGACATAGACTTTTTCTTTTTATGAGCAAAGCCAGTCATGCAGCAAAGCAAAAGTATGCCAGAAATAGGTGTTTTATTTATAACTCAGTGCATTAAAAATCAACCAACCAAAACCTATTATAGTCCAGTCCAACCTTTGTTTTATGTCACCATGTTATACTTGCTCTTCTCAAGATGACAGTCCTGGGATCTTGATGTCGAGCTGTGGAAGAGTGATTTCCAGACAGAGCATCTGGCTCCTTGTATGAGTCCTGAGGCAGTCAGTTGTGTTGGTGGCCATGGAGTTGCCTCTGGCTCTGACATGTGGTTGTGTGAGTTGCTTGATGGGGCTCTGTGGTAGCTCTGTCCTTCTGAATGCTGCTTTGCTTTGACTTTTCAATCAGTTTGCACTTTGTAATTGTTTTTGTAGTGACCATTCCCTTTAGGACATATTGTCCTTCCCTCCAAGCCTTTTCTGTTCCTACAGATGGATGCAGCAAGAGCAATACTGTAAACAGCAGACTCAGCCTGCTGAGGGGCACAGCTTTCTCCCTGTGCTGTGTTCCTGAGCTTGTCTGCTAGAATTGCTTTGGATTTTCCTTCACTTTGTAACTTAAAGCACAATTCTTATAGCTGCTTTGTAACTGAGGAACTTTGAGAAATTGCACATAGGACAAGGATATGGATGTTGAAGGCATGGTTTGGGGTTTTTCTGTGGAAGTAAAGCAAGAAAGATTTTAAGGATTTGACTCCTAACAAGGCTTTAATCGCTAGCAAGGCCAGAGGAAGAAAATGCTCTGTGGGTGCTGCATGCCCTGACTTCTGCTGATCCAGTGTGGAAGCGGTACACAGCACAGTGCAGATCTAAACCCCTCTTTTCTCAGGGGTGGATACTGCAGATAGATCTACACTGGCACAGTACTAATCACAGGCCTTCCTTTTAGTAACTGACATAAAACAGTTTTATTTGCTAATTAGATTAATGTTGACAATTTATCTCTCCCTTATTGGCAGTCCCTAGACTGCCCCAAGAACACACACTTTAATCCCCTTCCCCATCCAGACTGAGCCATTACCATAGATCAGAGCCATTAAAGCTGCAAGTGCACAAGGAGGGTATGTAACTCAATTACTGGAAAGAAGGCTATGCCCAGCTGTAACTGATGTGGAAATTGGGTACGGCTACTGTAAACCACTGTGGAATTATCCAAGCTGGCATTAAACAAGCAGAGGGCAAATTAGCCCTGCACTGAGTTGCGTGCTGCTGTGCTTACACAGCTACTGGTGCCTGAGTTAACATGTTTAAATGCAGCACAGCTATCTCTACATAACCCTGCATTTTGCTTGTAGTTAAGTCCAGTGGGAGACCAAAGAATAGGAACTGCTTAAAATAACTTGTCTGCGTTTCTGCAAGTTTAGTATCTTCTCTCAAGGCCTGAGAGCTTATTCTGAAGCAGGGGAAAGTCCTACTCGCTATTAACCAGCCCTGACTTGTGTCATTGAGGCCACTGCTCTCTTGGAGCTGGAGCCGAGCAGTGCTTCATTTGTGCTCCATATAGGGCACACTGTTGTTGCAAGTCCTGTATTTTTCTTTGTTAGATGCTATGCAACACTGCCCCATGAGTAGTGGCATGGGACCCAGGAAGAAGCAAGAATTTCTCAGTCTTCATGCAGTTCCATTCAGTAAGGCTGGTACATGCGGAAAGAGCACAAGAGGTGTGCAAGAGGTAGCAAGAGGAAGTCAGGTTAGAGACGCAGAAGAGAAAAAAGGTTTAGAAAAGGGTTTTTTTAAGGCAAAAGACCAAAATAAAACATTGTAGTAGATGTTTTTAACACCAAGAAAGTAGATGACTGAGACACTCATTTTCCCCAAAGGAATGTGCATCCCTTTGTATAATGTGCAGCCTTGATGTCTCTTTTTGGCAGTAAGACAGAGATGTAGGAAATGGGGTTGTTTTGAATTATACCCCAAACACTGAAAGTTGGATCCTCCAATTAGATGTAAACTGGCACAGCTTGTTTGGCAGAAGTCACAACTAATGTTAGAAGTCTCTTAATAGCCAAGCTTCTTGCCCTGCTGTAACTATAGGGTTTTCCCTTCTGCTCCTTTCTCAAAAATTGATTCTTCAAAAATAGTTGTAAAAGGCAAAATATAGAAGAAGAACTAATGACCTTTCTGTACAGTAATATTTTCTGGCAAGTGGCTTGAAGCTTAGGTACACAAAGACTTTATCAAGCAGCTACTTCGGGCTGGACTTGAAAAATGTATTTTGCAAACGTACACAGATTCTTTGTCAAATGCTTCATTTTCATACCATTTTTGACTGAGCAGAGAAAAAGCATCTTTCAGGGGCTGGCTTGCTCATCTGGGGTCAGTGGGAAAGAATGGAACAGATATTTTTTATAATTATTTATGTCTGCTTTCATAACACTGTTCCTTGAGTGTCAGACGACCTCGGGGGCCCTTGGCCACCCTCCTCCATGTGTTGGTCAGCAGTAATGATTCATCCCTTGAAAGACATGGTGCAACTCTTAAATCCATGTAGGTTTCACTCCCTCCCCATGTCATCAATCTTCTTTTGGTATGCTCTAACCAAATCACCAAGGATGTGGCATTTAAGACTTGAGGATATCTGGAGGACAGCATTTCTTCAGATCTCATTAGGTCTTGGATGCTGTTTTCAATGGAAACAGTGTTTGCAACATATTGCAACTTTTTTTTGATCCTACATCACCACTCTTCAAAAAAATGCCACAGAGATGCACTCTGCCTGTCACACAGTCTCTTGACTCCCCTCTTCTATAATTCTTATTAATAGTTTGATAACTCTAGTGGCCCCAGTCATTGTGCTAGGTGCTGCACAAACCTTTAGGGCTTATCTAGAAAAGATTTTACATTCCTAGTTTAAATGGTTTGGCTGGTTGACTGATAATGTAACAATATGCTAGGCTGGAAAAATCACTGATCTTCATTCCAGGATTGGAGTGTTATTGGCTCTCCTTACTGTAAGTGCTCCAGAAATGATTGTGTTCTGGCAGAAAAAAATTGCAGTGTCTAACTATTTCAAATATATTGGGAACAACCAAGCTTAGCTAAAAATGTAATCTAATCTGCCAATCTAACTATACCTTCCAAGAACTGATAAGGTTTAAAGTCTAAGGCCACAGTTAAGGGTCCTCTTGCAAGGCTACCTTACAACATCATGTAGTATAGGGCATCACCAACCCATGTCTTCATTCAAACCCTGTGCAGAATTTAAATAAGCAGTTGCACTAACACTCCTGTTTCACAATGCTAGCAAAGCCAGGTTCATTAGAGGAACCTCCATCCACAGTAACCGCTGAAAATGCTACAGCTATAGCTTCAAGAGAACATCTCGCTGTCATTGGGATAGACAGGATCAGAAACAGCCGCAGAAAGATGGGTGGTTTCATCTTTGGTTTTTGGCTGCGGTTGCTCCGACTAGTAATTGATATGTTCCAAGCAGCTAAAGTAGTTCACCTGTGAAGGGAGAAAAAACTGCTTCCTGAACATTCACTGGTGAGTGGCACCTGCCTGCAACAGTGGAAGTGAAGAAGGTAGGATTTTAGGCCTTTTATCCACTATTATGAAGTGGTAATAAGTCAAACTCTGGATGAGCACATCAGATTGGTTTATATATGCTTCTATAGCTAGAACTGTAAATACAGTAAACTACAGTCTGTTTTATACTGCTTGGAGCAGATAAATACACTGCCTATGGTTATCATTTTCCAGCTGCTCTATAGGAAAACAGGGCCAGACAGTAATACCACCAAGGGGCTGACCTATAACAAGGACCTCTTGAGAATTTTCCATCAAGCTCCCATCTTTTCACTGATGGTGTTTAGGTTGGTTTGCATTGTATGAAGATCTCTCAAAACCTGTCTTTTCTACAGGGCAGAATGTCTTGTTCTCAGTTCCCAGTTCTTGGCAAAGTCAGCACAGTGGCAACTAACTGTTGGAGATTGTATCTTGAGGAGAACCAGTCTGGGGAAAGAGGTCAATACTGGAAGGGAATGGGTAGATGAAGAGGGTGAATGTTTGCAAGGAAGACTGAGATTGACACGAAAATGCTTCCTTTTCTGAGATCTGGAGATAATGTTGCGTTTGGTTGAGCTGGAGGTGCTTTTAATATCATGAGGCCTACTGGTTTGAAAGGTCAGCAAGCCTGAAACAGTGCTGTCTGATTCAGTGTCGTGCTTCAACGTGGCTTTACAAAGTTGAAGTTCTATATGCTATCCTCATTCTTTTCTGACTGCACTGCAATTTGGCTCCGTTATGCAGAGCACTGCAGATGAGGACACATAGTCTCCCATTTTTAGGGCACAGCAGTAGAAAATTAGAAGAAATATACCACTAGAGGGCATCTACACATTCTCACGACTGTAATGTAAACCCGTTCACAACTGCAAGAGTGGAGCATTTACAGCTAAGTTAGAAGGTACAGAGCCTGCTCTATATAATTTATTTTTTTCTTACTAAACACAACCAGCTGCTTCATGTCCTCAAAAGAAGAACACACTGAGATGTATTAATGAGCAAAGCTTAAGATGGTATATCAAAACCTGAAGGTGACCAAGGTATACAGTCTGAGAAAAACCATATTGCATTAAAAAACTGATGTTTGCTTATTTTCACTGTGGAGCAAATGGGTTGAGAGAGAGAAAATGGCCTTTGAGAGAGAAAGGGAGGAACTAGGCTTGCCCAGGTCCCCCATGAATACACCTAGAATTCATCTATATAGAGATGTTGAGATAAGTCAGGAAAGCATTCTCACTCTCTAATACAGTGGCATTTTCCCTGTTATGCTTTAGTTCTTCCTGAGAACTTAAGAATTACATCATTTACGTATTTTAATTTAAGCTTTGTTGATTTGCCTTTCCTTTTCCAAGTACTGCATGCAACTGTGGCTAGGTTTTATGGACCCCGGGGAGATCATTTGGTAGCTGCAGAGCTGTCTCTGAGCCACACTGCAGCAGGAGAACCTGGACACAAGTGGCAGGAGGTTAGTTGGACACAACAGGTCAGTGTGGCTACAGATTTACCCACCTTGTTTTCCCTTGTATGTAGACCTCCTCTCCTCTCTTGAGAGTGGGTCCCGCACAGGGCACCCTAGTTCTCCTCTTCAGTGCTGCCATCTCCAGAGAGAAAAGAAAGGGTTTTATTTCAAGTTTAAAATAAAACTCAAATATTCTCCATTTGGCAGATATGATTTCAAGCTACAGATGATCGAGCCCTTCCTGTCCAGACCTCCCCAGGCTTGCCTTCTGCAGCTAAGGGACAATACAGTCCTGTAATAACACAGGCTAAGCCTCCTCTCTCCACCCTTTCTGAGCAGAGATCTTCAGACGTGCCATGCTGTGCCAGATCCTTTTCAGTGGTTTTGTGATGTGAACTAGTATGTGCTGGAGATGCTGAGCTGAGACATGAACTCGTTTCACAGAGGGCTCGACCTGAATTCCCTGAAGTGAGAGTCTAGTCCTTTTACTCACTGAGCTCCCCTCCTTTTGCCGTTAATCAAATCCTAAATCCTCTGAAGTGAAAAAATGCACATTTTGTTTTCAATGACTTGCTGAAGCTGAATGCTTCTCACAACAAGCAAGGCCTATGAAACCAGCATTTATTAAGGATGAGTGATTTCTCACACTTACTCTGTTTCTATCCAAGACTGCCAACTTGGTCCACCTGGGTTTCAGAACTGAGATATCACATTTCCCACTTCTCATGCCTTCTCTATACTTGCCCTGCATTATTTATTATGGCACTGAGTGCTCCTGGGGTTCGCTGTCAGGCAGGGTCAGGCTCCTTTGGGCTCACCTCTGCTGCAGCAGCGTTGGAGGGCTGCTGCACCAGCCAGTTTATTGAGCATGCTGGTCCTGCAGCTGGTGCTGCAAATGGAAGCTTAAAAGCCACCCAATGGAGAAGCTCAGAGGAAACTGGAGTCAAAGCAGCAGTGAGGACCTGAGGCTTTTGAGTCCTCAGGAAGATAAGGAGTTTAATTGATGACTCCCTTGGAGCTTGTTTTGGCTATTGATTCTTTCAGGGCAGGCAAGGGTGCAATATTCCTGATGGCAGTAACACCCTTAATGACTGAGTTGATCAAATCATGTCCTCCATTTGGGCCTTTCTTGCCAGGTTCCGGAATGCTACTCATAAAAGGGTTTCAGTAATTTTTCACTTGAGGGGTTCCCCAAACTGGCTCAATGGTGGGGGGGGGGGGAGGAATGCTATTTTAGCTGTAAAGATTTTGCCATTTCTAAACTGATAATTGGGCACCCCCTGCAAATCATTCCAAATCAAACATGTATATGGTTAACTAAGGCTCTAATTTGGAATTGTGTTGTACCATCCTTTGTCCCGGTGAAAATGAGAGTTTAGTGGCAAGGCCTGTATGGACACTTTCCCCTGCATGTGCAATATTTCTATGGCTGGCTGAGATCGAAGAAAAAGGTAAACAAGCATTTATGACTTGGGAAAATAAGCTCTAGAAAAGAATACAGAGCTGATAATTTTCACAGTGTTTGTTTCAGAATAGTCCTTAGAGATACGCAGTGTAGCCCTAAGGAGTATAAGCTGCTCCATGAAAGCTGCTCTTCGGATGAGGTCTTACACTACTGCTAGCAACAAAAGAAGATGGAGACATGTGGTTCATCCTTGGGCTGCAGAACAGAGGCAGACACTTCCCAGAGCTTACAAGGCATGTTTAATATTTTAAAGTTCTGGGTCTCTTCTTTACTTAAAAAGTTACACTTTTAAAACTGTTTCTAGTCAAATGCACTGCAGCACTGGGAGCTGGAGGGAGTTTTATTATTATTATTTGAAGCCTATATCATTTATCAAAACATGCTGCATGAAAACAGCTGGATGTCATGTTTTAGTCTTCATAACTGAACATTTAGACTGTCTATTTCCATCAAATTTGTGATTTAACAGTGCAGCAGTGGATGGATCTAGGACAGTCTCTGAATTGCATATTTCTGCACTAGCCATCTGCAAAGTAGGAAGAAAAAGGAATGACAGGCTGCTGGCAGAAAAATACAATGATACTACAATAGATGTACACTGCAGTTCATTTGATGGACAGCAGTGCCTTCTCCCATAGAAAATGGCTGGGATTTATGTGGATGAGTTCCTTGTGAAATGTGCATAGGAATGCAAATATTCTCTTATCAGACATGGTGGGTGCCATTCTGTTTTCTTCTGGTCACTTACTAATATTAGAAGTGACAAACTATGAAACCAGAGTTGCAGGAAAGGCATTGTATGCTTGCAAAAATGTTGAGCCTATATGGGTCCAACCTGCAGCCTTTCCTCCTGCAAAGCTTCCTGGAGCCCTGAGTGTGTCTGTGTGCATGCCCACATACGTGGGCTCCCAGTTGCTACAAATGGCTCAGTCCCTTTTCTCCGGGATCTGTCAGAACGGGAGTCTGTACAATGTTCAGTGTTCAGCTCTGCGCTTGACTGAGAGCTTGAGAAGTTAAAAGCTTTCAGAAGAGTCTCAAAAAAAACAACAACATATACACATAAGTGAAAACACATGAGAGATGAGAAAAAGAGAAATAATGCAGCATGTAGTAACATTTGGAAGCTTTCTTTTTAGCAGTATCAGAGTCTCAGCAAGAAAGGGACCCCTGTAATCCACAGGGCCTCTGTCAGAAACACAACAACAGCTGAACAGTGCATGAGAGCTGAGGCTTCAGGGAAAACCTTTATGAAAAATAAAAGGAAGGGAAAGAGGCAAACAAAAAAAAATCAGCATTTTTTTTTAAAGCTCTGTATAGATGCAATGACAATTTGATGAGTCCTTCTGCTTTTTTTGTTTTCATACAAATTGATAGCCTGCTCTTGGGAAAGGTCTACAGTGTGCTTCTAAGCATCTTATTGTCTGCTTGAAGTTACCAGCTGGCAGGAAAAGCAGCACTGTGTAAAAAGGAAGAGGCGTTTGGCAATGTGGGGAATTAAGTGTGCTGGTGGCACACAGGCTCAGACTAAGGACCACAGGCAAGTTCACATTGTCAAGCAAAGTTGCAGTGGAATCAGTGTAGCACCCATACCAAGCACTCAAAACACACTCAGTTTGCCTCCCAGAGTCATGAGGCTATTATAATACTGGGTGGCTTTTTTGGGCAATGATGTACTGTTGTGATTTGCTTTCTGTTTTTTCTAACTGCTGTGGGTTGTGTTCTCACGGTTTGCCCTGCAACCACGGGGATGCTTTTTGTATTTTTTACATGAAAGCTGTTCCTTCAGCTTCTTCAAGAAGAAAATTGAGAGTGTGGCCTTTAAGAAAATGATCAAATGTGACAAGTGTTGCAGCAAAGTCACAAACACTGAAACCATTTTTATTATGGCGATTTGACTGCTTGTGGATAAGACTCTATTGCACTTTCGTTTTGCTTGCTTTCTAAGACCTTCTGTATATAAACCTTTCTTTCCTCTGTCATATCAGCTCATCTGATCCCAGAGAAGGCAGCTAGACCAGCCAGAGATGGTGTAACTAGTGCTTGACTTACTGCCTGTCAGTATGGGAATGGATTTGCTGCAGCATTAATGTGAATGAACATCTGAGCTTATGCTGTTGTAGGGGGTGAGCAGTCACAGTGCAAAACCACACACAGGCACTGTGCATAGCAAGGGCTTCTGAGGACTTGTCCCCTGAAATTTATGAGTGTGGTAAACTGAAGTGCTCTGTGATCCTATTCTACTCTGTTGTGAAGGAATTTATCTTTCCTTCCTATCTCATCACAGAGAGCTTCAGAAGATGTCTGAGGGCTGGTGGCCACATTGAGTGGTTTCATGTTCACAATCACTGCACATGAGGGTGTTAAGAGACCCATCACTGATGGTTTCAATGGGGACTTCACACCAAGGAGGCTGGACTGATCTACCCCAGGTGTAACGTGATAGTAGCTTTCTAGGTGGGGGTGGCGACATGCCATATTAGAGAGTGTGAATTAATTCTGCAGCTGCGTGCCTGGAAAAAGTGCTGCTGACCATATTTTACATTTTATTTATGCACCTTCTCTGTCGGGGTTACTGCTTAAGCAGCAGAATAGTGGGAGATTCATAGAAAAATCCTTGGTTGATTGGACTTGGAAGAGCACTTTGAACCTGACTGTACAATGAAGTACCCTCATTTGTGTGGTTTAGTCCAGAGCACGTTGGGTCTGAACCTCTATTGTTCTGAAACAAATATGGTTATTTACGTCTATCATAAGTAAATGAAGGAGGGTGTAAGACAGGATTGCTGTCATGTGGTAGCATTTCAAACCCATAGGTGTGACTGTACAAGATGCAGGACAAGGAAAAGCCAGGCTGGTTCTTACTAGGTCCGAGCCATAACTTTTGTCAAGACTTTGAGCTTATCTACCCTTTAAAACATTAATTGCTAGAAGAATAGAATAAAGCCCTCAATGCAAACTGAGCCTATATTAGCAAGAGTTCCTGTACAAAACAGCCTTTTTTTAAGAGTTCAGTCTTACACATGGAACAGTAAGAAAGATTTTCGTCCAGGGGCCTGAGTGATGACCCATCCTGATCAATTAAAATCATTTGAGGCCATTAATTAATATGCTACTTGTTTTCTCCTATAAGCACACTAGATGTTGGGAATGTGGGGTGTGACTGGCAGTTTTCTAATACAGAAGATAGATAAAGCCTAGATAATGTTTGTAGGAGAGTTCTTTTGTGGTTGTAGCTGCCCACATTAAATGAAATAAGCTATGATGGTAAAAGATTGGGAGTTCTGCCCTTTTGTTTCCCAGCTTTTTTACCAACATGGGTTTTTCAACACTGAGCCAGCACAACTACACCAGCAAAGTCTTTCAGTGGAACCCAAATGCGATTGCTTAGCCTGTGTAGAAAAAGCATCAGAGAAAGGCTTGCAATCTTTTGATAAGTAGTACAGCAGTCTGAAAGTTCACAAGGTGAGAAGCACTTCTCACCAAGCATATACACTGCAAACTGTATTTAGAAATAACATTTTTAATTAAAACCAGCATTTCTGATCCTGTTGGCAGTAGCTATGGGGCATAAGTGAAGATATCTTTTCTGACAGGAGATGTTTTGGATCTTGATGCAAGAGACTGCAAACCAGTCTCAAGCCTACTTGAATAATCAGATTAAGAACTTCCCTTCTTAGGCACACATTTCTGAAGTGGCACGTGCAGGTCTGGCACACAGCACTCATTGCTGATAACAGAGCCGACATCAAGGGCTTTCCTATGTTGTGGAAATTTGTAAAGATGCAAATACAGACCCTTTGTGTAGATCCTGGTGTGGTTTCACAAGATGCTGTTTTTGGTGGCACAACCAGTTTTAGAAGTTCCAGTCCCTTCTGTTTCCCATAGCCTGTTCCTGTCTTCTTACTTCAGTTATCCCTCTGCTGTGCTGCCACACTCCTTTAGGATCCAGGTGAAAAACAAACCAAACACTTATATTTTTAGTCGGGATGATTTTACTGATCTACTTTGCAGCACAGCCTCCTAAACAGTGATAAGATGTGTGATAGGTGGTGAACTGCAGCAGGAAGGTGGCAATGTGTCATTAGGAGTGGGGTTGGATGTGGGTGGGATCATCTTCCACCAGCTTTGCGTTGGAGGCAGGGTCTTGTGCAACTGCTCAGTATTGGGGAAAGCCTGTCATTGCAAACCCTGCCATGATCTTCTTGACATGGGCTTGCAATCCTGGCCCTGGAAACTACTGCACAGGGGTGCCTTGCTTAGCCATCCCCATCTGCAAACACATTTTACTCAATCAGAGAAACTGGACGTTAGATCCCTTGCTCCTTTATGCTCTGAATTCAAGAACCCACAGGCTGCTAGACCTTCTGCCAAACTCGCAGTATCACTTCCAGTGGAAGCAATGGTGCTTCTGCTATGGCCACCGCTGGGTCACTGCTGCCTCCCAGGGTTACACCCCAGCTTCAGGTATTGCCTATGTTGAAGTTACTACACAAATCCTCACACTGAAAAATGTGGGATCTGAAACAGTTACTCATGCATGTAGACACAGATGAGCCCATGGCTGGGACTTCTGTCTCTGGTAGTGACTGATGGAAAGTAAGGGACCAGGAAAGGCATCACTGCGCCAGCCACTGATGCATGTGGCTCAGCATCTTCCCATGTTCCAGGGAGATTTTCATAGGAGGCAGAAGGCTATTTCTCTGGCACAATGCAATACCAGAAGGAGGGACACTTCTAGTCATTCTAACCCCAGCCATTCACCCCACATGGCTCCCCAAATGCCCCAGCCAGTGTAGGGAAGGCAGCAGCAGCAGGGTCAGGCAGCTCCACCAGCACCATTGGGCAAACATGCATGTTATGGCCTTGCCAGGCTTCAGCCCTTGGCCGCCACCACAGCCTCTGATGAGAGAAGCTTTGTTTGCTCACCTTCCCTGACCACTTGGATGCTCACTTGGTGGCTTTCACTGCCCTGGTACCCAAGTACCTGGAAGCAGGCATGGTGCCTCTGGCCTGCTCCCTAGACAAAGGCCACCCAGGTCTCCCCATGCCTCAACCAGGAAGCTCCAGAAGAAAAAGGCAAAATACATCCTTGCCAATGAGACTGCAGCTTAGTTTATGCTGATGGATTGTTTCATCACTTGTGGTGCCACATAACAAAGTAAAAACTAAAGGGCAGGCTGAGTGCGGTAAGTAAAGGTGGTAAAGTAGGATCTTGCTCATTGCACTTGCTTCCTCATTGATCTTAGTGCATCTTGTCTTGGCAAAACTAAAGAAAACCACAATGCTGAGCAGCTCTGAACAAGGTACCAGTGTTTTGCTTGTACAGAGATTTTAATCTCTGATAGGACCTGTAGCATTAGGAGAGGATAATGGAAATGGTCCCCATTTTAAAGAAAGGAAGGTTTGGTTCTTCTTTCATGTCTCACCCCAGCACAGCCACCAGTGGAACAACTGGATTCGCTGTTCTTGTTTAGTATCTCCATCTTTACTAAGAATTTATCTTGTTTCTGTTGCTGTAGAGATGGGTTTATTCCATTCAGCTTCCTAATTCGAAAAAGCTACAACAGTCACAGAGAAACCTGAAATTTTCTTTATTCCTTTGGAGTGTGTCTCCATAAATCATCCTGGTTAAAAAGCCATTTGCCACTTCCTGCTACGTTCTCTCAGTTAATAAAATGCGTTAACCTTAGTGCCTCAGGCCAAAAAAGATGAACTTTATGGATCATGCTTTATCTACTTCAAGGCACCAAAAATGGGTATTTCTGCATAAATATGTTTGCTTAAACCTAGTTCACACTAAGGAGCAACTGAAGAAACAGTTAAAATATTTTTGATTGCCATTTGATGATTTCAACCAGTTACTCACAAATAATCAGCAAAGGAGGATATTCAGTTAAAAGTCACAACATTTTGAAAATACATAAGCAGACATATTCCCACCCACACACATAAATACAGACACATATTTACAAACTTAGGAGGAGGTTTCCCTTGGCATTTTTAAGCCTTTCACATTCACCTTTTCTAGCTATCCTTGCAAAAGGAAGAAACATTAATTAACTGAAAAGAGTAAAATAGGACCAAAATCTCCATTTAATCACAAGACCTGAGAAATCACTACTTAATAAATAACCAATAATACTACAGCTATGATAAAACTGTAAGGCTTGGCAAATCTGGTAATACAAATAATTTTTACAATTTCATTTTGAAAGGCAATCAGGACAGACCTAATTTGTGCTGGATGCTATCCAATTATAGAAGAGGGCTGTTGCTGCTTTTAAAGATTCTCCTACAAGAGATAGAAAATGCTATCTTTGGCATCATTTAAAGAAAAGTGGACGTTCTCTATTAGCTAAAGAAAGGCAGTCCAGGGTACAGACAAGATTTTTCTTTCAGTTGTACACTAGCACATAAGGCAAAGTGAAAATTAATGTAGGTTCTCCTGACAGGATTAAACAAGTACCTTTTTTACAGCACTAGACTCATTTTATCCCTGAACTATTAACCAAAATAAGTGACAGGGAACAATAAAATAATTCATCTCGGTTTAGGATCCTAATGCACACCCATGGTCAGCAGCACCATAAGTTCTTCGTTTCATCAGCATTCATGTTTAAATGGTTTAATGCTGCCTCTGATTGCCAAGTGCTAAAATATGAATCTTCACACTTCTTAGTCACTGATGTAACTAAACTGTGACTTCGGCATCAGAGAGTTTCCTTGGAGTAATGCAAGCTGGGGCCACAAAAACATCTGAGTCACGATTTCCAGGGTAATTCAAGCCCACCTCATCAAAACTGAACAAACTCCCACATTCTCCCTCTTTGTCTCAGCAACACCCCTCGGCAGCTCCCTTCAGTGGTAGCTGAAGGTGGTTGACACCTCGATTTGGGGTATTTTGACAGCATGAAAATTACTCACTGCTCCTATCACTTCTGACAGCATCAACACTGGCTTCCATCATGGTGTTAAAATACATGTTTTCCTTAGGTAAGCATGCTCCTCTTAACTGAACATCCTCAACCAGTGGATGGATATACAGGTGAATGGGAATGCGAGCAAGTACACTTTTGCTTCAGGTCCTGTGCTTGCTAGCTGCAAACACTTTGGGTCTAAAACTTTACCTTAGGTGATGTAAAAAGGGCCATAGCTACATCCTCAGCCAGAATATTTTAGAAGCAAGGGGCTGTAAATAAGAAAAAATTGAAGCTATAAATCAGTGGACCAAAAATATTGTCTCTGATGTCAGAGTAATGAGCTAACCACTCATTTTCTCCCAGTAATAGGGAAAAAAATGAGGGAATACTTCATCACATCAAAACAAACAAGCAAAACGTCCATCATCTTTCTTCCACAGTCTTCAAAATTAGCCAAAAATAAAAAATAAATAAACCTGTGAAGTTGAAGAAAATAGCTTTTCTTCCTTTTCTCTTGCTTTAATTTTCCTAATTCTCAGCTTCTGGAGTCTTCTACAATTGCTTGGGCTAGACAGATGGTCATCTAGTTGACTTTGTGACAGGTTTTTCTTTGCCTTAGAGGTCAAAATAGAAAATGGCAAGGAGGGAGGACACAGTGAAGGTGTGAGGACATGGATGTTGTCCTTTCAAAGGCCTGTCAAACCTCATAGCTGGCTTGCAACATGTTCTTAGCTGTGCACACTTTCTTCAGCAAACCCTTCTTGTGGAACAGCTGTTGTTAGCAGCAGCTGGGACTGGCACCTCATTGTCCTGCCAGGCAGAAGGAGAAACTGTAGTGCAGAACTGCCACAGAGGCACACCACCTCTGCCCCAGGAGTCATGACCAAGCATTTCCCCTCTCCTTCCAGTCAACTACATCAAGTTGTTTGAGGAGGTACCCACCCAGATGCCTTCACTGGGCCTACTACTGGTAGTTTTCCTTTGGGAAGGCAGACTGGAAGTGTTCACTGTCTGACTGACATTCTTGCATTCAGCTTCTGTTTCTTGGCAGGGCTGTGGCTCCAGCCCAACAAATTGAATTCCTATCTGCAGGAAAATTAGAGAGGAAAATGCTTTTGAAATACCTTCTCTTCTCAACCAAAGATATATAACTGTCATTAGCAATTGTAAAACTATTCACTGTCTACATTACCTCAATTATTCTTGTTTCTTCCTTCCCCCTCCCCTCCCCACTTGTCATATGAAATACATCTACTTACAAAAAGAAAATGAGCCTAATCTCTCCCACTTTCTGTCTGGCAAGTCAGGCACAGTACAATTATATTAGTACCAAACCTGCCCAAATAATTGTGCACTGCTGGTTCTTAGTATTTTCACCAGAGCCTGAACATTAATTCTGTGTTTTCAGGAATTAACCAATATTCCAACTCTCCTGGAGACCTTTCTGAAGGATTTAGTCCCAGTACTATTGTTTTCATTTGAGTCTTGCAGGATGGGTGACTGTAGAGAGAAATAACATTAGGGTTAGATGACAGAGGAAATCTTTGCGCTGAAAATGTAACAGAGTTGTCTGTATCTGACAAAGGTACAATCTTGATTACTTCAATTAGACCATATATGTGTACAGAGATCTGTTTTCATAATGTTAAACATAAGATAAGGACCAAAGGCTTCAGCAAAAGTTCCTCTAGGAGCAATTTCAAAGGATACAGGTAAGCCTCTGAATCACCTGGTCTTTTGCTTGCACAAAACAGGGAGTCTTTTATTGAGGCCTTCAGTGATCTAAATAAATCAGTATAAGCTCATTTTCTTCCTCTCTAAGGACAGCATTTAAGGCCTTTTATGGTACTCACCTGCTTGCTTCAAGTCAGTCAATTAATTTTAATTGAAACAAAATCCCAAACAACAGCACACCAAAGGCAAGAATTATTCTGGGAGATATCCTTAACATTTTCCACTTACACAGTGTGTGGGCAAAGGACACCAGTAAATATTTTTTACTAATGCTCAACAAAATATATGCCTAACAGCAAAGCATTTATTTCTCTGTGAGGGCTAGCCATACACCAGAATTGTCCTTTATTAATGTGTTTTTATTAATGGCAAATTGTCCAACAAATAGATTAACAGCACAATTAAACTGATTGCATAACTGAAAGAAGGTCTGTTGTACTTAGGCTGCAAATGAAGTTATTCAGAACCTTCTGTGGACTTCAAGTGGGACACCAACAAGAAGTGGTGCATGAGAACACCTGGAGGACACTGTGCTTTACTTTAAAAGGGGCTGGACATCTGCCTCTCAGAGTAGTATGAGGTGATCTCATGGGAAAAAAGAAGGAGTCTTTGTCCCTCTGAAACTTTCCTCATGTATAGCACTGTGGAATTGCATGATAAGATAAGTCTGCTTTCTGTGCTGCTGGTGGAAAACAAGTTAGGCTGATG
Source organism: Neopsephotus bourkii (assembly GCF_033783945.1). Taxonomy (NCBI): domain Eukaryota; kingdom Metazoa; phylum Chordata; class Aves; order Psittaciformes; family Psittacidae; genus Neopsephotus; species Neopsephotus bourkii. Next base: position 1,771,121 of record NW_026901618.1, read on the forward strand.
CTTGTGTACAGCAGTCCCTTCGGGTGGGACTACACCATTGTTTTCTGCTCAGCCTCCTGCTCCTTTTAGAGTTACTTGCATTTAAATGGTTCTAACTTGGCTTTGAAGTTAATATTTCTTTGAGGGGAATGAAGTGATGTACTTATGTCTTCAATTGTTTGTTTGGTGCCGGTTGTTTGCAAGACTGGCTTAGCGAGGAAGTGGAATTCAGGGAGTTTTACATTGGCACTAATAACCCGCAGCACGTCTACAGCCTCCACTGTCTTCAAAGTCGTGCAAATACGAGCCGATCAATCACACTGATGAGTACCTGATAGGCCATAGTTTTGAAAAGAAAGCGTTTTGTTCTGTACAAAACCCCCAAAACAACGGTAATGAAGAACTATTAAAAACACACTATCCATTTACACCCCCACTGTCTGAATAGATTGGAGCTTCAAATAACTTGTAGCCAAAATCTAAGGTGCATAAAATGGTGATTGAAGGAGTGTTTTTCCCTCTCCCCGTACCTCCAATGTCAGAATATTTTTCTCTTTGTCTTTTTATTTCCTAGCATTTGAAAATTCGGAGGGTGTAAAGAAAAAACACCAGCCCAGGAATTCAACTTCTTATCCACCTGGCTGTTAAGGTAATCACTGGTAAAATGCACTTTTGTTTCGGGAGGAGAGCCAGACTGGGCTGGAACAATAGCAGTGTGTATAAACTTTCCCCATTCACCTCAAAGGGCTTTGGTTCTAACACCTCATTAAGACAGTTTAAATGCTGTTTTGTTGTTGATTATCATATCAGAAACCTGTACCTAACATATTTAATTAGGCTACAAGCCCTGGCATGCCTTCATGGAGGAGTAGGTTTCAAAGGTAAGCTTTTAGATAAATACTGGAATCACAGGTCAAGTGCTCTTTAAGGCTGGTGGTCCACAGCTGGATTTAGCCATGCTTGTAGTCTTTATCTCTTTTCTACTGGGTTGTTTTTTTTTCGTACTTGTTACATAGATCTAATTTTGGTTTATCTCATGTTGAATTTGTACCCCCATAATGCTTGTCATTGGGATCACAGCAGTACCCCTGTAAGGAATATTAGTTAATATTTTCATGCAATTAAATGTGATAATTTTGACTAGTGAATTTCTTCTTCTATCTTTCCTTCTGAAGACTCATTTCTATAGGTACTGTTGACATCTTCCTCTGCATCTTCTTAGTGTGATTTTGGCTCAGTTAAAATGAGGCTTTATTGGCACACAAGCTACCCAAGTATCACCAAAGTGTTAGGGAGAAAATAATCCTGCTACTCTGAGCATGAACTGATAGCAAGTGGCACAAAGTTGGGGAGTTCAGCCCTAGTCGGTCCCCAGCTCTGGGGATTTGCTAGGACCAGTCTGAAACAGCTCCCTGTGAGTACTGAACTTTGCCAAGTAGTCCTGGGATCTAAGGTGGAGAGGGGAAAAGATGTGTTGAGCAAGGAAAGTGCCAGGCCCTTAACACCTGCTCTGTAGCTGCGCTGTGAATTCCTGCGCTGTGAATTCCTTGGATTGCAGTCAGATACCATCAACATCAGTGTGTAACAAATGCCTAGGTAGACAGTTTAGGAGACTGAAATTCATTAGTTGCCTTTAAATAACCAGATGGACAGATAAGATCTCTTACAATTCCCGCTTACTTTGCTTGTCCCAGAAGTGCTCTCTTTCTGGGTAGCTTGTCCATCTGCATTTCTACAGAACAACACATCTAAGCTAGCATCTGGATGCTGTCTGAGAAACTGAATATGATAATACTAGCTTTTTACCAAAACAGCTTGCCCTTTTCACTGCTTGCATCTCCAAATTGTTTAGTTTGCATTCAAATAGGTGTAGTGCATTACCTCTACCTGCAAATGGCACTTTGCTTAAATTCAAGCATAGCCCCTCTGGCTCAGAGAGTCCCTGCACTTCACATTGCTGGGGAAAGGATGTTTGTTTTGTGATGTTTATACACTGCCTTAGGTAACCACCACTGGAGCCAGGACAGTGGGCTCAGTGGACTTGGGTCTGAGTTGGTAAGACCATTCTTACTTTTTGTGTCAGGGTGACTATCTCAGGTGAACAGTCGCATCCTGCAGCCGCTGAGCTTGGTTACATTTGGCTAAGGCCAATCTGACCATGCCAACTCCTGCGTGTTTGAAACAATGGTGTGTAGCACAGCTTCCTGGGGTTGTGCTCCAGCATGAGCTTTTCCCCATCTACGTGTACTGTGGCCACCTGTTGTTAGCACTGGCTAGTTTATCTAGCGTAAACAGAAAGTAATTCTATTCAATCTAATTGTCAGCTTGTCTGTTGGCTCTGCTAACACAGAAACCAAATAGCATCAGTTACTAAGAATATTTTTAGGGGAGAGAAGTAGAAAGGGGAAGAGTGAAGCAGATATATGAGTTTATATACAGGGACCACTAATCCCTCTGACACTGTACACAGACTAAGTTTCAAATACAAATGATCTTGTATGTAGCTGTATATACAGTGGAAGATTGCTTCTTGATTGGGTTATCCCATTTTCCTCTTCCCATAAGGAAAATGTCAAACAAACCCCAAAGAAAATCTGCTAATAGGCTAGCTATTGTTGTGGTGTTGTAGTCATATTTTCCATTTTTTCCAGCTCACAGTGACTGACCATGGGCTGGAGTTTTAAGCAATCAAGCACACAGGCATCCACAGGCACAGCTGTGAAAGCTTTTAAGACGTGCCACTGACATAACTCCCCTTTGAACTGAGTAATGAGGTAACTGGATTGCTGAAATGAGCTTAGCTGAAGTGCATTCTTTTGTTTTCCTACTTGAAAACATTCCTTCAGGCTCACCTCCATATACAGTGCAGTCTCTGCACTGTAAGGTGTATTTTTACCTGCTGGACGTACAAAGTAAAGCAGTTCAGTGACAGCAGTTTATAGCAAGCATAAAGCAAATGGAAAAAGGCCCAGACAAGCCAATAAACTTGTTTTCTTTAGCTAGTTGCTGTCATATAGGTTGGAATTCACCTACAACAGCAGTTGTTAAGGAATAATCCAGGAGGTTTTTTTTTTTTATTACTTGCATATGTTTTTCACTTAACCCCAATGACCTTGAAAGAAAGTAAGTTAAAAAGAATGAGCACTTTGAAATAAGAGTTTCATGTATGAGGGATTTTAGGACTGAAGTATGGTAAAACCATGCTTAGACTAGTTCCTAGTCATGAACACTTAAGGTACAATTTTCCAGTCCTTACTCATGCTGGGGAGCGTCTCAGTGAGTAACATCTTATTTGACTAGAAGGGGTCCTTTAGGTGATTCAGTATTCATCCGTATGACTAAGAATTACAGTCAGGTCCCTAAACACTGAGGAAAGGATCTAGTATGCTTTAGATTTCAGTTGTGTGCACAACCTTCCTTGAACTAAAGATCAAAATCACTAGTCCTGCAATGGGAAAAGTTTCCACTGTGTAAGTGATCTTTAAGGAATCACTTCTGTCTTGGGGAATTGCCATTCCCCATTCTTAAACTAATTTGGTAAGAAAAGCTGTTTCAGGAACGTTCAGACTATCACATTAGTTTATAATCTAATAACAAAGCAGGAAAAGCATGAATGTATAAAGCAGAGAAAAGGGATTTAAGATGTATCTTTTATGGTGTAGAATATAATCAAGAAGTAGGTGATCATGATCATATGGTTTGTTGAGGGTAGGGGTACAATCTGGGGAGGAGAAATATCTTTACACCTTACTTTTAAAGTTATGATTTCTTGTAAAAGAGAGGGAACGACTAAATTAGCAAAGAAATAAAAGAGAAACTAAACTGAGCAACAAGAGGGGGAGAAACAAGATGGGAAGTGGTTATAACATTCAACAAAGACCAGCTCAGAAGATCTGGGTTCACATTCTTGATATCCCAGAGGTTTCTTTTCTTTGGACAAGTCACATCTTTGTACTTCAGTTGTCTCCTTATGCAAAAGAGTGGAAGATTTCATTTGGACTGAAGTCTCTTTACCTATGTGTACTAGTTACACATAACACAATTACTTTATAAATAATACATCCTAACATCTTTAGAGAGATTTGATCAACTTGTACGTGCTTTTGTAGAATTCTGGCAATAGATCTGCTTTTGATCATCCAGTAATAGCTTGATGGTTTGATTCTCCCAAGCTCTCAGTACAAAGTCTCTCATGAAAATGGAGAACTTCCATAGAAAGGGATCTGTCCTGAAATAGATGGGGAAACACAGGAGGTGGTGTAATTACAAACTGATCAGTAAATATATACAGTTTTTGCAATGGATGGCTCATTTATGCTTATGCACTCCTCAGATCAGTTCTTTCTAGATACAAATACAAGCCTTATCATTGTAAGAGCTGTAGCTTAGCCTTACACCTGTCAAGGTATAAAAAGGACAAGTAACACCCTTCCTTAAGGAACAGGTGGAAGTGGAGTGCAGCTTGCATTCAAACTCAGATTACCTGGGAAATTGACATAAAACCAGGAACAGAGCCTAGCTTTCCCCGTCTTTCCTTCCAAAGCATTACTTTGCTTGATCACTTTTTTTGCCTCACTTTACATTTGGCTTACTTAACTTTAGACAAAAGATTAAAAAGCTTAGTTGCAGTAAGGACCCCCTGGGAATGATAGGAGTCATTTCTCGTAACATCTAAATCATCAGCACTGGAGGAACATGTACCTCTCCAGTGAACATGCAAAGAGCCTCAGTTTGATGCCTGAAATTGTGTGAGTACTTTGCTATACCATTTAATATATCATTGCATAATCTTTTTTTACTCAGAAACATTCTTTGCCATACAGTACTGATATTAAATGCCATACTCTTGCCTTAGACATCGATGGTATTATTTCCTTTTTGATAGTTTAGATCATTGTTATATTATTTGGTAAATCCCAGCTAAAAGACATTCTGAACTCAGCTTCTGGACAACTGAAGGAAAAGACCTTGAAATTTTTTTTTTTACACTCCCCACCACCATGAATCCTAAAATATTCTGTTACAGGCTAGGAATTATAAATGTGTTGTTGATTGTGTGAAGCTGCTTTAAAATTCATTCAACATTAACAAAAATAGCGTGGCAGGGAAAACATAACAGTGAGAAAGAGAGGATTTTATCTGACATTGCCATCATGAGGAGGGGAAAAATAAAGAAATGAAGCTGTGTTCTGTACACTGTCTCACACCTCTGTGGTATTCTATAGAGCTCTCTTGGTTTCAAGGTAACCTAGTGTTGATAATTCTCATTTCTTGTTTGTTTTTCTTACAATGGTTTTAACTAAACTACAGTCTACCTGCTATCAAAAGCATTTAGTTTCATTTTCACTTTGTAGCATTTTGAACTAAGTGTCAAAAATGGTTCTTGAATCACTGTGGGTACACATGAATCGCTTTCAGTGGCATGTGACCACCAAAAGAAAGAAAAAAACCCAGGTCTGATAATATTATATCTTAGTGTAGCCCTTGATGTAATGTTCGTCTTCCACCAGACTGGTTCCATCGTTGTGCAAGATCCCTATTCAAAATAAAATAAGGCATTAGCTCTCTAAGGAAATAATTACATTAATTAGGGACTCTCCTTGTAAGTGGAGAAAAGTAGTGATGAGGGAGACCTAAAATATTTTAAGTTTGTTTATTGGAAAGGTGAACTGTGTAAGGGAAAGCAGAAGAGTGAAAATTAGGCAGTACTCAGTATACTTGCCATATGTTTCTAATAAGAGTAATTTTAGGTGTTACCTAAGACTAGAGTAAAATTGTGCTAGCAAAATAGCACAATTCCAACACAGTTCCATTTTCATGTTTAATACACAGAAATTTCTCTTATTAAACAGATTTTTCTAACAAATACTGATGATCAGAACAGTATCCAGTAAGACAGCATATCATTTCTATGTTAATACTACAGAACAAGAGGCGGGCTAAAAAATCTTAGCTTCAATGATTTTTTTACTATTCTTAATCCTTTCAGTCAACGCCACTTCATGCAGCCTATAATTTTATTTCAACAGAGGCTAAAAAGAACTAGCTCTTTGAATGCCTCTTTGATACTGCATCTTTAAGTGCATCCTTAACAGAAGTAATTTACTGGTAATACTAACTGAGAACCCTTTTCCAGATTCTAGTTAATATGTATAAACGATAGGCTTTTCATTTATATGTGTAATCTCCCAGTTTTCCCAAGTGTAGCTTCCTAGTGGCACTAACCATGGGCTGCTGTGACCTTAATCTAGCAGTGGGCTCAACTTTGTTCATATATGAGCAATCACACTACAAAAGGCCAGACAAACAATTTAATTCTCCTTGGTATTGCAAGGGACCTGTTTGGTCCTGTGGGGCCCGTCCCAAGCTCCCTGGCCCTGCAGGAACCTGGTTTGCTCTGCTCTGGGAGACTTCTCTAGCAAACTGCTGGAAAACATGCCTGGTGTTGACTCACAGGGAAAAATCGTAGGAAGGTGCTGGAGGACTGTTAGCATTTCAGTGGGCTACCAGGCAGCTTTGCTGCAAAGTGAACAGGTTGCTAACTCAAGTGGGGAAAGCAAAAGCAAGCTTTATGCTCTTGAGTGTCATGGCTAGCGGGAAACACCAGACCGTAGCTAAGCTCATGTCACAGGTGTCTATGCATTGATGGCGACAAGTAAAAAGATTCAGTGACTGAAAAGGAAAGCCAAGTACATTTACTCTAGAAATAAGATGCAGTGTTTGGTTGAATTGTGAAGAGGATAAACTATTAGTGGAACCCACCAGCATCAGCTGTGGACTTCCAGTTTCTTGGTGTCTTCATTCCAAGTACAAATGTCTCTTTAGAAGATTTAGTTAGTCAAATGAATGTTCCTGGACTCAATTTAGGTGTAGCACTGTGAGACTCTGAGCAATGTTATACAGAAAGTAAATTTGTGTGATATGGTAGCCTTAAAATCAATAAATAATCTATTTCAAATACTTGTCAGCTGGATGAATAGCCTCATGCCATCTTTTTCAAAGTGTAGGACTATATGTAGACAGGTGTAAACCATTTTGGTTACACCTGTGTTAAAAAATTTCATGAATACATTTGTTTCAGCATGGGATTTGGCCCATGCCCCTCTGCAGCTTTGCCACAGCTGAGTCTAATCTACTGCACTGAGACTTGAAATGATGGAACCACTCTGGCTGGAAAAAGAATGAGATTTATTATGATCCTGTTTGTGTAGTTGTGACTATTTGAAGACCCTATGAATATTAGGGTAGATGTGGGAATCCACATTTAATCTATTTGTGTGTCAAGCGTATTACAATTTGCTGTGACAGTGTACAGACCTATTCTTGGTGGTTTTGCTCATAATGATGCCTGGGAATTACCTTCTCCTTCAACAGGGGCATGTCTATAACCTGGGGCATCACAGTATACACAGCTGTATGCAGACCCACATCCCCATAGGCACTGTATTTCTCAGGATGCTGTGTATCTGGCCTTTGCTATCCTATTGGCAGATTTGGAACTATAGTCTATCTCTGAGAAAGAAACTTTACCGATCAAAATACTTCAGTTTCATCTGCACTATGGTCTTCAACACAAATGGTGTGTAATGACAAATAAGGGTTGGGTACTTAAGCTAGGCAGTGAGAAATGGGCAAACTTTGTTTCCAGAGAATAGCTCAAAGTAAAAGTGAAAGTACACTGTTTATTTTGGCTGCAGCGCTTCCCACTGATGTGCCTTGAGGAGCTTATGGTACAGGCCCTTAAAGCAAGCTGAGAACTTGCATTTGTAACTTCTTAATCATCTTATTCTTCCTGTTCTCTACAACACAAAGTGTGAGTTGTTCTTATTTTATTATCTTTCTTGTGCTTTCTAAAGAAAGCAAACTCCTGGCAAAGGCCATGGAGATGGAAAATTACAATAATCAAGCCTGGAGAAGACAAAAGTGTGAATAAGACTTTCAGCAGAAGTGCAACTGAGACAGTGTTGAATATAGGGCAATATAATGAAAGTGTTAATAAGCAGATTTACAAAGACAGGAAATGTGAGAAACAAAGGTAAGCTCAGGATCAAGAAGGGCAGATGGATTTCTTTCTTCATACAAAAAAAGATATCAAAGACTTAAAATCATGAACATAACACTTAATAACTTTTCCACAGTGGCCATCACTAAGGTGAAATGGAAAAGAGAAGTTACAATAATGATAATAATATTGATTCTGTCAACAAGGCAAGCAGATCTGCGTAATTTAATTTACAGCTAATGGATATATAGCTGCTTGTAATAGAAAATGCTGAAGACTTTAGAGCAATGGAAGAGTACGTAGTTTCACCAAGCCAGAAGATCTTCATGAAAATTTAGTGTCCACAAACTGGCATCCTGTGATACGAGGCATTTTCTAAAAAAATTCTTGATGAGCTATTTTTTGTCTGGATTTTAAAATGATGATGTATTTTCTGATCTGTTTACACTGCTTCAAGTCTCAGTGAAGCTGCTGCAGCATCTAATAGTGTAACCAGGGGCACTCTGCACCTTCAGCAACAGGGACATCAAAGCCATCCCTACTTCCAACACCTCATTGCTACTCCCATGCTGTTCTTGGGATTGTCCTGGTATGGCTTTGAGCACAGGAACACAATTACCTGGAAGAGGAACTGTACCCAGTACAGTCAATACAGCTTTTTGCTTTATTTATTTATTTATTTTTTTCCCCTTGAGAGGTCAGTTTTCCCATCTGGTTTATCACATTGCCACATGAACAGTATGTCAGGTCAGGTGGTTAAGGAGAGTTATGGAGTTGTATTTCTGAGCTTCTAGACTTCACCTAAAGCAATTACTTCTCCTAGACACATCTGGCATTTCTAGTGGGTGTTTGTTGTAGAGCCTTTTGTACAGTCCCCTACAGCATCCTTTTCTCTAAACTAATCACACACAGGTTTGATGGCTGGACTGTTGAGGAACTGGTTAAATGGTCACATCCAGAAGGTAGTGGTTAATGGCTCAGTGTCTAAGTGGAGATCAGTGACAAGTGGAGTCCCCCAGGGGTCTGTACTGGGACCAATACTGTTAAATGTCTTCATCGATGACATGGACAGTGGGATTGAGTGCACCCTAGTAAGTTTGAAGACGGCACGAAGCTGAGTGGTGCAGTTGACACACCTGAGAGACACAATCCAGAGAGATTTGCATCAGCTCAAGAAGTGGGCCTGTGAGAACACCATGAGGTTTAACACGGCAAGCACGCCTGGGTTGGGGCAATGCCTGATATTAATACAGGCTGGGGGATGAAAGGATTGAGAGCAGCCTGCAAAGGACTGGAGGGTACTGGTAGATAAAAAGCTGGATATGACCCAGCAGTGTGCAGTTGCAGCCCAGAAAGTCAACTGTATCTTGGGGCTATGTTAAAATAAGCATGGCCAGCAGGTTGAGGGAGGTAATTATGCTGCTTTGCTTTGCTCTGCTCTGGTGAGACCCAACATGGTGTACTTCATCCAGCTCTGGAGCCCTCCACGTGGGAAAGACACAGACCTGCTGGAGATGGTCCAGAGGAGGGACACAAAAATGACCAGAGGCGTGGAGCGTCTCTTCTATAAGGAAAGGCTGAGAGAGCTGGGGCTGTTCAACCTGGAGAAGAGAATCATGGAATAGTTAAGAGTTGGAAAAGACCTGAAGATCATGTAGTTTCAACCTCCTGCCATGGACAGGGACACCTTACCCTAGATCATGTCGCTCAAGGCTGTGTCCAATCTGGCCTTGAACACTGCCAGGGATGGAGCATGTATCACTTCTTTGGGCAACCTGTTCCAAGTGCTTCACCACCCTCACAGTAAAGAACTTCTTCCTTATATCTAACCTGAACTTCTCCTGTTTAAGTTTGAACCCATTGCCCCTTGTCCTGTCACTACAGTCCCTGAGGAAGAGTCTCTCTTACTTGTAGGCCTCCTTCAGATACTGTAAGGCTGCTATGAGATCTCCACGCAGCCTTCTTTTCTCCAAGCTAAACAGCCTCAATTTCCTCAGCCTGTCTTTGTCTGGGAGATGCTGCAGCCCCTTGATTGTCCTCGTGGCCCTCCTCTGGACTTGGGGGCATTAGGGAGACCTTATTGCAGCCTTTCAGTAGGGGCTTATAAGAAAAATGGGGACAAACACTTTAGCAGAGCCTGTTACAATAGGACAAGGGGTAATGGTTTTAAACTAAAGGGAGATTTACACGAGGGTGGTAAAACACTGGCACAGGTTGCTGACAGAGATGGTAGATGCCCCATCCCTGGAGATGTTCAAGGTCAGTTCAGGTGAGCAATCTGATCTAGTTGAAGATGTCCCTGCTCATTGCAGGGAGGGTGGATTAGATGACCTTTAAAGGTTTCTTGCAACCCAAAGTATTCTATGACTCTCTGTTTAAGCATTTACCCAGGAATATGATTTTGATCAACTAGCTGCAGTGCCATCAGTATATTAAGGCTGAAAAAAGCTGATGTGCTTTAATAGGCTAAAATGGTCCTTCAGAAGCTAGTTTGTAAGTGGATCAGATGGCTGTATTTTGAGATCAGCAAACATAAGAGTGTGCTATTGCAAACAAAACTGGCCCTAGCTATGCAAGTTAAATTTGCTGCCCAATGCCTGTCATCATTCTTGGAGAAGAATCTGTTCCCTGGGGGTCCTTTTAACTGTGGTTATGATGTGGCAATCAAATTGCACTAATTAGTTAGGACATGAAACACCCCTGGGATACCGCAGGTTTCCTTTAACAGAGGGATTGTATGGGGGAAAAGGAGGATTTAGAAGACTGCCATTGCAAAATTAAGTTATATGGTATTGGAGATTTGTTACCCTCTGATTTTCTCCTTTCAAGGTTGGGATGTTAGCAGTCACATTTTCCTATTTTTAATACATTTTTCTCTCCCTTGTTGCTGTGTGAAGCCACATGAATGGTGGGCAAAGCTGACGGAGCGGCTGGGGTGGGGGAACTTGAAATTGACGGTACATGAAGTGCTGCCAGATGCACGGCACGCACAAATGGAAACCTTTCTTCTAACAGTCTCCCCTGCTGAGGCTAATATTCAGTATTACCTTTTATTGCTATGAATAAAGACTTGCCTGATAGAAAGTGGGCTTCAACTTTTCACAACACTTTCAAGCCTGGCAAGTCCTTTGACCTTAGTGCAAGGTATCAACCCAGATAAAACCTAAACAGGGCTGCGCAGAGCCTCCCAAGATCCTCATACTGAACAAGACTTCCAAGTTCAGAAAAGGGAGTTATAGCTCAGAAAGGGACAAATGAGGAGCATTATTCTACTACAGCCCCAGGTGCCCCTTGCACTTTCTGCCTACCCAAGCAAGGAGGCACAGCCAGTTCCTGAGGTCCCACAACTGCAGTATATCGGAGGAAGAATGAGTGTGGTTGAACAGACTAAGAATGAGATAAACCTCCAGTGGTATTGTCATTATCGGATTATATTTGAGTTTAACCATGATGCTAGAGCCCATAGAGGACAAGCTCAGAGAATCGATCCCTTTTAAAAGTGGCAAGGTGAGCCCAGTACCTCACTGGGGTCAGAGCAAGGTGGACAGCACCATTTCCCACAGGCTCCCCTCAAAATGTTGCAGCTCAAGACCCGGCTCCATACCCATCCAAACCATATCTGATTTCTAGTATCCTTGCCACATTTTCCTGACTGAGGGACAGAAGGCACTTACTGTGCTACCTGCAGTCTTCTGTCCTTTCCAAGTTCCAAGCTGCAGCAGTCCCACAGTCCCCTTGCTGCATGTGGACATGTAAGTTTTCCTAGAAAACAAGTTAATGTATAAATGGGCATTTTCTGACCCCTTAGGTTGGATTTTCAGTAACTATGTCTTAATTTTAGAATGACCATGACAAATAAGTATCATCTGTGACAGCTACTTGAGAAGAAATAAACGAGAGGGCAAGCTCTAAGCTTCCTTACGGAGGTCTCCCTTCTGAAGCCTCCCTCCCTAGCCATAAAAACAACCCCAGTTTGGTAACCAGGACTTTGTAGCTGGTCCTGACATTGTACAAATATCTGAATACAAGGCAACAGTGTATTTTTTTGGTATGGTTTGTACCTGTACCACTGACATAACACCTGCCACTTCTTTCTGTCTAAATTGGCCTCCATGAGTTTCCCATCGGTCGATCAGTTATTTCTATGCTGCAGTTGTGGAATATGTACTCTGAGCCACCTGGCAAATAGAAATGCCATTTCCTGTTGAGTTTAGCTCAGCTATGATAAGTATGACCACAAAAATTACTGCATTCTACATCAAAATAGAAACATTGAGTTTCCTATCTAACCCACAGAAGCCAGGAAGTTCATAACCTATTATAGGTTAGATCATAAAAACATAAAAAAGGGGATTTAAAAAAAGAGGCACTACATATACCAGCATCTGAATGTCACGACAGAATTTCAGTCAAATTGTATTAAAAGTAATTGAAGAAGATATATTAACAGAGGTTGGAGGAGAGAGGCAGGAGGAAGGATACCTGATAGCCATCCTAAAACCGTGGAATGGTTTGGGGTGGAAAAGACCTTAAAGCTCATCCAGTTCCAACCCCCTGCCACAGGCAGGGACACCTTCCATTAGACCAGCTTGCTCCAAGCCCTGTCCAAGCTGGCCTTGAACACTGCCAGGGATGGGGCAGCCACAGCTTCTCTGGGCAACCTGTTCCAGCACCTCAGCACCCTCACAGGGAAGAGTTTCTGCATAATATCTAATCTAAATCTACCCTCTTTCAGTTTAAAGCCATTCTCTCTTGTCCTGTTGCTACTTGCTTTTATGAAGAGCAACACCTTTGTCAGGAGATCTCTGAAATCTGTCACAGGTTTGATGCTGGGGGGATTGTAGGGGCAAACTCTCTGGAAGCCACAGGGTAGTCAGAGTGCTTTGTTTGCTAAACTCTTAACGAGGCATGTTCAACACTTAGCTCCCACTTCTGTCTGTTATTTGTTTGGTTTTGACATTTTGTTGTTACAAGAGCTTAAAGAATTTTTTTCCATCTTTCCAATTCTTTCTGTATGCCTGTTGACAGTCTTTGGTGCATACACATTTCCATTGTTTTCTCTGTTTAACCACTTAGTCAGATTTGCCCATTTGTTTGCGGTTGTTCAACTGGCAACAAAAGATATAATTTTAATTTCATCTTTTTTAACATAGGAAAATGTGATGCAAAACCACAAACATTATTAGGGGGGATTCAGGAACAGGTGCAGTAAATAGGGCTGCTGGTTAATTTGGTTTTTGAAATGACCTGCACTTTATCTCTGTTCTTGAAGTGTTGCTTTAGAGTATGAACAACCAGGAAGGCACTAAGTGCTTTCCACTCCCTAATTATAAATGGGGAAAGAGCAAAGCTCACCAGAGCTGAGCTGAAAAAGTATGAGGAAGGGGAAAAAAGGAAAAGACAGCCTCTGCCCCTTCTTTCCAGTGTAGGTGGAGATTTCCATGGGGGCAGCCCTTCCAGCTGAGTGCCTCCCACTGGTTTCTGTGGGAGTGCTGACTAGTCTCTGGGCTGACTCTGTAGGCATTGCTGTTTGTGTGTTTTGGGGTGGGACAGGGCTTGAAGACAGCTATCAGTGCTGTTAGAGCTAGTACTAGGCAAATATGTTAGGAATAAAACTGTCCCTCCAACCTATGCAAGTTGGTTGACCCTGCTATGAGAGACAGCCTTGACTGGCACCTCTCTTGGCTGATGCAGCGTCTGATCTGCCTGTCAAAAAGGAGCAGGTCACCATCACATGGAGCCCCTCCATGCAAGGCTCTGAAGAAAGCAATGAATTCATATCAGTGTCCCCAGTGACAACTGAAGTATCTCCAGTGACACTGAGGTTGCAGGAAGGCAATGAGTATCTTGCCCAGAGATATTCTGCAAAAGCGAGACCCGTGCTTTGGGACAGCAGCAGAGACACACAGCATATTGAAAACTGTGACCAATTTATTGTAGGAAGATGACAGAACTGGCAGGATGACTTTGAGCGTGCCCTGAATTGTCTTCCTTTTGTTTGCTGGTTCTCAGACTGTGCAGAGCTCAGACAGGCCAGGGCGTAATGTCTCTGGTGTCAGCGTGAATTCTCAGCCATGCCAAGCTCTCCATACAGATAATGCTCAGGGGAGAGCACCTTTAATATATTTTATACATTATATGCATGTGTTTGGGTGTGTTTGCCTTTGTGCATGTATGTTAGGCATAAATGAATTCAATACAAATTTAGGGGAACTTCTAGTAACACACATCCCATATAATGTAGCTAAGCGTGTTAGGTAAATATTGTGGGTAAAATGCCCATATGCCAAATTTTGTTGCATTGGACTTGCACATGTTGGAATAAAACCACATGTGCAACCACATCCATTAGCTAATGCATGATACTTAAGCAACTGATCTTTGAGTGAGAGTGCCGTCTGTGTGCCTACAAGTGTAAGATGCAAAGCAAAGAGGGAATAAGCTGCAGAGGTACCAGGGGCGTACACAGTCATAGGTTCCTCTTTTTAACCTCAGTAACCTCTTTTCTCCCACTCATAGCTCGCATACCTCCACCCTCACCCTGGCAGCCAATGAGTATGTGAAATGAAAACCATGTTGGTTACTTACATGGTTCATGATGACTAATGGAGACTTGTTGAATAAACTAGTGGGCTTTTTTTTTTTCTACTGGTGGTAAAAGTAAATTAAGACTTACTCATAATCTACAAACAGGGACTGCTTGAAATTAATGTTGCAGAAATGAAATTTATGTGAATGTGTGAGCCAAAATGAAAATTATCATTTGTAATCACTTTTAATAAGCAGAATTTAAATCTAAATGGCTGTAAAACAGGTTAAGTTAGATGAGGGACCAGTTGCAATGTGGGTGACTAGTTCTTGGAATGGGAGTAAGCAGAGAGAAATGGACAAACTGGAGAAGAAAAGAGTTCATCAACAAAAAAATCATTAAAAAATCAGTAAAGAAATTACACAGAGAAATACAGTGCTTTTTGCTATGCTACAGACATTCTGGCTGGGCTGTTTAATTAGCATGGGTGAATATGCATCTGCTTGATTTGCTTTTTTTTTTTTTCCAAAACCCTGAGCTTGTTATCAAGTGACATGATTTTAGGATGTAGAGCTTTAGAAGTGCCACATTTGTGAGACTTATGATAATCTGTGCAGGCTGACAGTGCTTAAAGTCAGCACGCATTGATTATGATATGTAGATGTTAATAGACAAAAATGCTCATTTCAAACTTTAGGTTTTTTATCAGAGTACTTATATTTGCATTTGTCTCTAAAACAGTGCTTAGATTCCTGGGAAATTATAGTAATGTGAACATTTCTTCTAGCTCCTCATAATCAAGTGAAAATGTGTCCCTCATTTGGTAAACCCATATTACAGGGGCCATTAGCTGTGTTCCTTGAAGTCCTATAAATGTTGATGAACTGTTGCTTACTGATGGAACATTTCAATTTAAAGCCTTTCTGTGGTGGGCTTCCTCATGGTGTGGAAGTGGATATGTTGATGTATGCAGAGAAAACCTTTCTTCTGGTGTTTCCTGCCTCTCTCACAGCAACATCTTACAGAAATTGTGTTCTCTTCTTTGGTCTTCATGTGCTGCTTAGAAGCTTTGAGGGATTAGGTTAGCCTTTTGGAGAAGTCCTCAAGTGCCCCAGTACTCAGCCAGACTAACCTTAACCCCCTAATCCTATCATCCCTGGCCACCACATCTTCATATTTAGGTGTGAGAAGAGCAGTGCTTTTGCTATTAAGTCAAAAAGTTGTGCTTCTGTTTTTTTTTTTTTTTGGGGGGGGCGTAAGAAAAAGAGGTGCTGCAGGGCAGTTTATGGCAGTAGCTTACAGTGAATAACTGTCAGTAATTGCATGGACGTACAGCATCCAACTGAAGAGCTTTCGTGGTCAAATTGGTGTTGAATAGAAAGTGATCTCAGGTTCCATCCTACCCCTGGGGAGCACAGTGCTGCCTTTAGCTGTGTGCTCTTCCACTCCTGGAGCTCAGAGTCACATTTTTGCTGGGGTGATCTGGAAACGCTCAGTGTTTCTGGCAACCAGGCGGTGACAGCGAGGGGCAAGGGACTTGCTGACTCATTTCTGGGTGCCAGGTGCTAACACAGTTTCACATCCAGCTCAGGCGTCATCCCTTCCCAAGGAAGGAGGAGGTGCACAGGCTGGAGCTGGTACTGGAGGGGTTAGACTGCAGTGGGAAGAGGCACTGGACTCTTGGCAAGAAGGCTGGTGGTAGATACAGTTTTGGCATAGCCAGCGTGGTCTGCAAGCATGGATGGGCTCCATACGTGCTAGACAAAAGGGCTGGCGGGTAGCCAGAGGCTCTTCGAAGCAGCAGAGTGTGCTTGTCCTTAGGGGTGAGTGTCCTTGGCACAGGGTTGGAGGGGCCCTGCCATTGTCAGCCTCCTCTTGATTGCCCTGTGGGCCTGGAGGGGGATCTGTTGTGTGTTTTGTTTGTCGTCTTTTGTTTGCAATTTGAAGCAATCCGGCAGAGTTTAATTGTGCTGTTTGTTTCTGACAGCCCTAGCAGAGCATCCTCTGTTGTTCATCAGCTTTGCTAGTGTGCGTGGGAACCTGCAGAGGAAGGCGATCTGGCCATGGGTCCCTTTGCCGAGCACATCCAAAGACCAGCAGTGTCTGGACTTGATGGGAGTTGTGTGTTTGGTGGCCTTGGCCACGCTGTCTGCCAAAATGCGGCTCTGCAGCTGGGGCTTGCTCTTTCCCCCCAGCCACCTTGTTGTGTGGTCATTAGGGAAGGGCAGGGGAGGACCCTGCCAGCCCTGCAGATGAGTTCCAGTTGCCCCAGGAGCTGTGAGGGTGGCAGAGGAGCAGCAGACCAGGGAGGCTGCAGCTCACCACCCCAGCATTGCCACCAAACTCATGAGACCTGCCCATGGCAGGGGGGCTGGAACTAGATGACCTTATAGTCCGTTCCAGCCCTGACCATTCTATGATTCTATACCATGAAATCACAGCTGGGGTAGTTGAAGCTGAGACCCAGCTCTGGGTCACCTGTCAGGGCTGAGCCTTTACAGCAGACTACACATCCCGGGGTTTACATACTCCTGCTGGGAGAAACTTTAAGGAAGAAAAGGAGAAAGCCAACACTTGCATATAGCTGAAATGGTGTGCACTGGTGCCCTGGGCCTGCTGTGGGACCACATCATCCTGTTGTGTGCCCATGGGGAGCTCCAGCCCTGCCTAAAATGTGAGGGGTTCTGAGGTCACCACTGATGGCCTAAAACTACATCTTCTGAACATCACCTCATCACTGACTAGGAGAAAAGCCACTGGGCACCACGTGGTTGAAAGCTCACATTGGATTTGCAATCAGGCAGTTCAGTTGTAGGGACTGGTCCTGGCTGTATCAGTTGGCAGATATTCCTATCTTGGGCTCGTGGGAAGTGTGCTCACATGCAAGAGGGTCGAAATCAGTCACATCCTGAGAAGTATGAGCTGCTTTCCAGTTTGCAAGCAGCAGGGTCCCTTTTGTGGTTTGCACTTCTCTGATTAGTTTTAAAAACATTTTGATATGCTGCCAGTTGAAAGAGATGTGGTTTCTGACAGCTTTTTTTAACACCAGGATTTTGAACATATTGTTGTGTAAATGGTTTACATTTCAGGTTAATGATTTCCCTCCCTTCCCCCTCTTTCACCTTGGTTTTGCCTTGCCTGCATGGCACAGAACAGTACAGCTCTGCCGTGCACCAACTGCTGTGGCTTTTACTCTCTATGAAAAGCATGAGAAGCATTGCTGACCAACCAGTCAAAGGGGCTCTTGGGTACCACTCTCTTAATGTACGTGTCTGGTGCTGTTCAGGTCATCTGGTTGCAAAGACCACGTTTAAACTGGATACCCATCATTCTCAGCACTTAGAAATATCTTTTGAACTTCATTTTCCTGCCATTGAGCTCAATACTTCTTGTTTTTCCTTTGTGCTAATCTCCAGCCCATTAAGATTAACTGTGAAGATCTGAGCTACATGATCTTTCTGTGTCACTGCTATAGGATACATTAAGATGACTTTCAGTTTTCCATATTTTCTCATTGCCTCTTTCTCTGGAGAAAGGCTGAGGATGCTCTGTTATTACTTAAAAGCATGTTTTATGGTGATCTATGTCACCTTAAAGTGTTAAGACTGATGCATTTCTAAGGAAAATATCCCTTCTCCAGAGTGTTAATCTAGCATTAAACATATATAAGTATTAAAAGTAAAAACATGGTAGACTGTAGACTTTCTAATCAAGATCTTGTTTTGCAGGGATTGGGTGTCTCCCTTCACCTGTGCCTCCTGTGATGAATGATAAATTTTTTCTAGTCTCAGGGTTTAGAGATGTTAGAATGTTTAGAGTGTTTTGAATGCTGTTAACCTGCACTCCAGTATTGCATTCTATTTTGTCATAACTCAGTGATCAGGCTGTTGTGTGAACACAGTAAGTATGTGTTTATATTACTGATCCAACTTTATTGCATGCAGTCCTGAGGACGTGTTCTTTTTCGCATGAGTTTGAAAGGGAAACAGGCAAATGCACAACATATAAACCCATCTGGGGCTATTAAAAAGAAAGCCCCATCTTCTGGCTTACAAATTCCCTGAACTTCAGATCCTTGGGAGAATAGTCCCAGGAAATACCACTGCATGCTTTTCCTCTTCTCATGCACTTTTCTAACTGTCTGTGATATTGGCTAAATACACTCTAACCCACGACAGGCTTTTTAATGTTCTCATGTCAATTCTTATTCACAAAAGAATCATTAAGCCTTTGGCTTGTGTGAGTATCTGCTTCCATTCATTTCTCAGTGATCCTGTACTTTGAAAGAATCCAAGATGTGAGGCCAAATAGCCTTTTTTCTTTTTTTCTTTTCTTTCTTTACATGCAGAAAGCCAAAATATATAGAAGTGGTAATAAAGTGGAATGGATCTGGGGGAAAAAACATGAGATGCTATTGCTGATAATCTTCTGTTCTGGCTGATGCAACAAAATCTAAGTGCTTTAAATCTACTTCAAAAATCTGTGGAGGTTTTTGTTGCTAATTTTGTTGTGGAAAAAGTCAAATTTCTGGCAAGGCCTGTCTTCTAACTGGTCAGAGACAAAACAAGAAGCAGTGTTCTGAACTTCATTGTCTCTATGAGAACGTGGCAAACTGGTTTGGAAACTTTCAAAGTTTAGGAATATTAAAAATCTACTTTGGTTTAGACTCCTTTAGGCCAGGGATCAATTTAAATTAAAAAGACTGACAATGGGGTTTTTTTAGTGGCTTAATTCTGCTTCCACATCTGTTCGGGTCATGTTCTGAATCTTCTGGAAGCTGAAATCACTTTCAAACTAATTTTTTTCTGTGGTTTCAATTCTGGTTTAAGCACACATTAAAAAAAAAAAAAAAAAAGACACCAAACCCCCAATTTTGTGAGTTTTCCTCAATATATGGGCTTCATATTGACTGGTATAGTTTTCATGTTGTGTTTCTGTTTTTCAAGGAGTCCTTTACTGGTTTCACTGCCGTTTGACTCTGAAAGCTTCTGCAGTTAGTTTCTAGCCCAGAGTTTTGAATAATCCAGATTCTAGTTTAATGCTAGTCCTGCTGTCCTTTCAGTCTGTCATCATGATTCATTTTCCTGGATATGCTTTCTGAGCATCCTTGTATCTTTGATGAGGGACTGGTGATTGAAGATATCCATAACTCTGAAGAGCTTTTGCAATGCCATTAAAGCTTTGCTTTCTTTTGAAAACTTCACTTTAATACAAAAGCAACCTTTTGAAACATAACTGAGGAAACATCTACTAAGCAGCTCAATGTGGAGAAGTCATGGGACCTGGAAAGTTGGCTTCTGAAATAACTAAATGCTTACTATTGTGGAAACCCATCACTGTGCTTGATGTCATCAGAAAGTGCTTTATTTTGTAAGAGAGCGCAGAGCTTGAGAGGGGAAGGTGGGAATGAACCAAGAAGAATGTTTGTGACCTACCCAGGGAAGTGTGAGCCAGAGTAGAGCGCAATGAGAATTATATTAAAGAGGAAGGAAGGCTGAAATCTGTCCTTCTGTTTCCCCTCCATTACTAGTCTTTTTCGATTACTACTCCTTTACAGATGTAAAGTTCTTATAAGTTTCAGAATCTTCTATAAAGCAATATATTCCTACTGGTTATTGCTGAATAACGAAAGAAAAGGAACAAGACAAGCTTTCTCAAATCTAAGTTTACACCCACTCTTAACCTTTTAACTGAAACCAGTAACATAACCTGTGAAACATCCTGCTGTATGAACATCCTTCCATGCCACCCCACACACATTGCTGGGGTACTTCAGTTTCTGAACTCTGCAGGTAATTTTGTCCAGTCTTCAAAAGCTTCAGCTCTGTGCTGAGCTTGGGGTTAGAGATCAAATTCAGAAATTAGTCCAGAGTGGCTGAGAGGCATCTAAAGTGGGGCAAGTTCAGCTGTCTGGTTTCTTCTGAAGGAGCAAATTACAGCAGCATTAGACTCATTGCACTTCATGTTCACTGGCATGGATTTAGGATGGACCTCTTCAGCCATTACCTGCAAATTCAGTTGTTTTTCTCAATGCTTCATCAACACATATCTTCAGTGTTGCAGAAACTGGTTTAGCATCAGAGAAGTAAGGTTTCCCCATAACCACTAGTTCCCCTTACATTAAAATGGTACATCAGGACCATATTAATTTGCAGAAGCTTCTAATATCTGTTTGAACTAGTGCACATTTTTCAGGTATGTTCTTGATTTAAAGCTTTAAGGAGAAACAATGAGTATGTTTTCAGTTCATTACCTTCTCTGTTGTAAAGATTGTGTGCCTGGACTGAATTAAAGCCACCAATTTTGCCTATTGCCTGGGAAAAAAAAAAGCAAAACCAAACCTGACTTAAATGTCCCTTCTCCCAGTCTTTCACTAAGGGTTTCTACCTCCTCAGTTAACACATGGGTTGAAGCAGGATTTGGCACAACCAAGGCAGCAGAAACTGCTGCTGCAGCAGTGGGATTTGTCTCCACTAGCCCATCTGGGGCTGGAGTGGAAACCTCCATGGATAGGTCTGATTTAGACCTCATGCTCCACCTCCAACTCTAGCCAGGGGATAGAGGGGAGAACATGTCCAGAGGGCTCTAAAACTGCGATACATTTGCAAGTGAAGCATACTGTGGAAGTGGACATTGCTAATCCAGTCTTGCTCAGTGAGTATTTTCCAAAAGCACCTTCCTTTAGCTGTAGCATCGTGTCATGTGTTTGCAAACTAAATTAAAGAGCCCTCTGCTACTAAAAATCTAGTTGACAAGGTGCTCAACCTGCTGGAGTGTATTGAGTATAATAAGGTTAATTTGCACAGCTAAAGTAATATGCCTCCTTGCTGAGACTCAGGTCAGAATACAGGCTTTAAAAGTTTTTTAGTGACTCCAGTCGAGGAGAGGAAATAATATTTGCAGTGCAACGTGAATTAATATCATTTGCAAATGAGATCTTCCTGATATATTCACCTATAAAAAACAAGACTCCTCTCTGGCATGATAAAAACTTCCAGGTTTAGACCAAGGTTCAGAGCAACTGAGAGAAGACCTGGCTGCATAGGTGTGTTGGAACCAGCTGCTGATCTACATGTCACATCTGTCTCTAGACCCTGGCAATTTCTATTGGATTTTGCTTTCCTTTTCCCTAGGTGCATCCTTGTAACAAAACGGCTTGAAAGAGCTGTGAAATAACTTCTATTAAAAGTAAATAGAGCATAACATAGCATCAGTTTCAGGATGTCTTTTCTTAAACATGAACCACCTAAAGTAGTACCATCAGTCTAGAGTTTAGCTTTGCTGTGGCCTTATTCCAGCTTACCAGTGCCAATGGGTGATGAATTTGCCTTTCATAGTCTCTTCATTTACTTAGGGCCAGGCTTCTGTGCCTCTTGGGCTTTAGCTATGCCACTGGAGTTTAGAAGCACAGTCATGACAAAATAGCCTTAAACCAGTGCTGTTGTGGTGACCCAGGTGCCTCTGAGATGTAGCAGTTGGTATCCTCACCTAAGGCAAAATAAAGGGAAACCTGCCTTCTACCAACATAAATGCTTAAGGCAAAGCTTTTATCTTAAAGCAGAGATAAAAGTAAAAAAACATTCCCAGTAACATCTCCCTGGAGAAGCTGTCTGTGTCTATTGAGGCTCAGGGGCTGCAGCTGTCAGGCAGAGACCAAGGAAAGCACCTGAGCTGGAACACCTAGGCTGCCTCATGTCTGCTGGGGGCTGTCAGACTGCTTTAGCTGTGTTAGTAACACATTATAGTTTAAAGCTACTCGCTTGTGCTTTTAAAATGCCATATCTGAAATCCTCTGCACACTCACTGGAAGCAGCCTCTGTGGTTTCAATAGACAATAGTTATGCCAGATTTTGAGATGACCATATTCCATCTCTGTATCTGTACTTTTGTCATTGCTGCTGCTCTTCAGTGCTCCTGGGACTGTACACAGAAGAGGTAGAGGGGAGAAAGTGACAGCAGTATTTCACCAGGACATGCAAAAACAGTCAAGTGCATCTCAAGAAATATTTATCCTATTATCCAAGACAATGTGAGATTTGCAGACAACGCTAAGTCCATGGAAAAGGTATTAAATACACAATTCCTCAAAACGACTAGAATCAGTAAAGATGAGGCACAGATGACAGAGCTCTATGTAGGTGTCCGATGGATGTGAACCAAGCTGTGCAGACCAGGAAGTTATGGGGAGGGAGTCCAAATGGAGCTTCTTGACATTGCTTACTAGCCCAGTAAGGTAGTGTCCTGAATGGTGTTAGCCTTCGCATCCCTCTTCCATATCTTTTTCATGAGAGGATAAATTGTTTAGAATGGTACAAAAGCCACAACTGTGCTTCTGCAGTGGGCTTGAAAAGACAAGGATGGATGTTTTCAGGTGTGCCAACCCAGCAGTGGTCTCTCCTCGCCAATGTTCCTGAGTAATGATACAGTCTGCCTTATCCACTCCAATATTAATAAATGATGGATCACTGCAAACAGTAAAAAAAGTACAGAAACAAACCCAGATATACCTTAAAGTGGGCTCAATTTTTTTTTTCTGTTATTAGGTCTAATTGATTATTCTCAGCACAAAAATGCAACGTGCCTTTGCATAAAAAACTCAGTTAAATCTGTGGTTGTGACCATGGGTTTCCAAGAACACAGAGAAATGTATTCCGTGCAGTTAACTTTTCAAACAATGGGAGAGGCACTTCCCAAAAGAAAAGTCTCAGCATCATCATGGCCTAATTCCTCTGATTCCTATAAGAAATCTGTAAAAAGCAATAGCAGTTAGGAAGCTGATTGAATCTGATATGCCTTCAGGATAAGCCTGAGGCCACTGATGACTTGATTAAGTGGCTCCATCACTGTACATCAGTGGTGTTTGGACAATATATTTTGCTTTACCTTTTGAGTCATGCCTAAGCTGATTTTGTGATACCCTCTCACAATGTAGACAGTGGGGAGCCTGAGAAACTTTGAGAGACCTTCCAGCCCTGTCCTTCATTCCACTTTTCTGTAGAGGCATCTAATGGCCACTTTACCTCCCCTGGTACAAGCCATGGTTTGTGGATGAACCTTGAAGCCATTCCCTTTTTAACTCTGGAAAAGCTTTAGAAGGGTTAGGAGATAAGGAGAACTCAAGAATGAAGCTATTACACGTGTATATATAGCAATTAAAACCTTCCAGTTGTGTAAGTATGTAAAGCAGACTTTCTTGAGAAACCTCAGTATTCATACTTCACCTAATGAGCAGAAATATGTTCAGTTTGCCATTTCCCTCAACATTCCATTGAATGTTCCCATACAAAAAACAGGAGGGTGGTATTTCCCCTCACGTGCACAGAGGGATGTGAGAGCCTCCAGGCCTCCTAAGAGCCTCAGGTGTCTGCACTCAAGCCCTTATTTCAGCAGAAGAAAATGATGGCAAAAGCAATCCCTTTACTGAGTAAGTAAAAACTCGACACTTACTCTGCAGAATGCTAAACATAGGGGAAGTCACTGGTGCTTCAGACTTCTAGGGTATGCAAAAATCATGTCTAGCAACCTTCAGAACAGAAGTGTAGCAGCTATTTTGGGTTGGGAACATTATACTGCTGTTGGTTTTGTGTGGTGCAAACAGGTATCCATATCCTGAGAAAGAATTCGTTCAGAAGGTATTTATTTTTTACTGTGAGAACCTTTAAACATGCAGTGTTTACTTACCCTTTTAAATTTCATGTCTTCTTCCTAGCTAAAAACTGTCCATGTGATATTGTCATTTAGCACTTCCAACAGTGTTGGTAATACAGTACATCTGTCCTGAACAGGATTGTAATTTGCTTTCACACCTCAGTCACCTCTTAAATCTTTAACAATAACAAAATCAGAGACTGTGGACAGAATACAAATGTATTCATATTTTCTAACCATTCAAGATGTTTCGGGGCTTCCTAAAATCCCAGCATGAGAGCAAGACCCCTGTCAAGAGATAAGGCACCCATTTTGAATTAATTGTGATCTAATCAAATCTGATTTGATCTGGTCTAATGTAATCTTGCCTCTGTCCAACCAGTAAGACTTTGTTATGCTAACCGCAGACATGATGCTCACACAATGGCTTAGGAAGTTACTCCCTACTTTAGCCATGTGTCTTTTGATAGCTTTTTGTGCTGGTTAGTCCTCAATTTCTGGTTTCAGCGATTACACCATGGAAAGGTAGGCAGATTGCTTTAACAGTGCTATGAAGAAGTTGACTTCATATCTAGAAGCAGCAGGTTTGGTTCTTTTAGGTGATTCGCTCCTCTGCAGAGAGCAAAAGTAATTTTAACGGTAGTGATTAGACTGGTGTAAGGAAAATAGAAAGGAGGAGGCAGTACCTGTTACTAGCTTAAATGGTAGTCAGAAAAACAGCGGATAAGCTTTTGGGCATGTCTTTTATTTTCAATTATTTTTTAAGCCTGTTATTGCCAGATGTCATAATTGGTCTAGTAAAAATGACAACTCCGCTATGCATAACTATCTTCGCTCACAGTAGCTGTGGCTGTTGTATTCTTCAGTGATTTCTCCATTTCCTCATCTCTGAAGAGTTACCAAGTCACTGGGAGATATGTTAAGTCACTGGAGGTGTATGACAAACCTGCAGGGCCACCGTCTTCATTGTCAAAGTGGAGCAGGCTCTGGTTATATGCCATGTGGACACCATGACATGTACCACTCGTACGGTGCAAGGCTGCTGGAGGCATCCTGAAGACCTGCATTTTCCACTAGCCTTCCACTTGGCTGTGGTGAAGGACAGAAACAGCTTGCTTATCACCATTTCAGCTGATTTATAGCTAAGCATATGTGTAAATGCTTTTCCGTAACGTTCTTTGGGAAGACAGTCAACTGACTGTCATTCAGCTGAGCCTATAAATACCAAACCCTTCTGTGCAATAACCTAAGTGAAGATCTTCAGTGCATGTTGCACTCTGTGCAGACACCTTGTCTGTGTCCGAGTCAAAATACAGTGGCAGGGAAAATCCCTGGGAGGGGAACTCAGTCATCTGTGCTGGTACCTGATCCAAGCAGGCAGCAGCCCTCCCAGTGGGTTGCAGGCAGTGCTTGGTAACCAGCGTGGGCTGTTCCCAGTGACCAGACCGGAGGCAGCCACATGGTTTTGGAAGAGAAGAGAGGCCGGTAGCATAGATGCAGGCCTGGTCTCAGTGGCCAAGAGCAGTCCCTGGCAGGTTTAATTTAAAGTTGTACAGGTGCAGGTTTAACTTAAAGCTGTACAGGTACAGCTTTAAGGCTGAAATGTCTTGGGTTGACAGTGGGATGGTGAATAGTTTCTCATGCCAAATACTGATGGGTATTTAATATACACTTTGGGCACATGCTGTGACCAGGGAAGATTGCCTACTGATGTTGTGTGAGTGCTCCTGATTCCCGCAGTGCTGTGGTGTGGTAAGAGCATGACAGAGGAGACTCACAAGTGTAAAGTGCTTTAAGATCACACTCCAGCAACTCTCACCAAAAAAATACTCTTGATTAGAAGTGTGATTTTTTTTTTTTTTGGAGAGAATTTCTGTACTACCAAAACCCCTTTGTGTATGCAGTTACACTGAGGGAAAAGTAAAAGCTTTGACCAGCATAACTTGCTTAGTTTGGGGTATGTGTGTAAGCTGCACTGTTAAAAGCCTGGTGCTGTAGGCAGAAGCAGCTCTTCACGTGGGGGGCATAGGTACACTGGCCAATGTTGCCTGGGTTTCTTCTTCCAGCATAGTTTTATCCACTGGTTTGCAGGACTACTGAATTTTCCATTATAAGGCATTTTTGCATGAATTTCCATGCGTGACTGTAAGGAGTTATCTGTTCCCAAAGCGGTGTCAGTCTCAGTGGCCCTCCCTGACAACCCAGAGATGGGTATGGTCTCAACGCAGGGAGGTGTTGAGGACTGCCGCCTGCCTCCCCATCCCTCAGCTCATGACCACTGCCACTTGGCCACATGGCAGCATCCATCTTCCCTGGGCAGATAGGATCAAATCCCTCACTAGGTTTTTCCCAGGGGGTTATTTACTCTCAGTTTGCCTTGCAGCAAAATTGTATTGCTTAATTTTTCACTCTGAACTCAGGTATAACAGTAATTCTGAGATCAGGCTGGAGTGAAGAACACAGTAAACAAAATTAAGAGTTTTTTTATTAAATAAATAAGGGCCTATGACCTGATTTCTGAGCTACAAGATTGACTTAGAATAATGGTGTGAATTACTGACTTGGTTAAGTCATTTCATTTAGCATTTTCCACATAATCTTAGCTGCAAAAAAAACCCCTCATTATGCTGAATTTTCAATTATTTTATTTCACCAAGGAACAACCTTTTCACCCATGCTAGATGCTGATGGAAATTCTGGTGTAGGTGTTTCTTGGAAGTGCTGGTAACATGCTACACCCTCTGAGGCAGACCAAAGCTCCATCCAGGCCACTTTCCCTTCTTCCCAGCAGCAGATGCCTAGCGAAAGGATATGAGACCAAGGAAAGCCTGTATTGATCCTTTCCCAGAGGACTTCCTCAATCTCAGCAAACTGTGTTTCAGTCCCATCCCTAAGCCCAGTGCAGTACCTTGGTATTTGTTTTGGGATGGGTATAGTGCTGCTCAGAAATGGTCCAAAAATTGGATCAGAGTCTCTTTTTATAATATGCAAACTAGAAACACTTTTGAAAGTTTAAACATTTTTTTTTAATCCCAGTAAGGCAGTTTGCTGCTTTGAGCCATAGCATAGCCAAATCCTTCCTGATTTATTTACATTCTAGTTGGACTTTAGAGTTCAGTATATGTAAAGGTTTGCTGTGAGACCATTTCCAGGGAGATGTGTGGTTAAGAGCTATTCCCTATCCCACATGTAAGAATGTTTATCTGTCTCTCTTCCTAATACACTGCTGTAAGTTGAGGGAAGAAAAACTGCAGAAAAGAAGTAGGAAGGGAAGGAGGAAATAAGGGAATAGGCTAGAGACAGGAGAAGAAAACGGAGAGAAGAAGCAGATCTTAAGGATAGCTAAGAGTAGTTATATAGAGTAGCGAAGTAGAAGTAAAGGTAAAATTACTTTCATCTAAGTGCTAGGGCACAGTTTGTCCTTACCTCTACGTGTGGGGTTCTGCTGAAAGGTAAGGTCTCTTTTCTGCAACCTGTCCCACATGAATGCACTAGATGGGGTCCCCAGCAGCCACAGGATTGATAGATCCCCTGCACAGGGTAAATGGGGCAGGAGTTTTGGCTCAGCTTAGTTTCCAGCATCAAGCTGCGTCTTAGATGTTTAGAGACAAGTCAAAGCCAAATACCTCAGAGCGTTTCTGCAGACAGTGGAGAGCAATCACGTTTCTCATGATG
Source organism: Neopsephotus bourkii (assembly GCF_033783945.1). Taxonomy (NCBI): domain Eukaryota; kingdom Metazoa; phylum Chordata; class Aves; order Psittaciformes; family Psittacidae; genus Neopsephotus; species Neopsephotus bourkii. The sequence continues at coordinate 1,798,954 of NW_026901618.1, forward strand.
GGGTGAAACTTCACCTCTCTCCCATGGCTATGAAGAAAGCTTAGAAGTCTCACTAAAATACCTAACATCAAATAGATGAATCCTCCTCCTTCTCCATGGAAATCCTGTGTGCAATGGAAGACCTCCTTCTGGAAGTATACTGTATGTAGTATAAGAAAAAGGCAAATCAAGAGAGACATGATAACTAATACTATATTCAGTTATGGATTACATAGGGTTTACTATGCAAGCATCGTGATTCTGTTTATGTAAATATCTCTGGTATCAGCAATTGAAACTCAAACATATCTGGTATGAAGCACATGGGGCATAAAACTCTTCTGTAAGCAAATTTGTCAGTGTTTAGATCCTGCATCAATGATGCTGTAGGACTACCAATAGGTAGGTGGTTCCAGGAAGAAATATAACCAGGCCATTCTATTTCCCATTTCCAAAAGGGCAAGCTGATACCCCAGTGCCAATACACCACTGCTCATAAGCAGGCAAATATCTACTGCACATGCAGAAGACAGGGCACAGCGGGAAACTGCAGTGCTGGCACATAGTGGATTGCATGTCAGCCTCATCTCAGTGGGCTTTGCAAGTCCATCAAGGACAGAGATAAGAAGTGAGAGGATTTTGCCTCCTACTGAGAGAGGAAAATACAGCTACGCAAAATGCTTTTCTCCTCTGCAGTAGACATGTTGCATGAAAAAAAAGAGACAGTTACCTTCCCCATGTGAAATGTAACTGAACACTTCAGAGAAGACCAGTTGGAAGGATTCGGGCAGAATTCTTTTTTTCTAAATGCTCTCTGTGTGAGAGATAACAATTGGTCTATGTCCAGCTCACAGAAAGACACTCATTGCCTTGGAGAATTCACAGTCTTACAGCAGCACAAGAAGCTCTGAATGGAAACCTGGGTACACCTATCAGTCAAAAATGGTGGGGCATTTCTGCTCAGTGGTCTAGCTGCCTACTCACCTATGGGTTGGAAATGAAATTGTTGCTCTTTGCTGTAGTTTTGTGGGAATGCAGCTCATCAAAGCAGAGAGTTAAGGATGGTAAAGGTGAATTCTGAGGGTTTAATTAACCTGGTCACACTCATATGGAATGAAAGGCATGAGTTACAAGACCGAGGGCAGGCAGTGACATGCCTGTCGTGTGGTGGTCTCAGATCTGGTCTGAATGTGTCTCTGGTATTTAATGTGGCTTAACTGTGCCCCTGTGCTGGGTATGGGAGGGAAGATGATTCTTGAATAACAGCCATCGCCTTTATATAAAACTCTGGCCATGGAATCTGTCAATGAAATTGCAAATTAGAGAAGGCATAGCTACAGCCCTATTCTGGAGAAGGCTGCATGTCCACGTGGTTGCAAACAGGTCATGTAGAGCACTAAATGAGCTGCACAAGCTCCTGCAAGTTAAGGCTGCAGCACTGCAAAGCCAACAAGCTGTGCTTGCTTTTACCTCTCCTGGTCATGAAGCTCCTAAGCTCTGATTCTTCTGCTTTTGCACTCTGTGTAGTCATTAACATGCCTTCCAAGAGTTTGGTTAGTGGGTGTAAAATACTACCAATTAGTAAGGCAACACTTTACCACCACTTCACACCACTGTAAAATGAGAATGTAGGCTATGGAGCAGCAAAACGCCTAGCCCCAAGTATTCACTTATTAGAGAATCAGTCGCTGGATGAATGGGAAATAACAAGGGCAAATCCATCTGTTCTAGAATTATACAGGTTGGTTGTCAGTTTAATGGAAAAGGAGAGCAATAGAATAGAAAAATAATTAAATAAATATGTAGTGCCAGTGGATTTGGAGCAGGGAGTGAATTTTACTTCCCATTTTCCTGCCTCTATGTGAAACTTCAAGCAACACTCTGCTCTAATGTGTTTAAAATAATTTGTATAAATATATAATATATGCATGTACAAATGGGTGGGTATGTAGGTAGTGTAAATAGATATCTGGAGATTACACTGTTCTCAATATGTTTTCCAGAGTAATTCTGTTTGGAAGAAAAACTAATTTGCCCTTTCATGTGGATTCTCACGCTCTTTGCATGTGTCTTGCCTGTGGAAGGTAGGTACTTTATATTTTTTCCTTTGTTTAGTGTGGCTTTGAGTAATGGTGATTTTTTTTAGGTCTGCTTTGCCGTGGGCCCTGAAAACACTAATAAAAAATACTGTGGCAGTTGCTTCCATGTGGCTTGCCAAAGGGGTGTTAAGAAATTTTCCTGGTTGTTCTGTATGTGTGAGCTGCAAAGAGGTGATAAATTGCTGAAGGAAATTAAAGGGGGAGGCGTTGAAGCTAAAGTTTTGTACTCTTACAATTCAGGCAGTCTTGGTTCACAAGCTGCTGGTTGTGTTGGAAATCAAAAGGTTAGTCACTCTCTCTGATTTACCCAGAGACAGATTAATAGATAAAAACATCACACAGCCTCTAGTGTGCTCTGTGCTTGGCTTGCTCAGGTTCTGGAAAAAGAAACCATGATATATCAGAGAGGAGCAGCTAAAGTGGTTATCTTAGTCCTTTGCACAAGCAGCCATTCCTAATCATGTAGATTTCCACAGACCAGGGCTCTGCACTGCATCCCCCTTGCTCAGTGTGGAAGCATCCAACACCAGGGCCGATCAGCCATTGGCTGTTCCTGTGTCACAGGCTGGTGTCAAAGGCACTTGGGTATAAACTCAGTTGTTTCTTGGATTCTTCCGAGACCATTTAGCAGCTGGCTTCTCTCAATAATCAATGCTTTGCTGTGAGTGGGGAAGTTGTGGCTGCCAGTGATGGTCACAGCTCAGTTCCTCTGCCTTGCCTCTGCTGGCCTCTGTGCACCCATCCTTTCCTTTTTCAGTTATGCATTCATCTGTGCTGCTCTTCTGTGGGACCACATGAAAACATTTTCTTCTTTTTCTGCTATCCTTCCTGCAAGTCCCAAGCTGTTGCCATTTTCCCTTCAGCATCATCAGCTGAACAGCAGTAACGCTGGGTCTTAGAGTTTGTGCCCAAACATTTTGCAGTGCCTCTCAAAGGAACGGAAGTCTTGTGGTCTCTGGGTTGCAGATGGGGATGCCAAGGTGGTGGGCAGTGCCAGGAGCAACCACACATCATTCAGCAACAGGTGAGGAAGCCTGGTCAAGCTGAGCAATGGCTTAGAGTAATGTGTGACTGCACTGCTAGCCAGGACCTTCAGTCGTTGCTACATTTTCTTGCTTTAAACTGGCCGGAAGCTTGCTCCAAACCCAGCTGTGGCACTTGGCTGAGAGATAGCGGCTTGGAGAGCTGCCTGCAGCCATGTGCAAAGTCTCACAGGCTGCTGCTGCCCTGCTCTGGTGCTCTGGGTAGCTCCTTGGCCACAGCAGCTCTAGGTGGAGACCAGCATCTGCACCCACAGTTCAGAGACTGGCCCTTTTAAGCAAGCTGGTTTTCTCTGCCCTCAGTGGCTGTAACCAGGGAGCTGATGAGGTGCACACCAGCATCTTGCTGCCTGCTTTTGGGGTCGGGGCAGAAAGGCAGAGGCACTAACACCTCCAACTTTCAGCATGCCATAATTCCCAGCAGTCCAGCTTACGTATGTCGTCCTGGTCTTGCTGCAGCTGTCAAGACCAAAGAGGAGAGTGGAATGTGCTTGCCAAGATCAGATGGATGTAGTGATGCAAAGGGGTGAGGGTTTCCCAGGCCAATAGTTAAACTGAAGCTGCAGTGTTGATGTCCCAAGTCTACCGCTTTCTTATGAGACTATCACTGCTTGAAATAACTATACTTTTTGTTTGTGTGTGAGGCTGTGAAAAGGCACATGTGCACTAACACGTATCTGTGATGAGGCTGAAGTGAGACATAAATGCTCACCTTCCTAAAGACATGTGTGAGGCTTAGGCACTGGTTCACCTGTATGCAGCCTGACGTGGTGTATGTCCATCTTGTCAACAAATGCTCCTGAGCAGGAGGATACCAGACACTTCGGGTCAGGTCCAGCGCATGGCAGTACAAAAGCACGTACAACCCCGCTGCAGAAAGGGTGCATGAAGAAGGAAGGGGATTGCATCAGGCTTTTTTCTGTTGTATACCTTGGCCCCATGAAACACCCCACAGTGTTACTGCCTGTTGAGGAGTGGGATGAAGACCCTGTGCAGTGGGTTGTGATGTCCAGCAGATCAGGAATGACCCATGCAGAGGTAAGGTACCATTGCAGAAGCAGGCATCTTCCATCTCTCCAGTAAACAGGAATTAAAATGAAGGGGAATCACCCTTTAACCTGTCTGCCCCAAACCACTTTTCTAAAATAAATATTGCCATTTGATGAAGAAAAGCACTTTATTAAGCTCACAAAGCTATTCAAAGCAGCAGTGGCAAAGCATCAAAACTGAAAGTAACAGCATGCTGCCCTCAGATTGCATCGTTTACTGTTGACTTTCTGAACCATGGGCCCCTGTGAAATACCAGCTGTGTGAACCTGGTGGAAAAGGGTAGGAACTACTGTGAGCATAGATGGTGACGCACTGCTGCACCTGCTGCACTAGCACTGGACACAGTCATGGACCATCTCGAAGAGTGTGGGAAGAAATGTCCAATCATGCAATATGAAGAGTGAAAACTTAAGATGTCCAATTGGATGATACCAGCTCGACCAGTGTGAGTTGTAAGTACATGTGGTAACCAGTCCACTGACAAGCCAGAGGTCACATTTGCTCACAACAAGATTTATCCAACAGTTTTAAGTAACAAACCAATATATTCAACATTAAGTTATTCCTTAATAGAAAAAAGTGAAGTTTTGTTTTCTTAATAATGTACCACAAATTTTGCCCTCTGCCCCTACACAATGCAGTGTAAACTCACTTGTAATTTGTGCTGGAGGGGGAAAGTCAGCTCTGTGTTTCAACTTCGTTGTAAATTTATGCTTGAAATGCTTTCCTTGCATTGATCCCAGCTTTGTTATGCATTAGTAAACACATTCATGACACAGACATTAATCCAGAGTGAGTTTACAGTGATTTATTATATTAGATACTAAAAAACAATCATGAGACCATGATTTGATAGTGTTATCTCAACACCTTGTGTAGAGATGCAAGAATGATTTGGTGACATATCATCCTTGACACATGACACATAGAGACCATGCTTCAATCAACACGCCATGCCTCCAGGCAGCGTGGTGTTACAGCCTCTGCAGGGGAATGCCACTGCCTGCGAAACCTTCTCTCTTGCAACCAGTGGTGATGGCAGAGCTATGGAGACTGCGAAGCAAGAAACAAAGCTTGGTATTCAAGAATTAAATGCACTGAAATATAACAAGTTTCCTGCATGATTAATAATGTTTCATTATTTGCAGACATGTCTAAGCAAGTCAGAACTTGCTTTTCTTTTAATTATTTATTCTGCAAATAAATTCAGGACTGATAATCCTAGTAGTTCCACTGGCACTAGGTCTGGACACAAACCCATCATAATTTGTGTCATTTCATTTTGATTCTGCCTTAAATGTTTAATTAAATTCTAGTTCTCCTGATTTAGTTGAGCATGGTGCGCCCGTGCAACGTACCTCAGAAGATGTGATGGTAATGTGCAAATACCAATGGGATGGTGTTGTAATCAGTAAAATTATGCAGGTATGAATAAAGCTAGAACATTATAATTTGTTTAGAAGTGGAGTCAGTATGTGTTTTCATAAACAGTAGTTCAATCTGGTTTTGCTGCAAGCAAGATCCGGCCTTAGGCGTCCATAGGCAAAGAAACAGCAGGTTTCATCACTGTCCCACAACTGATGTCTGTCTTCCAAGAGGAAGCAGAGGTTGATAAACCTTTCCTGGTGGTAAGTGCTACTGGTTGTAATGAAGCAGCTGAGCAGAAAATAGTGGTGGAGGTGCTTCTTCACACAAAGGACACTCCATGCTCAAGCTCCTTTTTCAATTTTTGAGAAATTCATGTATTTTAGTGATGTGGATGTGTCTGTTGTGTGAAAGTAACATCTGACTTTTGGCTATACCAGTGGTAACGAAGGGTTACAGAAATGATGAAACTCAAAAATACAAACACAAATATATGGCCTACAGCCCACCCACTGGGCGTTTCTAATTGTCAGGTGAATGGATGAGAACTGTTGTGATAAATGTCATGTATCTTGTGGGTGGTTACACAACAGTGATGAGGAAAAAGGGGAACCACAGAAAGGAGAAAGCTGGGGCTGCCTGTCAGTGCTTGGGAAAATAACAAGCCTTTCATTAGATATGGCTTTTAAAATGTTATTTGGAATTTAAAAGAAGGCATGGTTGCTCCTGAAAATACTGGGGTTTGATGCATTGCTGGTGTGTATCGGTTTGCTACCAGGGCTTTGCACACAGTGACGCTCAGGCTGTGTGGCAAACAGGCAAGAGACACGTAAAGGTTGGACAAGCAGGAAGGTGCTCCCATGCTCAGCCCATGCAGGTCACTGCTGGCAAAATAGCTTCTGTCCTTACAGGCAGATGCGGGCTTCCATTCACAGTCTGTGACATTTAATTGCCAAAATAAAAATCATATATATATATATATATATGTATGTAACTGCTAGATTACTCAAAATATCATTGACTATGGCCAGGAATATTAAAATAAGGCAGGCTCAATAGCAATTTAATTTTCCAGATTGCAGATTGTGGTGACAAAGTTTTGCCCACAGTTCCCACTTCTTCTAACGCCTCCACATAAAGGCAGACAACAACAAAGCCCCTACATCACCCAAGAGGGACTTGCAGGAGCTAACAGGTTCTCAAGGATTTATGGTGCAGTAGGCAGACACCAGAGTTTGCAGAAGCAGCATTGATCCTGTTAGAAGAGTTATCTTAGGACTTGAGTCCTACCTTGTTGTTCACTTTACTAAGAAAACCCTATTTCCACATGACAATTTCAAGGAAACCTCTCCTAATGTCTCCTCTAATGTTTCTTGCTAAATCAGGGTGGCAAAAACCACCTTGTGTCATGACATCAGCATCAGCCACAGCTTTGCATGTGTGTGCGGGTTTTGATTAGACATGGTGACTGTAGTAAACAACAGCAATTTTGCTAATGCCGTGCTACTGTGCACATGATATGGAAGTTGAAGTGGGAGTTACCATGGGATGTCATAGGAAATTTGCAGTGTCAAGGGTAGTAAATGCTCACTTTTCAAAGCCTCATGTACTTGGGGAACTTTCACTGGTTTAACTTAAAACAAGTTTCATACTGGAGAAAACTGTACAATTATGTGGTTTCATTTAAACACTGTTTATTTTAATGTCACCTCTCGGGAGGGTTGTTTTTTAGTTTTCTTTACCAAAATAAGTGAAACAAAGTGAAAGGTGTGGGCCTGCAAGCACTGCACTTGAAGCCCTGGCACAGGTACTGGGGCCCTTGATTTCCAGAGATGTGGGGGTTTTTTGTTTATGCCTGTCAGTCAGTGTGGTCAGAGGTGAGTCCCAGACACACCATAACATCACAGTGTGAGGGATTTGTGCTCAGGAGCCAGTGCTGTGGCCAGTGAGAGAGGAAGAGCCCAGAGCAGAAGAGTTCACTTAGCTACACCGAACTCCTAAGGTTTTCAAAAGCTTTTAGTCAAAGATTCCAACTGTTTATCTCTGACTTGGGCATCTTAAATGAAGTCTCCTCATATTTGTATGTAATCTGTTCATTTTCCTTTTTGCATAGTTCTTGGCCATGAAGTTCGGGCTCTGTGATATTGTATTGCCGAGCCTCTGTGTGAAGAATGTACTGCACTTAGAAGGTGTAGATACTTGTGAGGAAAGCCATTGAATGCTTCCCTTGTGTGTGGTGATTTTTTTCCATGTCCAGTTTTGTCTTAGTTGTATTTTCATCATTTCACATGTAAGAAGATAAATTAATGGATGTGTAAAACATCACACAGTGAAGGTAAAGCCAACAGCTGAAGTAAGGACTTCTACCCCAAGCAGAGTTTTGTCCTTCCAAGCTTTGAGCCTGTATTAGAACCAGTTTTTGTAATGTAAATTTTAAAAGTACTTGCAGTAGCATTGTACAGCTTTGTTAATACATTTAGACTCGTTCTACAATACACACAATAATTGCTTTTCAGTAAGGGAAGATTCAAAAAAGTAAGACCTTTGATTGATGACAGGTTTTAAAAAGTAAAAGCTGGCCTCTTTCTTGAAGGAGAGAAAAGGCCATGAAACAGGTATCTTTACTCAGTGAAAGAAGATTTTTAGCTTCTAAATATGCAGAGACATTATATCAACGATTGCAAATGTGTGCTGGTGATGCATCCAGCAACACTTAATTATCAGTTCTATGAGAAAATTAGGTGAGAAAATTGCTTGTCTTTTTATATTTTTTTTATTTATTTATAAAAGAACCCGAAGACAACAACAGTTCTCTCACTATAGCATGTTAGACATAGGCAGCTTGTCTGTCTTAGTCTTCTCCCTTGGCGATACAGATTGATAAATTCCTGCAGTATATATAATTTAATTTGTGTTACTCTTTTGCAAAGTCTTTTCTGACATTTTGAAGGAAACTGGTTTTATAGAGATAAAGCAGTCTCATATTTTATAATGTCTTAGTTTAGAAACATTTGAGATATAGGGGCAAGAAAACTATTTTGTCCAATAAATTGACCTCCTTTGCAATGTGCGAGAGGGACTCTGTTGTGTGGGGCAAAAGATAAGTCAAGGGAAGGTGTAAAGCAGGAAAACAAATCATTCCTTGAACATTAGGATAACAAATAAACCATCATGGACTAAACTAGTTTCTATTTTGTCTCTGGGAACACAGGGCACTGGTGCACATGTGTCATCAGGACCCAGCATAGCTGCTACAGAGGAATACAACAAGCAAAATCTTGGAGCAAAAACTCTTGCTGCATGTGTATTACAGAAGGTGAAAAAAAACAAAAGGTGATGATGAGTGGGAGCAAGCACTAGGTCTCAGCAGTCAGCAAATTTTCTATCCAGTATTTCCTACACCAGTGGCAGCTGCTTGTTTGCCAGTGGTAAGGGGAGAGTGCCTTTGGAAGTGTGTGGCATTTCAAGGAAAGCAGATTATGGACAACATCTTTTAAGAGTAAGTTTGGCTGTTCCTTGTGTAAAATAATAGTAGTAATGCCTAGACAGGATTATAGTGTTCCCAGGGTGGAGAGTAAGGAAGTTGTTCAGAAAATTAGTTGGTACATCAATTAGATGTATTTTAATTTGTCCTTGATTTCCTCAGACACCAAAACATTAAGAGCATATCTGAAAGAGGAGGGGAACAAATCTGGCAAGGGAGGAAATATAAAAGTGCAGCAGTTTTCCTTCCCAGCAGCCTTCCTTCTGGGGTGCTTGGGTGGGTTCACTGATCAGCCAAAGCTGTTATTCCTCCCACTAATTATCTGGTGACCCACCCAGAAGCATCCTTTTGAGCCTGCTCCAACGATGTTGGCAGCATTTCCCCTTCATGTGCTCTGCTGCTTACCTGCTCTGGCAGCAGTATGGTGTAGGCTCCGCTTTCTCCACCTCAGGGCCATGCGAGTTTGCCTTCAGCTCATGGAGACATTCATGAGTGATCAGTGTATGTGCTGAGAGGTTGGGGTGTGCAGGGGAGGGAAAGGTGGTGGCATGAGTCTGTCCTCAGTATGGCACTGAAGCCAGACCCACTTGGGCAGCAAGCTGGTGCTTCTTATGCAGCATCCCAACACATGAGGACAACTATGGCCAGGAAAGGAAGGGGTTGGTGGGCAGTTAGGAAGGGCAATCTTGTGGTACAACAAGGTTGATCCATGCTCTTTAGATTTGTATTTTTCCTCATTGTTTGTTAATAAACAATCAAGCAAGGGTCTAGCTGGCTGTAGGGATTGGTACCAGTTCCTGTACTTAGTGTGCTCAGCCAGTTTCTGTATTTTCTAGGAGTGTACATGCCATTGCAGCCAAGAAAATCATGCTCTCCTAGGACTCAGAACTAGCAGTGTCTAATAAAAGGCTTGATGAAGAGCGATTTCTGCAATATTTATTTTCCCCTGGGATATTAAGCATTGTATACCACAGCACGCATGGCATGGCTGCCTGTCCATGGGAACACTGAATCCAGCCCCTGATTCAGCAAAGTACTGTAAATGGTGTTTAGTTGTGATAAATGGGACCTAAGTGCAGGTCTAAAGCTGGGCATGAACCAGCTGCACAGATCACCGTCTGGGCCCTTGGACAGCAGGAGGCATGAACAGTGCATGTGCAGAGACACCCAGATCGGATAAAGGTGAATGCAGGACATGCTGCAAGTTAGAGCAAAAGCACATAGTGCTGGAACTAAAACAGAAAATAGAGGGTTTGTGCTAAATTTGAAAGGCAAAAACTTCTCTCTTCATCCAAGGCTCTGTTGGGTGGAGCAGGAAGCAGAGTGAGGGCAGACTTCTGGATGTTATTGCTGACTGCTACAGGCTGTTGTGAGACTTTGTATATGCTCCCAGTTCCGATCTGTAATGCAAAGTTGTACTTGCTAAAATGATAAAACTGACTGGCTCTGCAGGAACTTTGGCTGATAGACACAGAAACTACCTGGGTTCTGTTCTGTAACTCATGGCAAATTGTAACTACACTTCTTAAAGTCATTCAGTGGAAGAAGTAAATGCATGAATTAATAAAAGAAAACCTGAACACATTTTAAGTTAGTTTTTAATGTAACAGCCTTTACAACATTGGGACCTACCCCAGCATTTGTTGTTCTTCCAGAATTATTTTTCTTGCTAAAATAACATACACATGAAGTGTAAGTAGGAAGAAGAGGGGAGATTGTGTTCCCTCTCTCCCCTGTCATACTTGGAGCCAGCAGCTGAGATTCAAATGCAAATGTCAGTACTCTCTAACTCTCCAGGAACTTCTGAGTCTTGGTGTCTTACACCTATGTGACAACTTAAGTGAAATTAAAAATCAAAGAGATTTCCCCTGGTGTGATGTATTGCTTGTTACAAGTGAGGATATCATAATTGGAGCCAGACATGTAAAACCAACAAATGTGCTTCAGAACCCATTTGAATGCCAACATGCCTCTCTTCTGTGTGAATTTGATGGATCTGGGGGGCTGATATGCCCCAGCTCTCACCCTGATGCTGCAGTGGCTCCTAAGTAGAGTGAGAGGCAGATCCTGGGTGCAGGTGCCCACTTCAAGGGTGCTGTGCAATCTCCTTGTCACATCTTGTCTGACTGGAGCTGTGTGATGTGACAGGTCAAGGTCTCGACTGCAGCTGCCAGTCTGTGCACTTTAAAGCTTTGGCTCCCCCCCCCTCCCCCCCCCCCCCCCTTTTCCCTCCCCAGACATCCCCTAAGCATGACCACCCAAAGTAGCCACGGTGGTAATAAATGGGAAGAAAAAAAGACCTTTGGTAACTTTTTTCTAGCAAACCTAGGATGGGACATTCAAAGCCAGTAGCAACATTACTAGAAACACAGATGAGGTTTCATGACAGAGAAAAAAACTCTTTTATCTCTTTATATGTGCTCTTCATTTTTGCTTTTCCTCAGCAAATCAAATCACAGACTGGTCTTGAAGAGTACATCACAGCTGGAGAGTCATAGCATTCAGGTTTTTTGCTATATGTGAAATGTAAAAGCCACTTTAAAAATCTAATTTATGGCATAGAAAATATACTGTACTTCTGCTGACTTGATTTAATCACAGGAATTGTGTGTGCGTATGAGAGAGAGGACAATAAAAAAAAAAAGACTGATACTGTTTGTGAAAGAGCTTGATGGGAAAAAACTTGATGGGAAGAGCTCCGACAAGTTTGCTAACTTCCATAAAGTAGTAAATTTTCAGCTTTACTTGACCTAGGATGCATTTTTTCTTCATTACAAAGAAAAAGTGGTTGAGGAGGAAAAATTCTCTGTGCAGACAGATTGGGGTTTTTTTCCATGTTTCACAAAATTAAAAAATGAAGCATTTGACATGGGGATGGCAATTTTAAATATAGAGATGCTATGGTGGACTAACATAGACCCATGATTTGGTGGATTCAAACCTCATTAAACACTTTTTATATAGGTACATATGTGTGCACATTGCTGGATCAGTCCAAAGGTCCATCCATTCTCTCTTTGGCAGCAGCATACACACCACACTGCAAGCAAGGAGTGCTTCGAGGACTCCCTGTGTTGCATGAATGTGTTTGGCAGCCCCATCTGGGTGTATTTCACCTGGGCTGTTCCAAGCCATTTCCCACCTCCCCAGCAATTTATCTCAGAGCATTATCACCATTTTTGCAATTATCACACTTACCATTGTCTTTCCACAAGTGATCAGTGAGGCAGCTGAGAGCTTTACACAGTGTAAAATGTTTTAACATAAATATTGTTTTTCTTGGCTATTAAATTTTGTGACTGCTTCTTTTCTGTTTTCTATCAAGCTCTCACTGTTACTACCCCAGCGTCTCCGCGTCATTACTCATGAATTTCAGGAGAGCCGGTGCGGGAAGGCTCCATGTACAAACACAACCCCCCTTTCTATTTCCAGATGGTAACTCCTGTATTAGCAACTGCTTATAGATTGTTGTTCCATTACTGTTAATTATTAATTTATTTTTTTTTTAATTGTAGGAGCTGTACGTCTGTTTTGCAGAGAGAAATCAAGCTTTAGAAATGTGTGCTTTGTGCAGGAGCCTTTACTCTCAGCCAGTGCTGCAAGGTTTATTTTTCAGATCTCACAGGAAGAAGGTATTGGTGCTGGGATCGTCCAATTCCATGAGAACAGCCCCATTCAAAAGGACATAGTGGATTGCCTGTTAATCCAGCGGCTAAAACAAGTAAGCAAAGGCTAATGTCTCTTTACTAGTCTAATTAACAACGATTACTTGTCTAAAGATAAGGTATTTCCAGTTAAAACACCTCCTTCAACTCCAGATCAGCTGAGAATAGCTGAAATTAGTTTTTAAGGTAGGGTCAAAGACCAGGATTTTAGGGGTTTGAAGTTTTTGAACTGAGTAGATCAACACGTATCTCCCGGGGGAGAATCCACATCTAAGTGAAAACAGGGAGGCTAGGATTTCCATCTGCATGGAAGTGGATTGTTTGGGGGGCTTTAAACAAACGACTTAATGAGGTGGCACTGGCACACCCATCTGTCCTCTCTGGCATATATGAAGTCCAATGCATTGCCCATTTTAGTGTTGCTAGCAGAGGCATGAAACTGGAATAAAACAAGGCTTTATAGACTTTGAAGTTAGCTGGTATTTTACAAATGTATGCAGCCAGGGGAAGAAGCATCACTTAGGAAATGAGTGGAAATGTGCATGGAAGAGAACAAAGAGTAGGGCAAGACTGAAAACTCTGTGCTGCTCAGAGCAGGGTGCTGGTGCAAGTTTTCTTCCAGGCAGCAGTGGGGTCCTTCTGCAGACCCTGATGCTGGCAGCTCTGGTCAGAGGGGATTGCCTGGGCTGGTCCTTTGAGGATCTCCAGTGAGCAGCACTGCTGAGGGAAGACTTATTTTAGAAAAGCATAAATCCTCACTCTGAGTTGAATTTTCCTTGTTGCAAACAGCAGCTAGGTCCCATGGCACCCCTCCATCCCCAGGACACGGCAACCGAGAAATGACTGCTCCACTGCGCAACCCAGCCTGGCTTGTCAGACTGCCAAGTGAGCTACACATAGCTGGGGAGGGTTTCGGTGGGCAAAGACTGTGTAGCCCTCTGCTGCAGGTGTACCAAGAAGTTTGCACACTGCCTGAAGGTCTGTAGGAACTCAATATGGTGGCTTTATCTGTAATCGTCTTTGTCCTGCAGGGCAAGGAAATGAGAAACTTGGCTTCTCCAGAATGCTGCCCAGCCTCCACACCCTGCTCTGGTGTTGATCTCAAGGCTCAAGGTCCACAAATGCTTGTACCTTCTGCAACAGATGTATCTGGAGATATTTCTCCAAGAGGTGATCTTGAACCCAGGGCAGAGTTCCTACTGACCTGCATACCTATGGACCAAGCAGAGCAGGGACAAGGACCATAACTCTTCTACCCTGCTCTTGTGCTGATTCTGGTTTATTGGCTTGCAAAGAGCCCAAAGTAGTGGTTGAGGGCTTACTCCACTTTTTAACAGGGATTTAGGTTCAGACCTTTGAAAGTCCTGAGGCCCCTAGCTCTCATCAGCTTAGGATCTGGATAAAATGTTTTTTGAAGTTTGATGCTGGGTCACTTTGTGGATTTATGTGCTCTGTTATCCTGCTGTCATCCTCCTGTTATCCTCAGTAGTGCTGTTCATGGTGTGTTGGCTGCCTCACAGGTCAGGAAAGAGGCAATGACATGATACAGCCCCTTTGTGGTGCCAAGATCAGAGCTTGCAGTACCACAAGCCACTTGTCTTGCAGAGGTGAGGGGAGTGCACAGGCTTATGCTGGTACACTGGAGCCTGTAACAACCCATCTATAACTTCACCTGGTCTCTAAAGTAGTCCTTATTTAAAAAGAAAATATAACTCTGCTCCTGTTTCATTGACCCTTGTGTGCAGGGATGGGTAGCTCACTCTCGGTTGATTGAGTCCGGCAGACAACCGCATGAGGGCATGGGTTCTGCATATTTCAGTGCAGCATCTTTGGCTTGACCAAAGTCTGTGTTAGGCCACTGAGAACTGTCTGTATCTCTCATCCTGGGGAAAACCACCCCCCAGGGTGGCTCAATTTTATCTGGGAGCATGTGGCCCTAAGAAGCCATTTTTGGAATCAAGACCCCGAGGCCTTTATAACCTTTTGTGACCAAATTTTTCTTCACTGTAAACAACTACAGAAAATGGAACCCCAGAAGTTTCTTGGCCTTTTGTCCACCTCTGCTTAGAAAAACACCTACAATGTTTTGGCTCCTTTTTTCCCAGTTGTATTAGGCAAAGCCACAGCTAAATAACCACGAGTAAAAGGGTTATGTGGATAAAAAATAAAAGGATACAGTTAGGTGGCCACTTCTTTCCCTCACCACTGGCTTGGTCTTTAGAGCAATCTCAGCTTGAATTTACTCCCTGGATGCAAATCCTGGGGGTTGTGCTGGGGATTAGATGACCTGTTTTCATGTACAGAACTGATTTTACAGGCAGAGGAGCATTCGATGCATATGTATGGCAAAAGGAAAGGAGCCCTTTTTTCCACTTTCTGGTTTCAAGTTTGGCTTGACCATTGTCTGATGCTGTTCAGTGAAAGCGTGGTGCTGGGCAGGGAGGCAGCAGCCGAATACTCTAACAAGTGGCTTGTTAGTGAGGAATGTCCTGCAGTAAGTACAGAGCAGCCTTGTCACTTCTCAGCCAATCCTCCCAGGACAATAAGGAAGGAGGACAAAGTGAGTGCAGCCCTCCTGGGCCTCCCCTTAAGAGTTTAAAAGCAAAATATTGATTTTGAGTTACCCTGCTTCAACTCAGCTTCACTCTCCTGGTATTTTTATTCCCTTGTAGATTTCTGACTCCATTCGTTTTTTAAAGAAATCACTGGTGAAATTGTGGAGTGTCCATGTAACATTCCTGAGCCTAGAAATATGGTCAATTGACACCTTGAAGGTTTCCAGGCAACTCTAACCATTTGTGACATCTTTAGCTGCATCCCAAGTATGTTCAAAACAGATGAAGTGAATGAATTGATTTTAGCTGTATAAAACCCTTGACAAAAATCTCTTTGTGGCCATCCAGTTAGTCTCTTGATGATTTGTAGAGTATTTACTTATGCCATGAACTTGATCCTCCCCACCTCTGTGCTTGTTTTTCAGCTAGCTTTGCTGTGGGTTCCCTGCTCCTGAATGCACTGCAGTCGCCTTCCCCAGAGCCAAACAATGCTGCACCTACAGCCACAAGCTGTCAGGTCAGATGTGGGCATTATATATGTCATAATGTACCATATGAACAGCACTCGATGGCACCAAGACAAAAAGAGGCAACTTTATTAGGTATTTTAAATTGTTGCAACGCCCAATTTGCTCAATCAAATCAGCAGATTTGCGCAACCTGATTCAAAGCCCCAGCAAAGCTACAGGATTCTTCAACTTGCTTAACAACATAGGGGATAGAATGACACAGCAAAAACCTTTCCCTTTGTCCCCAGAAAAGACCTGAACGTTTGCATGTGATGTGACCTCCAGTAGGCCAGGAATAAATTAAGTGCAGAATCTCAACTCCTGTAATAGAATCATCTGACATTTCTGTGTGTGGTCCAAAGAAATTCTTTTGAATACATATGGTCCTTTCACTGTACCCTATTTTGGATCAAGTTCCATGGTGTTAACAAGCAGGTAGATAAATTGTTGATAGGCTTGATTGGTTTGGGTCTTTTTAAGCATGCTGCTGGGTGTTTTTAACCCCAGGCTTGCCAAAGTACAAAGCACAGTAACTACACATGATAAGTAATGTCAGTGCTCAACATTTGGTGTCTCAGCTCCCCTTGACAAAAGTGGTAGCCTGAATTAGAGACAGGAGGCTGCTAGATTAGATGCACCTCTGGAGTGCTTGTAATGGCAGGTCCTTCAAGAGGTCCATGATATCTTGATTAACTAGAGAAAGACATTTGAATCTAGGAAAAACATCAAACACTTCTGCTGGCCCTAAGAGTGTGCAGTGGGCCATGAGCAGGACAAAGGTCTGGCTTTGGCAAAGCATTTAACGCATTTGGAAGAGTTATGCCATAAAGAATTATATGTGGGGTCCTTGGTTGGCTAAACTTGTAATAACCACCTAATGCCTCTAGCCTGGATTCTGTGCAACACAAGCCATAGGATTTCTTTAGTCACTCCAGCATCAAGCCCAACTTTTTTTGTTGAGCAAGAATGTTTTCGAAGGAAAGCATCAAATCTGAAGGAAGAGTGGCAAAGTGTTTGATAAGCTGATCTTCTTGTCTGAAAACATAAAATTATAAAGCGAATCAAAAAAAGAGTACTAAAGGTGCTTCTCTAAAGTATCTTTTATTAGAGGAAATAAGGTGATCCAAATGATCTCTGCCATCAACAGAACGATGTCCTGTTCCCTTGCCCTCATTCCTACTCTTCTCCACATGCCCAGTCTGCCCCTCAGACCCTGCTGTGCTTCAACTCAGTAGAATATTAACAGACTAAATCACGATTATCATGTGAACAGCCGCAGGAAAATAACATGGCTGATTCCCCATCAGCTGAGTGAATTAAAGTGAAGGGCCATGTGAACACCAAAATCAGCCATCAGTCTGTGGGGGAAAGGAAGGCTGTGAGCAGGGAAAGGGAGAAGCGGGGGTAGCAGGAATGGGGATCACCACTTGAAACAATAGGCTGAGAAAGTTGGGGCTGTTCAGCCTGGAGAAGAGAAGGCTGCGTGGACACCTCATAGCAGCCTTCCAGTATCGGAAGGGGGCCTATAGGGATGCTGGGGAGGGACTCTTCATTAGGGACTGTAGTGACAGGACAAGGGGTAACGGGTTAAAACTTAAACAGGGAAAGTTTAGATTGGATATAAGGAGGAAATTCTTTCCTGTTAGGGTGGTGAGGCACTGGAATGGGTTGCCCAGGGAGGTTGTGAATGCTCCATCCCTGGAAGTGTTCAAGGCCAGTTTGGACGAGGCCTTGGGTGATAGGGTTTAGAGCAAGGTGTCCCTGCCCATGGCAGGTGGGTTGGAACTTGATGTTCTTAAGGTCCTTTCCAGCCCTAACTATTCTATGATCAGCTTCTTTGGGGACCTTGGTTTGGGGGAAAAAAATGCTACTTGTGTAATTTCTAGAAACTCATTGGAACCTATATGTTGTACAAGTGGTAGTACTAATATGAAAAGGCTCCCTCCTTGTCTGCTGCATGTGGCATCCATATTAGTTTCCTAATTGTACACAAGTAGGCAAGACCCTGGGGTCTTCATCCTGCAGATGGGTGGCTGCAGTTGAGACCCAGCATGGAGAAAGAGCTGCTGGAGGGTTTGCTCTGCTCACAGTGATAGCACGCTGCCCTGTATGTATGGCTGTCCAGGGGACATGTAAGCTGTGTGCCAGCCCAGCCCATGAGGAACAGGAGAAGGAGCCTCTCCAGATGCATTGGGAGTAAGTAGAACAGCAGCCATCCATATAGACACAGGATCTGATTTACTCTTCGTTGAGGAGGTGAGACCAGATTCCCACTGGCATGACAGTACCGATTTAGGTTTTGAGGACCTGGCACCAGTTCTGGTCATGGATGAGCTTTAGCTGATAGCAAGCTACCACTGCAACATGGAAGTAAAGTGTGCAGGGCTGCTGTAGGTGGGGATGGAGGAAGGGAGAGTCCTTGAAAACTTGTGGGTTCATCCTGCTGCCTGCCCCATCACTTATTGCTTTGTCTTCAGGGCTGAGGGGTGCATCATCGTGCCCTGGGTTTCTAGCTGCTCTCTGGTGCTTGTGTGGCTTCCTGTGGAGCTGCTCTGAATTGTGCTTGTTGGGAGCTGCTGCACCAGCCAGCAGCATGCTGAAGTGACATCTGAGATATCTTGGCTTTTGCAGCATATGTTTCTTTTAGAACGCTGTGATCATGTCAGCAAACACAGCCATCCACACGTCAGCAAACACAACCCTAGCCTCCTGCTGAAACTGCAGCATGCCCATGCTGACCACCCCAGCACAAGCAGCAGCATTTTTCCAGCTGCTCACATCTGTGTTTCAGGACAGTCCCAGGAAGCCCAGCTCTCTCCTTGGCCTTGGGTGGGCAGGCCAGGGCTCCACTATGGGGCTTCCAGCAGCTGAACTGAAGGAAAAGTAATCTCATCTTAGTGCTGTGGGGCTTCTCGGGTCTGGGAACAGGCATATTTAATCTGGAGGGCTTCTGGGGTGGGCAGGGGGGTAGGATTTGCTTTCAAGCTGTGTCAATTAACTTCTGAGGCTTTTCTTCCCCTGAGCCAGCTGAAGTGAGCTCAGCGGCTGCTGCCTCCTACCCCTTAGCTGGTACCTGTGGGGAGAAGGATGAGGACACGGGAGATGGAGCCCAGGGATGCTTCCTCCCCATTTGCCTGTGCAGAGGAGCTCCCCCAACACACCTGTGAGGGTGAGAGGAGGCTGAAGAGCAGCTGATTCTGTTTGTTGGATTTCTGGTAGAGCATCTGCTTGGGAATGGTGGAGCATTTTGCTCTTGGATTCCTGCCCTGCTTCAGGGCAAGGATAAGCTGGGGGAAGCTGCAAACAAAAGGCAGGCAGAGGGAAACAGGCTGGTACTGCCTACTGACACTTTTGGTTTTGAGGATTTCAGAGCCATAGCCTGTGTGCAGGCAGCTCACATGCTCTCACACAGGCTCAGACCTGATGGACAGGGTGAAGAGGGCAGGTGGGGTGCAGGTTCTCACAAGGACATCTGCACAGCAATACAGCCTGGGCCCTGGGTGATGCTCTCCTCTGCCCTGGTTACGGATGCAGTGGTCGCTCCGGGAGGTTTCTTATTTGGGTTTTGTTTTTCCCCTCAGCCCTGAGGCATCCATGCCTTTGTACCCACCCTGCCCTCCTGTCTCACGAGGAGATTTGAGTAATGAGCAACTGGAGCAGCCACCATGCTCCCCCATGGGATGGAGTGCCCCAGAGACAGGAGGTGAAGTTGCTGAAAGATGCCAGTGCCTGGCCAAACAGGGAACTGGCCAAAAAAAGGGAAAAGGTAAGAGTTAGGTCATGCCTATGGCAAAGATAAGGACTTAAGGAAGCTGCAGAAAAACCATTTATCAGCTACACTACACGTGCCCTGCCTACAAAGATACCGATCTCTCCTGGGGCTCTGAAGTCTGAATGTGAAAAAAAACTTGACAAAGTAATTTCAGAGCTGCCTGTGGTTTTCCTAGTCAGGCACTACCATGGTCAGCCACCCAAGCCATCGCTCTGCAAACATGGTAGATTCCCAGAAGCATTTATTCTAAAAAGAAAAATGTTATTTCAAGCCTCCAACTTAAATATACAGGACTTCAGATGGGAGAAGTGTTAATTTGAATTTGCACAGACAATATCACAGCCTGTAGGGGCTAAGAAGGTAGGAAAATAAAACTTGGGTTTTTTTTCCTTGTAAGTAAATTGCATGATCAAGTTTAAAAAAATAAATGCTGCAGTCTAGCTACCATCACTGGCACCACGTCTGAAAGCCATCTATAGATGTAGATGGAATGTTTAGTAAGATTTATCCCTGTTTCATTGATAAGAAGGTATATTTGGTAGCCAAGCCAGGTTAAGTTAGCCAAACTCAACATAAGACTATTTCTGTGCTTGTCCGCTGGGATGTAACATAATAATTTTCTAATATTATGCATATTCAACTCCAGAGTGTCAGCACTGGTGGTATACCCCTCCTGACATTGCCTGTGCAAGAAGAGACACAATAACAGCAGCAAAGGACAGATACGTAGGTGCTCAGGTTTAGCACAGTAGCGGACTTTGGCCCAGGCTGTGCTTTCTGAAGATGTTAGACGTGAGTTGCTCCCAGCCCAGGCACCATCTGCTCTGCTTTTTCCTCCAGTGGAAGTTTGAAGCGTTAAGACCATAAAAAGCTGTTGTATACCCTGTACACCAGTGCTGGGTGCAGGAAACCACTGTTAGATAAACCAGCGCCCAGTACCTCCCTGGATATGGAGTACTGAGAGCCTAATGGGGCAGTTCCTGGGTACCAGTATCTGTGGGGTGATGTTAGGATCTGTTTCAGCACGCAGCTGCCCTGGCTGTCCCTGTGCAATGGGGGACACACGTAAGGTGCATCTCATGGTGCAGCAGGATGCATATGCAGAGCACGCCTAGAGAAGTGGGTTTGAGCCTGGGTAATGGGAAGGACCAAAGCTGGTGCAAGGCTGCTCAAGGCAACAGCAAGGATGCCTATACCACAGACTTGCCCAGGCTGAAAAATAAGAAACAGGAAAGGTGTAGCTGGGACACTGGGAGAGAAGATCCCGAGGGCTGTGGATGGACAGAGGCATAGTGAAGGGGCTTTGTGAGGAAACACAGGATCTAAACTTACAGGAAACATTTCAGCCCCAGTGAATCTCTGCCTACTTCATGGAAGTCACAAGAGCTGTTCTCATCGGTATTGAGAAATATGATGGGGGAAGCCTTGACATAATTTTTTCGTTTAGTCCCTGGTTTATTTTCCTGTGAATGGCATTAACTGTCCAGCCTACAAAGTTGATGTAATTGTGAAACTTTTCTTGAGCTGTCACAATTCAGATGCCTCTTTGTGTGCTTTAAAGCAGATTGCCTCGACAGCAGCTCCTCTATGCCTAATACTTCTACATAACCTTTTTTTATAGCAAAATTTCTTTAAGAATTTTTTTAGTGGTTCTTGTTACAAACATCACTTCCACCTCTCATTATTTTATAACTGTTTCCAAGCTCTGTAAAATCAGAATTTCCAGAACTAACAGGCTATGGTAAGTCAAGTACTGAATCAAAATTTAATAGACATTGCTGTGCCCCTCTCCTTAGGAGATTGTTCACCTCTGCCTTTCAGGGGCTCTCTATAGCAGAAGGTGGGCACATTTTCTAATTGACAGACCATTAAATATTCTCTATGGAAACTGCAACCTCCTTAAAAAAAAAGTAATTGCTACTGGAGCTCCTGCAGTTTTATAGAAGATACTTCCTAATTAAGTGTACTTTTCATCATCAAGTTTTGGAGGTGTATTACATATATTAGCTGAAAACTACTGATGTTTTCTAAGATAGGCTTTGCAGTAAGTCTTTCACATAGACCTGTCACTAGATGAATCAATAGACTGAGGCATATTTCAGCTGAGTAACACTGTTTAGGGTCCACATCTCTGCAGAGAAATAAGAAGTCTCTGACAGAGTCTCCTACTTATTTGGAAGGAGAGGATGTGTAATGGGAAACAAATTAAAAGACAACTTTGAGCCTTTGCTCACAGTCCGGCTACTGAAGTTTCAAGGCTGTGTTTTCAGTTAGGTGTGCTTTAGCAGTCATATGGGTTTGTGGGGTCACCTCACTCCTTTCCCATGTGTTCTGTCCCATGTAGCACAGTGTATAACCCCAAAGACAACCACGTGGGAAGCTGGGCTATAGGTGTTGATTTTATGAGCTGATTTAGGTTTCTAGCTGACAAGGAGATCCAGCAGTGGTCGGACCAGCCTAGCTGAACTGGTCACAACTGGGATTTAGGAGTGATGGAAAGGGTAATGCCCCAAAGCAAAACCCTGTAAACCTGCAGTGGCCTGAACTGCTTTACGTTAGTCAACCATAGTAAACTATTATCCTAGGTCTTAGCCATATCAGATACACCAGATTACACTTCAGCAGGAGAGCCAGAAAGTGCAGCTAGACTTGGTCTGCCACTGCCTATGACAGCTCTGAACTGGCAGGCTGCATTTTATGCAAGTTGGTATAGAGAAAGGCAGGCAGCTGAGAGCTGGATCAGAGAGGTGTAACTGCCTCTGTCCTGGGTGTTTGAGATCAAATCTGTAGAGAGAAACCAGCGCTGGCTGCTTTAACTCTTTAATAGCTGCTCTGTTCAGAGATGGGAGGGCTGATGGTGTTACTATCCCTGCCCCTGCTGTATACACCGCTGTGCTGTGGTCAGACCAGATGCCACACTGCCAGAGCTGAGAGTGAGGCACCTTCACAAAAATCATCATCGATGTCTGTATGCCTTGAAGTGCCACAGCTGGTCAGGAGCTGAAAGCACAGCAGGCCAAGGTCCAATGCATCTGGGTTTCAGATTCTTAGTACCAAACCAGAAGCACTGTGGCCACAGGCCTCAGATTGCTGCTCAGTACACCCACACCAAGCTCAGAAGTCTTCAAAACACAGTGACAGGTTGGCTGTGCACCAGCAGCCCTGACACTGAACTAGGTGCTGGGTACACCTCTGCTGGGTGTGTGGACCAGTTTGACAGAAATGTGACCACATGCCTGAGCCTAAACTGGGTCAGCTGAGCACCGCTGGGTGCTCCAACAGTGCATGTGCCCCAGCCCTGGGTGCTACAGGCAGGCAAGTAGCAAGCAGCACCCTGGCCAGCGTGCCCTGGGGAGGGTTCAGCGGGGTGCCTGTGAAACCAGCAGAGGAAGTTTCTACCCCACAGCTCTGGTTTTGTTCTAGTAACCCTGCTTGTGGCCTCCATTGTGCTGAGGCAGCTGTTGGTAAGACCGCACGCTGAACCTGTTCACTCAGTAATCAGGGTTAAAAACACACTATTTTGGGAGGGGGCAATTATTCATTAGAACTACCCCCAAGGCTTGATTTACAACAGAGTCTTCCAAATGTTCGTACAGGCAGACCTGAGGGGCAAAGACCTGAGCCATAGGAGGGGGCAAGCAACCACCAGGGAACAGAAGGCTCCATGGTCTGGTTTTGTCAATAAAGACAGGCCCTTTCACCTCTTCTTGCAATAGTTGCTCTACACTTGGCACACTCCACTTGGACCACGGGCCTTTCATGTGATGCAGGACCTTGCTTTTGTATGTACTTCGTCTTCTTTGTCTGAGCTCCGTGCACCACTTTGACTCCTTCCTCCCATGGGAGAGGATTGTGTTTGTTTTGCATATTGCATTCTCTCTGACACAGATTTCTTGCATGCAGATCAAGAAGTTGAGAGGAAGACAAGGTAATGAATATGCTAAGGATGCAAAAGAGGTATATTGTTATGGTTACCTTACAGTGCATTTAAAGCAGACAACAATCAAATACGAACATTGCAGGACCAAAACACATCAGTTCTGCATCAAAATATATGAGAAAAAGGATGTGCTGTTGCAGGATTTAAAGTTCTACTGAAAATACATGATTGTGGCTTAAAATCTGCACTGAAAATAAGTGACTGTGATCTGTACATTGTTTAGGAAAAGAAGAAATTATTTTCCATATTTTTAACATTTCTGCCTCATTGAGATTCCTTCCTTAGGATGCTGAGAAAGGTGTTACATGGTCAGATGAAAGGACACAGGAGGGTAAAAATTTCAACATAAAACTGCAGGAAAGCTTAGACAAAGGTAGTGTTTAATGATTCTGTCAAGTCAGTAAGTAGAGGCATAGTCATAGGGGTTCATCCATTTGGTCAGCACGAGATTTTCACATTTATCACTGCCCAGCCTTGAACATCAAGTATGTGACTCTATCCCATTTTTTATTCATCACTGCACCCCTGGGTTACAGTTCAGCTGGAGTATTTTCCCAGTTCCAAAAGAAATGATGGGCAGAGGTTTATCTCAGTATGTCCCCCTATAAATAATGAGATGGCCACAATCAGAGGTGCACTTGCTATCCTGCCCTTGTTCTGGCTGAAGGTTTTCCTGCATCACCAAGACACAGGAGCAAGTGGGAACGGGGCTCATCTGTGAAGCAACCTTGGTGGTGAAAAACAGCCTGGGGGAGGTAAGGAAGAGTCAGGCTTATAACTGGGCTGCTGTGGGAGATGGGCAGCAACCTGCAGGGCTCATGCAGATTGGTACACTAATGCAGGCAAACAGGGCTAAGGAAAATGGCTGTGGATTTAGGCAGAAGGTGAGGACTGCTTCTGTTCACCTCAGAGCCTAAACTCCTCCACATAACCACAAGCTTGCTGATTTGATGTAGCTCTGGATGTCATCACTTTTTCTTCCATCTTTTCCCTAGTGTGCCGCCTTTTCTGTTGTCTCTGCCATTCAGGATTTCTGAAGAAAAAGGAAAGAAAGGCTGTTAAAAATAACCCCAAATTGCAGCTTCCATTTTGAGCTTTCTCTGGTATCAGCGGCAGAGTGATTCTCTTGTACAGCACAACATGTCTCGCCAAGAAACCCAATTCCCCATTGTAATGTGATAGATAGGTGTTTTAGAAATACTTCTCAATTCATTAAAATGAATTAATACAATCTTTAAAATCACTTAAAAAGCAATTAAATCAAATGGAAACTACAAGATGTAGCAGCCTGGCCCTCTCTTCCTTTCAACCTTTCAGAGGAGGGTAAGGTACAGATTACTGCTTTCTCTTTTCTTTTTAATCTTTCCCTCAGCACACTCCTGGTCTATGAAGCCAAGTCTCTTTGTGCATTTTGTAACCAAATTCATTGTTTTTTTTTCCTAGGTTATTCCTATCACATCAAAACTGATGGTAAAGCTGCACTTTAGCGGGAGTTTTGCCTGAGTAAAAAACTTAAAAGAGTTTTGGCCACCCTGTGTTGAGGGAGAGCATGTGGTTTTGTGTGGTGTCCGCATGTACTTGATACACATACATATATATATTTGTATATATGAAAATCTGTGAAAGTGCATAATTTCTTGGCTCTCATCCTAACCTTTGTGCAACTGGGTCCTGGGATCTGGATATTCAGTGTACTGAGCAGCACTTTTTAATGAAGAGGTGTTTTCTCCCTTGGAGCTGTCATTCTCTGCCACATCACCGACTCCTTCAGACAGAAAAATAATTGGCCACTTTCTCCGAGCATGGAATCAGAGAGCCCCAGGGACAGGAGGAGTACTCAGTGAGCCAGGCCAGCACTCACAGTGGTGCCCACTAGTGTTCCCCAGACCTGTCCTGACCTCTGGGGCATCACCCAACCCAAAGCATTTGAACCAGGTCTGCTAGATGGTGCCATGAAATGTGACAGGCAAGACCCAAAACCCCAGAAGGAGAAAAGTGAAACAAATGGGACAGTTATTTCCAGAGCTGTCCTGCTATTAGATGGAAATGAAAGCTTGCTTTGCTTGGTTTCTTTTTTTCTGAAACCTGTGTAATTGCTGCCTGGAAGAATGGTTTTCCACATTTGCAGTAGGCTTTTTTATTGTTTTTCTTCAAAGGTGGACTTTTAGCAGCATTTATTCTACTCAGGAGCTCCTAACCTCCACCTGTCATCAAGTACTCCCCAAAGTAGTTGCTAGCATTCAGAAATAGGCAATACAGTACAAATTCATCCTTTAGGGCCTTCCACCTACTACACCACCTGTAGAAAAGCAATGAAATAAATAGTCAAGGCAGTCCTCAAGCCCCAGGTGAGAGCCCTTGCCTGGCAGGATTGTGCCATTATCCCATGCCAAACAAGTGCTCAAATGCAAATACCACATCGCTTACCCTCTTCTGCAAAGTAACTTACTCTGGGTCCAGCTCTGCCACTTGCAAATCGCAGCCCACTGCCCTGACCACTCTTCTTACAATAGTAATAATACAATCAGGCACATGATCCTGCAATGCTGTGATCCTGGAATGTCCTCCCCCTTTTCCCAAGGGCTGGTGACTGAAGGAAGCGTGGCTCGTGCCCTGCTCAGGCAGATGGCAGCCAGGTGCTGGTTGCCATCTGCCCCATGCATGGAAGGCTCCTGCTCTTATAACTGCTTCAACCAAAAGAAAGCCATGTCTTTCACCTTGCTGTGACACCTCACCGTCTGACCACCTAGCTCCCACTCACTCTCAAGTGTCATTTAGGAGAAAAGGCTGGACAGTGAACTGGAGCAGCAAGGGTAGGAATTCCTCCCAGGAGTTAAGGAGGGGAATCCTGCAGGTCCCAGGCTGTCCCCTGCAACCAGACTGCTGCCAGGGGCAAGGGCTTAGGAAGATGACCATGGCACAGAGGGGCAGTGCCCCAGGATCTCTATCATCATGCTGGCGCTCTGTATTTTACCTGCTCCATTCCACATCTGTCAAACCTTATGCCTTAAGATGTATGTAAGGGAAATTAGACGGTGGGATAGGGGCTGAATAAGGTGTAAACTAGGCAAAAATGTTGCCACAGTAGTATTATGTTTACCTAGGCCTCACCACGTGTGGACATCAGGGTCTGACTGCCCACCCCAAACCCCTTGCTACTTTTAATGGCTCATACTAAAGGCTGTTGTATTTTAATTTAGATCAACACCTAAAACAAAAGATCAGAAGACACTTTTGTTTTTTCCACATCGTTTTCGTATTCATTACATCCATTACTTTCCTGCCCTCAAGTCCATAGCTGTGGACAACAGGCAAACCAGTAACTGCTTGAAACGCCAAGAGGAGACAGGAAAGAACACAGTCAAAAACCAGACAGAATATGCATTTGTAAGATGGTTTAAAGTTGTCTGTGACGTTGCTCATTTGTCTGTTCTCATCTGCAAAGCTCAAACTCTTCTAGATAAAATTTTCCCTCACTAATGTTCTAAGAATCAACATAACCACGTGTGCTATTAAAAAACGGTGATCATACTTCACTCACTGAACTTAACTGAAGTGGTGCACGGATCCTTTCACCTTGTCCTTGTGTCACAGAGAAGCAAATTATCGTTGCAAAGCAGCTATCGAGAAAACAATCGAGACGGACAGTTCTGCAGGGCTGATAGTAACGGGACAACTTCCTGCCCGAAGTGAGGGGCACCTCACCGGGGTGTCCGCGGCCGTTTCCTCCTCAGCTAACGTTTTTCTGCTGGAAAGGGATATGGATGGGTTGGGGTTTTTTTTTTTATGCCCCCTCCCGGGCTCCGCAGGTGCAGGCACCTTTGAAAGGGCCGCTCCTGAAAACAGGTTTCCGAGCCGGGATTCACGTGGAAAGGTGAGTCCCCATCGCTCCGATTATTTTCTAACGACTCTGCTCGCCTTTGCCTTTGGTCTTGCTGCTGCCCAGATGGGTAATTTTGGAGCTATTTGCGTGCATAAACTTGTTTTGAAGGCTCGGAGATCTGCGAGCTCGGGTACTTAAAATCGGTTAGTGGGGATTAACAACTGAATGGGAAGCCCTAAGCACCTCGACATGGGATCCCATGCGACACCGGGACTTCAAAGAGCCCGTCGTTAATCCGGCTGGATTGCCCGTCACCGCCTCGCTCTGGGGTTGGAATTGGAATGGGGATGGAATTAAGGATGGAGATGGAGCTAGCAATGGGGATGCCTTCTAGCCCCGTCCCCGGCTGGGCACAGAGCAGCCCGCTGCCGGCAGCGCTGCTTCCAGCATGGATTTACTCGGAGGGTGGCGGTTTCTTTGGGCCCTCGCCGCGGTTGACGCGGGGGACGAGGGATGCCCGGCCTTTGGAAGATTTAGCAGCGATGTTCGGAAAATGATGCAAAAAGCGGGGTGGGAGGCAGTATGGGGCCGGTATCTCCCCCACCCGCAGCCTGCAACCCCCTGAGGGGCAGCGGCTGCGGCGCTGCTCGCGCCACTGCTCCGCACCACCGACCGCTCCGTCCCGGCCCCGCAGCCGGGGAGGGGCCATGGGGAGCGGTGCGAGGCTGGATCTGGCCCCGCCATAGATCTCCTGGTCCCCCGCGGCTCACCCTCCCCTGGGCTGTCTCCCGCCTGGTCCTTGCCCCAGCACCTCTCTCCTTCCCCGGCTGGAAGGAAAGGTGCCTGCTCCATCCCGCCGCTGGGAAGCGGGGCGAGCAGCCAGCGAACCCGAGCACTCTGAGGGAAGGGAAGCCTACAGCTATGTTCTCACCTTCCCGGGGAGTACATGTTGTCCCCGTTCTCCTTTCTGCTTATTTGTATAGCAGGCGCACCCTTCAAGGTAGTTATTTGGTATGTGTTTCCCTGCTAGGCCTTGCAGTTTGTTTGCGGTCACAAACGGTATCAGGTGAAATTCTTCATTATTTCTGCAATTACACTGTAGCCCACTGCTACGGGCTTTTCCAGCCCCTTGAGATTTTTTCCCCTTTTCCCACTGCAAGCCTCATACTGCACACACACAGAGCAGACAAAACCCCAAAACCTCCAAAAGCATTATTTCTCAGCTATTATGTTATCAGCAGGAAAAGTTTCATAGCTCTGACATCATAAGCCCTGAGCAGCATGAAGTTTATCAGGGCCTTCGCATGATGAAATTGTACTTTTTAAAGTGTTAGAACAAAAAAGCACAGCATCATTTTATGGGATTCAAGCTGCTAATTTTAATTGCTGTGATTTAAACAGTGCAGTGGAATCCAGGCTCTCTTGACAGTCATGTCTGATACAAAGCAGGGCAAGCAAGCCAAAATTAGCTGTTTAAAACTGTCAGATTTGTAAATACAAATAGGATCAAACTGACTGGATCTGTGGCCATCACACCCATGTCATGGATCCTGTTATGTTCTCTGCCAAATGACTGTCAGGCTGTTGATGAGCATGAAACTATAAGCAAGTAAGTGATTTTGCCGTAAAACCAGGAAAAATAGTGCTAGGTATCCCTTATTAAACTTAATCACAGGGTGAAAAAGCAAGCATTTAAAAAGAGCTGTTTAGAGATCACTACACATGGATAATCATAGAACCATAGAATCATTTGGTTGGAAAAGGCCTTTAAGATCATCAGGTCCAGCCATTAACCTCAAACTCTCAAGCCCACCACTAAAACATGTCCCCAGGTGCCACATCTACACACCTTTTTGATACCTCCGGTGATGGGGCCTCCACCACTTTGCTGGGCAGCCTGGACAACCCTTTTGGTGAAGAAATGTTTCCAAGTATCCTGTCTAAACCTCCCCTCATTCAACTTGAGGCCATTTTCTCTTGTCCTATCACTTGTTACTTGGAAAAAGAGACCAGCCACCTCCTCTCTCCATCCTCCTTTCAGATAGTTGGAGAGAGCGATAAGGTCTCCCCTGAGCTTTCTCTTCTCCAGGCTAAATCCCTCTGAGGTCCCTCAGCCATTCCTCATCACACTTGTGCTCCAGGCCCTTCACCAGCTTCAATTGTTCTCCTCTGGACCTGCTCCAGCACCTCAATGTCCCTCTTGTAGTGAGTGGCCCAGAACTGAACACAGGATTCGAGGTGCTGCCTCACCAGTGCCCAATACAGGGGGATGATCACTGCCCTGGCCCTGCTGGCCACACTATTGTTGATATAAGCCAAGGTGCTGTTCACCTTCTTGGCTGCCTGGGAACAAGCTTGCCCATGTTCAGCTCTGTCAATAAGCACCCCCATGTCTTTTTCCACCGAGCAGCTTTCCAGCCACTCTTCCCCAAGCCTGGAGGATTGTGTGGAGTTGTTGTGGGCCAAGTACAGAACTTGACACTGCCTTGTTGAACCTCACACCACTGGCCACAGCCCATCGATCCAGCCTGCTCAGATCCCTCTGCAGAGCCTCCCTATGTTTCAGCAGACCAACACTCCTGCCCAACTTGGTGTTGAGGGTGCACTTGATCCCCTTGTCCAGATCACTGATGAAGGTATTAAACAGAACTGGTGCCGATACTGAGCCCTGGGGAACACCAGTTGTAACTGGCCGTCAACTGGATTTAACTCCACCCACCACCATTCTGGTCACAGCCATCCAGCTAGCTTTTTACCCATGAAAGAGTACACCCATCCACGCCATGAGCCATATTTCAAAATATGAAATGTTACTCATATTGCATATGTGTATGAGTACTTATATACTCATATGCTTGGGTTTGTGATCCTAATTCCAATCTCTTAACTTCCTTAAGTTTTGGAAATATGGAGGAAGGAAAAGTTACCTGGAAGCTAAAGTCAAGAGTTTTCCCATCTCCCTTCTTTAGGTTTCCCAAATATTTATCAAAATAACAAAGCTTCCACTTTACAAAACCTTACACTTTCTCAAACACACCTTTTCTCCTTTCTTTAGTCAATAGGGTACCATAGGCCCATTGACAAAAAGTTGTTGTGTGGTCTTACTTAGTAAGATTATCCATTGTCAAAAATTCGTTCCAAGCACTGAATATGTTCATCCTTGTCTGTGCTTGTACTACTGTATTTTACTGATTAGGATCAGACCTTGACTAGTTTTTAGTAACTGCTGCATTTCCCTTCAATTTAAAATCACAGCTAAAGATAATGATTTTGTAAGTGTTATTTTTCTTCGAAGGAGGAGAAAGGAAGTGCCCAATAATGGCTGCTTTGAATACCACTTTCCTGTTAAATATTGAGTTTCTTCCAGCTCTTGATTCACTGACCTGTGTCTATTCTTTCTGCTTCATATACCTCAGCTAGAAAAGGCTATTCTTTACTTTCTTATTTTTATAAATTGCCACTATACTAAGGGGCTTATACATACAGATGTCCATTTTTTTAATGTATAGGGCTGTATGCTGCCTTCTTTAATTGGTTTTGCTAGCTAAGAAAGTGTTTGAATTCATTACCAAATGGTGATTGAATTCATTACCAAATGGTGAAACTGCAGTTAATGGGGCACCTCCCCAGTTAATACTAAATATGATAGTTGTTTGGTTCTGTAGGGCTGTTGACTTCTTCTATTTAAGTCCATCTATACCTGCTTCAACAACAGATGTCTCTATTTTTTTAACCCTTTGTGATTCGAATTTGTACAACCTCAAAGTAGATTTTAAACCTGTACTTGTATCCAGGAATGCATACATCTGCACACTGAAATCCCACCTGGCATAATCTGAAACGGACTGACAGTCTTTGCAGCTTTAGCAGACCTCCCTTTCATCAGAAAATAAAAAGCATTTTCAATTAATTCAGTCTCCTGACATCCCCACTAAAGAGATGACTGTTGTCTGTATTTGCCAGATGAAGCAACCTGAGCACTGGAAGAGTGTAGCTGACTCCTTGATAAAAACAGCCCCTGAAGTTAAGCAACAAGCTGAAATGCCAAGCCATGAACAGGAATATTAATACCTCCCTGATTTTTCCGAGCATCGACAGCCATAAAAAGAAAGTGCTCACTATGATCGGCCTTATCTGGAAAACCTCAGCTTTAGTGAATTAAAAAGTAACATTTAAAAACTGGTGGAAGAGTGGAAGTCCCATGAATGCCTTGAAAAGTAGAAAAGTATCCTCCTTCATTTGCTGATCCAGATACTCGGTGTGGAGTTGGAGGTTGGGGGGGGGGGCCCCCGAGGAAGCCAGGCTGAATGACTGGAGAAACAGAAAACGTGCAAAATCCCAGCCTAAACTTGGCATAAAAATGAACGTCTTGGAGCCCTCTGGGAACCAGATGCTGTCAAACTGGAGGGGACATCCAGAAACTGGCAACTCGTTTTTAAGCAAAACCAGACAATGGAAAAAATTACCTCAGAAACTGAACACTATACTCAGAAATACCTGTCAATGCTGCCATGGGAACAGCAGGACTTCAGGAGAGGGAGAGTGACAGAACAGTGTGGCAGATGATTCTGATAACCAAAAATGTTAAGGTGTCCATACAGACCCAGTGGCGTGTGCTTAAATATCCATATTTACAATTCTATGATTCTATGATAAAGGACACATATTACTATAAATGGTGGTATGGATTTCCATATACATGTCGATACAGGTCTACAACAGCCTGATAAATTTTACAGTTCCCAATTCGTTTTCCCCTCTCAGGCTGTACTGAGCAGGGTACTTCAGTTGAATAGGTTCAGTCTCACAAGTCCAAGCAATCTGTTGAAGCAGGGGGCTGTTTTCCAGTATGCTGACTTCTGATGAAAGAGAAAAGGGCTCAATCCCAGCCCAAACGCAAAGGATTAAATACCTCAGTGCAGTGTGTCTCCACTGTAACTTGGGCTGCAGAAAATCAGCTCTTCTAGAGCAGCTTTCTTAGAGTGAGAGACGCCCCTAATTTGAACAAACCCCAGGAGAATATCTGAATAAAGCCCAACAAAACACGATAATCCGTAACCCTTCAAAGACCTATATTTTCTTTCAACATTCTTACTGTGGGTTGGGGGTTACTTTAGGAAATTAATGAACCTAACGTGCTCCTTTCTGTTTCACCAGTCTCTACTGTTTCTGCAGTGTTCTCTCTAAGGTAATATCTAAAGGGTTGTGGGACCCATATTGAAATCTTCGGTCCCACACAACACTGAGAAATCCTGCAGCTCGCTACGGCGAGGTTCCCTGGCCGGACCCAAGGAGGTCCGGGACAAGGAGCAATGATGGAGCCAGCTTGCAGGAGGCAGGGGGAAGCAATCCCACCGTTGCCTCCCCTACCAGAAGGGAGGGGAGATTTGCGGGCTTCGGGAATGACAAGCACTGAGTCCCAAGAATTTGGTTGGTGGCTGCGGTGGTGACTTTAATTTGCGGGATTACAGTTCTTCTCGCACACACAGAGTGAGTGAACAAGCTCCTGGGTTACACGCAGCTCTCCCAAGCCCTTGCACAGAGCAAAAACGCTGCAGGTCTTCGGGAAGCCTTTGCCCGACGAGACTCCCGACAGGGCAGTACCGGCCTCCCCTTCCACCGCCGCCGGGGCCCGGGAGCAGCGGGTGCGCGACAGGGACCGAGGCCAGGCGGCTGCTCGCCCGAGCCGAGTTGGAAATGACCCCGAATCGGGAGGGAGCTGGATGAATCATTCAGTCGTTAGGGAGACCCTTAATACAGGCTTTATTTCGAATTCTTTGGAAAGTGCTCCCTTTCCCGGGAGTTTTCCTGACCCCCACCCGGGGACCCTTCAATCCACAGGGAAGCTAAGTGACAGCGAAAGCTTTTCTGCCTGTTAAACACGAGGTTAGCAGAGTTTTGGAGGAAAAACCCCGCAGTAGCTTTGACCTAAAAGGCACCTGTCCTGCAAGAGTGTTTTAAATTATGGGACACTTCCAGTGTATAAAATATCGTAAAATTAATTCTCTTAAACCCTATGCAGTACCTTTGTTATCTCTCTGCCGTAGCACAGGAAAGGCAGAGCCCAAGGGAGCGAGCTGCCGGAGCGGGAGGGGGCGCGGATGGCAGGATGATTCTCGTTTGGTTTTTCCCTGAAAGCAGGGTTGCTCGGCCGGGCTCCGCTGCCCTCCTCGCCCAGCGGTAAGTGGCAAACCCCATGCCAAGAGGAGTCCGTGAAAAGAGCAGCAGCGCGCAGCGGCCGCTTCGCTTCATGCCGGAGCGCCTGGCTTCTCCGACACATTTTGGTTGTCTTACTTGGTCGGTTGAGATCAACTCAAACATTGGGCCAAATGTTACCCCGAAGAGAATGGGTGTTTAGGGCTGCCGGTGGTATTTCGATGCAAGCTGTGATCAGACTCCCTCCAGTGTGGCCGCATCCGGAGGTGGGCACAGCGGCAGCTGGTTCTTCCGTCTCTCTCTGCTTCTATCGGGGGTAGGAACTGAGCCCCCAAAATCCCTGAGCCGCCGGTGCCTGTCCCCTGCCTCTTTAGACACCCACCGCCACCGTGCTAGCACCCAAAGGGCTCAAGAGCCGCGTCCCGCCCCCTCCTCCTGCGCCCCTGCCCCGGCGCTGGCGGCCGCCGTCAATTGTCCACGATTTCTTTCAGTTGCCCCGGTGCGGCGGGAGCGAGCGGGGCCGGCAGCGGAGCTGCTCCAGCCCGGCCCGGTCCTTCCTTCAGACAACGAAATCCTGCCCGCCCGGCGAGCCTGGTTCGAGATTTAGCCGTGAGGAAGAGGCAGGTTTTTGCCGTGGTCTCTGCGAGGGGGGCTGGCGGCGAGCGGAGGGCGAGGGGCTGCGGATAGCCGCAAATAGTTCGGGAAGGCTCTGTCCGCTCCTCAAAATCGCACGGGCACCTACACCTTATCGAGCGCTGTCCTCTTACCCTCTGGGGCAAAAGGCTCTTTTGAGAGAAAGCGCCAAACAGATCTGGCCCTGAATTACAATTCTGCCTTCCTGGTGGGAGATGCCGAAAGGAAACGCGGGTTGCGAGAAACCGACTACCGAGTTCCTGAAAACCGAAAACGCGACCCAAGCCCGCAGCTTCCCACAAGAGTGTCCCCGATAAGGTGGAACGTGAACCCCCCACCATAACGATGATGCCCGGGAAGCGGAGAGGGGGTAAGGCGGCTGCTGGGCACAACTGTTTGATCGGCGAGGGGATGGCAGGAGCTAGTGCCACTCGCCCTGTCCCGGCACATCGCCGCCCTCCGTCCCTGTCATATGCCGGTGCTGGCATCAGCTCTGCTCTCCATTTTCCCTTTCGCTCCTGTCCCTCTCTCCCAGTCTCGATCCTCTGCCCCCTCCGTGCCCCTCCGAGCGGCTGCGCGCCCGGGAGGACGGTGCCACCTCGGCGAGATGTCTTTTTTTGGGGGGAAGGGAATTCGGTCCCTCCGCTGCGGCCACCGCGGGGTGTGCGGGCGGGTGCCCTCTCTCCGAGCAGAGCGGAACAGGCCGGAGCCCCTCCGGTAGCCGGCCGCGGGTAGAGGGGCCGCAGAGGGAGGGCACACACAGAGTCACAGGTGACTTGTTCCAATTAGTAGCTGTCTAATTAAATTAGTGTCACACAGCCCAGCCAATGGGCCGGCAGGGGTGGAGGGCGGCAAGGAGACAGCCCGGCGCAAGCCCCTCCCCGACGGTCCGAGAAGCCCGGCGCGTCGGTATAAATTGGCTCGGCGGAGCCCTGCCACGGTGTTGCGCGGCCGCGGGTCGGGGTTAGGGTCTGTGTCGGTACCGGATCATAGAGTGCTCTTCACCGGACTGCCCACCGAGGATGCAGCTGGGCGAGCCGCTGCTGGCGGCGGCAGCGGCGACCCTGCCGGGAGCTCCCTTCTACCCGCTGGAGGGCAGCGGGCGCGGCGGTGGGACTGGAGCTGGGACCGGGGCAGGCGGTGCGTCCCGCGGCCCTCCCCGGCCGGGCTCGCCACAACGACTCGACATGGACAAGACGCCCAAGAAGTTCGGATCGGCCACCGCCATGCTGGGCGAGGCGGATGCGGGCGAGCCGCCCTTCGCAGCCCCGAAGCCGGACGGCCGCAAGGCCACCCCCTGCGGGGAGGAGGAGCTGCCCCCTGCCGCCGCCGGCCCCCGCTATCCCATGGACAGTCTCAGCCCCGAGCGCTACTACCTGCAGTCTCCCGGGCCTCCCGGGGCCGAGCTAGGGGGGCCCTGCGCCCTCTTTCCCTACCCGCCGGCGGCGCAGCACGGCGCCGTTTACCAGCCGCCCGGAGGGCCGCGCTACCCCTACGGCTCGGTATTGTCTCCGGGCGGTTTCGCCGGCACCGTCTGCCCTCCCGGCGGCCGGGCGCAATTCGGCGGAGGCAGCGGGTATCAGTACGGGCAGCCGGCGGCCGGCACACCACTGTACGGGCCTTACTCGGCAGCGTCGGGCTCCTGCGGCGGGCTTGGGGCGCTGGGGGTGCCGGCCGCCGGCCCCGGGCTGCGGGCGCAGGTTTTCCTCTGCAACCGCCCCCTTTGGCTTAAGTTCCACCGGCACCAGACGGAGATGATCATCACCAAGCAGGGCCGGTAAGTGCTCAGCGGGTGGGTCGTAAACGGGGGGATGGCTGGTGATCTGTGCTGGGGAGCGCTTGCCCGTTCCCCTGGGGAGGAGATGCCTACGGCCTGAGGATGCCTGGGGGTCGGCTGGGCTTTGTGCTGATCTCCTAGGTGCCGATAAGGCTGGGGCACTCCGCCGCCGCCTGCAGCTGCACTCAAAGCTTGCTCCCTTTCCCCGGCCCACCTCACATGCCGTGCGCTTTTCCTTTCCTCTCCAGGAGGATGTTTCCTTTCCTGAGCTTTAATATCACCGGCCTCAACCCCACGGCCCACTATAACGTCTTTGTGGAGGTGGTGTTGGCGGACCCCAACCACTGGCGTTTCCAGGGGGGCAAGTGGGTTACCTGCGGCAAAGCTGACAACAACATGCAAGGTAGGCGCTGGTTCTCCACGGGTGAGCTTCACCAAAAGGGCTCCCGTTTCGCCCCTCTCTGTAAGCTCTTCCCCATCCCGGAATCCTGCTGCGGGAAGAGTTGTGCTTTTAAAGGCTCCGTGCCGCTGTGGGGTGAGGCTGTGCGGGAGAAGCGGCTTTGGAGGAGCCGAGGTTCTACCGCCCAGGCGCTCAGAACAGCGGCTGTGCCCGGCCGGAGCTTTACGGTCTTGGCTTGTTTTCCCCAGGCAACAAGGTGTACGTGCACCCCGAGTCGCCCAACACCGGGGCTCACTGGATGAGACAGGAAATCTCTTTTGGGAAGCTGAAGCTAACGAACAACAAAGGTGCTAACAACAACAACGCACAGGTATATGGGCTGCAGGGGGGAGACCGGCTGGAGGGGATCTTGGCGACTCTTGGGGATACCTGACTTTCCGGGGTTTACAGTATTTGATCGGGCTGCTAGATCGCTGCTCTTGTGAGTTGTACCCTTCTAGAAATGAATCCTACATCTTGCTTTATTTTTTTGCTTCTTAGGACAATTAGAATGATCAGAAATAGATGTGTGAATCTCTTTGGTTTCAGCCAATACATCTATCTCTGGAATTGCTCAAAAAGTGGGAGTGTTCTTGATGGTCCCTGATTTCCCTCATTCACAGATTTTAGCATATTAGTAACCTAGTTAAATGGGGCTAAACGCTGTGAATAATCTCCTCTCGGTAACAGTTAAAATTACTCAATTACCAATTCAGAACTTGGAAGAAAATGTTAGGCTATAAAATCTTAGACCTACTTTGTCTAAAGATCTTGTGTCTTCCGTGGTTCCTTTTAGATGATAGTACTGCAATCTCTACACAAGTACCAGCCTCGGCTTCACATTGTGGAAGTGACTGAAGACGGTGTTGAAGATGTGAATGATTCCTCAAAGACTCAAACATTTATTTTTCCTGAAACACAGTTCATAGCAGTTACAGCGTATCAAAACACTGATGTAAGCATGGATATATAAAATGACAATTAAGCATGCATTTGTCTCGAATTCAACATCTTGTCTTAATATATTTTGCTTTCACTTTTAGATTACACAGCTCAAAATCGACCATAATCCCTTTGCAAAAGGCTTCAGAGACAACTATGACTCGTAAGTATATTTCTGTCTTCTCTTGCAATTGCCTCTGCCTGTAAGGCATGATTCTGGCCCAAAATGCACAAGGAAGAGTTTTTCTTTAGATGCTACTTGAGTTAAGAGTAACAATACTACTTCTGGCAGCTTTGCTAACTTTTCTGTTTTCAAAAATGTTAAATGTCTAAACCAATAGCCTGTTTGAATAGTTTCTTATTTTATCTTGATGACCTGTCTTCTGGCAGGCTTCTGAATTTTGCTAGGAATCTTGGCCTGCAGATTGGCAGTAGTGTACCGTATATCTTCATAGCTTTTCAAAATTGTTGGTAGTGAAGGTGCTTGATGCTCGCTTCCTAGCATCAAATGGCCTTTGGAAACCTGGGTCTGTACATCTACAAGTACTGTTTCTGGGAGAAAGCTGCTGCACCTCATTTAAAATGTGTTTGCTTGTATATGCTTGTAGCAGTAATACTAGAAATCTTATATGGTCTAGGAAAACCAAACAACTGAATTGGATAGGCAACTGTTCATAAAATGAACAGCCATCCAGATAAATGTAGCTGTAATAAATAACTTCGTGCTTGTCTTTTGCTGTCATACTGGAATCATAAAGAACAATGCTCAGTGTTTCTCTTTTATGTTGTAGCATGTACACAGCTTCAGAAAATGACAGATTAACTCCATCTCCCACGGATTCTCCTAGATCCCACCAGATTGTCCCTGGTGCCCGCTACAGTGTGCAACCATTCTTCCAAGAACAGTTTGTCAACAACCTGCCCCCAGCCAGGTTTTACAATGGTGAGAGAACAGTCCCTCAGGCAAATGGCTTGCTCTCCCCACAGCAGAATGAAGAGGTGGCCAGCCCTCAGCGGTGGTTTGTTACACCCGTACAGCAGCCCAGTGCCAACAAGTTGGACATGAACTCCTATGAGACAGAGTATTCTTCTAGCACCTTGCTCCCTTACAGCATTAAATCCCTTCCCCTTCAGACATCCCATGCTTTGGGGTACTACCCTGACCCAACATTTCCATCCATGGCAGGCTGGGGGAGCAGGGGATCTTACCAGCGAAAAATGACAACAGGGTTATCCTGGACCTCCAGAACAAGTCCTCCAGGCTTCTCTGAAGACCAGCTTTCCAAGGAGAAGGTAAAAGAAGAACTCGGCTCATCTTGGATAGAGACTCCACCTTCCATAAAGTCTCTAGATTCAAATGATTCTGGAGTCTACACTGGTGCTTGTAAGAGAAGGCGACTCTCCCCTAGCACTTCCAGCAATGAAAATTCCCCTACTATGAAATGTGAGGACATTAATGCTGAGGACTATAACAAAGACACTTCAAAAGGCATGGGCTACTATGCATTCTATACTAGTTCTTAAAGCATCCTTTTATTCCAATTGGCCAAATTGGTGGTTGGTTTTTTTTCAGGGTGGCCTTGGGTTTGTTTTTCTTTTGCATTACAATGGTAGAAAAGACTCTTGCCTTCCACCTTGAATTGTGTGCAATTCTAAAGAAGGTGCCAAAGCTTTTTGATTTACTGCAGGTAACAAAGTAGGGAAAGAGTGACCTATGGTAGAATTCTTCCCCTGTTTTAGAAGAAACACATGCAGAAGCTGTAAGCAGAAGCCTAGATTTTTACTATGTGGTTTATTTATTGGAGACACTAAAGTGTACTGTTTGGCTCAGCTCAGAGGCCCGATCAAATCTATGCACTCCTGAGTGAGGAAATAGGGAGATAGTGTCCCACATTTAATTTTCTTCCCTGCCTGTCCCTCTCATAAAAGGGGGTTTGGGTACAGGGAACTGCACAAATGCTATGTTCTGCTTTAGACTGAGCTGGCTTCTTCAATCCCTGTCTGCAGCACAGTTGGCTGAGCTGGAATTTAGCTCAGCAAAGGCTTGCTTTATCAGAAGGTGACCAAAATAAGGCTTGCTTGCCAGGCAGGTTTTTAACTTAAAGGTCTTGTTGCTAGTGATGGGGTTACAATGAAAGAATCTGACTTTTTCCTTAGTTTAGAACTTGCATTAAGAAAAAAGCCTCCATCCCCAAAGCCTAACCTTTATCGAGGTGGCCAAAAATAGTGTACAGTTGTTTTGTCTAGGTACACTGTAGAATATTGTGGAATAATGTATAAATAGTTGATCAATAGCTGTTTAGTCAGAAGGGCCCCCAGTGGTGCTTTGAATTTCAAAATGCATTTTTTGGTTAATCAAACCTAGCTATGAAGTGTTGCAAAGAACATGGAGATTTCTATTTATGTGTCTGTAAAGTGACTTTTTCAGCTGCCTTGTACAAAACTGGAAGTGATGTAACTTAACCTACTCTTCTTGCATATAGTTTCAGCTGGTTAAAACCAATATGCTCTAGAGCACTGGCACACAAACTTCCCTCAACAAAGCATCCTCGTGTTTTCCTTTTCTACGTATATAGTAGTAATTTTTAATAAATGTGGTTGGTGCCAGGGATAGCAGTGAGGGTGGCTGCCTGCCTCTTTGCTTCTGCTGGGTGTCCCAGCCTGGGGGGAAGGTTGGGAGCATAGTGCCTGATTTGTTTCTAAATCTAGCCATCCCTTGCAATGCCCCTCTTATTGTGGTCTGATCTAGTTCTGCTGTGTATCCCCCTTAAGCTTTGAGCTCCCAGGTTCGTTCGAAGTCCAACCGTGCCTCTTTTCCCCTGCCACCCCCACTGCCCTGCTAGGCTGTGGGTGAGATGTGAGCTCAACCCTCGCCCCGGGGAGCGCCCTGTGAGCTCTGCTCGCCTCCCCCCGCTGCAGCGGGGCCGGCCCCATCGTTTCCCGGAACCGGGTCAGAAATGCCCCTGCCCCGCTTATCTTGGGAGAAAGCCCCTCCCGGCAGCGCGATTGAATGCGGGCTCCCGCGGCAGCGGGACCTTTCGTGAGGATATGCAGGCAGTAAAGGGATTAAACTGTTAGCGATGCGCGGCTGCAAACAAAATAAACCAGGGGCTCAGACCGGCGCCCTCCCGGGAGGAGATAACGCGATCAGGAGGTGCTGGTACGGCCCCGGGAGGCTCTTCCTCATCTCCGGGGCGGAGAGTGGTGGATTTCCGAGGAGCTTTCTATTATTTCTTCTCTTTGGCTACAAGACTCCGGCTCTGCAAGCGACACAAGCTGGTGTCCCGGCAGCTTTCACACTGGCCCAAGAGCCACATCAATCGGAGGGTAGAAGGGGATTCGCGATGATTTTTAAGCGACTGTAGGGACGGGATATTTGTTTCCTGTAATGGGATATCCCCTCCCTCTACAGCCCCCTGGCAAGGCGGGTTGAGGTGGCATGCCGGCAGCAAACACTGATTACACAGCTCCTCGGAGCACAATTCCGCTGCGGTGTGTTATTAAAAGCTGTATATTTTTGCACCGCGCGGTTAAAAAAGGAACTTAATACTTGTGAAAAGTCCTCACACTGTTTAATAGAAACGTAAATGCCTGGCTGGCCCCAATTAACACCTTGTGATTATAATGCATTCCTAAAATGGGGTGTCAGACGCCAAATTGTGAATCGAGGTATCTAATTAATCTTCGTAGGATGACACTGATAAACAACTCTATATTTAAATAAAGATCAAGGATCTGAATGCTTCTTATTTGTTTACATTAACGGAAGATAAAGTTAACTACCCTCGCACTTCGCTTCGTAATGCGATTTACCGACCCAAACAGCAGGCTCTGGGTGGAGAACCCCGCCTCCCCTCGGCGGGCTTTTTATCGTGGGTTTGGAGGGATAGGAGACCCGAAGGTGACTGCCCCTTCTTCCACAGCCCCGGCACCCGCGGGCGAGTGCCGGGAAACAGTGTGAGGCACCGCGCCCGCAGGCTTCATCCTGCCCTTTCAGTAGCTCTCGTAAGATGTGTGAGGCTTTGCACAACAGCTGGAAGGGGACGGCGGAAAAGAGGGGTCTAAGAGAGAAAACACATACACAAACAAATAGAAATCGTTATTTACACCACTGTGGTGCTGTACAGCGAGAGGTGAACTGTAAACTCGCCCGGTGAGGCTGCATAAACCTACTTTAAGGAAAATACGGATCCCGTTTCGGCTTCGCTCTGTGCGGGCAGAGGTGTCGCCGGGTCTGTCCACCCCGGGGCCTCCGCTCCTCCTT
Source organism: Neopsephotus bourkii (assembly GCF_033783945.1). Taxonomy (NCBI): domain Eukaryota; kingdom Metazoa; phylum Chordata; class Aves; order Psittaciformes; family Psittacidae; genus Neopsephotus; species Neopsephotus bourkii. The sequence continues at coordinate 1,840,446 of NW_026901618.1, forward strand.
TCACGCACAGCGGGGCCCGTGAAATAGGGTGACACCGGTGTAACACTCCGAGGTCGTTCCGCGACTTAACAGTTCTCGGGAGTATTTCCCCATTGAGACCGAGCGGTTCGGTGCTCTGCGTGGAGGGCTCCTGTTTGATTTTAACAATTGGGCGCCCGGCGGGGCAATAAAGGCAGCAGAGACGTGGGATTGAGACCATTCCTCGCCAAAGACTGGGGTTTTGGGGCCGTTTTTCGTTAAAGCACACCTGGCACCTCACCGCCTCTCCCGCCTGTCCTCTTCGCAGCGGCACATAGGGATCAACCATCTGAGAGGTTTCTTTTTCCCTCAACGAAACTTCGTCCCTTGCTGCTCGCCTCAAACTGCATCACCGGTGCTTCACACCTGGGCGGGAAAACGAAACGACCCTGAAACGCTGCTTCTTCCGACAGTATCACCCCAACCCCCTCAGGAGAAGGGACTACGTCCCCAGCGCGGCGGCCTCAGCGCTCCGGAAAGAAAGGAGCTGGTATTTTCCGAGTATGTTTTCGAGTAACGTTGATGGGGTTTTATTCTCGGTCCTAATTTTCTGCTACTACGTTGGTTCCTCAAAGCCACCTTTTCATCACCTGCTCGCTTGTTTCCACCTCCCATTTAGGGGAGCGCGGCGTTAACAGGGGGGGACGAACGGGGGTTGTTCCCTGTGAACGGTTATTTTTACAGCCCCCCTCAGCTACTACCTTTGCCTTGGGGTCTCCTTAGCGCGGAACAGGCCCCGGATGGTACCTCCTGTGGTACCGCTGTACCTCAGAAATGCCTCTTCCCGCCGGGATTATTGGCTAAGGGGCTGCGGGGCACCGCCTCTGGGAAGAAAATGGAGTGAGGGGGTTGAGACGAGGGAGATGAGGCGCTTCGGCACTTCCCTCACCCCCATCCACCCCATAGAATTGGGGTTTGCTGTCCCCGGTGCATTATTGTTGTTGTTATTATTTTTACTCGCACACTTTTTTTTGTACACACAAACCCAATTCCTCATTCTCTTGAGGCATCCAGAGCCCACTCCTCCCCTTATAAAAATCTCCATAGCCCTGTTCATAATAATATGAGTATGGCTAATACAAATATTACCATACTCCTTATTAGAAAGGGTTTAATGCTTGCTGGATAACACAAATATGTAATCCAAGGGAGAATGACATTAGGCTGAAAATGCAGAGTACAAAATATGATTTGAATAAAATGATACGGTGGCATCTTATATTTCCTTTAGGGAGTACTATACTCCGAGCTGTCACAACTGATTGTGTAAATAGACGAGACTGAGGGATGTGATCCTAATCATATTGATGAAACATTCATCTGAAAGACCGAATGCAACCAGAAGGGACTCACTAGGAATACAATTATATCCTAATCTGGGGAGGAAGAATCCTCTGCAGGCTTCCTCTAACCTGCCATCCTCTCCCCCATTTTCATTTGGAAGTCCCATAAAATGCAGGAGGGGAGGAAGAAATAAAAGAGAGATGGAGTGCTGGGTGGTTTGCCTGCTTGAAGAATGACATTAACACAGGGAGTGCTGGGCGAGAAGGAGGTAAATCTGCTTCCTGACCTTGCAGATAATAAAAAAAAGAGGCCTGACTTTGCTCGCAGGGGTAGCTACCTGCCTGCAGAGGGTTTCCAACTGTGAGTGGTGTTCATCGGGTGCAGGAGACTTTGACCATCAGCTCAGTCCCAGGCTTGTGAGCAAAATTTAGTCTTCTGTCTTTTGTGTGTCATTCAGTTTACATCTGCAACAGGGAGCTGATTTCTTGTGCTGAGAATATTCGTTAGCAAAGGACTTCTTTCTCACCACCCCACTCCCCTAGCTACTGCTACAATGAGACTAACCTTTTCTGATCATTGTCCCTCAAAAGATAGCCTGAGAAGACAGATAGGACAAGGCACCCATTGTGGTTCATGTAACAGTACTAAAACCAGGCTGACTGCTTTTCGTCACTCCTTGCTTTTGGGGAAGGCATCAAACGGGTGCATTTTCCTAATATGCCACCTTTTTGGCTTATACAGTGACTAAAATGATTCTAGTTATGAATACTTGAATGAACATAATGATGTTTTAAGCTTAAAAACAACCTTTTTCATCCTGACACTGTTAAAAGTTAGGCTTCCTTTCAGTGTTTAAGATCCAATAGCTTTTTCAAAGTAGCCAGTCATTTATCAGCAAGCTCAGGCAAAGAGCAAGGCTAGTTCTTTCTGCCTGGAGTGTTTTCCATTGAAAGAAATGTCCCAAAGACAACGTTTAATTCTCTTTTAGTGGGGCATGATACCTGTAAATGAGGAAAGGATGCATGGAGTGGGATCTGTACAGGAGCTCTATATAAGTCCATATTCCACTGAAGTATGAGCTCTGCAGTTTTATGGTTTACAGAATAATTCTTATGGTGGAAGTAGGCACTACCAAAGTGACTGTAATGTAAAGCAGCATCATTTTAGTTGTTTTGGGGATGAAAATCCATGTTAAGTTTCTTCTGTCATTGTAGTTCTGTTAATGATCCCTGGTTTGCTTACAGCATGGTTAGGTTTTTGTAGTGTAGACAGGGCGCTAATTGTTAAACTTCATGCAACAGTTATAATCCTGTTTGTCCATAAAACAGGACAGTCTTCATAAATTGCTTGGCATAGCGGCAAATTTCCTTGGAGGAAGAAAATGACGTTTCTTTGGGAACTAGCTAGTTTGTAATGTATTAGCCCTTGCTTGTTCTTAGTGATAAATTCTCAATAGCAGCATTACTACTTTCCTCTCCTTACTTCCTATGCCAAGTAAGCACATAAGAACATCACATTCTTGCCCTAATGAAGGCATAATTTGGGCAAGGAGAGCTCTTAAACTGATGTTTCAAAGGACATGTTGACACAAAGACTTTTTCAGGAGCCATTCACAATTGCAGATAAATTTTATCCTCTTTCTTAATACAGGACAGACAAACTCTTACCTGTGTAGCCTAGTATCCACTGATGCATCAAGTAGCTTATTTTCCATTAGCTTTATGGTTTATGTCTCAAGATTATTGTTAATCCAGCTCTTTGTTACTTCTTTCAGCAAAGGCAGGATTCTGCTCTGCTGCCTTTTCATTGTAACTCTTTTGCAGGATCATTTGGGAAGGAAGTTTAGATTAATTTCTTGGTTTTGGGTGTAAAAGCCTTTGATCCAGAAGGAAAAAATGGCAAAATCTGTGACATTTGATGGTTTTGATTTTAGTCACAGAGAGAGTTCATAAAGTTTATGCCAGCAATGATGTGAATAGCAGGTAAATCTGCATTGTAAAGCTTTGTTTCAAACATCTGATACATTTCTCTACCTGATCTGCTTAAATTATATGTGCATAATAAACTCTGGAAATAGAGGTTGTCAGGATGCACCAGTGAGGAAGGGTAGTGGCTTGGAAGTGGAGGATCAGATTATTTTTCAGTCAGATCAACTCACTAATTCAGTTCACTGTGCAGCAGCAGAAATGTTTGTGCTGGCACTGAGCTGAAAGAGCAGAGCAGACTACAGGAATGAAAGACTTGCATATTCTTGCCAGGGGTGATGGTGATTTCCTTCACCAGTTTAAGCAGCAGTACTGGTGTTATAGGTCCTCTGTCCCCCCTGAATAACTGTACGTGACAGCTAATGCCTGGATGGTGAAGTTGGTACCCGAAGATGTGGCCAGTTTAGGTACCAGTCTTCCAGAGCATTTAAGGAATTTGGTATAAATGCTCTGGTGAGGGACTTTCTGATCTGGTAGAGAAGCCACAGTGGTACAGCCACAGTATTTAGGTAGCTGTGGAAGTACAGTGAAATGTAGATTTATAGCACTTCTCATACCCCACCACAACTGTCCATGGGCATACTCTTGCTCCACAGTTTGCTTTGTAGCTCCCTGCCTATGGTTAGGTCTAGTGCTTTCCTGATTTCAACCATGGGAATAGAAAGCCATTCCCATAGGTATTGGAAAACACAAGATTACTGGTTTTGCTCTGCTACGAAAGGCTTAATTATTGCATAGTATAACAGAGCACATGTAATAGCCTGAATGTGGTTTCTGCTGCCAAAAATAGTGATTGTGATGTAAGTTCAGTTCTTATTTCTGACATTCCCACTACATGAGACTCCTTAGGGAGATGCAGTTCCCCTGGAAATGGCTTGAAATACTAGGAGTACCAAAGCAATTGCTTTGATAATCAACTGCAGGAGGGATGCACATTTAGAGTCATTTAAAGGAACAAGGGATGTGTTTGACTTTAGTACAATACATAAAAAAGAAACAGACAGAAATTATTGGGGTATTTCACGGGAGAGTTAGAAAAACAGACACCACAAACACTGATGGAATTGCTCTGAACTGTGAGGTGATGATTAATTTCTGTGGGTGTTTTCCGTAAGTGGCTAAGGTAGCTGCCCATGTCTCCCTACTCTGAGTTGTACTGAGTCTCTGTAGGGACCCAAGGAGAACACAAGATGAGAGGCAATGCCCTTTTGGTGTTTTCTCAACCTACCCAGGGACTGGAGATTAAAAAGAAAACACGGATCCCTTTTCCTGTTCACTGGGTATTCTTCAAACTGGGAGTCACAAGAGCAAACAAGGCAAATTGTGTTCCTCCACCCTGTTCACTTCAATCAGATTTGATCTGCATAATTCCCCACTCTGGTATTAATATTGTTAGGCTGAGAATTGCTAATGGCCGCCCATAACGTTTAAAAGGTCACCGAAGCCTAGAGTGAAAACACTCTATAGAAAGACTCAAAGATTGGCCATAACCACGCCTAAAAAAAAATCCTGATGGAGGCTTAAGTGGATTAACTGATTCTTTTGTCTTTAGCTGAAAACAGCTAACGTTTTCATTCTCCTCTATTATAACAGCTGCAGAGGTTAATAGCTAAACCAAAGCATCTCAAGTCTTCTTGCATATCTTTATTGAAGAGGAAATGTGAAGCTATGGGAGAGGGGGTTGAGCTGATTTAAGGGTCCAGTACTGCTGAGAAAAGAGAAAGGTTCTTATCTATTCCGCCTTAGTCTTCCGTTTTTATGCTTGATTTATGGGTTCAATTCTTACCTTGTACCATATGTGGGGCTCATCAAACCCCTCTGTGAGATGGTTTATTTCACAGACTTGGCAGAAAACACATCCAGAAGAAAAGGATAGTTGCATTCTGCTGGGTCCACTAGTTGATTTGGCTAAATTTAACAGGCAACAAGAGTTGGAAACAGTGCAAAGGAGAAGGCAGGATTACCTGCTCAGGATTGGTGGAGAAGGGAGTTGTAAGCAACCCCTCAGGGACTGTAGGAAGAGAGGGCAGGATCTGACTTTTGGTGTAACCTTATGATGACTTAATTTGTGACATCGTGAATTGTGAAATTGCAGGTTTGTCAAAGAGATAAAACTCTCTCCTTCTGATTAAATGGTGTTTCCCCAGACTTGTTGAAATAAGTGCTTCATCACTGCTTTTTTGTTCCCTTTTGAGTGTCCAGAAAGGCCAAGAAAAGAGTAGCAAAGTCATTCACCATGTCATGGCTTTAGGAATTATGGGGTGATCACATAGGAAGAGGTGACTGAGAACACAGTAATGCAGATACCACTGGGGGTGTGTAACCTTTCTTGTGTAGGCTGGTGATCTTGCCATATAGTCATGACAACCAAATTTAATCCTGCAATGAATAATGTGCTTCTTAGGGTAGGGTTGCTGGGGCTAATTTGGGAACAAGGAGGTGATGCTCATTAACAGTTCCTGGCTCAGGTTCTGGAAGACTATTCCTTTTTGGCAAAGAAGGCTTGCTCAAGGAATCCACAGGAATGCGTTGTAATTGTGTCATTTGCTCAGGGAAGTGTAGAGTTGGGTATATTTCACTGACAGTAAACTACATTAAATAAATACCTTTGATGCTTCTGCTTTCTTCTCCAAATAAGAAGTAAACATTCAGTCAATCAAAATATACCTTGTGAGAAAACCTCTCTTTTATCAATGGGAGGAAGCTACATTTGGAGAAGGCTGCTATTCAGTGTGTGAGTGACAGGCTGTGCTATGAAGAGTAATTTGAGAAACTAGAAGGTGACTATTACTGACTGGTTGATTGTAGCCAGTTTAAATGGCTTGCAAAAATTTTCCTCTCATTTTGAAAAGATGATCCTTGGGTTCAGCAAGTGACACACGGCTGTGGCTCTATCTGGATAGGTTTACAGCGACTATAGGTGTATCTGTAACTACATATGTATTCCCCAGGCATAGGTGAAAGTTGTATCTGTGTTACATTTCTGATGGATGCTCTGAAGATCTGTATGGATCAGGACAGACAGCAGTCAAGAAAAATGTTGCTCCTAAGAGTTTATAACCTGCTACCAAATTCAGCACTGAAATCGGGGCCAGAAACTCAGCTAAACCAGGCTAAACACGGAAGTTTCCAATGAGAACCTCAGTAAAACAAACAGTTATAAACAGTCACGAGCTAGAGGCAAAATTATATCATGTTTAAGTTCATTAGAGCCAGCAGAGGAGTTCTTTTTGGAGAAAAGGGAAGGAAGCACACTGTCTTCATTGTAGTGCTTGCAGAAATGAGCAAATCTTCAAAGTATCTCATATATCTGATGACAGGAGCTGAGACTAAGAGACTAAGCCCCCTCCTGCTTATATCTTCAATATACTTCCTTCCTATATTTGAACTTAGGAGTAAGGAGCTTACTGTTCATCCATGCTAGCCTTCCACCACGCTTGCTAGACTTCCTGCATGCAGGAATGGGCTGTCTTGTGCTTTAAAGAGGTTGTCCTTGAAGACCAGCTGGTTCTCACAGGCTTTCCCTTTACCTTCCACAGCAGTCTTCCATGACATTCTACCAAGAATACCCCTGAACAAGTTGAATTCTGTTCTCCTGAAGTGCGCGCTTGTAATTGTACTATTTGTCTTTCTCATTTATCTCAGAATTTTAATCTCCACAGCCCTTCACATCCCATACTACTTTGTAAGAAGCCCAGAAGACTTGTCAGTCACATGTATAAATAAATTATCATCAGGAAGGACTAGAAATCTGGATTGTCTGTGCCCTCCCTGCACATATCAGAGTGGTTCTTTTCCCCAGTGAATACTGGTGGGGACTAGAGCTGGAGCTCCGCTCATGGAGCTTCTTCTGGCTTTAAAATGAAGGCTTTTATTTCCCTTTCTTGATCAGAAAGTCAGTAGCAGGCATTCAGCACAAAGTCACCCATGTTGGATTGTTCTTTGATGCTTACTCATAAGGTCTTGACTGCCTCATCACTTGTTCCAAGCAAAGCAGTCTGTGTTGCAGTCAATCATTTGCATAGATTGAAACCATCCATATTCCTCACCTCCCCAGTCTGTTGTTTCTCAAGAGCCTGTATCCATCCATTGCAGCAATCCAGCCATGTATGCTATCCCACTTTGATTCCTTAACCCCTTAATTGCCACCAAGCAATTTCTTTTTCCATGGTTGTTTTCAGACCTCAGTTAATTTCTTCAGGTTCTTCTGGTATCTAGAGAGCTGCTGCCTTCTCATTCCTTTTTTCCCCTGAGTGCCCACTCTGCTTTCAGCAGTATGTTTCTTGCTCTCATCTCCTTCATCTTCTCTCAGTGAGAGACTAAATGCACTTTAGTATCTCATGGCAGTAGTTGTGTTGTAGTTTAGGAGCTGATACTCTTAGCAGCCCTTATGTATATTAAACTATCCAGCTTTGTGCCTTCAGGGAAGCCTGCCTGAGGTGCCAGCCCTGAGCATCACACCACTTCAAGTTCCCATGTTGTGATGCTTGCTTTCTGAAGGCAGTGGCAGGTGGAACTGGTCTTCATATTGCTTGGAAGTGGGGTCTTGCATAAATAACCTCTAGCTTGGGGTGCTGGTATTCCCAAGGATGCTTTTGCAGTCATGGTTGACTGGTGTGGGACTTAGTTGTGTCTGCTCAGCAGCAGCCTGCACATGGATTCAGGCTGAATTGACAGGTTTGAAGTTGATGGGACACATCTAGCAGAAAAAGGAAGACCTGACTCTGGTGGATATACAAGAGAAAACTTGGAGGCCTGGACCAGTTTTGGATGGCACACGCATTATTAAGTACTGGGAGCAGAAAAGGCATAGGAAAGTACAGTGTAAAGGTCTGAGCTGACTGAGGAAGGTCAGGTGCAGAGCAGGGTGAAGATGTGATCCCCATCAAACAAAGCCTGTGATAGCAGAAGTTTCAGTGAAGTGCATCTATAGGAGCTGACTCAGTGGTTCCTGTGTCTGCTTTCCACTGTGCTTTCTATTTAATATTCTGATACTTTTGAATGTTTCCAACCAAAATAAACAATGCTCTGTTCATTTCTAGTGCAATCCTGAAAGTCCGTTGTGGTTTTCTGTGGATCAGACAAAATCATTGAGCTGCTGAACTCTGAAGGTGGTCCACGCTTCTCTCAGTTCTGGTTCTGGTCACGTAGCTCCCCTGCCTGAGCTCCTGATGAAAATGTTTAACTTAAATCCCTAAGGCAGACTCTGGGTCTGAAAAAAAGAACTGACTGCAGCACAAATCAAGTGGTCAGCACTTCCCAGGGAAAAGCCCCTGAGCCATTTAAATGCCAAATCAGAGCTTTTCTGTTGTTTTTTCCACAAAATGAGGTTCCATTTCTGCAGCATGAAGCCCAGCACAGTCACGTCAGTGTGAAGGAGCTGCATATGGATTGTCTTTGTTAATGCAGGGCCTTGGTCCCTGTTATGTATCATTTGTGTATGTTTGCTCAGAATTTGACTTCCCTTCAATGTTTCAGCTGAAAGCTGCCAGACCCATCAAGAGCCACTTCATCTGTACATGGTGTTTCTCACTGCTGAATAGGTTCTAGCTTGCTTCATGTTGAATTCTACCCTGTGACCTGCTGATGATAAATTGTGTAGCTGTAGCTGTTCCTGATTTATAAGAATTATCATGTCACTTAAAACAGGACATCCCCATGTGGCGGAAGCTTTCAGGTCACACACTTGAGGGAGATGTCTTTCAGTTTCCAGCTTCAATGCAAGAACTCCAACAGGGTTTACAGACCTGTTTTCTGGAGTTGTGACTCCAGCACTTCTGATTGTAAATGTAATTCTTAAAACATGCCACATTGGTTGCAGTAATGGTTATGAATCATCTACCATACTCCTGAACATGCAAAAGATCATCCCATCATCCCTGGAAGTGTTCAAAAACCATGTAGATGAGGCCCTCAGTTACATGGTTTAGTGGTGCTCTCAGCAGTCCTGGGGTAATAGTGGGCCTTGATGATCCAAAGAGTCTTTTCAACCTAGCTGATCCTATGATTCTATATACATGAAGCATAATGACTTAGCATTCAATCATTCAGATGCAATCTGGTAAAGGCAAATAAAGGGCTGTGGGTAAGAGAAAGACACAGACACTCTGGAGATACAAGTAGGAAAATGTTTCCTGCAGAAGTAGGATACTGGCTGGAATTGGAGACTTTTTGAAGACAGGGTGCCTTCCAGATGGATAGAAGAGACACTGTCACAAAAGCCCAGATATGGCAGCCTGCATGCTGAGTAGCACCTACCACTATAAGGAGTGTCACTGAATACTATTTATTCCTGCATCCCTATTGAAGTTAGGATATGTTGAATTAGTAGCAAAATTGTAGTTCTTTAAAATGGATCTGAAGAGAGAGGTATGGTCCAATGCTGCACTGTCTTTGAGAGCTTGTTATTTTGAGGGGATTTAGGATGCTTTGTTTTGGCAGTTTGTTATTTTGTTTCAGGTGCGTGGGATGGTTGGGGAAAGAAAAACATGATTATTTTCCTTACAAATCTAATAAGAAAAGGATTAGCCTTGAAGAAGAGAAGAATCTGCTTCTTTAGATTTAAGATGCTACCTTATTTATAAAAAAAAAAAAAATAGTTTTCATGTGTTATATTACATAGCAGCCCCCCAAAAAGATGCCTCTCTTTTGCCTGGGGTTAGTAACTCCTGAGATTTCCTAAGTCAGGCTAGTACATTAACACCTTAGATTTAGGTAGCGCACGGCTACAAGCAAATGTCTTTTGATGATAGAAGCAAATCAGCCACTGCTTTTGTATGTCACAAGGGATTATTCTATTTTAGTGCTATGCCCTTTGGCTTTATAAATGCACCTGTAGTGCTCCTGTGGTTAGTGCAAAGAATCTTGGTAGAATTAATTTGCTATAGTTGTTTTGGCTCTGTAAATGCTAGATGCTAGAACTGGCTATACACAAACAGCTTTTCAAACTTTACATGTATTATTTGCAGCAGTTCATAGACAGGGAAAGCTTCTGTTCTTTAATGCTAACACTGAGTTCAGCAATGTACTTTTTGATTCACAAAAGGTGATTTTTGCAGAAGCAGGAGGAATTCATGGCTGTGTCTGGGCATAGGAAGTTGGGAGACAAATTCATGGAAATCTAAATATGAATTACCAGACACATGTTTCAGCTGTGCCTTTGCGAATCTGAACAAGTCTCATCCATTTTTGTGTCATCTGCTACGTTATTTTCTTATTGAAATAACTGCCTCTGAGAGCTCAGGGTGTTTATGTGGCACTGTCATCATCTAGTAGCAAGCTATTAACTGATATTTTGGGAACAGAGAGACTGGTCTACCAAATATTGTGGCAAATAATTCACTTTGACTCTTTTGAGGAGATGGGGGCACTTAATGTCTGTAACATCAAGAGGATTTCTTAAATAAAAAATTGTACTTAGTTTTGAAAGTTTCATGGTTGGGGTTTTTTAATTATTTGATTTTGACATGGCATCAGGATGGTATAATGTGACCTGATGTTAGGTGAAGTGTGCTGGAACACTCACTGTGTTTGCTGTAGTCCAACAGAAGACAAAAAACCCAGGAAAGCGAAGTAAAGAGAACAGGAAAGAAAGAGGCTGTGACTTGTAGTAAGACTTGGTGGCTTTCTAGTAATCTTTCCGTTATAGAAAAGCAGCTTCAGCATATGAATATGTTAGATGTTCTGAGACTTGGCAAATTTTAACCAGTATCAGTTACTTAAGGTTTTTAGCCACCTTTTTCATCTCAGTCTTCTAGGAGAAGTCTGTATAAAATAGCCTTACCTAAGACAGGGTGTTGGGTTTGGGGTTTGTGGTGGGGTTTTTTATTGGTATAGGGATTGGAAAAAGTGTATCAGAAAGAAAAGGAGATACAAGATGTTAAAAGCAGGAAAATACTTGGAAGTGTGTGCTTCAGATGTGTTAGCATTTAGATGAAGGTGGTAGGGAGGTAGACTGGAGGCCTAGACTGGTTTGTTGGATCATCTCTCAGGATCAGTATGGCATAGTTCCTATGTGTCAAGGTGAATCATAGGAACATAGTGTTCATATGGCAAAAGTCCATCTGTTCAGTGTGTTGTCTCAAGAGCAGGCAATAGCAGAGGATAAGAATGCGTTACTGATTGAGAGCTTCTAGCAATCAGCCTTAAGGATTTCCTGAGCTACTTCTGGACTTCATTTATGTTGTTTAATTCTTTAAATAAAACTTATTCTGTGTAGGAACCCCATAAATTCTGTAGTTTGAAGTTGCAATGGTTTGATTGCAGCTTTCTCCACTGGAAATCTCCACCTATGTTGCTGAGATTTATCGTTTTTACATCATTTCTATTAATCATCAGTGCCAAAGTAAAAGCACTCCAAAAGTACAAGTAGGATTTGCTCATGCTCTTATCATTAGGTGTACCAGGAATAGCCCCATCTGAGACTGATCTTAAATTTGACTTTCATCTTCAAATGATGAAGAAATAAATTTCTTTTTGCTACATAGCCTTCATGTCCACCTAGTACTTGAATCAGAACATAATTGTACGCATCAGACTTCTCTTACTTTGTTTCTAGAGCTTCAACCTCAGGTACTTTGGGGTACTAAACTAGGACATGAGTATTTCACCTTTTTGCTATTTGTTATTCATAATTATAAAAGTAATTGAAAATATTAAGTGGGAAGCCTAAAGCTAGGTAACAGACAGGTATCTTGTGTTGGGGTAGCCTGATATTTTTTACTATATTGTGCTTATTACTCATAACTGAATTAGTGTGAATTGTGAAACCTCTGATCCTGAAGGCAGGACATTTGTTTGGAAGCATAAACATGCTTGAAGATTTACAAGTGGACAGATACATTAAGAAGGTTTTATTAATACGCTTCATCTCAAATTGCCATTACCTCCTTTCCAGTTGTCCCGTGAATATCCAGGAGGTTTGTTTGCCAGTATAATCTAAATATTTTTATTTTTACAAGCACAGGTTTTTACTTTCAACAGCATGAACTGGGATTTAGGTTTTTTAGAAGTTTATGGTAGTTTTTGTGGGCATGAAGGTAACCATACCTATAAAACCTTGCTCAAATTTGGAACGGGGATAAACTCTGCAAGGTATATTTTACCCCAGAGCACACGTCTCTGTAAGGTGTATCAGTGCAACAAACCAGCACATACTGCGGTGTTTGCTGCCGGCCTGCTTGAGAAAATAAGGACTCCTAACTCGAGAGTTGTTACAAAGCTGTTTGCGTAGATGGAGAGGCTGCTGGGCTGAGGCACTCTACCTGGATGTGTGTGGCTGCAGTGCCCTCTTGTGCGAGTGAGCGCTGGTGAGCAGCGGCTGATGCGGAAAGGTCTCTCCAAAACTCCTGACTGCCAGAGAAGGAAGGAAACTGAAGACAGACAAAATCCTCTTCCTGCTATAGCCTTTTGCAGCTGTGTCTTGCTCACCAGCAGTTGTTTGTGATATGATGCAAATGTAAGGACAGCCTTTGGGCTTTTACCGTGTAAAATGCGCTCTGTATTCTGCTCGTATTTTGGCATTAGCTGGGAAATGAGCTCTTACTGCTTCTGTTATGGTGATGCCTACAGGAGGTGTCATGGAGAGCAGCACATAGAGAGCACTTCTGCTAGGTGCTGTCTCCACACTCAGAGGTAGCCTTTTCTGTGCTGTGAAGCTTAAACTAAGTAACCAAACCTGATTATTCCTGCAAGATGAATAAAGACAGAAGTTTCCTCCTCTCCCCACCCCAAAGTTGTCATCTGCACTTCATCTGCCTCTGAAATTAGAAATTGAATTAATATGTCTTGATTGGAAAGGAGAAAACTTCAAGGGAAGAAAGGGCACAGTGATCAGAACTAAGTGAGCAGGACAGACCCAGGAGGGTTTTGACACATTATCATTTGAAAATGGCAAAGCAAGAATCTGCTGTGACCACAGTGTTTCAAGATTACTGTAAGAAAAACACCTGCCTATGCAAATAAGTCTAACCATGACATAGAAAATTCAGGGGATGTGTCCCACTCATTTGATCAAATGCCTTTTGATAATTCTAAAATTACAGCTACCCTTTTGAGGGTATAATTCATGACAAATCTGTAGGGAGTGTAAGTGACAGCTAAGTAAGAATATTGTCCTTGCATTACCAAGACTTAAAGTGTGTAAGCAGGAATGTCATTGCACTAAAAATGGAAAAATCCAAACCTAGTTCCTCAATACAGGCTATTGAACTGTTGTCCTGGGTTCAGCATCAGCATTTTTCTTCTTCTTAGTAGCTGGTGCAGTGCTGTGGTTTTGACTTTCAGCCTGGGAACAGTGCTGATAACAGCGATGTTTTTAGTTGGTGCTCAGTAATGTTTAGTCTGACCAAGGACTTTGTGAGTCTCATGCTCTGCCAGGGAGAAGGGGAAGCCGGGAGGAAGCAGAGACAGGAAACCTGACCCAAATTGACCAAAGAGGTATTCCATACCACAGCACGTCATGCCCAGTATATAAACTGGGAACAGTTACCCAGAAGAGTTAGATCACTGCTTGGGTTGGACTGGGTATCGATCAGTGGGTGGTGAGCAGTTGTATTCTCTTCCCTTGTTATTTCCCTTATCATTATTATTATTGGTGGCAGCAGCAGTGATTTGTGTTATACCTTAGTTACTAAACTGTTCCTATCTCAACCCGTGGGAGTTACATTCTTTGATTCTCCTCTCCATCCCTCTGGGAGGGGGGGGGAGGAAGGGGAGGAAGGGGGCGGGGAGTGCGCAAGCAGCTGCGTGGCTGAGTTGCTGACTGGGCTTAAACCACAACAACTGTATAAACCTACAAAAAGGAAGGACTTTGCGCAGCTTCTTCCAAGTGTTAGGTACTTCGACTTCAGTTGAAGTCAAAAGGTAGAAGGAACACACAGTATTTCTGCAGTCAGTGAAGAAGGAGATGTGCGGGGGTTTTGTTGTGTTGTTTTTTGGGGTTTGAGTGGGTTTTGTTTTATTTTTTCAGTGTTGTTCTCTGATCAGTGTGTAGATTCAGAAACCCATTTTGGTCCCATTTTAATCATTCTTTTGCTGTAGTAAACTGAGAATTCCACCCTAACTTGATTTGCTTGAAATTCACAGAGGAGAAGCTGGAGAGAGAAACAAAAATGAGGGGAGAGCTGGAACAATGAAGCAAACTGAACTGAGCTAAACAGAAGAGAGCAGAGAAACAGGGAAGGAGGGGAAGGATGGTGCCCTGACTGGAAAAGAGATGCAGTGTGCCAGAGGACCTGTATGAAAGTAAGTGGGAGCAGAATTTAGCTATTAAAATGCTGTCATCCTGCACCTGCCTTCCAGTCCTATTGGCATGTCCCATTGCATTCTTCAGTCTGTCCTTACTGCTTTTTACTGGTCCATCTTACCAGGCACTAGCCTTGCACATACCATCACCAGCCTCTAGCTACGGCAATGTGAGATTCAGCTGGGGTTGTGGAAACACTTTATCTTCTCACATACTGAAGTAGGCAATTCTTATAGGTTAGAGGTCTGTGGAAGAGAGGAAGTCAGTATACCATAGAACTAGCTCATTCACTGATCTACTTTGGTTAAATACAGATAGGCTTTGTTTACTAGCCAAATGCAAGACCTTTACACATTGTAAAAATGTATTTGTTAAGTTCCATACCTACTGGATTATACTTCTTCCAGCTTAAGTATACTGCTTATAGAAACACTAGATACTGGCCAAGCCTCTGCCTGCTAAGGGTTGTCCTGAAGACCAGACTTACTTATTTGAGCAATACAAATGCGTAAGGTATGACTTAGCTCTGATACTCCTGAGATGGTGCTTAGACTGCAACACCTTCCCACAGAGTGCATCACAGGAGGTTTAACACTGCAATATATACTTTCATCTTTTTGCAGATGAATGAGGCACTTCCATGTATTTCTTGCTGCAGCCCTTTCTTCGAGGCATGCGGTTGTAAATTTACTTATAACGCTTTTTTCAGATATTTAGTCATTTCTGAGGTATTTGCCACTCAGCAGGTGAGCTTTTATATGTTGGAGAAGTTTTCAGGTTTCAATATAAAATTGATGAACCTATATATATAAAATGAACCTATGTATAAAACTGATGAAAATATATAAATTATAGGTTCATCAGGGCCTACATAGACACAAGGATTCTTAGCTGCTGCTGAAATCAGGGCACAATAGAGTGCAGCAGCTGGAAGCATTTGCTCTTCAGAAAAGCAAAATCATCAACCATGTTGTCCATTGTGCTTCTCATGATGGACACTGGCTCCAGTTGGAATGGGAATGAGCTCAGCAGGATCGTGAACCTCCTGCCCCACACAGAAGGAAAACACAGAGAATCTGTTGCTCCCAGAAAGGCAATGGCTCCATACTTTTACCTAGCTGCCAGGGATGCCTTGGACTAAGCTATCACCCTGAGCACCTTGCAGCTCAGTGAGAATGCAGCTTGTAGAGCAGTCAGCTCCAGAGGGACCTTATCAGGGAGTCAGTGGACACCTTTGCCTACAAAGAAGGCTCATTCCAGCTGACATAAAACCATGATTGAATAATGACATAGCTGCAGGTACTGCTCAGAGAGGGGAACTAACAATCAATCCGCAGAGAGATGCAGAGTGAATATAGGCACCCTGTGAAGCATTCTAAAAGCACGTTTGATTGGCTAAGATCAATTGATGTTTCAAGTCCCACCTACCCCACTGGAGTACCATGTTGAGGCATCACATTTATGTGAAAGTTGTCTGCAAATATGGTTGAACACAGTTTTGAAGGTTCTGGGACATGTGCAGTGATTGTGTCTACAGTCTTTCAATGAACCCGGTCTCTGCACCTGGCTACAACTATTTACTGCATGAAGTCCACAAAGAAAGCAAAATCCATAATGTAAGTGGGCCTGGAGTTCGTAGCTTGGTACAAACATTTTTCAAGATCATGCTGTTGATTTCTGTTAGCAACATGCCCAGGTTACTCAAGGATAGGATCCAGAGGATTTAAGAATGGGCCACAAGTTAGCTCTAAACTGAGAGGGGGTGGCTGCTGGAAGAAGTAGGGCTTTTCTTTTGCAATAAATGAATGGTACCTACAGACTTTACAGAATACTCAACATCTGCCGCTTTGCTTGATTTCAGTAGGTCAGGGAGCAAACACTGGTGACTCTCATGTATCTGGACTAGGTGGTCCTTTATTTGCAAGGAGATTGAGTTTTAATAAGATTAAACAAAGTTTAACAAGAGCCTAACATATGTTGATCTTGATGTATGTGAATAGAGGATGAATGCTGGAGCTGTTCAAATAGGTTTTGTTTTAAAGGCAAAACGGAATTGAAAATAAGCAGAAGTGGAAGAACAAGGCAGCAATGGTAAATGTGACTTTCACAGGTTATGGAAGATGAAAATATTAGAGGAAGATGAATATTCCTAGAGGTGTGGTGCACATGTGCAGCTAGTGCGGAATTTCATGAGGAAAGGAAGATACAGACGTTTTTATCAGGTCAGTGCTTCCTGCAGACTTTTGACTGCACCAGCATTTAACTTCTTGCATAGACTTGAGTCTATGCAGAATCAATAATGTTCTGTTGGTAGATGAGGTATTTGGACATTGTTCTGTATGTTCTGTTAGGAGTTTGAAAAATAAGCTCATTGGCATTCAAAGAAAGAGAACATGTAATGTAAAGAAGCACTGTTTGTGTACAAAATATACCAAAGGTATCCCTTTCAAATTACACTGGGATTCTTCCTTTTATTTACCATTTCTAGTACTTCCAGCAGAGGGCAGTTTTGTGTCACAAAACCTATTTGTTCCTTTTGTGAGAATCCTATGTGACGTTCACCAGCCGTGTTCAATCCTCGTTAGAAAAAAACAGTCTTCTTTTGTAGTAGTTTTCCTTGGAAATTACACTACTCGTTTTGTTTGTTTTTTTTTTTTTGTGTGTTTTTTTTGTGTGTTCTTTTTGTTGTTTGTTTGTTTGTTTGTTTGTTTGTTTTTGTTTGATTAAAATAAACCCTGGATGGAATGCTATTGGTAACCTTGAAGCTCCCTAAAAGTCTACCCCCCAGATACATTCCTCTTCCTTTCTACAATTGCTGTAAAATTGCTGTTGGTTCATTTCTCCCAGTGCATTTCTTTCCTGTTTCTATCGTATTGGAATATCTAAGATGTTTTCAACATTGGATTCTTGTGAAGACATCCAACTGATGCACTGACTGTTGCAGAGACATGGAAAGGTAGTAGTGTTCTTTTAAAACTGGGTAGCATGAAATACTGTCGTACCAGCAAAATGCAAATATAATTAAGGCCTTGAGGCTAAAAATGGTAAAAAATTTATAATCCTGGCATGCAAAACACTGAGGAGAAAAATCAGGTGGTTACATCACAGTAACAAGCCCCAGCAGGGTTAACCACATGCCCGTGTTTGCGTAATTCTTCTCAATGCCATTTTGGTTTCAAAGTGACATGTTGTGGCAGTGCCAGAACAGGACGTTCTGAAGCAAAAGAGGCAAATGCTTTTCTAATTCATGTGTCATGCCCAGGAACCCTGTTCTTCCTGCTACATCTAGTTCACCTTGTGTTGCTTCTGTGCGAATCAACAGAAGTTTGAGCCCACCAGTGGATGCACCACCTTTTGCTTCTGCTTCCTTAGTGTCCCATCACTGCTTATTTTGTTTTCCATATGGCTTTGAGCCTTGGATTTTACTCTTTTTCTTTTTTTTTTTTCAGCTGTCACTTTTCATCCTGTGGCCCTAAATGACATTGTGATGAAAACACACATACTTTGCAGGCATTTATACCCATTAACAGTGTTGATGTTCACTTTACTATCTGCTATTTAAATACACATTGATGCTTTTTAAAAAAAATGCATTGTTTTTCATGCACTATGCTTTAGATTTGTGCAATATTAAAAAGTATGGACTAACACAGTAGCACTGTACTCATCATTACAATCTAATGTTCTGACAATCACTGTACAATATTACAAGTATGGTCTACTGCCAAAAAGTTGTGCACGGCTGCATTATGAGCTTGTATTCAAGTGTTATCCAGAATAGTGCCTCTTCCTCACCTTCAAGCTGGTTTTGTAGTTTCATGTTGTCTGTTCTTAATGGGATGGCAGGCAGCATTTTCCTTTGCATTTGGAAATGAGTTCTCACTCCCCCCATTCTAAACATGATTACTAAGTTTACTGTCTGGATGATTCGGTAGTATCCAAAGAGAGACTGAATTTCATGAAGTCAAGAAGCATAGCCTTCAGTTAACTGATGAAATGTTAACAGGACTCTTAACAGCCTCCAGCATATAACTGACGTGGCCAATATTGAACCCAGGTCTCCAGAGGTGGAAGAGTAGAAAAACTGGCCCTGGGGGCAGATACCTCTTTTAACTCCCATCACATTTCTAATAGTTACTAGGGCAGAATAACGCTTCCTGACCTTTGGGTTGTCCCATTGCCACAACATAATCTAGCTGTGCAAGCTTTGCAAAGGTCACTGAAAGATAAAAATATATCCTGTTGTGATCCATACCCTCAAACTCAAAGGAAAAGAAATAACTTAATAAATGTAGTGACATTTGCACTATAGGGCACATTGCAAAGATCATGAACCATTATTCTGCACTAGCAATAATGTCACCGTTTGATTCTTGCCCAGTGGTTACTATATGACATTTGTGCTCACAGGGAAATTCCTGTGAATATCAGTAACTTAAAATATATTGCCTCAAGGTCCTATCGCTCTCCCACTGAAGTCAATGGAAGCTTTGTCATTTGCTTACCAGTAACGGGGAGTAGGACTGACCCAGCATTGCTCATTATTAATATTGGGATAGTTTATAGTGGGTTTGGTGTTGTGGTTTAGTGGTTGTTTTTTCCATTAAAAAGTATTTGTTCATTGCTCCCCTGATGAAACATGTTTCTTAAAAGATTCTAACAGGTCATGTTATGGTATGTACGAGAATTGCCACAGCTGTATTTGTCAAAGACAGATTATATGATGTGTCTTTCTTTTTTTTTTTTGGAGGGGGGA
This sequence comes from Neopsephotus bourkii, assembly GCF_033783945.1. Taxonomy (NCBI): domain Eukaryota; kingdom Metazoa; phylum Chordata; class Aves; order Psittaciformes; family Psittacidae; genus Neopsephotus; species Neopsephotus bourkii. The sequence goes on from NW_026901618.1 coordinate 1,859,734, forward strand.
AGTAAACGCTAATACTCCTTGCTGCTTGTGCAATGGTTTATGACTTGTGAGATAGATGTTACCTACTATTTCTTCATGACATTCTTTATGTGACAGGTAAATAGCTGTTTCCTTTATTTCTCAAAGAAATGGATTAATTCAGTATTTTCTGACAGAGGTGACTGGAATTGTATAACTGATTCTACAGAATTCTTAATAATAATGAAGGCCTGAGTTTTGCAGGGGTGGAAGTTCTGGGTTTGTCTGTTAGACCCTGATTCTTATGCTGGTTATTTGCAATGCCATGGAGGTGATCATTTTTTAAGGTAAAGTACATCAGCCTTGATCAACCTCTATGACATTATGACTGAGCTCTTGAGAGGAGGAGCTGGAGGGTTTGTATACAACTGCAATCCATGCTTGCATTGGCCCTGCCTAGAAACGCAATTTAGCAATCAATGTTTAATGTACCTCTGATAATATTTGCAAGTCTGAGAAGGACTCCACCCCTCCTCATATGTTAAGGAGAAACCTGTCTGATGAAAAGGAAGCATGTGAAAGCTCAGACAATGGCAGGATCGCTTTATTCATTGTTTTGGGTAAGATGGTGCCTGCCTCCAGTCTGGCTTCACTGTGGAGAAGAAAAATGTTTTCTTCCCCAGTTGTCTTTGGTATGTGGCTGTATCAGAGCAAACACCAGTTCTGAGGGAAGTGCATAAGGCTGCTATTTCTTAAGAGTTGTGGTGACTAAAATTGTCCCCAGCTGCAAGGGATCACTCATGTTTACAGTCTGAGGAAGAAGGAAGCAGGTATCAGACAGTGTGCCGCCTCCTGCTTTGTTCTTCACACATGTGCTACCGTCATGCTTGCGATGGGGGAAGGTTCCCAGTGTAGTGGGTTGTGCAGGAAGAAGAGAGGCCCGTGTTGATCAGGTGCATCATCAGACTTTGTTGAACGTGGGAACTCAGTAGGTGGCACCTAGTGGCAAAAGAGCTATAGCCCTCTTTGAGACTGTGATCTACTAAGCTCACTTCTGCTGCCATGCTAGCCTGTGTCTGTGTCTTGAACACGAAGTTTAACCCTGGCTTCAGACAAGTGTGAATGGGAACCACTCATCTGAGCCAATGTACCCGGTGCATGAGACTGAGCAAATTCATTACTAAAGGACTAACATTTAAGGTGTGCTCCACAGAGCTGGGGGGAAAGACAGGGTCTGCTTCTGAGACAGCTAGCAACTAAACAGATGGGTCTGATACTATCCTTATTTTCCTTGCTCCTTGTCTGAGCCAGGAGAAGAGATAGGCTTGCAAAGTCTGCGAGCAGCTGAGTACAATTTTTCCTGTGGGTGGTAGTATTTAGAAAGTGTCCCGCCTTGCTGCTTTCAGATTGCTATCACCCTCCCCTGATGGGATTAGGAGCCTGGCTTCACAGGCATTGTCTGATCCAGCTGGCTTCCATAGGGATGAGGTGGGTAGTGGTGAGAAAACAGGATGGATGATGACTTTGTAGCTGTGCAAATAATCTTTGCTTGGGGGAGGGGAATGGGGGCAAGACGTGGGGGCAGAGTAAAAAGTTGTAATTCTCACCCATAGCAGGAATTCCTTTAAATGCTTGAAGGAAATGATCAGGGAGCAGACATCAGTCATGCTGTTGTGACTCACAGTTATGTTTTCAGACAGCATACCCCTCTAACCTTGTGCTGCCTGTAGCACTGCTGTCCCAGTTTATTTCTGTAGAAAGTTATCACAAGAATTTTCCTCTTAAAAAACACAATTAAATAATTAGTGTTGCAATACATGAAGTTTTGAAATGTGTTGGAATCACTGAGACAATTAACTCTGATTTTTTTAGGAAAATAAAAAGTAACAACACTTAAGTTATTATGACCTGGATGATTTGAAGTGCTCCTATGGGCCCTTTAGTTCTTTAAAGAGTCTGCCCTTGCCCCTAGATAATCTTACACAGGATTCCTTCAAACAGAGATAAAGTACAGTCTGATGGTCCAATGAATTGTTAACTGGCTTGCTCTTCTTTCTAGCTTTGGAAGAAAGACCTGCAGAGGGGAAACTGAGCATCAGTGGGATCCACAAAAGAGTGGGAATAGATGGAAGAGTGGTCTGTGAGGTACCAAGCTGTGTGTATTTTCTTCTGAATCCACTTGCTAACTTTGATGCTAGCATGCTGTTTGAGAGTACTGAGGGACAGGCAGCTGCTCCTTTCCAAGCTTCTTTTATATAGCAGAGCCTGGAGGTGAAAGGCTGGTATAACTTTGCAGTATCCTCATGAAAGTTGCTGTGGAGACTAATTCTGCTACAGGTACTTTAGAAAGCTTGACTTAGCATGTTTTCAGCAGCAGCCACAAATACTTTCAGTTCTGGGTCCAGAGTTTTAAGGATCAGCTTAGTCAGCAAGGGAAACTCAGTCTTCTCATTTGATAGCCTTTAATTAGACATGCATGCATATATAAATGCATAGATTATCTACTACCTCCTACTGCAAATGTCTCACTGAAATTAATGAGGTTATTCAAAGAGTAAACTATGAGTAATAATGAATAAGGTTAATACTCAGCATGACTAATAGTGGTAAGAGGGAAGAGTCTTAATGACTTAGGCAAGGAGGGTCTGTTGGGAGCCAGCATCTGATTTGCATGAACAATTCCTTTTCAGAGTGGTGAAGCTGTTTCTCGCTTAGTGCTAATCATCCAATTACAGTCCCCATTTTATCAAAGACTCATGATCTTTGTCTTCATGCCTTTCTGTTAGATGTGTGGCAGAAAATGAGTCATGCCCAGGCAGCTGGTCTTCTGATCCTTTTTCTGTTTGATTTTAGTGTAGTTTTTTCAACAACTTTTTATTTAGAGATCATGTTTCAAAAAGCCTGTGAGAAAGCTCTTCACAAGAGCATTTTTTTTTTTTTTTAAGTGGGAGAGAGCGTGAGATGAGGAACTGGTTAAGCAATAAGAAAAAAGCAGAATGAGATCATATTTCGAAACAGTTAACGGTTCCTGGTGCAGTGCCTTGGAGTCTATCTGAGGCTGAGCCATATTGTTATACATTGGTGTGTATGAAGGGTCTGGAAGGGCAGAAAAATGGATTTAAAATTAACAGAGAAAAGCAGCATTCTTGACAGTTGTTAGAAGAACAAACTGAAATAGTGATATGGGGTGCTAGATGTCCAGCTCTCCATAGACATTACTGAATTTTTGAAGTCACTAAACAAACATGCATGTGTATTATTGTAGAGACACGCAGTAGAATAAAATCTGCTGCCATTCTATCACTTCTTGCTATAATTGCAAGATTCTGAGGACAGACCTGCAGTGTAAATTAAGTTGGGATGGGGAACAAGCAAATTAATATTCCTCTTCAAATAAAAAATTATCTGAATTCCTTCAGAATGAATACTGAGGTGTGAATCTTTTTTGTTAGTCCCAAAAAATCAAGCCAGTTCCTCTCTAGTTCTTATTTTCAGTTCTTGCCACTACCTTGCCATCTGTGGTAGCCTCTACTTTTCTCCCAACAGAATTTCAGTAGTTTCATGCTTCTAATAAAAAAATCTGTGAAATGTTAACAACTTAATAATTTAGAGAGATCCTTGGTCAGGATGGACTTAGGAAAACAAGGACAAGAAGTCTGGAAAAGAGGCTAGGCTATATAATTCCAGGGTTCATCCTAATGTATAATTTAGATTCTGATATGCTACCCAGTTTAACAAGCTCTATCACTAGAATAGTAAGTTCAACCAAATAGGTGTATCAGATCATGACCATTGAAAACCAGGTAGCTTCAAGCTGCCTTAATTGAAAATGTTGTCTCAGCAACTTGTGATGCAGGTCTGGACCAGAGTAATATGTAATAATCTAATCTATTAAATGTCTTCTGTTGGTTAAGAAAAAATATATGGGTCAAGGTCTAAAAGGATTAGTTCCATTAGAGAATCTCTTTCAGATGCTATTAATGTGTAATTAAACCTCAGATCAGAGTAGCCTATTATGGCCACATCAAAAGCTAGAGTCAACTTTCTGTCAGCAGTTGTTTTGCAATGTGAATAAATGCTCACCAGAGACTTATCTTGAAGTCGCTCAATCCATTTTAATACTACTTTTATATCCTACCTGACTCCAAGTTTTCAGATGCTGTAGGCTAGTGTAAAATAAAATCTATTCTGCCTATCCTAGAGGAGAGTATTACTCTATATGTTCTTGAGAAGCTGGATCATAAGCAGCATCTAAGAAATGTAATTCTTAAAATAATTCAATTCTTGTTTGTACTCTTCTCTTTACAGTCTTGGTCTAAAGACAACTGGGCCCCATCTCTTTAAATGCAGTTGTCAGCTGCCTGCTAGATTGGTCACTGCAATATTGCCTGTTGTGGGCCAGAAGGTAGGAGTTTTAAGGTGATGTGGATACTGGGGTTCAGTTAGTTGTCACAGCATGCTTTGTGCATGAATTTGATGAACACGACTGCTCCTTTTCTGTTTGGTGGATTAGATGAATAGGCTACTAAGATGTGTTCCTCACAGAGGAAGACTCAATAGGGCTGCTTGTTGCATGATGCAATGAAGGTTAGGTAGAGGGGCATTACAACACTGATGGATGGCTTTGATTGATGGAACTTCTATTACTGAGCATGCAAGAATGGAAACCCTTTTTCTAAGGGCTTTCAGAAGGCATGTCAAAATAACAGGAATGTTACTGTTATTTATGTGCAGATGGTGTCGGGTCTCTGGTGTTGATTAAATAAGTAACATCTCACAAAGCCGGCAGTTCTATCAAGTGTTTGTAAATGTGAGCAAGATCAAGAGCTTTCAACAATGCATCAAAACTGAATCCAGATCTCTGGAATATAAACTTTATATAGGGTGTGAATTTTTATGTATCACACAGATTCACTATGAACACTCCGGTCTTACCATTGGTATGGTGAATGCACTGTGACTTTGAAGAATCACAGAATCCCAAGGGTTGGAAGGGACCTCAAGAGATCATCTGGTCCAACCCCCTGCAAGAGCAGGGTAACCTAGAGTACTTGTGGTAAGATGCAGTTTGGTGTTTCTTCTGGAATCTTCTGTAAGTTTTAAAGCAAACCCTTAAACTGAGCAAAGCCTGTGTAAGTGCATGTCAGTCAGCAGCAAACTAAATTATCTTTTAACCATTTGAATAAATTATGGGGGGAGTTGTTTGCTTTTTATCTTGTTTTATTTACCTTGTTTTATATTGATAAACTATTGAAATGGATTCAGGAATCTCCATTGCAAAAGAATAATGTGCAATTAACTTTTATACGTGACAGCTGTTAATTGCATCCTTCCCCCTCACAAAGGAGATAATTCTGTGTGGTGTAGCTTTGTTGGTATCTCCTAGGCTGGCTCTCTGTTGTATCCTCTAAATGAGCAATACCTCAAACAGAAGAGGTTCCCAATACCTTTGGAATTACTTATCCACTGTGTTGGAAACTTTGAAGAAATGTTTCTTATTGTGTATCCTTCTTTGTCTATTATTTTGAAAGAAATAAGTTGCCACCAGCCAGCGAGAATCACCACTGCACTCTTCAAGAAACAGCTGCTAGGAGTTTGACGTAGAAATGAGGCAAAGGCAAGAAGATGAAAAAAATCCCCTCAAAGCGGGTGGGAAGGAAAGAGAGCTTTTAGGAGGTAGAACTTCTGGTTTTGCTTTTTGCAAGTACCTTATTAAAAAATTGACTTCATTTTTTCTGCAGGGAGGTTCTGCTAGGGAAGCGGTTATGGTGGACCATCCTGTCAAGGTATCTTGTTAGGGCCTGGCCATGTGTTTCAGATTTGCTCTCATGTTATATTGGTGCTGATTATTATGCCAGTGGAGTTTTGCTGCTGACTTAATTGTGAACAAGCAATATTCTAACTCCTTAATGCTTTACAAAACTCTATGTGATAGGTAAGAATTTCCAGTTGCTCTCTAGAGAATGTGCTCTTCATAAAACACTGCTCATCAAATCCTGAGGCATTTATTTTCATTTTTATTTCACCATTAGAGTTAAATTAATGTTTTGCAGATTCAGTATTCTGTAATGCCAGTAGTCCACACAAACATATAGACTCTTAACAACTGGATAAATACATTCTGGACTGTGTCTACCCACAACAGTTTTCTCACAATTACAGTGCTTGCACAACATTGTTACATGGCTTTCTTGCACTGACTGTCATCACATTCTTCAAACTAGGAAGAAAAACAAATCACTGCAAATAAATTTGAACAGTTGGCAGTGAAGAAGCTGGAATGTACAAAATAACTCAAGTGAAGACTATTGCAGTGACTGCTGACTGCCAGTTGTTCATTGAAAATGGACAGATTGGTTCAGGCAAACACACCAACCAGGATTAAAGCTAGACAAGAACTGGAAATAAACCCACTTTAATTTGAGGCTCAACCATGTTTGGTGTTTGTCCATTTTCTTTTAATTTTCCGCCCACTTTCTTGCTTGCTGTCCATTTCTCTATGTATTTGCATCAGTTTCCGAGTTCTTGCTTGAGACAAGAAGTGGAACTACCAAAATAATCTGGCAAGATGTAGTATTTCAAACATGAATTAGTTCAACCTAATCAGTTCACAGTATTCATCCCCACCTAACATGGTTATATGGGGATGGCTCTATGTGCTTGAGAGAGATGATGTGAGGGTGGCTACCTAACTATTAGTGCAAGTGAGAAAAAAGTCTTCAAAATGTGGAAAAATAAGGTTAGGCTTTATGGATTTATTCTAAGGAGGGATTGATGCAAGACAGGCTCAGGAAGTCAGATATTTTAAGTTTTTGTTTGAGAATGTTTTTAAACATACTGCTTGCCAAGTTACTTGCTTTGGCAATGGGGATGGCTTGAGTAGCTCCTGTTTTCAGTCTCTGTTCCTGTATTCGTTCCTTTTCCCACCCTACTCCTGTGCCCTTACAAGTGCTGCTACTGCTGTTTGTGGGGCAGAGTTATGGGGAGGATCAGAAGACTGATCTGTCTGGAAAATTCCCTGTCTGAAAATAGTTATGTGTCATTTGGGTCAGGTCCTGGTGTGTTTTACTGTGTGGCTCTGATGCAATTGTCCCACCATTGGTAAGGGGTGGTGAAGGACCAGGGATAAGCAGACAATGACCATGCGGAAGTAGTGTAAACTGCTGCTACCAAATTTCTGTGTTATAATAATCTGAAGGACGTGACCACAAGGGAGGTGGTTGGCAGTATATTGCTCAGGGACTTTGCAATAGGCTCCCTGTGTACAGTATGGAAATACTGTGAAGAAATGGGTTTGTGTGTGTTTGCTAGACAGCTACCTACATGATGGGTAACTTGCCTCCTTGGCTCTGATTTCACAGGAGGAGAGAGGTCTGGAAGGGCCTCAAACTTGCATCCACCTGGCAAGGATAAAGGTATTACACAAGCGTTTGCTTTAGTGCTGTTCTTATCTTTGACCATTTGGAGCAGAAATGACTGCATCTGAATTCTGCATGGGCATGTGCTGAGACAAACGCATGCAACACTGGCTGATAAGTAAGCAGCAGATCACTGGAGCAGAGACTTAAGATAGTTGCTGTGGTCTTCTTAAGGTAACATCTTTCTGGACATTGTGACTAAGAGAAATGCAAGCAATCATTAATTGTGGCTTGAGGGAAATACCTGTCTGAACTGCTCAGAATCATTCCATCCTTTACATTTTGATTTTAGGTAGAAATTTAAACTTCCAGAACACTTCCTTCACTAAGATTAGACTATTTTCCATATTTTGCCCTTCCCCCCTTCCCTTCCCCATAAGTCTCAAAAGGAAAACAAGTATATCTTCTTGTTTTCCTTTGGCCTTCCCTTCTTCATTAACATCTTCCTCTTTCGCTCTTTATTTCCCCTACATATTTCAAGAATGGGGATAGTTTAAATGGGGAATTTTAAGAACCTGGATATATTTTTCAGGTATGGTTAACTTTCTTTGTGTTGTTCTGCTGGTGGACACATGTCATCCAGAACCACTATCTGCATTACAAATATATCTGCAGTAATTATGCCTCTGCAGGCCAGACAAGCCATAACCTTTTTGTTGTAGCATAAAATGGTTTCTGAAATCTTTGTACCAAAGTCATTAATAAAAGAGAGGGAGGAGATCACAGGGGGTGAATTTTTTTATTCCACTAAATTAACAACTGGATTTGCTATAGCAAGTTGGAGAAAGCTGCTCTTTCGTTCTGACTTCATTGATGCTGTAGGTACAGCATGAAAACTCTGCAACTGACTAATGGCTTTACTTGGGTGATTAATGCCTATTATCCACTTTACTTCAGAGTTTGATACTTGCTAAACTGATTTTAATACCTTGAAATATGCTGAAATCACCTCAGTTTCTTACAAAATTACTTCTTGTGAATAGGATGGTGCTAAGGCAGGTTGGAACATGCAGTAGGTGATAGCATTAGGGAATGGGCCTACAAAGAAAACAAAACCAACCTTCAATCTATTGTACATTGAAGGCATAGCATGATTTTGGAGCTAGCAGCTTCCAGATACAGTGATGCTGTGTCTTTCCTCCCCCCCCATACCTTGCATTGCTTGTTGAACAGAAACACTGTTGCAGGCAGGGGCCTTACCTGTAATTCATTATGGGCTCATGAGACATGCATGAAGGTGGAAAGCTATCAAATCCTAGTTAGATACATAGCTCCTCTTCAAGCAAATAAGGAAGGAGATGCCTAAATGTATTGGGAATTAGTGTGTGCACATGGCCTGATGCTGTCATGTATCAAGATTTGTGATGCTGTAGCAGTTTTGCAATTCCAAATGCGTTATATTGATGGTTATTTTATATCAATATTAGCATGTCTGGCTGTTATGTTGTGCTCCTTCTGTAATACTGAACTTCTCCTTTCCCTGTCCCATCTGTCATGTTTCTCTTCTCAACCACGATCTGTTACTTGCACAGCCTCTGTTCTCCAAGGAGGCCACGTTCCTCTTTTCACTTGCCCTCTCCTCAACTTCATATGGGAACAGCTTCCTCTTTCTCTAGAAAGCCTCAGAACAGAGTCGCTGTGTTCCCAGTGAAAGGAAGTTAGCTTTTGCCAGAGGGATCATTCCCCAAGAGATTTGAGGAGTGTTAGCATTACCTTTGCCTTATGAACCTGTACTGAGGACATTTGCCGGCTTCCTACTCCTCTCAAGGGTCTTGAGGTTAGTGGTAGAAAGCAAAAGATCCCCAGCTGGTGTCCTGTAGGACAGATACTGCTTCTTATCAGGGCTGACTGACCCAAGGTACTGTTAATGTGACTTTATTCCATTCTCTAAGTTAATCTCAGAACTAGCTCGGATTCAAAGTCCTTCTAAATCATGCTGTGTATCTGTAACCCTAGAGCCTAGCTCTGCAGACCAGTAAAAGGTGCCTTTTGGAGAAAAGCTGCACTGTTTCCCTGTTACACATTGGTTGTTGAGGCACACAGACTGCCTTATTCTGTCTCACTAGGGAAATCGATAGCTGAGCTGTGAATTGAACTAAATCTGAGTCTCAGCCTCTGCGAGAGTATCCTTCCTGACCTTGCAAAAGGGTCAGGAAGCATATAAGCAATAGGGACTTCATATAAGCAACAGGGACTTTGCTTCAGATGTCTGACAGGCCCTTCTTTCAAGACAGCATGGGTGGCTTAAGCACGTTAATTTACAAGTAAAATTGAGGATAGGCACTGCTGGGAACAGTTAAGTGGTGTGGGCAGCCTGTCCAGACAGTGCTGTGCAATCTCTCATTGCCCTTGGGGCTACAGGCTTGGGTTTCATTCTTTTTCCCATGCCTCTTCAGCCCCAGTACATTGCCAACATGTGCTTGGTAACCTGGAGAACTACACTCCACTTGCTGCTCTCAGCAGAGGAAGGCAAAACTGCAGGCTAGGCTGCTCTGCTCTGGAGGCTCGTAACAGTGAAATGAATGATGTGAGTGTAATGGCTGCTGCTTGTCAGGAGCATGAGGGAAAAGTACAGGGCATGTGGCAAAGTGCCGTGTATGGCAGTGCTCAGATGTGGACTGAATCAGCTATGTGTGTGCTCAGGTGCTTAACAACTGTATGAATGTGATGACCTTGAGTCCTGTGGTCTCTGCTAGTAGTCTGAAAGCCAAATACGGTTCAAGCAACTTGAGGAATATGTCTCTGCAAATTCTGGCATGTCTTGGCCTTTCTTCTTGTGCCAAGCTGAGGCTCCAATCATCTACATGATGCTCCCAGCACAAATTCACCCTTTTAACCTCTTAACACACCTTGTATATGTGCGTGCACATCCTCACGCTCTAAGGTGAAAGGGAGCCAGGGATGGCAAGCACTTTTGGAGAGGATAAGTAAGTACAAGTTGGATGAATCTCTACGTCTGAAGTTCAAGCAGGCAAATTGAGTAACTGCAGAAGGAGGAATACTTTAATACTCTGCGAGCAAGCTATGCAGGAAACTTCCTATAACCTGCAGGATAGAAGGTAAAATCAGCTCACAAAACTTTAGCAGGTTTCTAAGTTTGTAACCAAATAATTTATATGCCTTGGCCTTATTTCCAAGAGAGGGGGAATGGGAAGAAAAAGACTTGGGATAGCCCTAAAAATCTTAGTTTTGACTCTAATGTTAACTCGCTATTGTGTCAGTAAGTTTTTTAGCTCTTGGGTCACTCTCCATCTTCCTTTTCTTCTCCCCCCTCTTTACTCTTCTGTTTCCCCCACTGAAAACTTGAGCCTGGCCCAGGCCTCTTTGCAAGGATTATGGTTAGAATAACCCATACTGCCTCAAGTATTTTTGACCAGGGTTGTCTTGTCGAGAAGCTAATCCATGTGGATGCAATGGTAATGTGAAATCCACTACTGGCTGTTTAAACCTGTGGGACATGAGGTTAGGCATGTTCTGTGAGAGCTCCACACCTTTAACCACCAGGTAACTGAGTCATGTCCTCATGTAATATATAAGGACATTTTCATTTGTTTCTTGCAGTCCTGGATCAGGGCTAAAGCCTATGATCTCTTGTCCCTCTTCCCACAGCCAACCCTGGCCCACAAGTTCATGACTTGCTAGTCACAGCATGGTCAATACCTAAAGGTTTGGTTGGCATAGGCATGTTGCTTTTTTTCTTTTTAGCTGCATTACTCTGTTCACAAAAATATTACCTCAGTTGCAGTTACACCACAGAAAGAGAGTCTAGCTGTCATTCTCTGCCCTCCCAGCCATACATTAAGTGCATGTGTTTGTGGTAAGTAGCAGAGCAAAAAAGACATCATCTGAGTATCAAAACACCTGTGTTGGGAGGGCTGTTGAAGCAATGCTTATATCCCAGCACTGTGTTCCTAATAATAAGTTTAGGTCATTTTATAGTCTGAAGTCTTCCCTAGCTGGAAGACAAGTCAGAAGAGCTTCTAGCAGAGAACAAAGGAGTGTAGCATTGTACTAATAATCATAGCCTTGTGATGAATGTTAGCTTTGTGACTTGGACAGCTGTAGCTTACAGAAGCTGCCTGGGTGTTTGGAGCTGGCAAAGTGATGTTCTTACAGTTACTCATACAAGACTAAAAGCAATGAAGTTCTCTCTCAAGCCTGTCTGCTGCTGGCTGTGATAATTACTGTCCCTTGAGTAGCAAAGGAGATGTAACAGGATTGGCCACAAATAATTTTTAAAAGGGCCACTTAGAACTGGATAATTTCCTTAGAAAATGTCATTCTTATCTTATGGCTTGAGGAGTTCTATCCAAAGTGCTATACAATGAAAAGCTTCCTAAAGACTTCCACAACCGAGGCATTAGCCCAGTCCTATTCATAGAACCATATGTCTGCTGAAAAGGTAGCAAAAGTCCATTCTGCAGTGAGCTCTCCCACAACAGGCAGGAGTTACTGAGCCTTTCAAAGGCAATGATGCTTTCAGGCTTTGTGTACCTCCTATCCCCACAAATGACCCTATAGTTTACTAGGGTACTTAGAAGAAAGTGTTTCAAATAGCCCATTTTCCTGAGCTAAGAGTGCTAACAGTTTGCCTGACAATTTGGCTGTAGTAATTTCTCCTGCTTTTTTTTTTTTTTTTTTCCCATGCCAGTTTCCCAAGAATTGTTAATTTCAGCTAATTCCCTCCTGGGAATGTGGGAGTGAGATACTATGTTTGTTTTCCTGTGCTGAATCCTTCATGAATGGTTTTGCCCCAAAAACTCAGTGCAGGGAAGGGAAATGTAGAAAAAGCCTATCAAACAAAGGAAGAAGGGAAATAAAAGGGAAGGAGTGGTGAATTAAAAGAGCTTTTAAAAGATGGAGAACAATGAAAAGGATATCATTCACTTGCTATGAATAGCTAACATTTTTCAATTATTTACCTTATTTACAATTGTGTGAATTATGATAGAAAATAGTACTTTAATTATTTGTTGAACTTGGCAGTCTTGTAGCAGGAAAAATATTAGTGTCTGTAGCCTATAAATCAAGAACTTCTGAATCTATAGTGTAGGCTGCATTTCAGGATGGTTGGTGTGAAGTGAATTCTCCATTTTTAATAGAAGGGATAATCTTTGCTGTATTTCTTGTCCACAGGAAATCCAGATGGCCAACTCTGATAGCAGCTTACAAAAGAGCAGGTTAATTTTAGAATGTCTTTATGTCAGATTAATGTGTTTAGTGTTGGGATATATGGGAATTGTACCCTCCCAGCTATATCCTTAAGGCTCTATAAGGACCAGTAGTTCTCCAGAGTGTGAGAGAGCATGTCTTGTAGTGCTGGAAAATGAACAAGAGTGCAGGTGCTACGTGTCATGAAATTGTCCTGAAAAAAAGTATCCCAGCTTTGCCTTGCCACCCAGAGGATATTTGTAAACGAAGATGAAAGGTTCTATAAAGCAACTGTCCATTTCAATCCTGGGTTCCCAAGAACAGCCTTATTGCGCTTGCTGAACATCACTTCGTTTTCAAAGCATTTCACTGAGGACTTCAGCATCAAGGAGGAGTTCAGGTGAACTAAGCCCAGTTCATCATGGCCTCCTCCATCACACAAACCCTGTCTCCTTTAGAGTTAAAGGAAGAGATTACAAATGTGTGTGAGAAGAGGAGGATGTGAGATAACCTAATCTCGGGATTTTTACTCCAGAGGAAACCTTCCTGTTTCGGAGCTAACTATTCGTGCGGTTTCAGCCAGTAGAGGGAGATGTTACACACGCGTAAATCACACGCGCTGCATCAGGTCTGCCCTCCTTAAAGGGGGCACCAGGGCCAGCCCAGCACACGTAAATGGAAGGGTTCATATTTCCCGCCTATATCCCATAGTTGCTTTAGTATGTTTTCCAAAGCTGTTTCCTTCTAGAAGAAACTGAAAGCTTGCTGAAGGAAATTATGTAAAATGAAATTGTTCTAAGCATACACTGAAAGAAGCAAGAGTTCATTCATTTATTCAAGCAAATAAGTGCTCAGGCATAATAGGTATCAGTGTATACCATTTACAATGGCATATAAATGTTTTCAGGTGCCTGTTATATTACTCTTAAGAGCTATTCCGATAACACTGGAATTGGCATTATGAAGTAATGATCAAAAGTGGTAGCAATGAGCTGCAGGGAGTGCATGGAACAGGTAACAAGTGTTATAATATTAGTGCTATATAATAGTGTCAGAGCTAGTTCTGTGATGCTCTAGCAGTCTGCTTCTCCACACACACCCACTATCAGGGCACTTAGGATTGTAAAAGTTTTATTATAGTTTATTATGTTTCTTTAATTGTAAGTAAATGCCATTAACTATTGCAATAGGAAAAAGGGAAGTGAGAATAGGGGGAAAACGTTTTGGACCTAATAGTTCTTGGTTTTGTAGTGGGATTGAGCTGTGGCAACATGGAAGGTGAGTTGGCATGGATGGTGGCTGCTTTCCTCTCAGATGCCTGTGTATATGAGGACACAAGCGTGTTGCTTAACATACACTGTGGAAGAAGGAGCTGCTCTCCATCATGACACTTCTTGGGAAATCTTGTATTTCTCCTTGTGTTGAGCAATGGGATTCCGGGTCAGAGGGATGAGTTGAGTATTTGAGCTGATACGGTTACAGATTACACCTCTCTTCATGCTAAACAAGATTTCTCGGGAGGCAGGTGGGCAGGGCTGCTTCAGCGCATGTTACCTGTATTAGTTCACTTTTCGACAAGTTTGACAGGCCATCAAACCTCCATGGGAGTTATGTTTGCTTCAAGCATGGCTGATGTAACGGCTGACTAGTTGAACTTCCTTTTCTTTGTTTATTGTAAGAGTAGATTACTTTTATATTAAGAGACTGTAGACCCAAATGTCTTGTCTCTCTTATGACCACTTACAGTTTCTTTGGGATCATACTTTGAAGCATAGATACTATTCTGTTGCAGATGTATGCTTGATTTTGGCATGTTCCATTCATGCACAGCATCTCATAACTGTCTTATCCAAAGGGGAAAAAAAGAAACCTAAAAAGGTCAGATACTGCCTCAGGCTTTACTTTAACAACGCCCTCCTATTGATGTGCCTGAATAAAGGCTGCAGGATATGACCTTGATATCTTCTACTTTAAATGTCTGTATTGAATGTATGAAGTATTCTTTGTGTATAATTTATTCCTCTTTGCTATTTTAGAGCCTATGCTTTGTTCTTTAGATTACTTTTGATTCAGATTTCGTACTGTAACATTCTCATGGCAGGAAATGTCTGTATATGGAAATCTTGCAGCTAGATTTCAGTAATTCCCACACAGCCTGTCAGTCCTATGCAGTCACTATGTATACTCTGTCCTCATGTTGGCAAGAGAATTCAGTTGTGTTCCTACAATGGGATAGGATTTAAAGCTTTTAGTTGCTTTTGTTTCTGGTGGAAATGATGGCTTCTGGCCATTCGAGTTGAGAGTGACATGGCCTCTTACACAGGACTTTTACCTGTGTTAGGGAACTGATCAAGCTTGATTTTTAAGCAGAAATTCCTACTTGATACAAAAGAGGCTTTAGGTCTTGATCTTTCCCCCTGCCTCCCCCCTCAGCAGCTCAAACTCTAATTTACACTTTTAAAGGACTTGGTGAACACTGAGGAAAACTTCAGTGCCACCAGAGAGATTCAATTGCTTTCTGACTATCTCCCTGCCTCTGTGGCAGACACCAATCAAACACTGGTGCAAGCCAAACAACCTCTTACTATCATGATAGCACAGTTCCAATGGGGATTATTGCTTCTAGTATTTATTACAAAATTCCATGTCAATGAGAGGTGAAGGTACTTGAGACAACTGGAGTTTAGACCTTTCTGAGAGGGTCAATACTGTCTCGCATCACTCATGTTTAAAAGGAAAGCTATAAGGTTTCGTGAATTATCACCTTTTTGGCTGTGATATATTAGACCCCTGCAATCAGTTCACTACTTTTTTCATGAAGTTCAAGATTATCATGACATTGTTGTATTACTAGCCCAATCTGTCCTTGTTCTTTATATCCTTTATCCACCACTTACTCTTTACAGGCTTCTTTGCTAACTGCTGTCTTTGGTCATATTTGCCTTGTGGAGTCACTGGAGAACTGGTCTAGACTCTTTCAATTGTTTTTGCTCATGCTCTATGTCTGTGAAGAACAACCTAGTCTCATGTCCAAGTAGCACTCCTGTTTTTTTTTCAAGTTTCACTTGAAATTTACTTCAAAGTCATAGGTTTTCATTCGGCAAAGCTGCCTATAATCATCTCATCAGCTACAGATACCAGCAATGCCTCAATAACTTTATTTATTTGCTTTTATTGTGTATGATAGTTAGATATGTTTGTTTATTAGATTCTTGGAACAGTGATGACATCTGTTCTTATGACCCATGTAAAATTTGTGATGATCTATAAATGATGTATGAGAAAAAACCAACTCTGAAGTCAGCAGAGCAGAGATTTTCTTTGTTTACTACTTAAGTCCCAAGATAACAGCACTCATTATGTGGAAGGACATAATGTGCTAAATTGTGGAGTTATCCAATTTAAACCAAAACAATCTGTCATGTACTTTGACCATCTTGCCTGTATTTTCACCTTTAATCTTTCTTTGTTAGGGGTACTGCTTGCACAGATCCAGTTTTAGATACATGTGTTGTACTGACCTTAACAGGGATGTTTAGATATGGTAAACTATTCTACATAATCCTAAAATATTATAAATGCATTGAGTTCTCTTTTTCCCAGAATTGTGTCATTTGTACTCTTGGCAACTAATGGAGACTGGATATAAATTAGCTAGAAAGTAGCCCATTATATAGCATGTGCTAACAAATAAAACAACCCTCTCAACCTCAATTCTTAATGTTTCCAAAATAGTTTTACACAAAATTATCCCATTTCTTCTGGCCATGGCTAATGTCTATTGCTTACAGCTGTGGAGTGCTTCATTGCCTCCCATTGTAAAATGGTAAAAGTGGGGCCAAGTGATTTTTCCTCTGCAGGTTATTAGCAGGAACAGGAGCAGAACTTGGGTCTGTCTGCTTTTCCCACTCTGATGCTTCCTTTAGACACAGGTATTATTCCTAAAAGTTGCTGAATATTTATTTTTTAGAGTAATTTGGGAGACTGCATTTGACTTGGTCATAGAAAAACTATTTAACAAGTGGGAATAATTTTCATTGTTTTTCATAAGTTGTCAGGGCACAGAGAGAATTAATGGCCATGCCCAGCCTTCCCAAGGGGCTTCTCCCCACCTTGCCCAGCACCCCATTACAGCCCAGCCTGGGGCTGCTCCAGTGATGCTGCAGCAGGTTCAGTATCCAGCTCCCCATAGCCCTCCGCTGCCCAGCAATGAGCCTTATGGCACCTTGACACAAGTCATGGGGAGTTGATGCATTTTCAGGTCTGCTTCAGCATGACAATTCCTTTTCTCCAGCAGTGGTCAGTATGGGATGCTGTAGGGGAAGGCACAGTGTGCCTTTAATTAGTATGTGTAAGATAATAAAGGAGCTGCCTCCTTGTTGCAATGCAATCTCGAAATACTAAGCCTCCAAGCACATAGTTAGTTGCCCTTCCCCTTTGAAAATGTGGTTACTGTAACTCTGGTTTATAAACCTGTAAACCCTAATTTGTAGCTTCAGTTACACTGACTGTTAGGTTTGGCTGGAATGCTTATATTCTGTATAACAGCTTCCTTATCAGCTCCAAATTTATCTTGCAGTTTGCTTCAGTGTTTTCTTGGCTCTTTAGTTATGAGGTAATGGAAGTTTCCACTTTACCTATTTATTTTTTTTATAAACCACCTAACGTATTACGTACTTGTGTCACCTTGCCCCATTCGCCTTTCTCAGAAATCAACTTTAACAAGGGAGCCAAGATCCTGTCTAATCCAGATCTGCAAAACAAGGCAGTAAGATGTGAAAATGTAGATATAGCAAGGCAGGTGCCCAGTTCCCCTGTGTCAGTGGAATTACATGCTGAAATATCTCATATGAAGCCTGGCACTGAGCAAGCCATTTCAATGTCTTCAGTCTTTAAAATCAGGCATGATACTCAGTGCTCCTGATGCTGTGCCACAGCTGGAAGCCTGTCTCTATCAGTCTGGGTTGCACTCTCACCTGGTATCTCTTGATAAGAGAGCTGCTTTGCTGCAGCTGAACTAGCTGCCAGCTCTTGATTGAGCTGCAGTAATTGACCACGTCATGCAACTGCCTCATTTCAAAGAAATCATGTTGGCTGAGACCTGTGACAAACAGATTTTAGCAGTGTAATGCCCCATCTTTGCTTTCTTAAATAAGAGTGTAAAGGCCCTACGGTTAACAGTTCTTAACATTTGTCTTAGTGCATTTAAAAGCAGTGAGCTTGACTTTTCTTTCTATGCACATTGTGGAATGATGAACATGCTGTTCAAGGATGTGGAATATGGCAAAATGCTGATCTACTGGGTGCTAGCAAAGGGAGCTTAAGAGCGTGAATGAAGATAATTCTTCAGGTAAAAGCAGGGCCTGGTAAAGTTAAACATCCCCCCTGATGATTTCAGGTGCTGTTACACGCAAGCACTAATAATGCCTTCTACTGAATTGCTCTGTTTCCTCTCTATTATTGTATACAGAAGTAAACAAGAATCACATACCACACCTTCCTATTCTGGCAGATGGACCTATTCTTCCGTTGTCTTTGATGTTAGCTCACTTTTCTGTTCTTTATATCTTTGTTTTCCAGTTTCCCTTTTCAGTCTTCCCTGCTTGTTTTTTTCTTTGTCATTTTTTATTTGTGTTTTCATGGGCCAGACACTCTAAGAGCTCAAGATAAACATTTGAGAGGATTGCTATCTGGGCAAGGCAAACCTTCTGTGGCCAGGAAAAACATTTTAGCTGTATGAAACTATTGTGGCTGAAACCATAGAACTATCAGTGACATTGTAGTGAAGGAATCACAAGGATAATACACACTATTAGATATATTAAATGCCAGGAAACGTAAATGAGCTATCTTTGTTGGAAGGTTAATTCAGGTTCTTGCTAATGTGACACCTCTGCTATGCAGCGATGGACTACAGAGACTTTTTAACAGCTCCAGGACTTTGGACTGCCTTGTGTGGTCATTCTGGAGTTCCTGTATGTTATCCTAAGCTTTCTTGGCAATGCAGTCCCTGCTGTTCTGTACTTGATATCCATTTCAAAGTTGTTAGCTCAGGGGTGTTTTACACCTATCAAAGTCCTGGAGCTGCCTCTGCTTAGTAAAGCGCTCAGTCTTATTCCCAGGTCACAAGCCACTGCCATTAAAAACTGTTGTGTTGGGTAGCCTCTACCTCCTCCTCTCTCCTGTACTGACGGTTGTATTGATTTCAGCAGCTGAAACAAGTCTCCTTTTTGAGTTGGACCTGTGCCTTGACACTGACTGAAAGTAGGCCACAGCCAGAAATCAAATATGTGCCATGCTGGAAATAGTTAATTCCAGTGAACTTGTGGTCTATGACAACCTTTACTTGTGTTCAGGCAAGTTCTCCAACAATAGTTTTCAGATAAATTCAGCTCTCTGCAGCTATATCAAGAATTGCAGGATGTAACCCACTTCCCTGCTGTTGGGTAGGGCATGGATGTGGCTGCTTCCACTTGCCTTGAGGCCGATTCAGTGATCTGCAGAATAAAAAGGAAGGAACTGCTTTTATATGCTATTCTTATGAAAAGACTAAATTCTGTTAGCTGTGCATCTCAGTATTATTCCATGGCTTTTATCTGTCCACTTGCTTAAATAGGCCCACCAGTATCTTCTCTCTAATAAGCTCCCATCCATGAAAAAGTTAGAAGTCCAAATTGCTGAAACATGGTCTTTGTTCAAAGGAAGCCTGCAATGCAAATATGTCTATTGTCCTATGACAGTATAATCTTAGCAAACAGCGCACTGACAGTATATAATAAAGATGTGTACAGGGCTCTTCTTACTGTCTTTTTTGTTATGTAAAAAGAGTGATGAAAATTAAACCCAATTTTTAGTTGATAATCACCCCATGAACAAGTATTTACTGATCATCCCTTCTTAAAAGATATTTTTCGTTTCCAGACAACTTTGAAATAAAACACAAGCAGTGAGGACTTTCTCGCATTATTTTCATCAAAGTAAAAATCCAAAAATGTTGAAGGCATCAAGAGTTACTACTGGTAAAATCACCGGTGAGAATAATTCACCAGGTCTATGCTAACACCTCTGAATTTCTTCAGGTGAGAAAAGCAGAAGGAAAAGATAACCACATAGCTTAAAGATAGCTTGTCCACACACAGGTCCTGCCTCTTTGAAGGAAGTGCTACCCATTTTACTGTGCCATTAAGGTACAGAACAGCTGGCCCTTGGGGCCACAGCTCCTGACAGCAAAGCTCGTACAGCTCCTTCTAGCCCACCTCAGCAAAACAAGCTCTAAATGCAGAACTGAACTTCTTCTATTGACGTCTGAGCAGAGTACGGCTATGCCAGGAAGGATTAATTGTAGTTACACATCATCTTGGATCGTTTCACCTCCGTGCCATTGCCTTGCAGTCAGTTCTGCATCGGTGCCCTGCTACTTTCAAAGGAGGAGATGGTGGCTGTGATGCATCTGAAACGCTGCTGTCATCACCTCAGCCATGCCTGTCGTGTCTTACTGCCTTGCTGTACAGGATGGATAGTGAACCCTATAAGAGTTTTTTGCCTCATGCTTTGTGCTCTGCTATGCTCCCCCTTTTAGAACTGATGTGCTAGAGGAGTACTGTGAGAGCTGCACATGCCACTTCCTTTTATACAATGCTGAAGTATTAACCTGAAAGTGGTTGTTGATATTATTTTCCCATGCCAAATCTAAAGGTATTCTGCTGTAAAACACTTTCCTGGGGGGGCTATTTCAGTTCCAATTGTTCCATAACTGTAAAACCTTTAGGTTGACTCTACAGGGGCTGGAATGTGAACATGAATTTTGGAGCAAGAAAATTCCAGAGAGGAAAATGTAAGAAATAACATATGGTGTCCAGAGCACTTTCCTGTCATGTTTTCGTTAATGAATTAAGCCTTAGGATGTGAATTTCAGCCCCACTTTACAACTTTATCCCTATGATTTCTAAACTTCTTTTTTTTTATTTTCCCTCACTTCCTTTGAAAATGTCAGTTATGGGGTAAGCAGTGTGTGGAATGTTTAAAAGGAAATCTGCTAGGTTTCCAGAATGCAGAGTGTAAGGTGTCTAAGTCTCAGACTTGAAGTCTCTGGTTGGATATAGATATTGTGAATCACTGATGGAAACTCAGCCACAGAATTTGATTAATGTGCCTGGAATCACCGACCATACTTGTATCCGTCAGTGATATACGCCATAGAATCAGCTAGGTTGGAAAAGGCCCTCAAGGTTATCAAGTCCAACTGTTCCCCGAGCACTGCTAAGTGCCATGTCTCTTAAATGTCAATCCTGTGCTTTGGCCATGGCATCATCCAATCTTCATTCTAGTGATTAAACTTTAAAACAGTACAGCATACAGAATCCAAGCTTATTTTAAATCCTCTATAGACAATTTCTTTTTTGTGGTGTGGCTTAGGTGTGTTTTAGGATCCAGTGAATTGCATCATTCCCTAAAAAAAAAAGAAAAAAAAGAAAAGTTTAAAACCATTAAGCAAACCAAAATCACGTCTGAATGACTCCTAACAGAGACAGAGAAGAGGAGAGGCATTGCATATGGGGCTGGCCTTCAAAGACTGTGGACATATGTATTCATTTGGCTGGGAGTTTGGAAAATACCAGTGTGGTGTAAAAGCCTGTAAAAGCTTGTGGGTTTTTTTTATTATTCTTGCCTTGTATGTTTTCACTGTCAATGAAAATACCATTTCTGTGATTCAGTTTCTCTGAATTACGTGAAAAGGCCACAGGTGCCAAATTTGAGTTGCTTTTTATTGCCACCTTATATCCAGAAGCAGTGTGAAGATGGTGTAGGTACTAGGGTAGCAACAGCAGTGCTTGTGACACAAGGGAGCATCTGCTTGCTAGGAAGACTTCACAGCTGGTGTTCACAGAAAGGAAAGTTTCAGGCATGGGCAAATGGGACTGAGCAGACTGATGGACTGAAACTTCTCTGTAGCACAGGAAACTCCTGGTTTCATTCTCTTTTTTTTTCTTTTTTTTCTTATGCTCTGTGCTAAACCCCAAATCTGTGAGTGCCGATGCACATACTTAACTTTACTACTGTAAATAATTCCATTCAACTCAATAGGGTTATTCATAGTAAAGCTGAGCATGTGTGTTCAATGTCTGCAGGATCAGACACCACATAAGCTGGCTGCTGCACCATTTAGGGCTGGTAATTCCATCCCTCAGGCCCTGGTGTCCTTGTATGGAATGATTTCATTTTATACAGACTTTGCTTCATTTTCCATGTGTCAGCCCTCAGCACATGTGCCATTAGCACATACCAGTGCTGAATACTCTTGCCTTAGGTATTCCATGAAAAGAATGCAACTTGAAAGTGAATGCAAATTCAAAGTCAGTTCCTGCCCAGTCTGCTGTCCTGTTCAAAAGCATTCAGAATACTTTAATACTGAAAACAACAATTATGACTTATGGCAAAGAAAAGGCCTGCCTGCTTTATGTTCAGTTATTTTCTTCCCTTTCCCTTTTCCCCTTTTCCCTTTTTCTTTTCACTGATTTGTAACATGTAAACTGACAGAAACCACAGCAAAGGTTTGGGATATGCAAATACAGTGAAAAGCAGCCCGCCTCCCAAGGAACTTGCAGTCAAGTAGCAAGTTGTGACAGCCTGAGAGAAGGCACACATTTGCCTGGATTTGGCCAAAAGGAATTGAATGAAAGCACAGCATGGAGAAGGGGAAGCTTTAGGAAGTGTCAGGGGATTAAAGCTTGAGCTTTGCATAAGGGTTAGACATGAAGAAAAAATAGAGTGATATAAAATGGGGTTGGAAGGGACCCGGGCAGTTACTCATTGCTGTCCCAATTGCTTTCAGCTGTAATCTTTGAGGGCTCAGAGTTCCCTCCAGTTTTGTCATTGCTTGCAGATGTAGTAAGTTTCTACCAGCTTCCAAATTACAGATGCATATACTGACCAGCTGGGGCCTTAGAGCAGTGTTCTGCATAACACATGTTGATACATTTGGAAAATTTCTTATTGACAACTCATCATTCCGAATACATTTTTCTCATGTTGTTTTGCATCTGTCTTGTGATGTTGGCGTGACTTGCCATTGAGATTGTTACATGAAACAGCATCAAAAGCTTAGCATAACATTGATGCCTCATAAATGCACTGGGTTTTAGGCTTGCCTTAAAAGATATTACATTGAACTGAAGTGACTAGTTATTAGCAAATCCCTGCTGATGAGTCCTTATCTTTGAGGTGCTTATGTAACAGTTGAAAGTTTTGTTCTGTTGTCTTTCCAAAAACTGAAATGTTAGGGTAAGTGCTCTGTCATTTCTAGGATCCTCTGTTCTCTGTTTCTACAGATAAGCACTATACTCACCCTTTGCTGTTTATCAAAAGCCTCATCCTTACTTCTCAGCTTCTCAAAGATAATTGTGCATGGTTCTGAAATAGCTGCAGGCAGATCCTAAAAATATTCTGGGGCAAACTTCACCAGGTTCAAGTCCAACCTGTAGTCTGTTCTCTTTCTTTCCTTGCTCAAATTACGTCTGCTTTGTTGGCTATATTCTGCCTAATCCCAAATGATTAAATGTGTCTGCTAAACAGATTAGTGGCCTGTAGTGTCACTGTAAAGGGTTTATCTTCCTGCTGAGTGTAGGTAGTAAGTCAGTCAACAATATGCTGAACTGAGAGGCCAAGAAATTGTAGGAGATCTTAGAAGTCACAGTAAGCAGAGAATACTGAGTAGAGAAGAAGTGATAGTGGAAGAGTTTAAAGGTGGGTGATGTCGTGAAGGAAGTGTTTTGCCAAGGTTATTCTGCCAGTGGAGCAAATCTGCAGTTCTAAAGACAACAGAATGAATGATTACAACATCTGTTGTAGCACATGGTTAAACATTGATGTCTTTGAGCACAGTGGTGTCTTAGAGAGTTTATTTGCTATGGAAAAAAGGTGGACACTTAAGTGTATCCTGGATGCAAGCATCTGTAGAGAAGGCTGTGTCACTAATCCCTGTTATTGGCTTGAGACACTGAGGCCAGTTCATGAGTGACAGACTGACTTCCACCTGTGCTTCTGACCAGCTCAGGTTATTTTGAAAGCAGTTAATTTCTAATTATGTGTCATTTTAATATATCTTTGTGGAAATGTACTGGCTGTCACTTGGTCACTATAAAAGAGAACAAAACACGACAGTGTATATGATTACATATGGAATTGTTCTTGTTCCATCTTCTTATCCTCTGCTTTCCATGGAGGGAAGCATAAAACTCAGTGCTATAGGTCTTCTCTATGAGTATTCTTACCTGAGTGGGAACCATTGAGAGACAAGATTTGGAAGGATCGGGTCTCCAACTCAAGACCACTTATTTTTGAGCATTTTGCTTAATTGTATGAAGCCTTATTTATTTTTTTTTTCTCTTTGTCAAGATGAAGTACACAAAGTAGTGTCTTTCTTTGCTCTTTGTCTCACTACAGAGGCTTAGTTACAGCTTAATTAAAATGTCTGTGTCTAACCCACTACCAAGAATATTTAACCTGTTTTCTATGGTCAACTCTTGTGAAAGAGGCTTGGAAAGCTAACACTCTTGAACAAAAACATACTTTGACACTACACTCTAGTTTCAGCTAACATGGATTATTTACAGTACCAGCTTTCTAGCAGTTAATTACAGTGCATGATCTTGTTACCAAGGATGATGAAACTGATTTGTCTGCTAAACAAAGAGCTTTGTGGTATTTTTTTCCCTCGCTTTGTTTCAGTATTGCTTTATTCTGTCAGTGTGCAATTTGTTCTGATTTATTCCATTATTAATTGCCTATGCAGGCTGCATTGTAATGGACACTTTAAATGATGGGGATCTAAAGTATTTCACACTGCACTTCTTCCCAAAGGATACCAGAGCTTAAGCATCACAGGTATTAAGTAATTTGCAACACAGATACAGCTTTAACTATTGAAAAATCAGAAATTACTTTTTGACTGGAGTCGTAAAGTTAATTAATGACTGGAGTAATTTTCTTGTCTATGCACTCTTCCTGAACAGATGTAATTTCCATCCAACTGTAATGGTTTAGCAGTTGTTGGGTAGGGAGTGAGTGTATGGGTGAAGTATCTAGTCAAAACACTGACAAACACCAGATACTGGAAAAATTGAACAATGTATTTGTGACAAAGCAGGGGAAATAATATTTCTTTATTTTGCTGCTAGTTGAACTATCTTGACCATTTTCAGCAGGTGAAAGGGTAGTTGATCAAAAACGACATATTACTGTCATGTATTATAGAAAAAGCTTACAGTACCTAGGTGGTTGGTGTAGTCATGTTTGCTGCAGAATTTGAGTTTAATAAAAGCTCTGTGCAGTTATTTTCATAGCACACTGAAACAACACATTTCTGTCGTAAATGAAATTAATACATTTACCAATGAAGAGAAAAAAATTCATGTTTGTAAATGGTGTATTCATAAAGATTTTTGAAATCCATGGCAATTAAATGCATTTTTAAAAGAATTCTTCAGACATACAAGAAAATTGTTGGTACAGCAATCAGTCAAATGCTGTGCTATGTTCCTTCTGGTAACTTTGAAACTACTTTAAGGAAAGAACTAATAGGATGAGCTGGATAAAGATAAGCTAGCCTTATACATGCGAGTGTTGTGAAAAGTGATGCCCATATTCTTCAACCCTAACTGTTTTGGTACCCATCTTCTGTTTACATAGTCTTACTCCTCCACTAATGAGTGTCTTTCAGTCAGGGAGTTTGCCAGTTGAGCTGAATGATGTCTGAACTTGTTTTCTAATGCCTCACAACTCAATTGCTTTTCTTTGTGAAATTCATAAGACAATATAGGTATCTCCTCATTCTGTGTTTTGTGCCAGCAGGCAGAGGTGTGGAACCTGAAAACGACCACAGAAAAAGAAATAGTACATGCTGATCACTGTAGATAATGGACCAATGCAGAATTTGTAACCCATGTATGGCAGGTTTCCTACCTTTAAAAATTTTAGATCCAAATGTTATGAGAAAGGACCCACTTGGGCTATGAATTATCATCTGCAAGCTGTTTAGAAATGCCATTTTTGGAAGTGTGAGTAATTTAGTCATTTGCAGAGGAAATTTTAGGATGTGGATTGCAGGAGGCAAAGCGCATAATCTGGATCTGGGACTTGGTAAGGCTGTATTGCTGACAGGGTATGCTCTTCAAATATGTGAGTCAGGTTGAATCACTTGCTATTCAGTGAACCCTAGGTTGGGATCCTCAAAGCTACACCGCTGCCCAAATTCCTCAGATTAGGAATTAAGCCCCTTAGAAGATATAAGGGTAAAATACTACTGGCAAGAACTAATAAGCGGTTTTCAGAGTCACTCTGTGTGGCTGATAGGCATGCATGTGAAAGTTCACTGGGAGGCTGGAATCTGAGTGGATATGTTTGCTGCATGTATTCGAATGAGCTGTCCTGGCGCAGCTCTAAGCAAAGCGTGTTTTCACCTGCTCTCACTTATTTTAAAAGTATCACTGGACTCAGCTTTTTATTTAGTTTTATTTTCCTGTGGGATCATAAATACATGACGTGGTGAAAGCATGATAAGTCTGCAGTGTGTGCTCCCAGTGCAGCTGTCTGCAGAGGGGTTCTGCTTCAGTTATGCCAACCTGAGGTAGCTCTGTTTATGCCAGTGACATTGTACTAGGGTTTTAATACATAATTACATCTTTTTTTCTTTTGTAAAGGCAAGAAGGCACTTTAAGTGGGATGTAGAAACATTGGGCAGTACCTGTGTGTGTGTTGGAGGGAGGAAGGGGTTTTGTAACCTTTTCAAATATGTTTAAAGGGAAAGACCAAATAATTCTTTCTGTAACTAGGACTTAACTGTGAGAAAACTTTGCTGAGCATGGTTTCCAGTTCTGACTTTGTGCTCACATAAATCTGCACTAAAGGCTTTGGAGCTGCGCTGAAATAAGCAATTGCAGAATTTACATCAAATAATCCCCAGAGCTGTTTGTGCTGCTGTAAGCAGTTACAATTCATAACAGTAAATGAGCTAATATGTGTATGGGACATTCTTTTGGATAGTGTGAGATACAAAGACTGTCAGTTTAATTCTCATTAATGGAAATTTCTACAGCAACACTGAAAAAAGTCTCATTTCCTCTTAGTGGGACTTAGAAAACTTAGAGATAAGGAAATTCACTTATAGCTAAATAAAACATTTGTTCTGGATGATATTCTTGCAATTTCTTTACAGGTCTCAATCAAGGCATAAAGCTGACAATCTCTGAAGCAAAGACTGTCATCCAAAATACACCTGATGTTAAGGAGCCCTGTTACTGCAAAACTAGCCTTTTCTTGTTCTGGTCCAAGGAGCAGAAACAAGATTTTATTTGGATTGTCTTATCTCCAGTGAAATAATAACTTGCACACACCCCTTTTGAAGTAGTTAGGGATTTGATGCAACTTTTTGCAAACAGTGCTCCACGCAAAGATTACTGTATCTAATGTGAGATGCGATTTGTTTGATCACAGAGTTTTCCTTAGGCAACAGCTAACCACAAAGCTAAAGGAAATGAAAGCAAGAATCAAAGCCTTTTATGGAAAGCCATCAGTCTTTTTCCTTTGCATTCTCTTTCCTTTTCTCTGAGTAATAGATTCTGTTCATTTATTATTGTAGTGACTCTTCATTCACTGATTCTTCAGCTGAAGACAGCATTGCCACATAGCTTTTTTCTAGAAATGTGTATTTGGTAATTGCTGTAAGTCCAAGCCTGCTATTAATCTTCTATTCTCCTTGATCAGAGCAGTGTCATGTCCAACACTGGGTCTTCAGGATCGTTAAGCTCATAAAAAGTGTTGTAGTTTTTTGCACTTATTCAAAATGTCCACTTAGCATATCCACCATGTATAGCACTTAGTGTCTGAAGTTACCTTACAAATCATACCATGTATTAAAAACAATGATACTGACATTTAACCGTGAAATAGGAGGAGGTATATTCAGTTACAAATATAACTACTTTCCAACTTAGCCAGTAGATAAACTTGACTGACTACTTACAGGAAAGGAAATTCCATGGAAATGCTTTCATGGGCATAGAAATAAAAAGAAGTCCCTGCCTGGTTAGATTAATTTTTCACAAATAATATCCTTTGCAAGAACAGCAGAAAGATAAAAACCTGTCTTGAAGTTTTGATAAGGAGTTATTAAATTACTTATATTTCTACAAAGCTGTTCCAATAAGATAACATAAGAAGCAAACATCATATGCACCATAGTCAATAAACAGAAGGTTGATTTCAACGTAGCAGCAGTGCTTTGTGTAACACAGGCTCAGGCTCTCAACATGAAGCCATGTACTTTGGTACAACATTGAACAGTGAATGCAAATCAATCTCTGTTAGCAGAAGCAAAAAAGAGAAGTTGTAGTGCTTAGGCTAATTCCAAAGAGATGAACTCTGGCCAACTGTTCGATTACTTTATGCCTTTCATCAGTCTTAGGCAACTGGACTAAAACCAGGTCTGACACTAAAAGCTAGAGCAGTTAATGGCCTTTGGCTGCTTGTTATGTTTGCGCTCAGTCTTTGTGATATGTCATTGTTATGAGATACTATAAACACAAAATATACAAGGTACTGTGAAGAGCATCTTTCCAGCCTCCAAAATGCTCTTCTGTGGGACCCTTTTGCTGTGCTCCAGGTCTTACAGATGCTGTACTCAAGTTCAAGCTGCTATGTTTTTCATTGTAATAGTATTTTTTTTATTCCATCAATTTACTAGCATTTCAAACCAGTGTGTCATTACTTCTCAACTTTGCTACCTTTCCATTAAAATGGAAATGGTGCAGCCTGGATTGTATGTTTTTCTCACTTCTCAGTCAGGCTCTTTCTGTACCTTTGCCTAGTGTGTTTTTCAGCAGAGCCCACTTTTCCTTTCCAATCTGCACCTATAAACATGTCCTGCAGTGGGATCTAAGACACAGTACAAGCCCAGAGGCCTAAGGGGTGAAGAATCCTTTTCCAGGCAGCAGTAGAGTTTTGAGCTGGAGATTTTGCATGGCAAAGTGGGCTAAGAAATGGGCTTTGCAGAGAAGCGACACCTCTGGTGTCCGGGTTCCTGGGTGGTAGAGCTGAGTGACTGAAGTTGCTATTACCTGGAGAACAAAGTCACTGTGGGATAGTTGCTGGAGGGTTGTTCTTATCATGACCAGTCATGTAGCAGCTGGCAAACTACTATCAAAGTATGTCCAAAGAGTAGTTAGATTCTGCTGTCTTATTTTAGAAACACAGTCTAGACTTTGTTACCACAACTCATGTTTGGGCCTGTTAACAAAGGTAATTTGGTTTGACCAAGATTTATAGTATGCATCTTGCTTGAGGACTGTAGGAAGAATAGAAGGAATGGCCTTTGATTTGTCCTTAACTTATTACTGAAAAAAACATGCTGAGTCGCCTCCTTTTCATCCTGTGAGCTTGGTGTTCTTGAGGAATGTCTATATTTGAAATAGCATGGGAGGCACTGAGGCATCCTGTGTCAGCAGCATGCAGGTGACATGCAGGGTTCTTCCATCAAAGCCAAAAAGTGTGGACTTTATTTGCTAGAACTAGATGAAATTGGGCTCAAGGCTAGAAAGTGTCTGAAGACAGAGTGGAAATCCAGTGTCTATGGGGTTTAGACAGTTAAGAAAAGCACAGTCCCTCCTCTCTTTTATAGTAAAGCCTATTGGCTTGGGTCACTGATGCTCGTGAAGACACACCTGCAGCTGGAGTGGTTTTTCATAGAATCATAGAATAGTTAAGGTTGGAAAGGACCTTAAGATCATCAAGTTCCAACTCCCCTGCCATGGGCAGGGACACCTCCCACTAAACCATATCACCCAAGGCCTTGTCCAACCTGGCCTTGAACACTGCCAGGGATGGAGCATTCACAACCTCCCTGGGCAACCCATTCCAGTGCCTCACCACCCTATCAGGAAAGAATTTCCTCCTTATATCCAATCTAAACTTCCCCTGTTTAACTTTCAAGCCATTACCCTTTGTCCTATCACTACAGTCCCTAATGAAGAGTCCCTCCCCAGCATCCCTATAGGCCCCCTTCAGATAGTGGAAGGCTGCTGTGAGGTCTCCACACAGCCTTCTCTTCTCCAGGCTCAACAGCCCCAACTTTCTCAGCCTATCTTCATGAGGGGGGTGCTCCAGTCCCCTGATCATTCTCGTGGCCCTCCTCTGGACTTGTTCCAACAGTTCCATGTCCTTTTTATGTTGAGGACATCAGAACTGCACACAATACTCCAGGTGAGGTCTCACAAGAGCAGAGTAGAGGGGCAGGATCACCTCCTTCCATCTGCTGGTCATGCTCCTTTTGATGCAGCCCAGGATGCGGTTGGCTTTCTGGACTGCAAGTGCACACTGCTGGCTCATGTTCCATATTTCCCTCTGCTGAGCCTCACAGTAGTCCATATATTTTCCTCTTTCAGACTGTAGACTATGGAAGTGCAGGCAGAGTGAGCATGTACAATGGCTAGTTTATTTAGTAGTATCCAACCCAGCAGTAACACAAATGCTCCTTACCTTTCAACTCTTTTTTGCTATGTATCAGTAATGGCAACAGCAACATTTGAAATATTGCTACTGATACATTCATCACAGAGTCTGGGAATGGCTGCTCTACTGGATGTAGGATATGTAATTTTTAATACCTTATTTCTTTAGATGAAATTTTTGTTCTGTATTTGTACAGTATCTAGCACAGACATAGACAGTACATCAAAGAATACAGTCACATAAGTAAGTCTTGCACATAGGCAAGGTAAGTAAACAAGAGAGATACTTTTGATGTATGTTTATAGGAAGTTGTCACTGCAGGTCAGGGGAGCTTCAGCTAATTGTGAGGAGCTGCAAGAGGAAAGCACAAGGCTCTGATCTGAAAATCAGAGGGGACAGAAGAGACTCATGTGATTGACAAATTGGAGATGAGGGTAAAGTTGTAGTATTGCAGCAACTATAGCTGAACTACTGGGGGCTGCTGTCATACTCTCTCCTTCAACATCCAAGGCAACCAAAATTTAATTCCTTTTTGTAGGACTGGTTTTCAGCTGGCTCACCTCCCTGACAATTGCAGAAGCAACAGTGCTAGTACAAGAGAGGTAGATGGTAGTGTGCAGAGAGCAGGACCGTAGCAGCCCAGATTCAGATTAAATAATACAGCTATGGGACCACATGCTAGCCTTCTGACATGGAGTGAGAAATAACAGGTACAAGGGAAGGGTCTCACTAGTTCTGAGTTGACTTTCCCCTACTGCCATGAGTTCTGCAAACAGCTAATATAAGCTTCCTCTTGGGAACTAGGTTCAAACAGAGCATTTCAGTGGTAGGAGTAAGTTGTGGAACATACACCCTTGTATGGAACAGCGTGTAAAACTCAAAACGCAGTAGTAGCAATAAGCACTGGGATTGTAATTAGTCTCTGGCTTAGGTATCTTGAAAAGGCAGTGATAAAATAAAACACTTGAGGTATTTTGGGTGTAGTTTCTTGCAGGGGAAAATCATCAGGGAATGTATGGTAGCCAGAAATGTCCAATTACTGTTACTCCTGCTCTGAGACGTAATGGAATTTATCATCTCTGTCACAAACCTGTCATCTTTTAGTGAAACCATTTTTAGCCACTCTGGGTCTTGTCCAAAAATGCTATTGGCTAAAGAATTCTATTTTAACTAAAAACTGATAAGAGGGAAAGCCAGATGAACTCTTGAAAGCTAATAATCTGTCTGTAGAAGGAATTGTTTGCTAAATAACGTAAACCCTTGCAGCCTGCTCTTACTAGTGCTGGAGTTCTTTGGGGAGTTATTATAAACTCTATTATAAACTCTAGTTGTCAGCAAAGTAAGCTTTCCTGTAGCCAACTATTAGAGTTAACCTCCAAGCTTTATTTTTATCCACAGTTTTCTTGGCAAATTACGAAGCTAATGTTTGGCATTTTATTTCTCTCTACAATCTTCTATCTTTGGTTTGTATTACTCTTTGCAGAGCTTAGATTTTATACAGGGTTTTGGGTTGGTGATTGTCCTGGATTCAGGATAAATTCTAAGAAGTTTCTCTATAACCTAGTTTAGAAACTTGAACAAAGAAAGCCATATCCTGAACCAGAAGATTTGTGCAGGGCTTTACTGAACTGATGTTAATGTTGAATGATCAGCTATTTTCAGTAGCATTTTGGTTTTCTTTCAAATTAAACTGTAATGGAAAGGAAAGTGGAGAGCAAATTTCTTACCGAAATGCAGTAAACAGTAACAAATATTTTGAGAATCTGAGATTAGAGTCCAACTAGGGGTCTAACATTGTCATTATTGTGTATATTTTCTTTGAGAAATCAAATCTTAGAAACTTTGTTTTTACAGACAATTTTGATATGCTAGATTTCTGGAATGTGTTTCTCTGTACCTACCATAGTAATCTTGTATTACATAGAGCAAAAAGTGTATAATGATTGCAAAACTGTATAATCTTATTGTATCTTGCAATTAGGGAACAAAAAGTATATTATAACCATGGGTTGTTATAAGTCAGAACTGAATGTGTAAACCTTGTTTCTGTACCTGCTGGTGCAAGTGGTTGTTTTAGTCACAGCTTAAGCTGGACTGATTTAAAAGGAAAATGACAAGAGCGCTCCAAACCACACCATACAGCTGAAGATAAAAAGAATTGTCTCTGTATGTTTTTACTTTGACAGAACAATATAAATACAAGCTTAAGACAAATGCTGATGGGGAGATAAGGTGGAATGCCAAAACATTGACAGCACTTGTTGCCTTCAAAGTTCAGCAGGGTGGTGTCAGTTTTAAACTGGGAAGGCTCAGAGGGGTTTATTAAACAGACATCTAGTACTGGTTTGGATCCAGAAATTGGGAAGGAATGAAATCAGAACTATTTCTTGGCTACAAATGGCAGCTCCCATGAAAGGAAAAGGGGAGTCATGAAATGTCAGCAATTGTCTGAGGGTATGTCTAGATGGACTATTTCTCGCCAGAGTGATTAGCCCCAGCAGAATGCCATGCTAATGTGACAACTTAGCTCTCAGTTCAGAATGATTTCATGTTTGGTCAGCTTTTCTTCCTCCATTTCTCCCTGCACACTTTTGAGATGATATACTGTTATTGCTTAGGCTGTACATGGACTGCTTGACATGGGTGCAGTCAAGCCAGGGTAGACAGAATTATTTACACAGGCTGCAAATCTTTATTAAGAAGGAGTTTTGCTCAGACTATATCTTGTCCAGGGAAGAATGAAACAGCAGAGACTGTATTTGGCTTTTTCTAGCCCTTCTACATAGAGGACAACATGTTTTTCTGTTAGACATATTTAGTATGGGTCTTTTTATTCAAATAGTATTGGGAATAATGAAACAGCAGAGGGCATATTTGGCTTTTTCTACCCCTTCTACATCCAGATTTATAAATACAGGAAAAAGTTCTAAGGTCAAATAAAACAGAGAAACAGGCTGCAGGAGAGTTAAGTGCTGTACATAGGATCTTGAAAATGGTGTGTGTTAGTTATAAGTGCATCATGCGTTTAGATCACTAGTGGAAATCATCAAAGTCAACAAAGTCAAAATCAGCTTAATACCGCTTCCAGCAGTAGTAGTGCTGTTGTCCTATAATGCTTTATACTTATGGCAACATTCTTCCTTTGGTGCCATAGGAACTTCCATTGTCCTGGAGATGGTGAAAATGTCTGTTTCAAAAATCTTCTTGTATCCATTGATAAAATGCTTAAACCAGGATAGTGAACATTATCTTTTTTCTTTTATTTTTATATTTTTTTAAGAAGAAAAGAATCTGAAAATTTATATCAAAACTAAAGGTGAACAGATATTCTGTGCTACTCTTTACAAAGTACTAATGAGTCTGCTGAGGCATCTCAGAGCCACTGCTTTTAATTAGTACTACTACTAGGAAAATAATGCTCATATTACTTTGGATAATCCTGTGGAAAAGAGAGCTCAATGTTCAGTGGTGGGCAAACTAACCAGTAGAATGTTAGAAATGATTAAGAAAGGGCTGGTAAATAAAAAGGAGATATTGTCAGTATTAGAAACCTGCAGTTTCAATACTGTGCCTCAGAGTAGAGCAGAGCTGGAGATGGGGATAGGGGTTCAGTGGTACAAGCTGACTTATGCAAAAGAGGGACCATAGTGACCTGGTCTCTTTGGTTACCCCTGTCCTCAGGAAAAGACAGGCCCTTCCTCAAGAGATATAAAATGACAGAGGTTTACAAAATCACATGTGACATGGGGGAAATTAGCAAGAAATGGATACTGGCCATTTCTTGTAACTTAACTGGGAACTCTAACTTCTTCAGTTACAAGTTGGTTTAAAAGCAGAAGGTAGTTGTTTGCTCAGTAAAAGTATTAATTAATTCAAATATATGTTGGAGAAAGTCATGGCCAATTTGCCTATTGGCAGCTCTTGAACATGGTACTCTGGAGACAGCCTTCAGACTAAGAGATCTTGTGCTGGTTGCTGAGAACTGGGATAATGTACTAGGGGAAAGATCATACTAAAACTGTTCTATTTATTTTTCTTTTATTGCTAAGCCTCTGCTGCAGGCCAGTGTCAGAAGCAGAATATGGAAGATAAAGAACTATGCTTTGATGCAGTGCAGTGGTTTTTACCATTTTACATTTCTTCTAATTAGGTACCCTGAACAATGAGCCCAAATGAGGTGGATGTCTTCTTGACACCATCCCTAAAGCAGTAACACAGGGATCCTTGCTTTAATTTGATCTTTAGACTGGTAATACTTTAACAGGTGCAACAGTCACCAAAGTAACCAAGAGTTCTATAACTGGGAGCTGGCTTGAAGTAAGTCATGAGTTATGTTCCAGGTTTATGCTTATTTTCCTAATTTTTTCCAGGTTTTACTATTTGAAATTTAAATTGTTACGTGTGCATTAATAAAGAACCCAAATTTTCTTAAATTTTAGAGTAGCCACTGTAACTTGTTTGGCACATTTGCCAATCTAGTCACTAATACACACATCTCCATACAGATATAAAACATTTCAGGTTAGGTAGCCCACTTTAAAACATGTCAGCAATTTTTTGTGTCTTGCAAGTATCTTTCACAAATGATCTATTTCCATATTCTGTTTTCATGTATTTTCTCTTTCCTTATTATTTAAACTTAATTTCTCTAGATATGGATTCTACTTTAAGTTTTAAAAAAGTGGAAATATATTGAACTACATTAGCAGATGGAATGTTGCCAGAAAAAATAGTCAGTAAATAGTATTCGATAAATAGCGATTGTAAATATTTCATAAATAATCTAATATCTGTTTTTACTAAAGTCACTTTGGCTGAATTCCTGAGCAAATGTTTTGTTTTAAACTTTCTGCTATGGTAGGTGCACTGCATGATCACAAAGAGAAAAATTTTGTCTTTCAAGAAATCTAAATTCTATTATCAGACAGGAATCTGAGACTTTTAAACTATCTTGCACCTTTCAAGTAAACCGTAGTAAAGAAGTAGCATTGTGAAGAGTATAAAGAGCATTTTAGAAGCACAAATATAATGTGATCTATCCCATGGACTTTTAAAGCTGTGCAGAACAACTTTTTTGCAACAAGAAATAAACAAGAAATGAAAACTCATAGTACAATGGAATTTTGAAGGCACCTGCATGAAAGCTGAATGTGTCAGTACAGCCAGATGATTTTTGAAGATGGGGAGACAAGACAAAATCTTGCTTTTGCAAATTCAGAGAAAGAAAATCCAAGAATCTCTATCTTTTCTGTCTAAATTTTGATGTGGATAGGCTCCAACAATGTATATATAGCTATATCTACATGTATAAAAAAGGACACTTCTGAGATAATTACATTTTACTAAAACTGAAAATTGATGTGATCTGGCTATAGACAGTTTAATCCTTTGCTAGACAAATGCAAGTGCATTACCAAACTTTTGCTGAACTTGTGTAATGTTTTTTTTTTTTCAGATTGGCCTGTAACTTGACAGGCAAACTGTTTTTGCAATAGCTGCTGAATTAAAGTGAAGTCCGTAATTCAGATCTGAACCTCTTAAATGCAGCTTCTCCATAACTGGAAATTCAGTGCTTGTCGGGGACATAGCTATTTGTATCTTGCTAAAAACAAGGTGGTTCTCAATCACAAGGGAAAAGAGCTCCCCAGCTGGATGATGTGATGTAACCTGACTCTTCCTCAATTTACCAGAGAGCTGCAGAAACATGTGTTCCATTTGTTGACAGAACAATGGTCCTGGAGAGCATTTACTTACAATTCTGTACTTTCAAAAATATTGTAAGAACATAGGTCATATAGCACAGAAAGTGCAGGTAGCAGTTTCCATTTTCACTGTGATGGCCTAGGGCCGTCACATCTAAACATACTGCCAGCTTACTCAGAAAATCCTCTAAGCTGGAGTACAGGCAATTCAGGAATTGAGACAGATCATGCTGTATCTTGCTTTCCTTACTTGGCCATTCTTATTTCTGGCTGCTTTCTTCTTACTCTATCCCTCATAGCTTCTTTGCCCAAAATTGCCTAACGGGTGGAATTTGTACCACTGTGATTTCCACATTGGAAATAGAGCAAGTCATCAGCAGAGAAAGCATGTGAGTGGAAAAGACCTGAATGACAAGAACAAGAGTGTACCTTCACCGTGGCTTAGGAAAATATCCAAACGTGATCTGATTTTGTTTTTAGACTTGGAGATTTGTGACAAGTTGTTTTTGTTAAGAAAAATATTCAGAGGGAAAGTAATCTCTGGAATTGTGCTGTAACCACTTTATCTCCTGAACAATGCAGTTAAATTTGCCATCGATTCTTTTTCCTTTCGGTTAAGAATCTTAACGCAGTACATTGTTATGGTATTTATTTTTTAGAAGTCTCAGATAGGAGATCTGAACTTTCTAGAAGTCACATTTACATAAGGAACCCTCAAGAGGAGGTTATAATGTCAGTAATTCCTAATCTGATTTGCATCAGGGAACACATAGCTCATTAGCAGTACTGTTGTCTTAAAGTTTTACAGCATAACAATATGTGGGACATTAATTTGCTTGTAAATAGATGTTCCTTATATTCACGCTCCTTTACTAGTGAGAGAAAAACAGAGATAGTGAGGATGGTGCTCTATGCAGTATTTCTCTTTAAGTGAGGGAGGAAGCAAAGTAGGCCACCCACCTCCTCTCTCAGAATATCACAAAGTTGTACCTAGTGAGACATGTAATCTCATTTGCATCAGCCCTTCATCAACAAACACATTTTCACTATCCTTTCCATGATCTGTTAGAACAACATTTAAATCTGTTCTCTCTCAAGAGGCCAGGTGTGAAAGAGTTGCCTCCTTGTCTTATTGGTGTATTCATGACAAGTCCAATCTTCTTCTTTAGTTTCCCCCTTTTAAGTAAAGGTTTCCTAAGTCTTATGGAGAAAAAGGAAATACATGCTTGAATATGAAAATTGGAAAAGGCAATGTTTAAGAAATTTGTTAATCTTTAATAAAACACTTAAGTTGCAATCTGTAATTAGATATTTTATTATAATTTGATTACAATGATTTATTTAAATACTAAATAAAAGGGCTACGACTCTGTTATGTCACTGTTTTCTCTCCCTAAGTACCTCACTTCTCAAGAGGTGAAACTTCTCAAGTATAGAAAATAAGTATCTGAAGTTAGACATGCTTTTTGGCCATGTTGTTGGTCAAAAAGCAAAGACCATCACAACATATTGAAAACAGTCTGTAGCAAAGATACCTCATTTGGAAAGCTAGTGACTGTACTAAATACAGCGTTTATTTCTCTGTGTGTGTTTGTTTGTTTTAGCTCGGATAGAATTAAGTAAATAAAAATTAAGCTACTGATAGCATGCTGAGTAAAGAATGGTCCTACTGATACAAAGTTAAACCACCCCTTTTATGTTTAAACTGATGATTGAAAGAAAGGAAAATTATGTTAATGCAGAAGATGTTACAACTGGTTTTAAAGGTATACTCACCAGATCCTGAACCTTGTGGCATGACATTGTGAAATAGAAATGCTAACTCTGAAGGCATTTTATATGTAGATAATTGGCATGCAGTTAATTGGGCGTTTTGGAACTGAGTCCAGAGGGTGTCCAAACTCATTTAGAAGTTAGTTGGCTTTTCATCATAACAGGTATGATTAAACTCCCTGAGGTGATGGAAGAGAAAACGTGTGGGAAGAATTATGATTATCTAAAGAGCCTTATGGGAAAAAAGATTTGGTGTCCAATATTGCACAATTTACCTCAGGTACCTGGAACCCAGGATATATGAATATCTTTGGTGTTTATTTGTTATCTTCCTTCTGTACATATGAGAAATGTTACAGATGTTGACTAACCTTTAATAGTCCTCCTTGGCTGTGGAACAGGTTAAAGGTTAAACTCAGGACTTTAGGCTAAGTAGTACTATAATAAAGGCTGCTAATTTTTTTAATGATGTAAAGGCCTGCATGGGTGAGGTTAAAACATTGCACTGAGAGCCTATATGGTTAACAAGGAACAAGTGCAGCTGTGAAATGTGTGACCACAGGATTTGAAAGAACTTCTTTGAAACTTCTCTTGGAAGAGTCCTCTCCTACTGCAGGCATTTACACGCTAAAATCCTTAATGACTACTTCAAGGTCTATCTTTAAGTAATTTCTTGCTTTCTCAAGTTTGCCCTAGTCCTGTATTAAAAGGGTTCCCTAGGCCTTTATTCTTCTGGTGTCAAGTAACTTCTACCAGGTTAAGTTGTGCCAGTGTTTTCTTTTAAGTTAAACAACTGTTCCTCTTTTTTTTTTTTTTTTTTTTTTTCCCTAGGGAAAAAAGTAAATATCATGTCTACCACGGAGCAGAAAATGTGAAAATGTAAGGAAGGCCTCTTCTTGCAGTAAGCTGGCCATGGTGATGTTGAATCAGCACCCTGACCCAGTCAGCATTAAACCATAGGCTTCACTCTGAGGATGGATTTCACTGCTTTTCTATACAGGGAGCTGAAATTTCTTGTGTTTTATATATTGCATACAAGCTGGATGGGAGAAGTACAAATTTATGTTAAAAATCAACTGCATATATGTATAGAAATTTAACTGAAAATTTTCTTTGAAGTCGGCTGCTGCTACTGTTGATTGCCCAGTTCCCTGTTTGTGTTACTGTATTTGGACAAGGTAGGTACTGTGTATAAGTAAAGCTGATACTAAAGAGGGATAAATAGCTATAGATGGACACACTATTTTTGGTACATTTCATACTGCCTGACCATGCTTTCTAAAATGGCTAGGTTCTGTACACTGAAGCTTGTAAATCTTTTCCTTCTGTCAGAGGTCTGTACTAATTTCACTATTGTGACATACCAGAAAATGAATAAGTGGCAGATTTTTCTTGTTTTTTAGAGACAAAGTAAACCACATTTCCTTAGACTAAAAATCTTTATTTTTCTGAGCTGAAAAGAAACATAAAGACAATCAATATTCTAAAAGACAGAACTTAGGAGAGAATGAAGTGGAAATTACTTTATTTCCTAAGTAAACTCTCTTGACTTGCTATATTACTTTCAAATTTACTTTATTCATCTGAACCTGTACTTATACAAGCTAGTGAGTGTAGTGATGGTGACATCACTGTTTTGTTTACTCTGAAATCTCTTTTGAGGGCAATCACAACAGAGGTGGGTTTAGGAGAGGTATTGATTATACCTCAACTGTGGAATTTGGTAATTTTGGTATGCCTCAAACATGCTGCACTTGTCCTCTAGTTTTTTTCTCAGCTTTATATTATGAACTCCTGAGGCCTGTCATTATTTCTTCATACGCATTTAAAAACCACTTAGAACAATAAATCTTCTGGAAAGAAACAAGAATAACTTTGACCTCTTACCATATTAATATACAATAAATACTTAGTCACAATTTTGCATTTAATACTACACCCACACACTGTGGAGATGAGCAGTCAACACTTGCAAATTTTGGTTTAGGATGTGACAGAGTGCAGGTTGCTATTGGTTTTGATCTGACCTTGTTGTTCATGTGCTTCATGAAATGGCCTCCATTTACATAGTTGCTTCATTTAGGTTTGGTTTGGTTTTTTTTTTTTTATTTTATTTTTTTAAGAAGACCATTTTTACATTACAAATGAATAGCTTCTCAGTGTTTTATCTTAGCTGTGCTGACTTAGGATGCATTTATTACTTCATTATTTACTCATCTGGGGTGAAATGATTATTTTTCTTTTCTGCTTGTTATTAGTATTGGGCTTTATACGTCCAGTTGTTTTATAAGCACTGACTTCCATGAAACATTTCATAAGTTTGGGAAGGGGTATTTATTCTTTTTCAGATGGTTAGCCAAACAGCATCAAGAGCTTCAAACCTATCTTCAATCAGTGGTATCTGATTTGGATACCTGCAACTGGCAATTTTTTTAAAGTGTAAAGTACATCTTCTGTCTTTATTAGCTTTATTTTAAGTCTTTTTTTTTTTTTTTTTTTTTTTTTGTGGTCTGAACTTGGCAAACTGGTACTCGGAATGTAAAGAATACATGATGTAGCTGACCATGTAAGACAGAGGTTTCATTTCTTGAACTGGGATGTAGAAAGTACATTGGCAGGCATCCTGAGACTCTTTCAGTTGTTCTGCTGTACTCTGCCTCCTAGAAGAGGAATCTTCCCTTCCTAGACCCTTTATCTTTAAGAGCATTAGGCCGGAATACCTCTTTCTTCTTTTGCAGCTCTAGTTTGTGTGTTTCTTTCCTCACCCCTTCCCTCTTACAACATCCAGTACCTTTCTGATCCCCAAGAGATCAGCATCTTTCTCCCCAACTTTATTCTACTTTGCTTGGTGCCAGTCTTCCCACCTTACCCAGGTGTTTCTTTTGCCTTCTATACCTCTGATTGTTTGCACAAGCATTTGTGTCTCTTTCCCCTTACCCTTTTGTTTATTTTTTTTTACTCCTATCTAAATGCTATTTGTCCTACTGCAGCTATATGAATTGATTGCTTGCATATTGCACCCCTTCTCACTCAGCTATTTCATTTCTTGAATTACTGTTCGCTTCTGCATCAGATGCTCTAATGAGAAAGAAGAGCCAGTCCCCTTCTTTCCCCCTCGGGTCCTCTCTCCTGCTCACTTTCCATTGATGCCTACTCAGCCTGAGTCTGTCCTAGTCATGGAAACGATATCTGCTTTCTCTGCAGAGAAAAGGTGACATGGACTATGGAACACTGACTCCTAGTATTTTCTTCTCTCACCATACTTAGGGCTCTTCTTAGGTGCTCTACTGTTGACCCCACAATGATCTCCTCTTGTGAGTACCTGCACCAGGTAAAGTTGTCCATGTTTTCAGTAATGATGTTACGTTAGCCTGCAAGAACAGCCAGTATCAACAGACAAAAGCCTTGAGAAAGAGTTTACTTTGGTAGAGCTAATGGCTGTTGCAGTTATTCCATCAAACACCATCTTTTCATCCTGTTTGGGAGGTCTACGGTAACTTCCTGCCAGAGGTCAATACTTGCCAGAGCAGCTGATGACCGGAGCATGTTGGACGGAAGGTGCTTTTATAGGCCCCTAACTTCCTCCCTTTGAGCCCTGTAAAGTGCCTGATATTTGGCAAGAAATTAAACAGCAGGACAGTAAAGTGCAAAGCTGACACTGATTGCTCTGCCTTAATGAGACAGGCAATTTCCTAATCAGAGGTCTGTCTTATCTAACAATTTCTGCTTCTTCCATCCATGTCCAAGAATGTGGGGAGGGGTAAGGGGAGGAAAGGAAGGAAGAGGAGGGGAGGAAAAGCACCATAAAGCTTTTGGTGGTACATTGTCTTCTTAAAAACTGATGATTCACATCTTCAGTGCCACATGAGCCCTATTCCTCTCCTTCCTCAGCAAGTTTGCCGATGACACCAAGCTGTGTGGTTCAGTTGATACGCTGGAGGGAAGGAATGCCATCCAGAGGGACCTTGACACACTTGTGAGGTGGGCTGATGCCAACCTCATGAAGTTTAAGCATGCCAAGTGCAAGGTTCTACACCTGGGTCGGAGCAATCCCAGGCACAGCTACAGGCTGGGCAGAGAAGAGATTCAGAGCAGCTCTGTGGAGAAGGACTTGGGGGTGCTGGTTGATGAGAAAATGAACATGAGCCAGCAGTGTGAGCTTGCAGTCCAGAAAGCCAACCATATCCTGGGCTGCATCAAAAGGAGCATGACCAGCAGATCGAAGGAGGTGATCCTGCCCCTCTGCTCTGCTCTCGTGAGACCTCACCTGGAGTACTGTGTACAGTTCTGGTGTCCTCAACATAAAAAGGACATGGATCTGTTGGAACAAGTCCAGAGGAGGGCCACGAGAATGATCAGGGGACTGGAGCAGCTCCCACATGAAGATCGGCTGAGAAAGTTGGGGCTGTTCAGCCTGGAGAAGAGAAGGCTGCGTGGACACCTCATAGCAGCCTTCCAGTATCTGAAGGGGGCCTATAGGGATGCTGGGGAGGGACTCTTCATTAGGGACTGTAGTGATAGGACAAGGGGTAATGGGTTAAAACTTAAACAGGGGAAGTTTAGATTGGATATAAGGAGGAAATTCTTTCCTGATAGGGTGGTGAGGCACTGGAATAGGTTGTCCAGGGAGGTTGTGAATGCTCCATCTCTGGCAGTGTTCAAGGCTAGGTTGGACGAGGCCTTGGGTAATATGGTTTAGGGCGAGGTGTCCCTGCCCATGGCAGGGGAGTTGGAATTTGATGATCTTAAGGTCCTTTCCAACCCTAACTATTCTATGATTCTATCTTATGTGTCAGTGACAGTTGCACTTATGCTCCTATGCACAAAGCTGTCCTGTTCATGTCAGTAATGGCTTTCTGGAAAAGGTAGGTTTTGAACATTATGAAGTTCTGGTCAACTTGATGTGAACAGATGCATCACTTTCTTTTCACTCAGACAGCATGACATGGGGAAGCTAGCTGGCCTTTTCTGCTGTATCTATACATATGGTGACCAGATGGAATGCAGTGAGCAAACAAGTTTTTCAGCTTGGAAAATGACTGGGTGTTTACCTGCAGATATTGTTCTCAGTACAGTGTGCCAAAGGAAGTATGATGAATGAACGCAGGGCCCTACTGTGCCTTGATTTGTCTATTAGGTATTATCTGGTTCCAGAGAAAAAAAGAGTGCTAGAGCATCTCATCAGAGACCCCTCTTCAGAGATCAAGAGGATGATGCAGAAGGGAGATCCTTTAAACCTGACTGACATTCACAGTCTGACAGTAGGTTCCTTTTTAATGGACTAAATGTTCTTCTCACTCTGGCTGCGTTTTTAGAAACACTTTGCTGTCCTCTGAGTAACCTCACCAAATACTGTAGTTTACTGCACATTATGGGAAGTCCTTAGTTTAGATATTACTGTTTTCTGGGCTGAGTCTGCAGAGAATGGAGAAGTTCTCTGCTTGAGAAGATGTCTTGTGTTCAGGGTAGTATCAAAGAGGATCTCTGTGATCTGCCATGTAAGACATTTACTTAGCACTAACTCTGTGGGACCTGAAGTTACAATCCACTCCCATTATACCCATGCTGTCTAGTGCAAGATCATTTTCAGTGGTTTATCTGAGTTGAAACTCTGCCAGTACTGTTCCTGGAACAGGAAGGGACAGAACGGGTCACAGTTATACTGCAGGTGTATCAAGGCACTTTGTATCAAGGTAATTATTTTTGTGCAGGTGTAGCTTACATTACTAACATGTTCCTCAAAGCACGAGTTATCCTGACCTGCTGTAGACCCATGCCAAGTCATTCACTTGAAAGCTTCCTCCAACAACTTGTATTGCCAAGTTGTAAGGCCAAGCTCTGGCCTTGGGGACAGGATCGCATCTGTGCCCAGTGCCATCCGACAATGCATGCACCTGCTGTTCTCTACAGGACACTTGGTTCTGTTCAGAGAAACAGTGAACTGTTTCCACCTGCAAGACTGATCTGTCTCTCAATGCCTTTCCTGAAAGCAAGCATGGAGAGGACCACTGGTCAACAACGATCTCTTCCTGCCCGTGCTCAAAGGTTCCAAGCCTTTTGCTATCCTGTGGCCAGCCTCCAAAGCAAGGGGGTTTCTAACGCCATGTAAGCCTCCTGCTGGCAGGCAGCAGGAAAGGCCTGGTTTGCCTCTGCAGCCAGGTTTACATTTTTTGTCTGCAGGCTCTGCAAAGCCTCCTTTTATAGTGTTTAGTCCAGCATAGTGTCTGCTGATGCACACATTCCTCTCATGTACTGCTTCTAAAGCTACTGATAGGACCAGCAGCTCTCTTATCACCATGTGAGCAGGCTTGCTTGAGACCCAGTCCAATTCTTTTCCCCTTCCCCAATCTGTCTTGAGTATGTTACATCTGTATCAGTCAGCTTGCAGTTTGTTTTGCACTGCACCTCCTGTATCCCAGTCTGATCCTGAAAGCTCTGCCCCTCTTAAGTGACCTATCCAGAATTTGTTGGTTTCAGAAGACAAGCTGGGACTGGGCCTGCAGTGAAATAACTGCTATTTCTGACTTCCAAGCTATTCAGTATTCCCATGCTGTACCTACCAAATAAGCACTAAGCCCAAAGCATTCCAAAAGTGGTCCACACTACTGGCTGTTGTGGAGCTATGTGGCACCTCTCGCTTGCTGGTGCATGTCAGCTTGTTCAATTTATGGTGGTAGAGCTTTGTTGACAACTCATCCAGAAGTCCTGCGCTGCCTTCAGGGGTGAAAAAAGGTTCCACAGCATACACCTTCCCCCCGCAAACTGCAGCAGGTCTAGTTAGGGGGAGAAGCCCCGAGGTGGCGTATTAAGCATCTTACGCACGGGAAGCCTGAAGAGACAGTTCATCTGCTGTGCCTGTGGGTGCTCAGTTCTATCAGCACAAGGTGGTTTAGAGCTGAATGTGTCGGAGGACGGTGTAATCTTCACAGAGGCAGACAAGGCAGATGTTATCTCCGCTAGGCAAGTGGAAACAGCTGTTTCTGTCTAAAGAACTTCTACTGGAGTGAAGCTTTGCAGAGGCAGCCAGAAGCACAACC
Source organism: Neopsephotus bourkii (assembly GCF_033783945.1). Classification (NCBI taxonomy): domain Eukaryota; kingdom Metazoa; phylum Chordata; class Aves; order Psittaciformes; family Psittacidae; genus Neopsephotus; species Neopsephotus bourkii. The sequence continues at coordinate 1,904,275 of NW_026901618.1, forward strand.
TTGACCCTACTCCTCCCCGCCCTGCCCCCCCGCCTTTTTAATAAAGGATTGTTGGACTATTTACACAAGGGCAAATAATATTAATTTTGGAAATGACTGAATTATTCTTAACTTTTTTTTTTTTAACTCTAAAATAAAATCAGCCTCAGGCAGGCAGCTGGCATGGAAAATTTCAGCGTGCGTAGTCACAGCCTGGCCAGGGAGAAAAGGGTGCTGTGCGAGGCGAGCGCCAAGCTGCCGTCCTCACCGGCAGCGCTACCGCTCCCCGCCTGGCAGCTCGCTGCTGTCCCGCACGGAGGCCACCGGGCCTGGAGCCGCCCCGTGAAGGCAGCTGGCAGAGCCCGGTCGGCGAGGCCCGTCCCGTCAGACGGCTGAGGCGAGGCCGGGCAGCCCGCCACGCGGCTCCGCGTGGGACCGCGCACCCCCCGCCCACCACCGCGCCAGCGATCCCCCCCGTCCGCACCAGGGGTGGGCCGCGCCTGGCGCTGTCTCTGCTTTCTATTGGCTGGCGGAGCTGCCCATCGCTCACAGGGGGCGGGGGGGGAGGGAGCCGGCGAGCCGAGTCGGTCTGGGCTCAGCCCCCCCCCGCCCCCCGGTGCGGAGGTAGAAGTCGTGGCCGCCCCGTCCTGAGGGAACCGGCGTCTCCCGCCTCCGCCAGCTGAGTACGGCTCCCGGCGCGCCGTCCGCATCCCGTTCCGCGCCTTTCTCCCAGCCGCTCTCGGCGGGGCCGCGATGGAAGAGGAGCGGGCGGGCGAGCAGATGAGACCGTTGCTCACCACGGTAACACCGCGGGTGGGGAGAGCTGTGGTGTGTGGTAGTGGGGAGCACAAAGCGCCGCCGTGGGGCAGCGCCGCTGGCGCCGTGCTTGGGGCCGCTCCGTTTCGGCTTTATCGGAGTGCGGCGAGACCCTCCTCGGGCTCCCCACCCGCGGCGGCTGCGGCAGGACGCGGAAGCGCCGCTTGTACCTGAGCGCCGGGGTCTCCGTCGCCCCTCGCGCAGGTGTGCCCGCGTACCGGCCTTGTGAGCGCGGTCATGTACCCCCCATAGCCTCGTGGGGCGGTGGCGCGGCTGGAGCCGGAGCCTTTGTTCCGCCGCTGGCTGCTGGCGCCGCGGGCTCAGCGACTGCGCCTACCCCGGCCCCCCTTTCCTTTGTGATGTCCCCGCTGGGCTTGTGCTGGCGGCGGTGGGCGGTGAGGCCGCCCCTGGCCTCGCCTTTCTCCCTGCCCCCGGCCCCGCTCGCTGACGAGTTCCTGGGCGAGGGAGAAGTGCGCACACATGGCAAGCGGCGAGCTTCCCCTCGGCCTCGTGGTCAGCCACCGCGCAGCCCGGCCCGGTGGCGGATGCGGTTACACGGCGGGTTTCTAGTCTTGGTGGGGGGACATGGACAAAAGTACGGAGTTTGGGTTCATTTCCTTCTCTGGCCGGTGGCTCAGTAAAGCAGACATGTGTTGCCTTACTTCCTGTGCTACTGAAAAATACATGTGGCTCCACAGTTGTAATTTCCCCTCCCTTCAGATGACTCAAGGTCTGGATTTTGTTAATGAGCCTCTGAGCCCTTGCTCTGATATTCGCCCTCAGGGCCTTTTCCAGAAAGGTGTCACACAGCGACTTGTTTTCAGTGCCTGAAGAGGAGGGATGTGTGGTTTGTGACACAAAGAGTACTGTGATAGACAACGCTGAAAACATGTGAGTTTTCATCATCTTTCTGCTGCTTTTCAAGGAGAGACTTGAGTCACAGTTGATAAAATTGGCAGTATAATGAAGTGTTAGCTTCCTGTGACATCAGTATGTTTAATGTGACTTTAGTGTGACTTTCCTTTGTTATAACAGGAGCGTTGGTAACATAGGGGTTCATGAATTTTGCAGATTCCTTGGATTAGTACAATCCTTGTACATTTGCTTTGAAAATTAACATCTGTGCTCACCTCTAAAACTTCTGTAGGTCTGTTCTAGGCCTGTTTTTCACCTTGTCCCTTTTCAAAAAAAGCACATTCCCAACTCATGTTGGCTTGTTCAAGATTAATTACTGGAAAGGGCAGACTGGTATGTTTAAATTATGTTAAATGTACCCTGCCTCTCTGTAGGAGGTATCTCTTAGCAGGCAGGACAACACTTCCATATAGTAAAGAGATGCTAGGCTGTAGGGGGCAAGTTGCAAAAGCTTTGGGCTTCATGTGTGTGGGGTTGAAGTGAACGATGCTAATGGTTACCCTGAGTTTAATCCAACTGAAAAGAGAACTGCAGACATCATGAAGGTTAATGTGCCCTGAGCACATTAGCCAGGCCTGGCAGGAATCAGTTAGGTTCTTTTGTAATAGAAATTAACTAGTGGCTTTTGGGACAGATGCATGAGCTGCTGTACTACTAAACAGTCATTTCTAGCATAGGTGTTTTGAGCAGAGGTGCTCAGTGGGGTGGTCCAAGTTGGTTTCCTTGCAACAGCAACACCTAGTCACCATGGCGGAGTGTTTTCAGGAGGTAACTGCAGCCAAAACAAAGCTGAGATGGTTAGAAAAGTGAGAGAGCAGAAGGATTGGTAGGAATTAGAAAAAAGGAATTTCTAGGGAAAACTCATGAAGTAAGTGGCTTGAAGAAAGGACAGAACATGCTGATTGCATAGTATATAAAGGCTTAAAGAAAGGACAGGCAGTTACATAGTATAGCAGTGTGGGATTTGTTGTGGTTTTTGTGTGCAAGAGGTGTAATTTTATATACATGAGAGATAATCCAAAATATGAGTATTTTTGACAATGCAGTTTAACTTAATTTTTCTAATCCTGTGCTTCTTGTAGTACAAGCCATCTTCCTGCTAGCAGAGCTTGTTGGAACTGCTTACTTGTGCATAGTTTTTTTAGAAATAAAAATCTCAGTCAGATGGGAGAACTTTGTAGGAAGTGTATATTAAATCTGAAAAGTGCTGTGGTTTAAAAATACAGAAGTGTGATCAAACAAAGAACATCAAATCATCTCATTTTCTTCCTTCCTCCAATATTGGTATATCAGGTGATTCCATGTTTATGTATTACTATATGTAGTATATTAGATATATGTAATAAGCAACCTCTGGTGCTTCTTGTGTGGAAGAGCACCTCTGTCAGTCAGTTTCTCCCCCTCCTCTCCCAGTTCATTTAATCAAAAGTATAAACTTGCTTATTTTGTATTTTAGGTCTGGTCTTAAAGAGGAGAATCCTCATGTGTTTAGGACATTGGTATTTTGAGGAGATTACTTGGTGGCAATGTATACATCAGAGTCAGATGGCTGAAAAAGTTATTGCAACCAGAGAGCAGCCAATGATCAGAACACTTGGGATGAGTAGAAAACATAATGGGGAAAAAAGATATAACTGCATAAATCCATGTTTCTTTGGTACGTTATATACTGTGAGCTGTTCTACACCTCAGCTTAGAAAAGATACTTATTATTATTATCATTATTATTACTGGAAAAGGTTCACTGAAGGGCAACAAGATACGAATTAGTTCTTAGATGAGAAATAACTGAACAGGCTAGGACTTGTCAGTCTCGTAGAGATTATGGGGCAGTGATATGTAAGGCTTTATAAAGCTCCTGTGGAGGGGGCAAGTGAAGATGGATGAGGAGGCACATGGTCAAATCAGTTGGGCTCTAGGTTTGGAATGAAAGGGGTTGGCTCTTCACTTGGTGTATGGAATTCATACATATACTTGCTGTACAATGTGTACACAAGTTTTTTTGTTGATTGAAGGGGAGGATGGACAAGCATTGGAGGATAGATAGACTGAGGTTAGTAAATTATGAGCAACAGCCTCAGGAAGTCTGAGTTGAAAGGAGGAGGTTGTGAATGAAGGAGGAGCTGTTTGCTTGTCTGTTTTTCCTTTTCCCTCAACAGCTACTTTCGGTCGGTCTTTTTTGGTTTAATAGGAGTGGAACATATTAGTATGTTGCTTTCTATATAGTGGTGAGTTTCACAGGTACAATGAAGGTATTAAAATGCTTGATACTGTGATACCAGTGATATTGGTTCTAGCTTCTTGCTTTTGTTATTATGGTATTCGCTACTGGGTAGTTTTGTGGGTTTCTTTGCAACACCTCTGAGTAGCATTTAAAGGAATGTATATTGCAGTTCTGTCTCCAGATGTTTTACAGGTAATATTTTCAAAATACTTGTAATCCTAAAAAAAAAAAAAAAAAAAAGATGAAAACTTTTAGTATTTGATATTATTTCATTTGTATCATAAAATGTTCACAAGGCCGTAGACCATGCAGTATGGCTGACTAATGGGTTTATGTTTCGTTGTGTATTCTTTTTCTTTCAATGAAATAAATCTGGTTTTATCACTATTTTATTGCAGATGATGACAGAACTGAAAGTGGCTTTTGTTCATGAAGGGCATATTTCCAGGATTCTCCTTCTGGCTTTCCTAATCAAAGCACTAAGTGATGTAGTCTGCCATATCTCACTGAAGAGGGCATTAGTGTCCCTGTGCGTTTTCTGAAGTGGCTACGTGGTACCACGTCTGTTTTTTTAGCAGCTGTGCAGGCACTTTTATCAGATGGGTTTTATACTACCCTGTTCAATAGTGGTTGTGTTTCAGTGACAGCTTTGGGCTGAGCCCATTTTACCAACACATTATTGCCTCAATGTCGTCTGCCCATTCCTTTATACTGATGCATCTTTTGATGCAGCAGTGTAGTGCCTGGTACTCCAGCTTCTCAAATACATAACAAAACCCGTGAAGGCTTGTAGGAGTATAAGGTAACAGAAGTCGGAGCCACTTGAATTGCAAAAATATACAAAAATTGGTGGGAAATATCTGAATTATCAGAAGCTGCTGGTATTTACAGCTTAAGTGATTTAATAATCAAAACTACAAAGTGCTTTTTCTTTTTAAGAAAATCTGTTTTTCATTAATGGATTTCAGGGGAGAGACAGGTGTTTGGTGGCAGCTAGACTGTTACACATGGTTTCTGAACTACGCTTTGGTCCAGTAACTGCATTTCAAGTAGCTTAGTAAGGTTATTGAAACAATTCAGTTTAGAATAGGTTGTAAGTCTTAGTCTAGCTTGGTGACACTTCATATATACGAATGTTAAGTAGCATCAGTACGAAGTTTTACAGAACTGACGTCATATCTTTCCACATATCTTGGATGACTTACTGTTTTAGAAATTAAATAGTGGAAAGTGTTCTTTTTTTTTTTTTTTTGTGGTTACTGGCCGCCTTATTTGACATGTAGCTTTTGTGATGGTAAGTCAGATGACAGGTCTCCGAAGAATATTATGCTGGTACATGTAAATTTTTCATATTAACATAGTAAGCTCGAACAGGTGTTTTCCTTTTATGTCTGGACAAGGGTAGCTGAGGATATGTTTGTACTGCAAATTGAGGCCTCTGCAGGAAACTGTCCTCCCCCACAAGAGCGAGGCATCTGGCTGAACACATGCTCTCCACAATTTAAAGCAATATGGTTACACTGATGGTGGCACTGCCCTAGCTAAATAGCCCTGATGAGAGAGAATTTTCTAGTTTGGCAGCCTTGCAGACTTGAATCTATGACTTTTGAGAGACAAGCTGGTTTTCTGTATTGTGCTGTTTGGGTAGGGTGCACACCTTCTATAACTTTCACCATGCAGTGGGCTGTGAGCAGTGTCTGTACAGTACTTCAACCTCTTGGTTGAAGTACTGTAAGCTGCTATTGAGTGTATGTGCTGTCAGTCTTCTTGATTTCTTAAAAAGTTACCATGGCTGTCAAAAACTTGTGTTACCTGAGAACTTTTATTAGGCTTCATTGCAGTAGTTTTATTTGCTGTCCAAAATAAACAGTAGGGTGTACTAAGTTTAATAGTTGTTGCCTTATATCCATGTGACTGATCTGCTTCTGTAGGTGAAGCATGGTGAAATATCACTGTGATTGTCGTTGGCTTTTGAATATTGATAACCTTTACACAAGGATATCTGTTACTTAACATTTTTAGTGTACTAAGTAAATAGAACTGCTCTGTAAATAGTGATTAATAAAATTAGAGTATAACTGGATTATTCTCGAACATAGCTAGAGAAGATCTCCAAAGAATATTGCTGTGCTTTTCGGTTGGCATATTTTGGAATAATAAAGTTTAGGGACATGTCAAGTTTTTGGCTGAAATTCAGATAGCTGTCTAGCTCATGTTTTGAAATAGTGATACAAATAGGGAGATTCAGATGAGGTGTTTGTTTATAAGTAAGCAGGTGGAGAAGAGCTCCACAAACTGCTTAACCCTGTATATCTCTAAATGTCCAAATGCAAAAATGAAACGGATTCTTCTACTGATGATCTTGCAATGTTCTTAAATATGTATTTCTAAATTTACTTTTTCACAGTTGGCAGTAAATGAAAATGTTACATTATTTTCAATTTGCCTTTAGAAAGTCCTGGCATCTTGGAAGCTCCTTTTTGTGTTGCTGAGAATAAACATCAGTTACGCAAGTATCTCAAATCTACCTTGCCAGCATATCTCAATGGTTGTTAGAAGGGATTATCTGTAAGAGTGTCTTAGCTTGTGCTTTGCACCCTCAGAGTTCCTTGTTTCACTGGGAGTTAACTTTGCTGCAGCAGGGTCATAGCAAAGGAAAAGTGTATTTTAACCAGTAGATGGAGCCGTTTTAGTTCCATAGCAGCACACCTATTTACATAAGTTTTGAAAACTTTGTTCCTTGAAGTTTTTGTCATTTTGTCTTTAGAGTATGACTAAGAGTTATAGTTTCTTTATCTGCAGGGAAGACTAAATGTTTTATTCTTCCAGTAACCATGCCAGGATTGCACAGCAGGAAGGCTATTCCATTTTCACAAATGTGCAAAAAAAAATGAATCCTTCTGCTTTATGGGAATTGCAGTTATTCCTGTAAATTGTCCAATGTCAGGTGAGTCTGTACACAGTGTGTTGCCTGGCGTACTGTTTTGGAATCTGTAGTGTTGTATGACAGTCTGGATGCTCCTGTGACTCCTGCCCAGGAAAGGCTCTAACTCAGATACTGGTTTTCCTGCTCCAGGGCCTTAAACTAAATTGACTCAAAGCTATGTAATGGAATACTTGTCCTATTTGGGTATACTTGCACAAGTTGTCTCACTTCAGCAATGCTAGAATGTTTCATAACCTTGGAACACCTCTGGCTTGTTAATTCTAGCAAGTCCTATTTTAGCAGAAGTATTTGTAATGCTGTACTTGCATTATCTTGTATCCTCCTTCAGCATCCACTTTTCTAAAAGGTAGATTTATGTTTTTCTTAGAGTTTGACTGTTTCCCCCCTGCATTTGTAGTTAGTAACATTCCTGATAGATCTTCCCTTTCCGCCCCACGCTCTTTCAAGTCTTCATCACTGAAAATTATTCTTGGTGAACACAACGTCAACTTGAAGAGTAGGACCTTATTCAGTTTTTTATTTTGAACTCTTTCAGTACATGGTGCTTTTTGAGATATAGGTGTGCTGCCTTCTTTCCTATATTCTTTCTGTGAGAGATACTGAAGTTTCCTGTGACTCATTTTTCGCTGAGATATATCTATATGTATGTGTATATATGTATATTATTCTATTCTTATTTTGTGTCTACTTAATAACTTTGGAAGTTTAAATAAACTACAAATTATATAGAACAAGTACTAATACTTTTCATAGGCATAGTTTTGCCGGAAGGCATTTAGATTGCTTTGTTGGCAGTAAGGCTAAGTCAGTGTCCTGAAATACTAAAATATTTTTAAACTTAAAAACAGACTTGAAGTTGTTTTTTTAACTAAAAGAGAGTCTTCAGTAAAAGTTTCCAGATCAGTCACCTGTTGTCAAACTGTTGCCTCTGTTTAACAGTTTCTGGAGTCTGTCTCCAAACAAAGTGGAGCTTCCTGTGAATGAGGGATGTGGGCGGAGGCTGCAGAGAGGAATTATAGGGCAGTGTCCTCCATTGTCCCACCACCTTATGTATGTTGGAATTCTGCCATTTGACCACCTACTCTGCCTTCTGCTACTGTTCTTTCTACAGTGCAGCTATGCAACTGAGGATCTGTTAGCTGAGGGCTGCTTTTAGCTGGGCAAAAATGAGGATTCACGTGAAAATTTAAGATCCCCCCCCGCCAGTTATTTTCCACTATGGGTGTATGTGTATATTAAGAGTGTATATGTGGACAGCATGTCTTGGAAAAGTTACACTTTTGTAAAGTCAAGAATTAACATATTTTATTTTTTACCCCCTGCTCATAGTTGCACTAGGCTGATTCCTCTGCATTTTCCATGACTAGTATCTGATAAATATATGCTGGCTGTGTCTTGCCTGGGGTCTATTCTAGGATGAAGAAAAAGACAGCAAAGTGATTGTCAATACATAGGTTATGGCAAGGGTGGTGGTATTTTATTCTTTGCTAGGAAAAGCTAAGAATTTGCTTCAACAAAAAGTGCCACTTCTGAATCCCGTGACTGTTTCACTAGCAAAGTATAATCAGACCACTAGATAATCTCTAATCAGGCTGTCCTGTTTGTATGTATTTGTTACCAAAGAGCAGAAAGAGGTTAAAGCATACCTGTGTTCATAGAGGTGTTATAACAGAATTTCATATAGTGTCCATTTCTGGAAGTGATTGCTTCTCAGGGCAAAAGTTCTGTTGCCATGTCAAGAGATTCAGGCTGCTGTGTTCTGGATCTTGGAAGTCATGCCAAGCAGAAGCATGTGTGATTTCTTTTAGAGAGGGTTATGAGTAAGCTATTACAACCGGTAAGGTAAAATCATGTTTATTGCTAACTGATCAGACTTCAGATTCACATTTAAAAGCTCCTATTCTTCAGATTTTGCTTTTACTTTTGTAAGAAAAGTGTGTGTACCAGATGCTAATGTACATAATGCCCTTTTGTACAAAGATCTATTTTCTGTTTCTGTTGTATAACTTCAGTTTTGGAGGAAAAAAAATAAATGTTTTCTTCTCTTTGTACTGCTCTCCACATCCATTGTTTGTTTCAACTACAGTGGAACTTTGGCTTATCTAAGTCCACCCCTGCATGGTTAGATAATGTCTGTATATTCCTCCCACTCCTGCTTCCACATTCTATGTACTCTATTTTGCATTTGAGCTCAGTCGCAGGTTCCCTCTTCTTTCATGCTGGTCCATTACCAGGCCTGCTTGAATTCCTGCATGCAGGAATAGTCCCTCTTGTGCTTTGAGGAGGCTGTCCTTGAAGATCAGACAACTCTCACAAGCTTTTTCATTCACCTCCATGGTCTTCCAGGAGATTCTACCAAGAAGAGTCCTGAAAAAGCTGAAATCTGCTCTCCTGAAGCGCCATGTCTTAGCTGTATGTACTTTGTCTTGCACTGTGCACTGTACTATTTGTCTTTCTCACTTCTCTCTGGACTCTGTACTCCATAATGTCATGGTTGCTGTGGTTGAGGCTGGTCTTGACTTCCACATCTGTGTCTGGCTCTTCCTTGTTTGTGAGCAATAGGTTCAGCAGAGTGTATGTTCCAAGGAGAGCAGTATTGTAGCCAGTCCTTTGCTCAGATTGAAACCCACGCTCCTTAACTTTCTTAGGAGCTTGTACCCATCTTTTGCAGTACTCCAACCATGGGAGTTGTCCTGCTGTTACTCTGCAACTCCTGTGAGGTTGTAGCTCTGCAGCAGTGCATGGACTACGTCCTCCTGTTGTGCTTGTGTGCAAGATCTTAAGATGGACCCCCAGCCATGCCTCTTTCACAGGGGAAGTGTGGGAGCCTTCCGTCATGTGTTCCCCATGTCTTCACTTCTCTTAAGTGTGACAACCCTTCTCCGCCATGCCTAGTTTAAAGTCTTTTAACAAGGTTAATGTGCTCAGTGACAAAAGAAACTCTCGCCGTGCTTTATTAGGTGGGTCCTTGTTCCTGAAAGAGGTTCCCATGGTCATAGCAATAAAGTCTCTGCTAATAACCACATATTGACCCTCTGGATGCATTGACCCTGAGCCTTTTGCTTCTAACTGGAGAGATAAAAATGCCACCTTAGCCTCTTCACCCTTGCTCATAGTGCCCAGTAGTCACTCTTGATTTGCTCAGGCATAGCTTTTTAGAAGTGTCACTGGTGTCTGGTGTCCAAGTGATTAAGCAGGAAAGTGCAATAGTTTGAGAACTGGATGAGCCTCAAGTCTTCCCAAAACATTATTCAGAAAGCAGCGGACTTCAAAGGACCTCCTGTTTATCTTTCCTATTGTGCAGTGTGTTCATCCCCTCCTCACCTGGATGCTCAGCCCTTCAGAGAAGGCCACTGCTGTAAGCAGCACCAGGAAGGAGCTGCAAGTGCTTCTTGCAGCCCAGTACCTGGATAGTGACATCCTCCTTGTGCAGTTCTTGGGAGATCTTCGATGTGTTGTTTTGGCTGGTGTTGGAGACTTCACCCTGTAACATATCACATAAGTTAGAATTGTGTTTTGGGACCATTGTAGCTTTGTTGTGTGAACAGCTGTGAGACCTGTTAGCTGCCTCTGTTGGCAGAGCCCTGGAAGATGTGCAGTGCCCATTTATTTTTATGTTGTTAAACATTACCATCTAGTTCTGTTTGCAAAACAGACTTAAAGCACACCGGTTGATATGAAAGTTTTGTTCTACTCACGGTTGTTTCTGATAGACACATCATGTCAATATTATTTTAGCAACTCCAGTATTGTAAACTTGCTTGTAATGACTGCTATTTCTGCAAGGCAGGTATTAATTAATAATAATTATTAATGTTTTTAGTTGGCTGATGCTGTTGTGTTGGCTGATGCTGTTCCGTAATTTCCTGTGTTCTCAGCTAGGAGGGACCAAATGCAATAGGGATGTTCACGTTTTACTGGGTCATGTACATGTAACAATATACATCTCATTCCTTTAGCTTGAAATACTTAATGAGGTATTAAACATTGTTATGTAGAGGGGAGACAGTTCTGCCATATTGGAGACGCTTCAGTTGAAAAGCCTGAATTTTCATCTCTTTTTCTCTCTGATATCTCTAAGCATAATTTTTTTTGCAGGTGGAAACACTGCAACTTCAGTCTGTGTTGTAGGAATTGCTTTCTTCACTTCTGTATCCTTTATAGAGGGGTTTTAACTGAAAAAATGACACTGGTCCTTACTAGTGCTGGATAAAACTCAAATATCTTCTTTTCTAGTTGCTTCCCAGAAAGAACACTTAACAGAAGGAATCCTCCTGTGGGTTCTCTAGTTAACTTGTGAAGCCAAAGGACTTACTGCAAATTCTTTAATTAGCATTCTAGTCAATAAGGTAAGATTGGTTAGACTACTGCTACATTTATTGTGTCTTTGTTTCTATTTAAAAAAACAACACAAAACAAACAAGCAATTGGAAAGATTGTATTTAAACTGTAGCTTGTTTTTGGCTAGTGATTTTTTTTTTTGCCTGGGTTTTTTTTCTGTTTGTATGGTACAGGATATACTATTATGTAAGCACATGCATTTCTTTAACATGTCAAACATATTTCCAGACAGATGCTGTGTACAAAAAAGGAAATAAGAAACTTCTTATTGAACAGCCACAGTTGGTGTTAACTGTTGGAGTTAAATTCTTCATTTTGTATGGCTACACCCTACCAGCCATGCATTTTAAAACTGTTTATATAAAAACAAAGAGCATCTGATAATTATTATAGCTTATTTGAGGAAGTGATAAAACCCAAGAGCAGCAGAGATCCTTTCCTTTTTCAGCTTGGTTTTTATTAACATTGTTGTGCTTGCCTGCCATTGGGAAATCTAAAAAAAGGAAATTAAGGAGGCATACACTTGTGTAAGATTTGGTTGAATTTCACATAGATAATGATAGGATGGAGAGACATGTTCAGCTTACAAATTAACTGCACAAACCCAGTTACTGGACAGTTAAAATTTTAGACTTTGAATACCAGGACATTTATTAAAGCTTTTCTGACTGATTTTTTGTGGAAATTTTTGGGTTTTAAAAACTACTGATGTATGCCAATCAGAAAAGGAGTAACATCAACCAGGTGTTTTTTGTTGTTTGCATCAGTGTTGCCATCCATTACCTGCCTTAACTGATGATGCTGTATAAAATGCTTGCAGTTACTTCAGATTTTTTTAGAAACATAACCAGAGCTTGTTTTCAGTGTGTTTTGAAATGTACTTAGTTACACTGACTTTGCTTGCTTTTACTGGAATGTGTAATTGTATGTGATTCTGTGTATGGTAAGTCTATATAATCTTGGGTCTTGTTTTATACCCAGATGGTCTGGGTAGAGCTTCAGCTGAGAAAGTTTAGTTTATTGAGAAGTTGAGAGTATTTTTCTTTAAAGTCAATAGAGTGAACATTTCTTTTTAAACTAAGTAAAATCATAGCTTCAAGCCTTCAGAACAGTGGGCACAAAAAATGATTAAATATCTGATTCTCCCAAAAAGAGAACAAATTAAATAGGGGTAGGATGCTAGGTGGTTGTTTTTTTTTGTTGTTTTTTTTTTTTTTTTTTTTTTTAATGTCACAGCTGTTCACAAATGATTTTGTTTGACATGATTAAATGTACTTAAATTATGGTCTGTTTATAGACAAATTCCACTTGTTTATAACTTGTATAGGGCAGATGTACTTGGCACATAGCTAGCTCATGTATAGTTAAGGAAGAAGATGGCTGTATTCTACTGAGTGAAGACATACAGTGTTAATCTGAGGCTTTTAATTCTTGACCATGAGTAAGTTGCCTTTGCTGTAAAGCCACAAATGAAGGGCAAAATATAAATAGGGAACTGGAGAAATTTGATATGCTAAAGGCCAAAGGATATACCTGCTACTTACATTCTGTGCTTTGAGTGGACAGAACCTTTTGAAAAGACAGGCAAACAAGTGCACTTTTCTCACTGGTGATGGGGCTGACTTGGTGTAACCGATTGGGTATATGGGATTTTAGCCAATCCTAATACAGCAAATAACCTGGAAAATGCTGCTTTTTTTTTAATAAGGTGACTAATTTCTCTGTGACATTCAGTGGTTTCTTGTATGACTGCATATTTACTCTGTTTGCATTTATGAAGGCAGTCTGTTTTATGATTATTAACTTCTGGATTCTGGAGGCAATGTAAAAGTGAGAATTTGCATGTTAAAACAGTAGTTCTCAAACCGTATGTACTCTTCCAGATCAGATTCCGTATGCTTCAATGTGTACAAGGGATGTGTGCTTAACTGCTAGAGCACATACATCAACTCTGTTGCCATGTTTCTTTAGGGAAGGGATAGGGAAGTGGGTCTACGCTTTAAAAACTGTGTTGTGGATTAATGAATTCACAAATAATTAACTTCAGTTTCTTGACAAAAGTTTTGTTTTCCCTTGGCTATCTTTAGAAGAAATCTATAGGGCTTGATGACCACTGGTTAGGTAATTGAGTTTCAAGCAGCTGAGGCTGTAGTCTTCTCTTCTGAGTGGTTGCTGCAGAATACTTTTGAGTTGAAATTACCACAGGTGCATACTTTGAGTAAAGTCACAAGTGTCCCCTTCCAGGTACTGGGGAAGGTCATAGCCAAAAGGTGATCTTGTTGGCATTGAAGGCACCAGGAAACAAGATAAATACATGTTTGTTTTCAGAAATTGCTTCTGGAGAATGGTAGCAGTATCTCCAAACAGAGGTTTCAGTTTGTTTTAGAGTCTGCAGAGGTGGCAAAAGCTGGGGAGAGACCTGGAGAATAGCGGTGTAGGTGCCAGGGCTGGGAATAATGCTATGGAAGCTGTTAAGAGCCCGAGAGGATTGCAGCTGGGCAAGGCAATCGAGTTGAGTACTTGTGGAAGTGACAGGGTATCTGTATGCAATCTTGTTTCTGGAAATGGAAGTGTACAACATGCTTGAGTTTCTACTTAAGGGTAAAGAATACATAACTCCAAGATGGCATATTGGCTTCTGTGTTGTGACTCGCATTACTGTGTTTTCTTGCCAAGTTCATAGGATCAATTCTAAGTTTGTGGTGGTACATGACACGACTGTAAACAGTTTAATGTATTATGGCAACATTATGATATGAAGAACCTGTTTCTTGCTTCAGTTGTCTGATGGTATAAAACAGGCTCCTGGGCAAAGAAAGAAAATTTCCCTTCCTGTCTTTGAGTTACTAAAAAAAATAAATCTAAATGCCATGAATGGGTACAGTATGCTGTACAATTTAATGATACCTTAATGGCTCTTTATTGGTACATGGATTGTTCATTTGTATGTGTCTATTTATCTTTAAGGTGTACTAAATTTGAATGGAAGAAGGTATGGTTACAGAAAAGTAAAGAATAGGCACAATCTCAATTTTGAGAACTGGTCTCCTTTAAAGCTCTGTATCAAAATAATTTTGTGTTGTGCAAGTCAAATATTTCACTAACAGATCATTGATAAACATATTTTAATTCTTCCAATTTTCCTGAAGTGAAGAATAGTGTGGGAAAGAGGAGAATAATCTGGGAACTGCTTTCAACTTCCTAATGCTTGTATGAAAAACATTGATAAGCCAAACAAGAAATTGGCTTGTTGTGAGGAGTATTGCAAGGCAAAGGTTGTGTCCTTCTGTAAGCTCTGTTGCTAAGGTAATTCTTGAGAATACCATGGGAAATTCGTGTTATAGCAAGCAACAGAAGTAAGTTTTATGTATCCTTTGGCAAGGCTTCTGTTCTCCCCCTTCTCCAGTTTTTTTGTCTGTTTCCAACTTTGTCATAAAAGTATCCAGTGCTTTGCTTTTATCCTTAACAGGATAGCAGATGGCCTCGAAGGCATTGGGTTATCATTGTCCTATGTGGGCAGTGAGTCAATATTCCTGTGATGGGGAAGGATTCTTGTGGGAAGTCTCCTATAAAAAAAGCATGGTTTGTGACTGAGAAATAGGCATGCTTTCTCCACATATCTGCAGAGATTGATAGCGACTTGTACTGTTGCATTGGAGAGAGGTTTTTCTTGGTGGCTGTAGACAAGTGCCCTTCTGTTAAAGTGAGAAAGAGAGCATTTGCAACTTTACAATACTGCTGTGTTTCATATACTGCTTCATATATAACTAAGCACCAAGTTCAAGTAGGATAATGTCACCTTTCCTTATGTTACTGTGCTAGTATAGTATCTCTTTGGCATGAATGGCTAAGGTCCAGGTAAAGCACATTCCTTGTTCCTTCTGCTGAATGCAATTTCAAAGCATGGCTTCTCTTTAACAACTAGTCTAAGACCCACAACACCTTTTCCAGTGTATTAATTCTAGGCAGATAATAATGAAAACTGAACTATAAATGATGACCTGGATGTGACTGGTGTTTTTGAAGTATGATTCTCCCTGCATTGTGCTATATGTTCTATAGAAAGGGCTGCTAAACCCATGAGGTCCCAAGAAACCAGCTGTATTAAAGTACCAGAAATCGAAGAATTTACAAAAATAATCCTGTTTTCTCTTTGATATGTACCTAGTGATTGTGTTTTGAGATAGTCATCAGTAGTGATGTCCTAATTTTTCATCAGCTGTGGACAAAAGTGTCAAAACAAGTTGTATGCTTTGTATTCTATCTGATAATAAGGTCACTAATCCTGTATCAATCCAAGTCATAGAAAATCGAAACCAGAAAACTAACTCTATGTTGGAAGTGAAACAGAAAGTGTAAATAAGTTCACACAATATTAAAGGAGCAAACCTCTTGCAGCTGATGGTGAAAGTCTTTGTCGATGAGATAGCTGGTATTTAAATGTCCTCAGATGGTTGTTTGTTAACGTGTTAAACTCACAAGCAAGCAGTTTGCCAGAGGTCTTATTAATGGGAATAATGGTTTATATCAAAGTTGTTCAGAATCTAGATGTAATGAAACAGCCAGAATTACTTGCTTTAAACTGAATAATTGATGTGGTCCTGTCATGATATTCTAAGATCCCACTTGAGCACAAGCAAGTCTTTTTGTCATATAAAGTGCTACCCAGCCTACAGCTACAGCACAACAGACAAGTCTAGGACGGAGCCCAGGGCAGTTTGTCTTGGCTTAGAGCTGAGGGCTCAGGAGGTTTCTGATTTGAAATACTTTCTGGTGCTTTTTTTTTTTTTTTTTTTTTTTTTTTGAGTCTCTGTTACTGCAGTAGGAAGCATCTGTAATACAAGACCTGCTCATGATGTGTTTGTAAAGATGTGGTTCCTTACTGTCAGGGTGTATAGTTTGGGAGAGTTATGTTCATGGCTTCTTAGTTACATATTGTCCTGTTACAAATAGCAGCTCCTTCAGTGGCTTCTTAATTTAGAATTGGTAGAA
This sequence comes from Neopsephotus bourkii, assembly GCF_033783945.1. Lineage (NCBI taxonomy): Eukaryota > Metazoa > Chordata > Aves > Psittaciformes > Psittacidae > Neopsephotus > Neopsephotus bourkii. The sequence goes on from NW_026901618.1 coordinate 1,920,489, forward strand.
TTTTCCTCTGTAATTTCATGAATATCCAATAAAAGCAACTTAAGCAGTTTTTTTGTGCTGTCTTTATTGCTTTTTGTTCATAAAATCATTATGAAGAGGATATTTTCCAAAATTTTTGAGTCAATACTTGAGGATTAATGTTAAATGCTAAGGATATTCCAACTCAGAATGTTGGCACTGATGTGTCTACAGAGAATCACAGTCATAGAATCATTCAGTTTGGAAAAGACCTTTAAGATTGAGTCCAACCATAAATGGTTTTGCTTTCTATTAATATGCATTATTTGATTGTGGTATTGGTAACATTAGTAAAAAAGATTTGAGTCAAGTTAGTTTTCCACATCTGGAAAATACATGATTATCTATCTGAAGGTATTTTTTGGGGGGGGGGGGAGGAGAGTGAGGGAGGGGAGAGGATAAAGTTTAGCCGTGAAATGTAATGCTGCTTTACAGTGTCAATAGGTACACAGAGCTATTAAGAAAATTATTATTTAAAGAAAAGGGGTGAGTTTCAGGAAACCATCGATGAACTCTGTCTTCCACCACCCTCTTCCATCATCTGTCTTGTCACAGAGATGGGCTGTCAATGCTACTAATGACATCTTTCAAACCTGCATGCCTGTCTTTATCTCCTCATGCTACTTAATTCTTCTAGAGTTTTTACAAATGAGGGATTACCTTGCAAATTCAAAGCAAGACCAGAGCAGAAGTGGATCCTGGTGACTCAGTGGTTCCAGAAGTTTGAACTGTGATATAATTGTGTAACGTGTTCATGATGGTACTGTGAATGTAAGCTAGTGATGCATGTTTGTGAATGTAAGTTGCTAATAATGTTACATTGTTCCCCAAACCACAGTTACATTATGGAATTAGTAAAAAATGGAAACAAGCTTCAAATACATAGAAGAAACTTTTCTTAAGGCTGCTTTCATTGTTGCATTTTCTAAACAATAAGTGTATATGCATTGCAGTCTTTTCAGTAACTTTTTGTTGTAACATACTTCTGCAGCAGATTGCTACTTGAGTATGCAGCTTTGTAATTTTCTTCAGTAGAAAAAGCTGAAAGAACCGTAAGAATATAGAAAATGATGGTAGTGCTCTATACTATTGTACAATAGCTTCCTTTCTGAGGTCATCAAGATTTCATGTTTTTTTCCTATTGTGCTGTGTGTAAAACTAAATTTAATGTGTTTAAGCATCATGACCTCAGTGGTCTGAAGAAAGATATTTTCCCGTCATCCATCTGATTAACTTGTCCGTGAGTGCAAACTTTGGGTTAATAACAGCATCAGCAAATACAAGTGGTTTCTGAAGTGAACGGTTTTCAGGTTCCCCCTAGTGTTCTGGTATGAATGCTGTAATTCTAAACTGAGCAGTTCAGTCTTCCTTTAAAGGGAGAGCTTCCTTTTGGCACAGTTTCTCTGTCCCAGTGACAAAAGGATGTGTTATCCTTTTTTTGAGTCCCTGTCAATGCACAGGGACCTCTGACAGCAAAAATAGTTTTCAGTAGGCAGTTGGCCTGGTTATAAATATTTTAAAATGGCCATTTATTTGTCTCATTATGCTTGAATGATTTTGCTTTATGTATATTTTTTTCCTGCTTCTGCTAGTGTTGATTTAATAACAGTGGAAACTGATTCAAATTTTGAAGACAGATCTTTTGGAAACCTCTGTTTTTGAGAAAGTCTGTAAAAGGTTGTTAAAATCAAGTATGTAATTATTATTTCTAGTTAAGTACACTTCAGTCAAAAGCTCTGAAATTGATGTTAAGATGGTCAAAAGCGATGATGTCATATTCCCCTAAATAGAAGACTAGTAAAATTTCAACAAAAAAGTACAATTTTCTACTGAAGTTGAGGGCCTTACCATAATTCAGATACAATCTTGTTGGATGACATTAAAATGTAGTATAAGCCAGTTTGACTCTGTTCTGTATTTAGGACGTTTTAACAGTGTGCTGTTTGGTGACACTTTTCCAGCCTGGTTTACAGGTTAATTTTTTTTTTTCTTTTTTTTTTGTAGAGTCAGAAATGTGAGAATAATAGCAAATTATTTGGTGGACAGGTTAATATCTTTGTGTGTGCCCTGACTTAATTGAAGTAATGTTGGGGAAAAGGGGATGGATATGCTTGTAATATACATATGATCTAGCCAAATGAAAGTCTTAACATTAGAAACATGGTGAGTTTCCTAAAGAGACAAGTGCATTCAGGTTTTTCCTATTTGAATATTTCTTTACATTTTGCTTTTATCTGTAGACGGAAAAGTTTCAATATTACGGTTCTTGACTGTTGTTTCTGTCGTATCTTGTATTTCATTTTTCAAATTCTCTTGTATCAGCTTGAGGTAGAAAACAGTCTTTTGGGATCATGGACTGAGGAAAGCTTGGTTTGCTTGCTAAAAGCCTTCTAGTGAAAGTGTTCTTCACCTCAGAAATAAAACGGTCAAGACTTTTAAATTTCCATTAATACATATGTAATTAAGATGTCCCATTGCAGATATAATAACACATCCCCAGGGCTGTAAGCTGTAGTTGTTCCTATTTTATATGTCACAGTAAAAGCAAATATTGAATTCCATGTAAATGGCTGTGTAACGTTTGTTAGCATTAGAAAGACCTACTTACTCTGGAGACTCTGTTTCTAAATCACTGGAAATGTCATGCAGTTTTATTCCCCTTTTTGTCTGTTTTCCCCTGTCTGATGTTTGTAGAAAACTCAGTTGGCTGCCAGATGCAGTTGCCATTGATTAGATCAACTCCTGCATTTTTTTCCCCAGTATTTAAAGGTTCCCTACTAGTTAGAAAATCCTGAATTACAAATGATGACATGAAATTCTTGTAGCCATCGGATGTAGTATATTGGATTCATATTGCTGGAAGGTCTTCTGCTTAGGTCTCCAGTTTAGATGACGTATTTTATATGTTTGTCTTAATGTTTGGTTTACTGTGTATTTGACTTAGTATTTTAGTTTTCTGTCTGTTAATGGGATCAGTTGTGTTTGTGAGGGCATCTTAAGGCTTTTGAATCTCTTTTCAAGTTCAGGCAGAGAGTGCAGGAGGAGAGTTTGTATCTAGGGGCATGACTTGATGCTTTGAAGCCAGTTGGTGAAAATTGCTATACTTGCATCTCAAGGAGCATAGATCTGGTGTAATCTTACTCTGCAAGTTCAAATTTGCTTTACAAGAAAGTCGTGGCAGCAGAATTTTTATGCAAGGCTAGATAATTTTCTGTCTTCCAGAAGTCAATGTGAAAGGTAAAAGCCTGTCTAAATTCCTAGTTGTGCGTGCTCTGATTTCACTTAAAATCAGTCTTTCCTTGAGCTTGTACTTGTGCTGTTGGAAGGCAGTGTACAGCTTAAGCTGCATGGAACTGTGGTCTGACTGTGGCCGTGTCCCTTCAGTAAGCCATCTGAAGGATCTTGGGCTGGCTTCTGGAAGTTTGAAGTTGACAGTTTTTTGTCTAGCAACATCTTCCCTTATAAAGGCTATTTCAGCCTTTAAAGATACGGAAGAATTTCAGCAAGTAAGTACATGTCTTAAGATATGGCTTCACTCTGAGGCTGAGCTGGATTGAGTAGTTCCTGGTCTCTGAAGGGGATGTGTCATTCTTCCTTTGTCTTGTCTCCTTTCCCATAAACTGATTCAACTTGTGAAGCTGGCAAAAAAAACCCAACAAAGAAACCCCAAACAAACCTCACAAAAACACCTGGTGAACCAAAACAAAACAGTAATTTCAGAAAACCAACCCTGACACCCTGACAACTGAATTAAATGTTTACTCTATGATCAGGGAAACATCAGATCTGATGTAAGGCAGGGATGTTATAATGTCTAGTCAAACTATTGTGAGAAGAAGGGAAAGTGGCATGAGCATGGTATCTCTCCATTCTCCAAGTAGTTATACTCAAGCTGAGATTCAAATTGCAGTGGTCATGAGCAGACTCAGAGTTTTGCTTCCTTTTCTCTTTGTTTCCTGAGGATCTGCTGTCAGGGAAAGCAAGCCTTTCCTCCACTCGTACTTCAAATAATGTCATTACATACCGGATAAAATGATCTGCCCCATATTATGCTGCTTCATATCTGGACTCATCAGCTGTTCACTTCTGTGCCATGTATTATTCTAGGAAATGTTTAATATTTCTACAAGTGATTGTAGAGCATTTAAGTATGGCCTTGGTTAGGTGGCCATAATAGTCTTGAAAGAGCCCTGATTTATAGTTCTTCTGAACGTGCAAGGTGATCTAAGACTTTTGTAGGATAAAAAATTAGAATATCTTTCAAAAATGGTGCCAAAATGTCTAGAGATGAATTTAGGTAAAGGCAAGCAATAGAGATCTGTTGTAGAGCAGCTTTGAATTTAGAGAGCATCCTTATTCTTTTGCCAAAAAACCTACCTCAAAACCCAACAGCAAAAAAACCTCCCCCCAAATCCCCTAGCCTAGCTCAATGCCATTCGCATAGTGAACTCATGTTTATGCACGTTACAGTAAAATTCTTGGTAGTGTTCTGTTTGAATGCAGTGAATTTCTTCAATCTGTATCTACTGAGGAATGTTTTAGAGTCCAGAAATAAATACTCTAAAAATTTCGCGTGATCAATATGACCAGATCATGACTGCAGGGTAATTAATGAAGTAGCCTGTACAATAGAGTACATAGTAATCTTGCTGTTGATGACAATTCAGATTCTAAATGTCACTGGTATCCTTTCTAGAGAGTAAGTATGCAGCTCAGAATGATATATAATTGTGTAACATCAGAAGGGCTCAAAGTAGAGATCTGCCTCATGCTTGCTGGCGGTGTCCCGGTGGCATGTGACAGCTGTCCTGCAATGTGCTGAGAAACTTTGCTTGCTACTGGGGCAATACACCAGAGAATATTTGCACAGAACACATCTGTCTTTGGGTTTTTTTTTCTTCTTCCTCTTCCCCCTCCTTCTTCTTTTTTTTTTTCTTTTTTTTTTTTTTTTCTGGAAGCACTCAGCTCCAATTGTGTGTGCCAATACAAAGTGAGGCAAGCTGAAGTAGCCCATGCAGATGTACCTCTTGGGAACTAGCTGTTATGTGGAGATTGTATCTGTAAAATACTTGTAGGCAGTCAAACTCTTGATTTTTATGGATGTGTTTAATTCATTAAATGATGAACCACTGCCTATGAAGGTTTCTGTGTTCCTTTGCTAAGGATATAACATCTGGCCACATCTAGAGTAGTGTGTCCAGTTCTAGGCTCTTCTGTACAAGAAAGACAAGGAGCTACTGGAGAGGGTCCAGCAGGCAAGGATGATCAGGGCTCTGAAGCATCTCTTTTATGAGGAGAGGCTGCAGGAACTGGGCCTGTTTGGTCTGGAGAAGAGCAGACTGAGAGGGGATCTCATTAATTAATCTCAAAGATGGGTGTCAGACTCTTCAGTGGTGGCCAGTGACAGGATGAGGAGCAGTGGCTGTAAACTAAAACAGAAGAAGTTTCACCTCAACATGAGGAAGAACTTCTTTACACTGAGGGTGGCAGAGCACTGGAACAGGCTGCCCAGGGGGTTGTGGAGTCTCCTTCTCTGGAGACATTCAACACCCACCTGGACGCATTCCTGTGTAACCTGCTCTGGGTGGCCCTGCCTTGGCAGAGGGGTTGGACTGGATGATCTCCAGAGTTCCCTTCTAACCTTAATGATTCTGTCATCTTCTTAGAGGACTGGCTCATATTTGTGTGTAATAGAACACTTGTAGGAAGTGGCTCTTCTTAATATAAGTTAGTAGGTTCCCATTTAAAAAGCTGAGCAAAACCATCTGTAGTTGTGTCTGTCATACTAACAGCTTGTCATACAACTTGCTTCCAGCATGCTCCCCTATAATATTGCTTCCCCTCCTGACTTTCCCATGACCTGGCTCCCTCCTCCACTCTCCAAAATAAAGCCTCTTTTAGCAGTGTTGTCTTAACTGTCTCGTGGGTATGTCTTGGGTTTTATACTCTTCTAAAGTGAGGTGCTTCGAGTTTGATGGATGCTGCCCTTTCAGATACATGATGAAACATGGTAGTGAGCTGGATTGGATTTTTTGAGCCATAGTGTTAGAAAAGATCATGTTCATTTCATATAATTTGTTCATATAAGGAAGGGTTAAGTTTAGATTATGGATGTAGCTCGAACACCTGCCTAACCCATCTCCCAGGATTTTAATTACCAGTACAAATCTCATGTCCGATCTACCAATTTACAGGGCTAGATGTGAGGCAGTTTCAGTTGTCCTGCCATCTCAGAACAGCAGATTAAACAGCTCTGCCTGCTGGAGACTCTGCAGACCTGCAGTAAGGCAGTTTACTGCCACTTCATGATAGACTTGGATTGTAATAGTGCTCTCATTTGCGGCTTTAAAAATATGTGCAGCTTCTTGATGTCTTAAGGCTGGTGTTGCTGTAAGATGTGATGGGGGATATTTTTACAGGTTGATCCAGAAACTAGTCATAACAAGTGCTGTGAAAACTATTCTTCTAATCCATTGTTAACATTTCTGCATTCCTCCCCGTGGTTAACAGAGGTTTTGGAATTAGCTCAGTTTAGTTGTTTTTGAGGGAATTTTTAATGGAAACCTGTATTGCACACAAGGAAATCATGGACTCCATATTGCTTCTGTGAAAAGATTAAAAGTTCTGCAAAGAGCAAACAGCTCAGATGAAATCCTTATTTTCTGTCTGGAGAATATATACATGTTTTTTGAACCTGTCTTTCAAAAAAAGTACTTTTATAACCAGAGGTAAGCTCAGAAAAGTGAAACTGGAAGAGGTATAAAGGTGAAAATTAAGAGGGAATGATCGATGGAAAAAGTGTATGTTTCATAATATCTACTTATGTTTCTGTTTCTTCTTAAACCCCCCCAAAATCCCTCTTACACTTCATAAGGATGCTTTTGTAGCATAAAGCATATGGTTGAAATACTGCTGCAGTACAAATAGTTTTGCTCTGAGTTCTCAGTGTTGTCACTGAACATGTTGAAGAATGAGATAATTTTGAATATATTTGCCTACAGTTTGTTTTAGAATATTTGTGTAGCTAAGCATGTTGAGGCAGTTATGGTTTGAAGTTGTTGTGGTGTTCTCCATCTAATGCGAAGCATTTGCCTGGTATTTATTCTTTAATTCTTGGGTAAGAGCAGACACTTATCCACAAAGTATTTTGGTGTGGGACTTAAAAGACAAAAGCTTCCATCTGTTAGAAAAACAGCTTGTTAAGATTTTAAATATTGGGTTTTATAGCTTGGCTTTATATGGGCATGTTCTTTGCTTTCTAGCTTTTTTTTTCTTGAATTAATAAAGCTTCCATGCTTACAATGAAAAACCTGTGAGTTTTTTATTTGATTGACTACAGACTAGAAAGAGGTTTCAGTAAACTGCTTCAGAGCGGTTTATTAAGTTTCTAAACCAAGTAAATATTCTTTCCAAAATGTACCAAAATAAAATAAGCAAAGGTGTGATTCTCAGCCTCCCTCTCCCACCCCACATCCCCTCCAGTACCAAAGGAATAGACAGCCCTTCTTCCCTTTTCACCACCCTGCCTGCCTCAAGCTAAACAAACCAGATTCTAGATGCTGAAGTACTTCTAGTGCAGATTTATACTACGGACGACTGCATTCAAGTGTGGGAGAGCCAACACAATACAATTCAGCATAGCTGTTTGGGTATTCATCTGAGTAGCTGAAGAACTGTATGAGGAAAAGAATAGGTTTGGCATGCTCAGTTGAGAAGAGGGCACTGAGATAGGATTTCTGATACAGTTTGTTTAACTGTGTTCTTCCTGTATGAGTCATTTAGTTTACTGTCGTATATGGAAAGCGACAGAGAAGCCTTCAGTAGTTTGGAAGTGAAAAGATTCACAGGCGTGTAAGAGTGAATGTCTGTTTTCAGAATGGAAACAAACTACTTTTAAATTCTTAGCACTGGCTGAGAATACTTGTATTACACTCAGAGAATTTTCTAAACTGAGCGAGGCAGTGATGGGAGCTCAGTGTGGTCTTCTGATTTCTGAACTGCTAGGTGGTAAATACCATCCTTACAGTGTGTTTCTTCAGCTGGTGGTGCTTGAGTTTGTGACCAGTATGTTACTTGTCTTGTTGGCTGGGGTGGCACCAGTCCAGCTTTGTTACTAGAGTCCTCGTCATCCAAGAAGTACAAATGAAAGAATGAAAAAGATCAAGGAAGGCAGTGTCATGTCATGAAGGTTAAGTTACGCATAATGCCTTAAAGAACCAGCTTTTCTATGTGTTATTTGGTGGGAGAAGGAGATTAGGGTAAGTCAGTGATGAAGAAAAGCTCTGAATCTGATGATCTGCTAAAGTGGAGGTTGCGTTGCATTTTTATAAGGCTGGCTTAAGGAAAGAAAAAGTATAGCTACTTGTATCATGCCTGAAACAAGGAGCCATCATACTCTGGAAGGAGACATGAAATGAATTTTAGCTAACAGCATGCCATTCTTTATCTCAACAGCAGGGGGGAAAGAGGATTTTTTAGGAAGCTCTGGTTTATTTTGCTAAACAAGAAGATATGGCTTTTGTTGGGAGAAAAAAAAAACAAACAGCAAAACCAAAATTGCTTTGGAACGAGTGTTCAGTGAAAGGTCAGTAATACAGCTGTAAACCAACTTAGCAGATGTTTGACTTCTGGGTTGTTCTCTTCTGGGACCCAAAGTGCAAATGTGCTTTCATTTTGTAGTGCTAATGAAGTCTTGGCTCAGAGCAAAAATTATAACCTTGGAGCTCTTCTTAGCTGCTGTTGATGCAGAAAGTGTTGTGTGGAGCTCTGTTTCAGTCCTTTTTTGGTATTGTCAGAGCTGCAATTGAAAGCTTGCTGTCTTGCCCATTCTGCTTTTGCACGACCCTGAGGTAGCTGCAGTCTGTGCCCTGGGAGATGAGACTCACAAGGGAGCGATTGGCTGTGGGGCTGGGGAGCAATTTCCTGGAGTACATCTGTGTCAAGCAGAGTGAGCTAAAGCAGCCATGTATGCGCAGTCTCTGAGCTCCTGGGAGGTTCATTACGGGGTCTTGTACAAGGACGTACTCCGCTTCTGCACATCAGCATGGAAGAAGCTCATCCAGGGAAGAAAATGCAACCTGTACGTAAACAGCAGCTATATAACTTGATAATGGTTTGAATGTGCTTTTCTGCAAGTGGTATGTAGGAGTTGTGTCTCAGAACGTTGTGCTACCTTAGACTCGCTGAGTGTGGGAAGAAATCTTTGAAAGATTTGGGGATAGAAATAATACTTGAAGTAGAGATTTCTGTATTAGGGAAGATATTTTCTGTGTTGTAAGAATTGCTTAATCGTAGTAACTGGCTTAATTCATAAAGGAGGTGTGCTTTTAGAATTGTGAGAGTATAATAGTAGATTTGCAGCACGTTTCAGTGTTTGCTGCTGTTGTTGTAGTTTTGTTCTTTTCCTCCGATGTGTGTGTGGTTTTTTGTTGTCTGCTCTGCTTCCCCCCATTTTGAGTCATCTTTTCTTAACTTAAAGGTTATTAAATGTGGCTTTCAGTAATTCTGTGCAGGTATAGCAGGGAATTTTCCGGTGAAGATTCTTGAAATAGCATATTCATTGTTCCTTCTGACAAAAATGAAATGAACTTAATGAACTATGTAACTGAGGTAAAATGATCACAGAGGCAGTGTTTTCTTCAAATGTCAGTAGCATAGGTACAAAACTATGGGGATTTCTATAGTGAAGGCGTGAACTCTGGTGTCAGCGTTACAAGCTGTTTAGCTCTTGTATGGGCTAGTCTTCATCACTGCTGTTTAACTGCAATGCAGTATGTAAGAGGGATTACTACTTTAGAGTTCCTTGGAAACTAAAATCTGTCAGATGGAATTTTCCTACTCTGTAAAGCTTTGAAGACCTCTGGATTGGATTATATGAATTTTATAATATGACCACTTAATTTTTCTATTACCTTGTGTGAAGGTAAGAAGAGTTTAATTTAGACATGCTATAATATATGTGAATGCAGTGGTCTTGTTTGTTAGGGTCTCTGTAATACAGTGATCAGTTTTTGATCTTCATTGTGCTCTGGGCACAGAACCCACTGGGCATGCCTAGAAGACTAGGCAAAAGTCCGAGGTGATTAGTTATAAAGATTCCTCTACTGCTTTTCTATCTGTAATTCTAGAGATCAAAGTGAATGGAGCTATGAATTTGTTGAATGAAATTTAGTCTGTGAGGCAGTGATAAAATGCAACTTTGTAAAATGACTACTATAATGTTAGATATGGAACTTGATCTTATGTGTCAGATTGATGAGATTATTTGCTAAATTTATGCAGGTGGTAGATTTTCTGGCTTGCCAAACACTCAGATTGAATTCAGACAGGCTTCTAATTTTGAACAAATATTCTCTTGCATTTTAGTAATGCCTTAATATAAATCAAGGTATCCCTTTTTCTCGTGTTTGTTCTAGTTCATTGTTTTTGGACAGATTTCTGCAGTGTGCTATAGTTGGCAGCCAGTCACTACTGTGACCACTCTATTGTTAGTGTTTATGCTTCCTCCTCTTCCTGACTTTTTCTCCCAATTTAATTTTGTGTTCTGATTAAAATAAGCACTTTGTCTTTACTGACCAAGGAGTAGTGTCTGAGTTGTCTGGAACATGGGTTAACTTGCAGGTTATGGTGCTCACTGAGACAGGGGCCTGCTAGAACCACTGAAATAAAATTATTTATAAATATTAAGTATTCAACTGTGCGGTAAACAAAATGTGAACGTGTTTAGAACTGTTTTTTTTCCTCAAACTCTGGTGTGGTGCTTTTTGTGTGTGTGTGGGTGTTTTTTCTTTCTTTTATTTTTAAAGTAGCACACATACATGTCTTGTCTTCACTGTCCTCCACATACAGTTTTGGAAAAGTAAAAATAAAATACAACTTTTGGACAGTCCTATGGAAGTCTGTGTTGTCTATAGGACATACTTGTCCAAACAAAGTTTGTATAGCTCTTCCGGTTTTTTGGTTTGGTTTGGTGGGGGGTTTTTGTGTGATTTATTTTTTTTTTTGGGGGGGGGGGGGGTTGGTTGTTTTTTTTTTTTTGTAAGTCTTCTAGAAGCAGATTGGTCAGATGTATTTAGTAGGGTAAGTTGAGCAGTTAATTAGAGGATTAGTAGACTAGAAAAACTTCTCTAAGTAATCCAAGCCTCTTTGATTACAACTATGGTGTTGCTGAAGTCTAAGCATCAAACCTTCCTGTGAGGATCCGAGTATTGCTTTGATTAGGAGGAGTCTTCATTTAGATGTGAGGATAGTTGTATAAACTAGTAACTGTATAACCACAGATAAGATTCACAGGAAGGGGGGTGGTGGTATAGGAGGTGGTGACACTAAAACCTGTGAGCTGTACTGCAGTCTGCTGCAGTGTGTGACCAATACCTACTACTATGGTAGCAGGGGGAAAAAGCTGCTGTTCCTGTGCAAATGAGACCGTAGCAAATACAACCAAAGGGGAGCCCATCAATATAATGTGCTTCCTATTTTAAACCTGGCGAGTGTTTTGGTTGTGAATTATTAATAATTTTCATCCATATATATTTAGAGGCAAAGCGATCTAAAAATTGTGTGCTGACGAAATGAGATGGTGCCCATTTATATTTGGTACATTTTCCCTTGGCTGTTAGGTTGATTGCTTGATTTAGAACTGATAGTGTTTCATCACTTTGGCAACTTGCAAAGATACAGTATTGCTGTGTAGACCAGTACTGTGCTCAAAGAATTTACTTCAAATGCATTTGTAGGATTGCTTGCACAGTTCAGCTGAAGACTGTTCAATACCCTGAATAATCATAGAATCATAGAATGGTTTGGATTGGGAGGGACCGTAGAAGATCATGTAGTTCCAATACCCTCGCTTATTACTATTTAGAAAGAACTGTGATTTTTGTATCCTGGCTGTCCTTCAAGGAAGCAGCAACTGGAGATGCCTGCCCTCTTGCCCACCATAGGCTCATCTTACCTCTGGCTTAAAAGCAGAATCAGTCTGACAGAGAAGTAAAACAATATATTTAGAACTCACCAAGTGCTGCTGTTGGCCATTCCTGCAGGTGAACCACGTGAAAAAGCACTTCCCAGTTCACTCACTCTTAACTAAGGGTACTGAGTGCTCCGTACGGGTAACAGTGGGAGTCGTAGAGCATAGACTTAGTGCTGGTAATTGCCAGAGGTAGAATGATAACTATTGAACTCTGCATACAGTGTCACAGGTGGCATTAATAAATACATTCATTTTTTGGTTTCTTATGACTTCAGGGCTGCCGTGTCACTGGTAGACTTGCAGTCCTACAAAATTAGGAGCTAACACTGGTCTTGCCTGATTTTTTTTTTTTTTTTTTTTAATTTTTATTTTTTCCTTAGAGTATTGGTGCCTATTAGCTTCCAGTTCTGAGAGACTGGAGAAGAGGCTGTGTGTACTTTCTGTAAATCAGGGATATATTGTTTCCTGACTACATGGAGTACTGTGTGTGCTTGGAATAGAAATGCAGGTTTTGGAAACAAACCTCTTGGGAAATGCTGTTCTGAAAATGAAACATGAATGACCCTACTGGTTCTTAATTAATCTGAACAATATATTTCAGTAGCTGTGTGAGAATAGAAATGGGTATCTATCTATAAAAAAAGATTGGTTTTAAAATACTTGTACATAAATATAAAACACTACTCCCCGCCCCCTTGTTTAGGTTTGGTTGGTTGTGGATTTCTTTCTCCTCTCGCTTCCCCCCCATCTACTTGAATAAATGCTGCAGTGAAGGTTCTTTGTAGCATGAAAGTAGTAATGTAATGTGGGGTTTTGGGGGGGATGGTGGTTTTTTTTGATTTGTTTGTGTCCTCTTCTGTGCTGTGCTTGTTTACTCCCATGAACACTAGGGCTATCTCTTCTGGTGCTGCAGGTAGTGCCCAGCTCTGTTGGGGAAGAACCTGGGGCTAAGGAGATGTAAATGTGGCATACAAACATTGACTTAGCTAAATAATGGCTTTAAATGTTGAGTTCAAATTATTCTCAACATAATTACTGTATTCTACTTAGGTTTCAGAGGTTTCTGGTTAACTATATCAGCCCTTTGTTTGATCACTGTCTATCATTAGAATGAATTGATTGAGTTGCATTTCAAGTACCTTAAACATTTGTTGCTTGCAAGTTGTATCTCTTGGAAGTGTTTTTTCAGTAATGCATTTTGGCAGTGTGCCCATCTGAAGTCTGTCATGTGTATGTGACTGTGTAAGATTAGTTGGGTTGCATGGTGAGAAGAGCTTGTACAGATGACAGTGGAAAGTTCTCTTTAAATTTAATATTCTCTGCGTCATATTTGTGCCAGTCCACTAGACAGTAACTAAGACGTGGTGCTGGAGGTGTTCTTGCAAGCTTGAGTGCTTTCCTTAATGATGCATGCAATTTAGGATTGACCTTTTTCCTAAATACTACTTTAAAAAAACATACAACCGTAATAGTGTGAGGTGTTCCTGCCCATGGCAGGGGGGTTGGAACTAGATGACCTTAAGGTCCTTTCCAACCCTAACTATTCTATGATTCTATGAGTCTAATATTTTAGGTACAGAAACTGTATTATGCTAAGTGAAGACAAATACTCAAGAAGGTAAATAAATAAAACATGAACAATTTTGGAATACTTTTTTGTCTGCAGTAAAGGGCATTACTCTTTTTCTCCTGGACTAAGACATTTGAAAATGGGAGGTAGGAAGAGGAGCTCTGATGGGATTCTGCTAGAGCAAAGAGTATTTGAAAGTCTTGTCTGGTCTGCAACAGTTGAAAAGGTGTTTCATTTTTATGCGGAGCAAAGTCAGAAGGCTGATAATACATGCTGTAGTATATGTAGGTACCTCTGGCTGAATATGAGGGTTTTACTGGGAGGTTGTTTCAACACTGTGTGAGTATCCACAAACCTGGTGCTAGGAAAAAGTATACTTGGTGTATTTTAAGACAGTGTTCTAGGATGACTTTTTAATTTGTTTATCATTTATTTATTTATTTATTTCCTTGAAGTACTCTGGGTTTATTTTTATAAATTACCATCTCCTTGTGGAAAAGCAAACCAAAGGTAAAGGTTTAATCTCCCTAGGGCACCTTGGTAGCTGTTTTTGTTGTTTTTTTCCCTACTCCATTGTTCTGTCTCTTGACTGAAAAGTTGCATACATTCCAAGTTAATAATTTTATTTTGCCTCGTCTTGATCTGCTGCTTTTTGGGCATCTCTGGGATTATTGTACATCTGGTTTCACATGAAATGGATGGTAATCTGCAGAGGAGTGTTTGCTCTAGGATGAATTCATTCTCTTTGCCTACAAAAGGGAACTTGATTAGTTTTAAATAATCCCATCTCTTTTTGTTTGTGTATGTAAAGATTCAGAAAGAAGAGATAACTAGAGTGGGAATGTGTTTTGATTCAGCAGCTGTGAATTTGACAGTGTTTTTTTTCTCTCTCTTCTGTTCCTTAAAGTGGCATGGTAGTTCTTCTATAATTACTGCGAACCTATGCCCTACAGACTTTTATTTTTAGCAAGGAAAAGGTTGTAGCTTGGAATTAGTTTTATAGAGCATTTAAAAATTTAATTTTTTTTTTTGTTGGTTGGGTTTTTTTTGTTTGGTGATTTTTTTTTTTTAATGTCTAACTGGAGCCAGAAGTATCTTGTGGTGGCATTAGCTATTGGCCTCACAAACAGCTGTGTTAAAATGATGCTTTGTGCTTTTCTAAACAAAGGCTGAAAGGCTTTTCTTCATGTATGATCTTAGTGGTTGCTAATGGTTTATTCTTGGAGAAGTCTTTGCATACGTTGAGTACTTTGAGATAGTGATAGAACAATTTGCAAGGGCATGCATACCTTTCTGTAATCTAATCTCAAAAGACATGTTACTTTCACATGATGTGGGTTTGAAGGCTGCTTCTATATGTGTAAGGTTGGCAAAGTACCTCTGTTACTGAAGTAAAGGGTAACAAATATTAATAACATGGTATAAGGCATACAGCAAGTAACAGTTTCAAGATGTAATTGAGAGATAAAATTTTTTTTTCTTGCATGTGTGTATGTCATTTTCTGCCAGTATGCGGTATGGGGAGAAACTTTGTTAT
This sequence comes from Neopsephotus bourkii, assembly GCF_033783945.1. NCBI lineage: Eukaryota > Metazoa > Chordata > Aves > Psittaciformes > Psittacidae > Neopsephotus > Neopsephotus bourkii. The sequence continues at coordinate 1,935,585 of NW_026901618.1, forward strand.
TGCTCGAAGCCTGTGTTTGGAAAGCTTCCAGGTATCCTAAAAGGAGGTTGGGGAAGTTAGGTGCAGGGTATTTCATCAGTCTGGCTGTAACTATGGAACTAATTGTGGAAGAGGTTTTGATAGCAGTTTTTGTAATATTAGAGGGGTTTATCTCCATTAAGACATTTAAAACAAAGATTTCACAGTATGCTAGAGATTGGAAGGGACCTCAAAAGATCATCTAGTCCAATCCCCCTGCCGGAGCAGGAACACCTAGATAAGGTTACACAGGAACCTGTCCAGGCGGGTTTTGAATGTCTCCAGAGAAGGAGACTCCACAACCTCCCTGGGCAGCCTGTTCCAGTGTTCTGTCACCCTCACTGAGAAGAAGTTTCTTCTCAAGTTTAAGTGGAACCTCTTGTGTTCCAGTTTGTACCCATTGCCCCTTGTCCTATCATTGAACTGAGGGGCCCAGAACTGGACACAATATTCCAGATGCAGTCTCACCAGGGCAGAGTAGAGGGGAAGGAGGACCTCTGTTGACCTACTAACCACCCCCCTTCTAATACACCCCAGGATGCCATAGGCCTTTTTGGCCACAAGGGCACAGTGTCGGCTCATGGTCACCCTGTCGTCCACCAGGACCCCCAGGTCCCTCTCCCCTACACTGCTCTCTAACAGGTCATTCCCCAACCTATACTGGAACCTGGGGTTGTTCCTGCCCAGATGCAGGACTCTACACTTTCCCTTGTTATATTTCATCAAGTTATTCCCCACCCAACTCCCCAGCCTATCCAGGTCTCGCTGAATGGCAGCACAGCCTTCTGGTGTGTCGGCCACCCCTCCCAGCTTAGTGTCATCAGCAAACTTGCTGATAGTACACTCAATTCCCTCATCTAAATCATTGATGAATATATTAAATAATACTGGTCCCAGTACCGACCCTTGAGGCACTCCACTAGATACAGGCCTCCAACTAGACTCTGCCCCATAGACTACAACTCTCTGGCTTCTCTCCTTCAGCCAGTTCACAGTCCACCTCACTACCCGATCATCCAGACCAGACTTCCTCAATTTAGCCGCGAGGATGCTGTGGGAGACTGTGTCAAACGCTTTGCTGAAGTCAAGGTAGATCACATCCACTGCTCTGCCATCATCCATCCACCATGTTATTTCCTCATAAAAGGCTACGAGATTGGTCAAGCATGACTTCCCCTTGGTGAAGCCATGTTGACTGCTCCTCATAACCCTCTTATCCTTGATATGCCTTAAGATGGCACCAAGGATAAGGTGTTCCATCACTTTCCCAGGAATGGAGGTGAGGCTAACCGGTCTGTAGTTACCCGGGTCCTCCTTCTTGCCCTTTTTGAAGACAGGAGTGACATTTGCTTTCCTCCAGTCCTCAGGCACCTCTCCCGTTTCCCAAGACTTGGTAAAGATGATGGAGAGCGGTCTAGCAATGACCTCCGCCAGTTCCCTCAGCACCCGCGGGTGCATCCCATCTGGACCCATGGATTTATGGATGTCCAGATTGCTCAACTGGTCTCTAACTCATTCCTTATCTACTAAGGCAGACTGCTCCATTGACCTATCTTCATCTGAGGTCTCAGCGGTACAGGGCTCTTCAGGACTGCCTCCGGCAGAGTAGACAGAGGCAAAGAAGGCATTCAGTAACTCTGCCATCTCTGTATCTTCTGTCACCAGGGCACCCGTCTCGTTCATCAGCGGGCCTACATTGCCTCTGGTGTTAGTTTTATCTGCCATGTATTTGAAAAAGCTCTTTCTGCTGTCCTTGACCCCTCTCGCCAGCTTTAATTCCAAGGAGGCCTTAGTCATCCTAGCTGCCTTCCGACATCCTCTAGCAGCAGCCTTATATTCTTCCCAAGTGGCCAGCCCCTCCTTCCATGACCTGTAAACTCCCCTCTTCCACTTTAGCATACCCAGCAATTCCCTATTTAGCCATGCAGGTCTCCTGGCCCTCTTCCTCGACTTCCTACTTGTTGGGATGCTCTGATCTTGAGCTCGGAAAAAGCAGTCCTTGAACGTCAACCAACTATCTTGGGCCCCTTTACCTTCAAGCAGCCTAGCCCATGGGATTTCCCCTAACAATTGCTTGAAGAGGCCAAAGTTTGCCCTGCTAAAGTCCAGGGTTGCAATTCTACTTGCTATTCTACTGGCCCTACCACACAAGATCCTGAATTCCACCATCTTGTCACTGCAACCAAGGCAGCCCTCAACCTTCACTGCTTTGACCAGACCCTCCTTGTTAGTGAGGATGAGGTCCAGCAGCGCACCTCTCCTGGTTGGCTCATCCACCATTTGCATGAGGAAGTTATCATCCATACACTGGAGGAACCTCCTGGACTGCAGCTGGGTTGCCGAGTAGTCCTTCCAGCAAACATCAGGGAAGTTAAAATCCCCCATGATGATCATGGCCTGTGACTGTGAGGCCGCTCTCAGCTGCCTGTAGAAGGCCTCGTCAGCTTCCTCACCCTGATCCGGTGGCCTGTAACAGACCCCCACAACAGTATTGCCCCTGCCAGCCTGCCCCTTCATTCTCACCCACAGACTCTCAACTTGCTCATCATCTGTCCCTGGACAGAACTCAACGCATTGTAGCTGCTCTCGCACATAAAGAGCAACCCCACCACCCCACCTGGCTGGCCTGTCTTTCCTGAAAAGAACATAGCCCTCCATGACTATATTCCAGTCATGTGAGCTGTCCCACCACGTCTCTGTAATTACCACCAGGTCATAATCTCCTGACTTAACACAGGTTTCTAGCTCCTCCTGCTTATTTCCCATGCTGCGTGCATTGGTGTACAGACATTTCAGGGAGCGAGCTGAGCACACCGATTTCACCCTAGGATTATAGGAGGCCTCCCAGTCTTCGTCAGTTCTGGAGTGCTGCCCCACTGGGGCAGGCTCAGCTACAACGCCATCCCCCTTTGAATCTAGTTTAAAGCTCTGCAAATGAGAGCTCTGTAGTACTTCACCTATTTTCATTTCTTTTTTTTTGAGTTTTCTCAGAACATGAGAACATGCAGGATCTGTGTGTATACTTTTCTGTGAACTGGAGTGTAGCAAGGTCACATAACTTTCCCCCTCATCTCAGTGACACAGAAAGTAGGTGAGTCCTCCTTGGTAGCGTTACGGCCTCACCAACTCAGTTAAATGGTTTGCTGAACTTATTTGGTGCCTCAAAAGATTGTTACCTGAGGCTTTTTAATAGTGCTCCTTGGAGACCTCTTTTTGCTGTTGGGTTTATGCATGTAAAAAATACGTTTCCCAAGCTGTGCTGGAAAATCCATCTTCAGTAAAGATAAGAGCTAAGACTTTGCAACTGTTTTTGACAACCATGCCAAAGATAGGGAAAGGGAGAAAGGATAGAGGCCAGATACATTATGAAGGCATCTTCTAGAGGGCTTTTTGGGGTGTAGGAGCCAGGAATGTACCCCCTGCCCTCACCTTCCATCTTATTACTGTGACACTTTGAGAATTTCTGCCACTTCTTCATTAATAGATTCATCATTTGTATTCATTGTATTCATTAATTTGTTATTCTTCAAATAGATTCAGTAATTGTAACATTCTGACAGATTTGCCCATCAGGTGTGGCCTTTGGTTTAATCACCTGAATTATTTGATTGAAGCTGTCTGAAGCGCGCAGTTCTAATTTTTCTAACATTCATGCAAGACTCCACTTCTGCTGTGTAACACCTTTCTTGAAAACACCATTCTTAAAGACACAGCTCAGAATGATCTTTTATTTAGAGGTTTATTTGGCTGTCTGCCACTGTTGTATCTTGCCTATTTACATAGTGCTGCTGCTTTTACTTTTTTATGTGGTCTAACTGCTTTTATCTTTTAACTTTTTTTTATGTGCCATTTTTCATCTTCATATTCTTTAATATACTTTCCTTAGTATTCAAACAAAGATAAGGATTTTCTTTGTGTGTGTGTATGTGCACACAATACAGTATAATAAATACCTATTTTATTAAGACCATTTTTTTTTTTACTTGTAGCTGTTATGCATGTGTTGTTTCTCATCCTTGTCACTTCCCTCTGAGATGACCAACTTGTTCTATATATATAAATCATTGTGCTATTGAATAATTCAAAGATCAAAGTTTAGGTGAATGTCAACACTGTTGGGGTTCCAGTCCCTATAAGACTCCTGATTTAGGCTTTTCTTTTTAACTCACAAAAACCACAGTCACAGGTCCTGTGTTGATCAATGTAAATGTACCAGTGGACTGCTGCCATAAGTGGTGATCAAACAGATTTATTTGTGGTGGATCCTAGCTGTCATGTGGCCACAAGAAAAGTCACTTTGGTGAACTGAGCTAATGGAAAACTGATTCATGCAGAAAGCAGGGACAGTATTCTTTAGCAGTGAGCCTGCCCTTAGACACAGTTAGATGTAGAGTAAAGCGTTACCTGTAGTGTAACTACAGTATAGTTCTTTTGGAGAGCTTCCAGCCTTCTGCCAGGAGGCTGTAATTTGTAAGCTGTTACAAGTGGACTGTATTGTAAAGACTGCAAACATTTGAAGAAAGGCAACTTCAATGTAGTTTCGATGCCAAATCTGAGATGGATTTATGAGATTACTGTTGCTCAGTTATGTTAAGGTATATTTTTTTCAAGACTGAGCAAAAGGCAGTGTTTAAAGGTCTGCTTTAGCAGTGTGCTAAGTGTGATTAGAGGACTGTGCTTTTGCGTTATGAGTGGTATGGTTTCAGTAGTAACGAAATCTGAACAAATCATCTTGCAATTGCTGTTTTCTAACTTTGTGCATTAAAAATATGGTTTAATAGGTGTGTGCTTAACAAGGTGTCTGTTGAAACCTGAGTGAAACAAAGTTTTTGGTCTTAAAACTGTTGGTGTAGGGGAGGCCCCCAAGTTAAGTTAAACAAATCTTTTGCCACCCCTTTGTATAACTTGTGGTTCACCAAAGCTGCTCATTTATGCGGGAAAATCTCACTCCCTAATTGTCCCCATGCTAACTTACAGAACTTTTAATTTGCTGGTTATTTTATTGAAGTAAATTTACTGCTGTTGAACATAAACTTAAAGAATCACATTCTTGAAATGTATGTTCTGATCCATGATAAGATATCATTAGCATTGCAAAAGGCAATTGCATGGTATTGATTATTCTATTTTTCCTTCAATTCAGGGTAATGTTTTCTTCAGGAATTGGATGGATAGATTTGCAGTAGCATTTTCTTTCTCAATTTCTAAGATGTGAAAGTGTGTTATTTTAGACAGTTTTTTTGACAAACAGCTTGAGGACTGCAGAATATATGTAGGTATTAAGAAAAAATTAGTTCTGTTTAGTTTTAACTTAAACTTGCATTTGTTTTTTCAGGGTCACGATGAAGAAGCTGTTGTGGATATGGGCAAAATCAGCTCTACTATCAATACAAACTTTGAGAAGGAAGAACTAGAGAGTAAGTTTGTGACAGTTTTCTGTTTGCTTTCCTTACCTCTAAAAGGAATTGGAATTTTACAGTCAAGATGAAATTGTAGGAATAAATCACTGGTGGGCGCTGTGTATGATGTGCCCTGTTTCTCTGTTTTTGTCTCTGTGCATGTTAATAAATAGTCACTGCTGTTCAAATCTCACAAAAAAAAACAAACAAAAAAAACCAAAAAAACCCCAGATCATAACAACCCAAAACCCCCCTAAACAATTAAAAATGCATGAAACTTTCCAGGGAAAGCTTGCTTCTGAGACTGTAGGTTTGAAAAAATGTTTGCTGTCAGTGAGTGATTTCCCAGCATGAACGATGTCAAGTTCTGCGGAATCAAAACTCAGGAAATGGGGGTCATAAGGGAGATGTTTATTTTATTTTCTGCAAGTTAAGTATCATTGTGAGTGTGGTCGCACACTTTAAATACCAAGTGTCTGAACCACTAACAGTGCTTCTAGTTCCATGGTAAACTATGCAGTCTGCAGTCAGCTAAAGCATTATGGAACCCTGTTAGTCTTTGTTATCTTGACTCAGGATCCTGCATTTAGCAATAAAAATAGCAGTAAGCTAGTTTCATGTCACAAAATCCAAAATTAGATACTTCATGTAGGATACTGAGTTAAAAGGAAATAGATCGGGGTGAAGATTCATGGATGCCAGAGGAAAAAGCTGCAGAGATCCGGTATTAAAAATCTCGTTTATTCACCTTTCACATAGCATGTTCTGAAGCTTAATTAACATTTGCAAAATGTTAGATGATTATCAGTAGATTCAGTATTTCCTGACACCCTACTGCTTCTGAACACTGGAGGACCATTATAGCACCGATTTCTAGCTGAGAAAAGTTGATTTAGGTTGCTGTCACATTTTCTTATTACAGTTTGTTGTGATTAAAGTTGTTTGTTGCTGTTGCAGTCATATTCTTGAATTGTTCCCTTCAGCCTGTTACCGTTTCTGTCTTTCACTAATACTTTTGTTTGTCTGACTCTATGTACCATAAGCCTGGTTAAGTATCTTAAGCCAGCAGATAACATAACAGTCCCAAGACAGGAAAATAGAAAGATCTCGGCAGCTGAGCACCCCAAACCTATTTGCCACATAGATTGATGTGTATCAGTGCTGAGCAGAGGAAGGAAGTGTGAATATGAGCCTGAGAGGTACAGTGATGGAGCCTGCAGCAATGCCAATTTAGATAGGGTTGAGCTGTGGTGAAACCACCCCTGTCCGTTTCTGCAGTTAAATCTTCCGTGCATATTTAAACTGTCTTCCTCCTTCATTCCTTCTCTTGCTTTTGTCTGGGAGGACCCAGAAAAAGAATGTGTGTGGTATGCAGGGAGGCAGGGGTTAAGGGGAAGCAGGCGTTCAGCTTGTGTAGTGTGCCATGCAGCAGCATGAACAGCTGTAATACCTCAAATACCAAGAATGACATGGAACTTGCAGCCAGATCACTTCCCCAGGCTCTTCTGTAGCTCATTTGCAGGCGTGCTTCAGCTAATACAACACTGTACTTGCATAAGATCCTGGATGGGAAGGCAGGGGGTTTAGGCTGCTAGGGGCAATTTAAACATTTCTATTGCTGACTATGGCAAATACCTATCTTAAGGTGAAACTGAGACTAATGTTTCATGAACAATTGAATCAACAGCTGTTGCAAGGAGGATATGAGGAGATCTCGCTGTCTGTATCTTGTTCTTAGCCATGCGGCCTTATGTTTCCTCTGGCCACCTCTCTTTGATGTGACCCAGACAGAGGTTATACAGAGGTTAAATAATTAGTAAGTTATCTAACAAGAAAAATGTATTCCAGTAGGTTTTTTGCATATCAGCTTCAGATAGGCACATGTTTTTACACGTAAGTGGGAATTATTTTTGGTGATGACATTTGTTTTTAGTATCTTATATATTTGTAAGAAAACTGTTCCTTTTTTTTGTTGTTGTTCCTCCTTTTTTTTCTTTTTTTCCCTTAATGGTAGAAAGGGGAGGGAGGGATGGCACATATTTTGACCTTGTCAGTGGAAACTGTTCCAATGTGAGAACGAGAGGTCTTTCCTGTGCAGAAGAGAAAGGTATGTAAGTAGTTCTTTATGACTCTTGGTTATCTTCACTGAGTTTCACCAGAAGAGATTCTTTAGATTCAGGTTGTTCTAGAGGATAAATTCATGTGAACTTACAGCTTTTTGTTGATGAGATCATTATTTATAAAGTAGATATGTGGGACTTTGGGGTTTTGTTTTTAATTCTGGTATTAAAGTCCTCCAAGGGAAGAACTGGAATTGTTGTCTTCAAGCAGTAAGAAACCTCTGGATAGTGTTAGTTTTCGTTACTAACTTGTGCATGTTGTCTTGTAGGCTTAGGAGGACCCATAGTCATGCATTAGGTATTGTAAGCATGTTAAGACCCAAAGCTGTTTCAGTCCAGTCTTCCAACTAGTTTTTCTCATGACTTAAAAAGGAGTTCGAGGAATTTGGAACCTTTCCAGAAGTGTATGTTACTTTATTTTCAAGGAGAGGCATCTCAGTTATGATGAGAGGCATCCCTGCCCGTGGCAGGGGGTTGGAACTAGATGGTTTTAAGGTCCTGTCCAGCCCTAACCATTCTGTGATTCTATGGGAAGCACCAAACCTTTAAGAACCAGAATGGACAGATGATACTTAACTGCTTTAAAGCTTGTACAAACTAATACTATTTGGTTTGCTGCTGTAGAAGGCATAATTTTGCTACTAATACTATAGCATTTTTTTCTTGGTGGTGTTAGTATTTGGCTGCTTTCTGGAATTTTAATGATAAAATATTAATGGAAAGAGGGCCAGATGCTAAAGGGGAAAATAGGGTTTGGAGCCAGGGCGTCTCAAGTTCTGCATTCTATTTATGGTGGCTGGGAAAGTGTAATGCAGATTGGGAGCAACAGTGTTTTGGTTTGAAAGGTTAGGCACAGGCTACTTATTTCGTAACTGTCTTCCTCTAAGAGAGATGGATGGAGATTGTAATCTGCATCTGTGGGCAGACTGCCTGTATACTAAAGAAAGGTACTGCTCTTTACTGAAGCTCCAAGACCTTACTTTGAAATAACAAATGTCAGTTTACAGAAGGGCTAGAGAAGGGAATAACATAAATAACAGTTTTAAGAGTACCTAATGTTCTTAACTTGATGCCAGACTCTGAGCTGCAATGAATGAGATTAATAACAAAGGCAGGAGTTGGAAGTAAGGCAAGAATATTAATGGCAGAAATGTTTTATGCCATCTTATAAAAGGCATTTAGTGTTAAGAACCACATTTATGGAAAGCTTTCTTAAATCAGAGTTGATGTTTGGCTTTATATTACCATATTGCCAGGATCTGTTGTTTTAAATATGTAGCTAATTTTCCACCTTGTTTTGAGGATGTTTACTAGATGCAGTTAAAAGTAAAATGGTTATATTTTGTTACTCTTAGCAGACCAGTTGCAGACATAGCAGAGATACGGATTTTGCACTTAACAGAAGTCTTGTTCCAGAAACAGTCTGAGGTCAGTTTTCTATGGCATAAATCCAAGAACCAGTTTTCAAGAATTAAAATGATTAAATAGTAGCTACTTGACTCTCACACTATCCTGTTGCAGGTGTAAGTAGTGTTTACATTTCAAGTGACCCTACGATACCTTGATGGTTAGAGCCTTATATTTCCTTTAAGAAAACAGCAGTGCATTTCAATTAATCTTAGTTGATAAGGAGAGGCAATAAATCTTGCTTTTTTTTTTTTTTTTAACCTCTAGAAGTGGAAATTGTATAAGTGGAAAACCTACTTCGCAAGTGTTCTGCGATTTAATGTGTTATGAGTAGTATGAAATTGTTTCAATATTAAGAAAGAGCTTTGGAGAACTAAGAAAACTTACATGTTGACTTGTGGTAGAATGTACTGCTAAGACTTTCAGTTTTGAGGTGTCAGATTTACTATTCTACCCTTTAAATGCATCTAAATTGTAACTGTTCAAAATCCCATGAATAGTTTCTGCAAATCTTGTAAGAAAACGTTGTACAGAAGCAGGTGAACACAAGTAATGCAACAGGACATTGTAGCTGCTGGCACTTGAAGACTGTGCTTAGTATTTATGTTTTTATGTTCTGTCATAGACTGTACTAATTTAGACAGGCAGTACAGAACAGGTTTTTCATCATTATCAAACCACAGAATGAATATTTGAACCTTTAAGAGACCCCATTAATGGTCTAGAAAAGAGCCATGTTTAGCAGAAAAAAAGAATATTGAAATGCTGTTTCTCGTTAAGTTGTATTTTTTTAGGTGGTCAAAAAGTTGAAAAATATGAGTGCAACTGCTTCTGAAAGCAAAGATAATTTGGGATGGTCATTAATGATACTTGCAGGCCACCTTTCATCCAGTGAATTGGAAAGTTCATCTTGCCTGCTTCTTAGTTTAAGTTGAATTGAGAGCAAGCAAAACCGTATCTGTTAAGATACAGTAGAGTTAGGTATATGAGGCATGCTCCAAGTCATGTGCAACTTAAACAAAATGTTTACTTGCACTAGTTGTGCTGGTAGCTGGTGCAGGATAAATTGCTTTGTCCTTATCATTCAGAAATAAATGTTACCTGTGGTCAGCCCTTCTCTAGAAGTCACAAAAATAGAGGATGTTTTTCTTGTATGATTTGTAATGCAGTCTTAATTAAGTGTTTGGAATTAGGTTTGCACTGCTGCACCTTCATCACGTGTTGAAAATTTAGTTATTGTTTTTTGCTATGGGAACCCTACATTATACAGTTCACAGATAAATTCCTTAGGACTTTGTATCCTATTAATGTAACACAGTTTTCACCAAAACATCAGGGTTGGAAGGGTCTTTTGGAGATCATCTAGTCCAACCCCCCAAACTCAATAGGGCACCCAGCGTCTAGACACAATTTTCAGTGTTGATGTGTTGTATGTTTTGGAGGCAGGGGGTTATTTCTGATTTCTAGAACATTCTTTTTTGGAAGTTGCTTCTGATTTTGCCCAACACAGTACTTTGAAATTACTATAATTTTTGAAATCTTTATTTGCATGTTAAATTACTTGCAAATCAATGGAAGGACATACTGTAAGCTCCTGACAAGTGAAGCTTAATAGAAGTTACTTGAAGTAAGAGACTTTTAAACATCTTTACATTACGAGACTTTCTGATGGTAGCCTAATAGCTGAGTATAAAAAACATAGACTAGTGCACCCCAAAATTTGTATTCTTTAGCTAGATAATAATTGTATAAGCTTTAAAAAAACAGCAGTTTTGATACTACTGTTCTCCTCATCTTTGAGGGGAATTACTTATTATTATTATTGAAGCAGATCTTAATGAGTGTCCTTGAGACACTTGATTATTTCTTATTTGTGGAATAGTCCCAACAGCTTAGAAGCCCTTCTGCATACCCCAGCTGATGAATCGCTGTTGACAGGATGTTTTAGCATGCTAAAGAAGATGATAGCCAACTTCATAGTCTTTCTGACTGAGTTGGGACTGAGTAGTAGTATTCATACTGAAACTAAGTCAACATTTTTGTATCGATTGTAACTAATTATTTAGAATAACAATAGTATTACTATTTTATTTTTGCTTTAAAGACATAGTGTATGTATGTTATATAAATCATTGTGGTGTAGTTTTCTGTTCTGCTTTAAGGAAAACATTCTTGGAGAAGAAAGCTTTTGTCCTAGCTTCCCCCGCCTTTATTATTTTGAAATGTAATGTTACTGTTCTGACATCATCAGGAATTCTATAAAAAAGTAACCAACTGCAGTTTTATAACCTGAAACATACATAAAATTGTTAGGTAGTATGCTCATAAAACTGAAGGTTTAATTGGAAGACCAAGATCACATTAAAAAAGCTTATATTCACTTTTACGATGTTCATTTCTTAGAAAATTATTTTACTGTTTCTTAGATGTTTTGTGTGAGAGAAGTTCATAAAATAAGCTGTTTATTTTGAAATACTTGGTTGTCTCACACAAAGCGCTTTTGTATGAATATTAAATTGTGCATTTAATCGCAGTTGAATTGTGCTAATAAATTGCATTGAGCTTATTTTTGTGTGTGCAAGTGTTTTCTGTAATGTAATGGAAACTAATCCCAAGGCATGACACGATGAGAGATTTCAAATGCTTCCTACTAGGGTAACGTATCTGGGGATGTGAGTTAGAAGCTATTTGAATAGCTGCTTCCCCCCTTCAATACTTTGAGCAAGATCAGGCCAGAAAGCCCACCTTCAGATGTCCCTTATAACTGTAGTTAATATATGATCTCTGCATTTCAAATTTCTAAGTAACAGGATTTGAGAATTCATGTACGTATTGATTCTCTTTGTGCTCTTTTGTCAACATGGGAAGAATGGCCTTCTTCTTCTATGAAGCTTTAAAGGTGTCCAGCTAATAAAATGATGGTCGGAAAAATGAGAGTTCTGTGGAATTGTATTTAGAGGGTTACCACATCACAGCAGTTTTCAAACACATGGTTTTGGTCTCTCTCAGACTTTAGGAGTTTACTATTACTGTTTTCTTGGGGGCCTTGGGGATAAATCAGGGGTCTTAGAACATTTTCTATTCTGCCTTTTTTATAGGACTTGATATAAACTGACTTTTGGAGTAAGACCAACCATGTGATATAGAGCATGCTCCTAGCATTAAAATTTGTTTCATACTGGTAAGGCCCTTAAGTAGTAAATACTCTTGGTGGGTTTGAACAGCTAAGCTTGGATAAAGTCATGTTAGATTAAAATGAGCAACTATCTCTTGAGATTTGTAGTACTAAATTTAGTATCAGGCTGTTTACGAATTCTGTTGGTTATTGGTTTAAAGTAATCCTGTAACAAGCTTTGCTAGAGAGTGGTATTGTGGTACAGATGCTCGTGTGAATAAAGCTTTGAAGGTCATATAATTTCAAGCTTTTAGAAACTATATTCAAGTGAAAGGTTGTGTTCTTTTTCAGAACACTGATGCTAGTAATACGGATTCCAGGCTTTTTAGAGTTAACTTTTTCTCCACTGCTCTTGTATTACTTGCCTTTCTGGCTTTCTGTGGCCAGGGTGAAGGGCTGTAAGGTGTAACTTTGCTTGCCAAGTTCATTGGGAATGAGAGGGTGGGGAAAAAAATTTCTTGGTTTTTGTTTTGTTTTGATTTTCCTTGTGAATTGTGTTTGTAAGTAAATATTATCTGCATCTGCAAACATTAATAAATGCCTTGTCTGAAAAATGAAACTTACAGGAACACACGCTTACTCAATACAGCTGTCTTTATTCTTAGAGGGCTTTTCAGTACTTTGCTTTGTGTAATTAGAATGAAGGTTAAGCTTGTCCCAACTTTTATTATGCGGTTTTGCCATGCCTTTCATAGTTGCATATATCTGTAACAAGTTTGTGGGTAATCGTGGTAGTATACTGAGCAGCAGTAGGTTTGGATTTCATACGTAGTAGTGGAGATACCTGTTTATACATGTCCATTGTGCCAAAAAAAGAGGTCTTTTTCTTAGGGAATAGCTGATGCCCTCATAAGCTGTTTGCAATAGCCAAACTTTTCTTGGTTAGTCTTGTGTACTGACACCCCCCATGCTTGCTCTGAGAAAGAAAACAAAAATAATAATTCATCAGTTCTTTTTCATCATCAAATTGTTTTCTTGAAGTTATTCTGATATTATTACACTGGATTGTGAAGAATTTTACTTAATAACAGCTGAAAATCATCTTGTTTGTCAGCACTTTACATTAGACCCAAAATACAGTTGGAGGTGTAGCAGTCTGGTCACTTTGCATATACAGAAGTGACTGGGGGAAGGTATTCTTGATTCACATTTGCTTGCAAGACAGCATTTACCTGAGGAAATAGCTATTCACACGTTCACTTCTTGGCAGCATGGGCACAGAAGGGTAGGATAACCTGTCTTTGTCCTGGGGTAGTGAGAAGGCACTTACTTTCAAAAGTTTCCTTCTAGAGCTGAAAGTAATACCGAATGTTATGGACTGGCTGCCGAGGCTGAGGGCTAAGTTGGAAGAACCTACTAAGTTAAGTGTGCCTTGGAGTAGCTGGGAGTCGTCTGGACATAGTAATAGCTGAGAGGCCAGTGCATTTTGGGTAGGAAAGCAATTTGCTATGGTCACAGGTTGTCAGAAAATGTATTTGTTCTGTTGCTGATTTCAACTCTGTTTTCCTTAGCTTTTTTCCTGTCTGTTTGCAACATACCTGTTCCTCTCCAAACTTTTCTACTTAAAATAATGTTCAGTGGGACTGCTGTTTTGCTAAAGGACGTAAACTTCGTATTTCCTTGTTCCACCTCTCCTCCATGCGGCAACATGGTCTTTGACTATGAAGATGATTACACAATTACAAGGGCTAATTTTTGCAGTAACAGGATGAATTGCTTAAGGTGGAGGCCCTTGAGAAAAAGATTGTATGGGATTTTTGTTCTGCAGTACAGAAAGCAATGTGGGATTTTTGTCTTAATTTATGGGAACAGCAAGAGACCAAAATATGGAAATCTGTCTAATTTTTCAGGATGTAAAACATTGAACAATTTCAGAAACTCCTGAAATTTTCTAGAAAGTAATTGTCTGCAAGTTTTTTTTGTAATCAAAACATATGCTTAAAACAGTCTTAATAAGAATATTTTAACAAGTCTGATAATATAAAATTCTCTATTACTAGAAATACATGTGAGTTTCTCTTAGGAAAAAAGAGCTCCTGCAAAAAATCAAACACTTTGACAAATAAAACTGTGCATGCATAACTATATATACAAGTTTAATACTTGCTAATTCAGTATGTAAAAAAACAAAAATCCTAACAGGGATGATAACATGTGCAATGAGTGATGGGTCACTCGGTTGCACCCAGCAGCTTTGAGTGGGATGTAGTGAGTAATAAGTTGAATATTTTAACCTAATGCTTTTACTTTCCCTATATATAAGATTATTTTATCATGATGGCATCAGTAATGTGACCATTGTTAATGGTGCCAGCTAGTCATATTATGTATCAAGTGCACTGATTTATGTTTAGGTGTCACTTTTGTGCTGCTTTTCTGGGAATTGCATTGTGCATAGTAATTGTGGAGGGTGGAGGTCAGGCTGCCTTGGCAGGGACTGTGTTGTCTTGTCGGAAGAATCTCACCAAAGGAAAGTCTCTGCCTATAAAAGGTACTGAGGAATGCTTCAGCAAATTGGTATCTTTTCCACTCTTACATGTAAACGGATAGCTTTTAAATTGCTTAATTTCATATTTAGTCATAGTGCCAATCATCTCTAATTAAAAACTAGTGTTGGAAGTCTGTCAAGAATCAGCTGTTTGTAATTTGAAAAAGAATCTTGACCAAATTAATAAATGTTGAAGTTACTCATGCATTATGATGATCCAGAGGAGGGCCACAAAACTGATCAGAGAGATGGAGAGCTGTTCTCTCCAGAGAGATGGAGAGCTGTTCTCTCCATCTCTCTCCAATGAGAGAGCTGTTCTCCAGCTTGTTCAGCCTGGAGAAGACTCCAGGGACACCTTATTGCTGCCTTCCAGTATTTAAGGGGCCTATAAGAATGATGGGGAAAGACTTTTTTGCAGGGCCTGTTGTGACAGGACAAGGGGTGATGGTATTAGACTAAAAGAGGGGAGATGCAGGCTGGATGTGGGGAAAAAATTCTTTGCAGTGAAGATGATAAAATACTGGAACAGGTTGCCCAAAGAGATGGTAAGAGGTGGTGGATGCATCATCCCTGGAGACATACAGGGCTAAGCTGGCTGTGGTTCTGGGCCACCTGGTCTAGTTGGAGATGTCTGTGCTCATTGCAGAGGGGTTGGACTAGGTGACCTTTGATGGTCTCTTCCAACCCAAACTGTTCTGCGATTCTATGATTATTACTGAATTTTGCTTTATGAAAGTTTTGTCTATCTTGGGGTTTAGAGATTGTTTTACTGAAAAAAGTTTCTCCAACAGACTTTTACAGTAATGGACATATTACCACCTCTTTTTTTCTTTAAGGCTCTGTAATCACCCATTTTTTTTTTTTTTCAGTATCCTTAATCTAGTGTATGTGCATGCATATATGTGGTGTGCAGTCACAAGTTCTGGAGCCCCAGGACTTGTCTTCTATAAATCTGCTGAATTTGCGTCTCTCTAAGAGCTGGAAACCCACATCCTTTTCCTTCTTTTTAATGTCAGTTTTCTGTGATAACTCTTCCACAATACGTAACAAAGTATTTAGTGTTAACTCCAGGCTTATAATTAATATGTCTTTTCCTGAGATTGTTTAAAAAGGAGTTGAAAAGGTTATTGTATATGCTAACTCCATTACAGGAAACATGGTAGTAATATGCCTATAACAGTCTGCTGATGGATTTCTTTTACTAAGTTGTTGATGCATTGCCTTAATGTGAAAGGTCAAAGAAAACCCAAGATGTTCAAAGTATACATTTTAAATAGTAGTATTTATTAATTTGAGAATGTGCTCCCTAAATTTATTAAAAAATTATAGAATAGAAATCTCCTGCCCCCCCACCTGACCTTCTCTATAAGTTATTTGATATTTTGGCATATGTTTCCAAGTACAAGTTCCTTTTAAGCTCCTAAACTAATACTAAATAGTTTAGTTGAACATCAGGTTTGCTTAGGTGTGTCCTATGCTACTTCAAGAAATACTGGCACTTCATTCAAGCAGAGAGAACTACTTGCAGACTCTAAATAGTGGGTAATTTCTTAATGAAGTTCATAAACCGAACGAGGAGGTTACATTTTGCCATTATAAGGACTATCCTGGTATGAATCCCTTCAAACAAGAGTGGTATATGTGATTTCTCTGCATTGCCCTGATGTTTATCAGGTAATTTCTTTCAGTGTTACAGTTCAAGCTCGTGTTTCTATATTACTAGTTTCACAACTAAATTCTTAAATTGAGCCATGTTTTTATTCTGTTTATCGGGGATGAGTATAGCACCAGTTCCTTGGCACTGGGGAAAGACAGGAAATGATAATACTGGTTCACTAAAGGTAATTTTGCCAAGTGCTTTTGGGTTTCTTGTTTGGCAAACTCCTTGTCTTTTTTGATTAAGACACTGAATTTTGTCAGGACGTGGTTTTTTGTTTAATTGTTTCCCTTTAAACTTTCTTGAAAAGGCCACAGAGCTGTGTATATTGGAGTTCACGTCCCATTTGGAAAGCAGGGCCGTCGACGGCACAGACATCGTGGGCACAGGCATCACAAAAGAAAAAAAGAAAAAGAAACTGATAGAGAGGATGGCAGAGAATCTCCATCATACGGTAAAAAAATCTGTTGTGTCAGTTCTTCATGTCTTTTGAAAGTGATGTTGTAGTAGCTACTCTGTGCTTACATGGTGTCTGGTTTTGCTGTTTCTTTTATTCTCTCTAAAGTTAATGTCCTTCTGGTACAATCAGGCAAGGATTTTATGGTTGTGTTTTATCCAATTCATAAGTTGTTGGACTTGTTCCAGCTGTCTGCATAAATGTTCAGCAGCCTGTACTGATTAGGTTAGACTAGAGCTTCATAATACTTGTCTGTAGCATAAAAATGTGTTTAAATCAGACACCTTTATTCAGATTATGTAGTCTTGTATTATTATTCCTCTGTCACTCAAGATTTTTGAAACTATGCATATAGCTGCAAAGCAGCATTTGCCATAGTAATTTGATCAATAAGCTGTGAAAATATTTCAGTCTTCTTATTGTTCTCTCTGCTAAATTTTAGTTTTAGACACCACCCCCCAGCCACCCCTAATCCTCAAGATATGACAATTTTATCGTATCATTCTCTGAAATCAAATTATTTGTCAGTACTCTTAGTAGTTTTTCTTCAGGAACTCAAATCATCTTTGAATCCTAGAGTGAAGAATGGGAAAGTTATAGTCCCTCAAATGTGGAGGTTCAAATGCAGACACCGTGTTATTCACTGTCACTTTTGTATGACTAGAGCCATGTTCTTCATAGAATAGTTAGGGTTGGAAAAGACCTTAAGATCATCCAGTTCCAACCCCCCTGCCATGGGCAGGGACACCTCCCACTGAACCATATCACCCAAGGCTCTGTCCAACCCAACCTGAACACTGCCAGGGGTGGAGCATTCACAACTTCCTTGGGCAACCCATTCCAGTGCCTCACCACCCTTACAGTAAAGAACTTCCTCCTTATATCCAACCTAAACTTCCCCTGTTTAAGTTTTAACCCATTACCCCTTGTCCTGTCACTACAGTCCCTAATGAAGAGTCTCTCCCCAGCATCCCCATAGGCCCCCTTCAGATACTGGAAGGCTGCTATGAGGTCTCCACGCAGCCTTCTCTTCTCCAGGCTGAACAGCCCCAACTTTCTCAGCCTATCTTCATATGGGAGGTGCTCCAACCCCCTGATCATCCTTGTGGGCCTCCTCTGGACTTGTTCCAACAGATCCATGTCCTTTTTATGTTGAGGACACCAGAACTGCACACAATACTCCAGGTGAGGTCTTACGACAGCAGAGTAGAGGGGCAGGATCACCTCCTTCGACCTGCTGGTCACACTCCTTTAGATGCAGCCCAGGATACGGGTGGCTTTCTGGACTGCGAGTGCACACTGCTGGCTCATGTTAAGTTTCTCATTGACCAACATCCCCAAGTCGTCTGCAGGGCATGGGATCAGTTTGCCTGAAACTAAGGAGTTTTCAGACCCGAATGCTTTGACAAGTCTGCTTTCACCATTCTTCTTTAGTTCTTTTTGGGTTTTTTTTGTCCATCTTCAAAACTTCCCTCCCAAATACAAATTGTTATCATTTGATCTTATGTTTGTAGAAACAATCAGCTGTAGATCTTAATTGATAATGAATGTTGTTTGTATTGAACTCATTTCAGAATTGAATCTCTGCCCTTTAGTTAGAGTCTACAGCACAGTGGTATCATTTATTCTGTTCTCAAAGTGAAAACAAGGTTTCTAGTGCTTCAGTATATTAAATTTTTCACTTTTAACCAATTTTGCTGTTGATGTTTATTTTCATATTATTAATCTATAGAAGGTGTAAAAGTACTTATGTTACATAAACATAATTTTCCAGATGTTTTCAGAAACAATGAAAATTTTTAAAAGGGTTTCCTTTTAAAGAGATATCCACAATTCTTTTATTCCTATTCCATCTTGAAGAAATATCACACTACATATTTCTAACTGAGAGCAGGAGATTTAACTGTTAAATGGTGTTTCTTGCATAATAGAAGTATGACTTCATTTAATTATTCAGTTTCTCCTTTTCTTTAAGACACGCCATCCCAACGAGTGCAGTTTATCTTGGGTACTGAAGATGATGATGAACACATTCCCCATGATCTCTTCACTGAAATGGATGAACTTTGCTTCAGGGATGGAGAAGAATATGAATGGAAAGAAACTGCTAGGTATGCTAAATGTTGATTGTTTCAAAGTATATCTATCTTTGCCTGGTTTTTATTTAAAGAGCTGCAAACTAGGTCTAGGTTAGAACTATAAGAGTTGTTGTCTCGATTCACGCTTAGCAAAACAAAACTATCATTCTTGTTCTCCAACTCTGGAAGGAGTATGGGTTCAGTATGGTTTCCCAAGAGACCCTCAGTCTTATGGGTGCGGTGTTGACTTTCCTGAAACTGATCATGCCAAGCACTGTGAAAGGTAAAATTGTGTTTAGGTATAAATACAGGTATTCAGCCATGGAGCACAGTATCTGCAGTCTCAGAAAGCTATTTGCTCTATTATTGCTGATATATTAGAATTGGGTATTTCCATACATTCTTGGGTAGTATTTGATTATTTTTTGTATGAACATTACAGCCACAATTACTTTTTGCTTCTATTGGTCAAGTAGCTTCCTTCTACATACATGTTTTAGTAAGTTCTTCTGCATTCAGTACTTCTCATTACTGTATTGCATGTTGACTTTTGCAGTTCAATCTATATAGTGCCTGAGAGTCAGGATCAGTATCAATTTACAGTTACACATATTAGTATTACCTAGCTCTTCAGTGCCTGACATAGCACCCTTGGAGGCTTAAACATGGTATTGTGTTGTTTCAGACAGCTTTCCTAAAATACCAAAGAAATTGAGATATGGAAGTCAAGTATTAAGGCACAAACCCACACTGTTCACAGGAACTTGTGAATAAACAGGTATTGTTCAAACCAAAAGAAACAAAATGGGCAAAATGTGAAACAGTGTGATTAAAAAGTCCGATAAGATACTGTGGCTGTCAGTCATTTGGGATGTCTTAAAATATGAAAGCTGGTAGGAGCTGATGGGATTTTCTGTTCCTTGTCATATGGAGCCACAGGGAAGAATGGGATTGATTGCCAAATTTTGTGTCTTCCAGGAGAAATACAAATATGTGTATGTGTTTCAGGTGGCTGAAATTTGAAGAGGATGTTGAAGATGGTGGTGATCGATGGAGCAAACCTTATGTAGCAACTCTGTCTCTGCACAGTCTCTTTGAACTGCGAAGCTGTATTCTTAATGGGACGGTCATGTTGGACATGAGAGCAAGCACATTAGATGAGATAGCAGGTTGAAGCAACACTTCTTACAACTTATTTTATTCCTAAATTTTAATCTATAACTGGATATGTTTTTATAGTGTCTTTATATGTTCTTGAAAATCCTGTATTGAAGAAACAGGTATATGCATGCTTACTGCAGTTTTCTTCATCTGGTCCTACAAATTTTACTCACGAGGAACTACACTGCATGAGTAGGACCTCCTTTATTACATATTTTGGAATGAGGCCCAGAATTTCTCTGTATGTTCTACTTCCTGCATGTGTTTTTTGTCTTTGTTTCTACAGATGAAATGTAAACGTCTGCTAGAGTATTTTAGGACTTATTTGAACACTTTAGTGCCAAAATTATTGATCATAATTTGGGTGATGTTAACTTGATGCCATTAGTGCAGTTGACTGTTTCACATCTGGGTTTTATTTGGTTTTCCACCTTTTTAAGAGGTAGCCGAAATGAATTTTGTATGTGTTGTTTGATCTACTATGTTGGGTGTCCTCACTAATCATTACATGGTCATTTTGGATATTAGAAAATCAGATTTGAAGACTTTTTAATACAAATAAAAATATATAAATATAAAATTGATACAGATACAAATATAATCTGCTTAGCTTGTGGATGTTTAAACTGGTTTTTCATAATTTGCATGGTATCTTTTGTTGTAGGTACTACACAGTGGAATGCCTTCTTGGGAATCACACTAGGCTTAGGGCTGACCAACATGTATGTGAAGGATAGGGTGTTTTGGCATTAAAAACTCTGGCAGTGCTTGAAATGTTTTCTTGTTTTATCTTGAAGTCTTTGAAATTCACTCAGGATATTTATATTCCCTTCCTATTTTCCTGACTTTAGTGAGCAAGAGTGTTCAGTACGTGCTTTTTAAAAGTAATGATTTGGTTTATAATTTACTTTTAATACATTGCTTAAATTAATAAAAATGACAACAAAAAAGGGAGCTGTAAAGTCATCCAAACATGCAGGCTTTCTTTCCTACTGTGAGCATATTGCTTTCCCTTCTGAAACCTGATGTTGTTTGACAGCTGAGTAGTTAGTTTTAGATGATGTTAGTAGCTTTTGTCTCGCACTACTTCTAAAGCATGTGAATCCCATGATATTTGGTAGAGAGCTCCAAGAACGTAATGCATCTGAAGATGATGGAGGAGTTAGGCAGTTCATCTCATTCTTTAATAACTTTCACTTTTATATAGTTGTATACTTTCAAAATAGGGAACACCAGGTTAGGACCATCTTAAGTATGTTCTTCATTGTGTTTGTTTCTCTGTGTGTTCATTTTCTAGTGAAGGGTTGTTTAATACACAGATGTGTTTTTTGGAAAAGGAATCACTGTTAAAAGTTGAAGTAAATGACAGTGGATTATAAAATAAGTAACTTACTTCTTAAAATGATGCTACTAGCAAATTTTGTCTTGGATCTGCATGTTGTGCTTTCCTTAACCTCACATTTGCTTGTTTAGTGAAATCTGAAAATTTCCTGTGGATTCTTGAAGATGACTTTGCTAAAGAAAATATTTTTTAAATAGATTGCTTTTAAAAAAAAATAATTAATTATTATTTGATGGACTGCACTGCTTGAATGTAGTGGAGAAGTGATTTGATAGCAATGTATATAATTTTTGTTGTTATTATGCAGATATGGTTTTGGACAACATGATTGCTTCTGGCCAGCTGGATGAATCCATACGGGAAAACGTGAGACAGGCTCTTCTGAAGAGGCACCATCATCAGAATGAGAAAAAGTTCAGCAATCGGATTCCCCTGGTTCGGTCTTTTGCAGATATAGGCAAGAAACATTCTGACCCTCACTTGCTTGAAAGAAATGGTGAGAGAAGTTGTAGCATCCAGTTTGTTCTAACATGTTAAATAGTGTTCTCAATGGGAGATGAAGGAAAACTCAGCTGGTAATAGCAGATAAGTGTTTCCTTCTTGATAAGCAAAGAACTAATGACAACAGTGTGTGCTGTATGTAGCTGTGCTTGATGTTTCCATGTATTTTTTACTTTACTCAAACACTCTATTCCTGCCTGCGTACATAGCATGCATTAGTGTTTTGAAGTATAGAAATAGACCTGCATTGGTCCTAACGTTTTTTTAGGATATGCTTAAATAAAATGTGTAATGTTTGAGGTATTTCAGCATCGTGGCATAGCTTTATGTTTATCAGATGGATCCTGCTTGCTTATTCAGTCTTTATACTAGGGATTTGTTGTTGTGTCATGAGTTCAGTGATACTGACAGTTACTGTGTTTTAATCCAGTGTTAATATGACTAGAGAAAGTTCACTGTGCTAATGGTGGAGAAACTACTTTTAGCTGGAACACTGTTTTTTACCGTGTATTCTAGAGAGGGTTTAATGGGGAAGGAAGGAATCTAAAACCTAAGAAGCTATTAGCAACCTTTTTTATAGGCTGTACCACGTCTTTTATTCAACCAGTTCCTGAAAATGTGCTGGAATATTAAAATATTTACTCTAGATATCCAGTTGCAAGGTCCAAGTAACATTATATACTGCAGAAAAGCATACTTTATTCTTGTATTTCTTATGGCTGCTATTTCTGTTTCTGTCCTTAGTTTTCTTTCTGCTGTGCATTGACATGCATACTATTTCAATGGAAATTTTTTAGTCTAGTGAAAACTTAGTACAGATTTCATGAATCACTCCTTGAAGTGAGATTCCTGTCTTGAAAGATGGCTAACTGCTTACATGTTCCACTTAGCTAAGTGCTTGTTGGGAGGGACTTCTCAGTTTGGTACCTAGTTGGAGCATGCTGCAGGAAAAGTCCCAGCTTGTTGATACTTTGTTAGCTAGTGCATGTATGATGCATGCATAAATACTTCCAGGATAGTTTTAAGTTATTTTTTCTAGAATGAAAATACAACTAATTTATATAAGAACATAGTTCCTTCTATTACTTCCGACTTCCTGTTTTCTTCAGCAAACGAAAATTTCACACAGAAACTTGGTTTTACCTATCCTTGAATACCTGTATCCCCAATTGTAATGCTCAGAATTTTGTATTCAAGGTCTGTTGCTTGTCAGCTCCTTTTCATGTGTCACTTCCATTTTCCAGTATATTTTATTCCTAATACTGTTCCCACAACAGAATATAGGGCAGATGCTCAAATAAGAAACCAGTGTAACATGATTAATTCTTTGCCAGCACGTACCAGTTTACTTTTTCTTTATAATGCTATGGTTACCCTCTAATAAACTGGTAAACCAAACCAGTTTGGTTTGCATATGTGCATAATACCTTTTAGGGCCCTTATTACACCTGTGTGTTAAGATATCTCATTTTCATGATTCATCACAGATAAACTGGCAGAAATCTAGTTATTAATGGAGTGATTAATACGGATAAAATCAGCCAGTTTGCTCTAGTGGTCCTTTTGTCTTTTCTGTGCTGCTGTTTTAATAGTTGATCTTTGAGGGTTGGGTTTTTTTTTTGTTGTTGTTTTGTTTTGTTTTGTTTTTTAATTTAAATCAAGTTTATATCTGTAGGATCCACTCTTCCATTGTTGGAGGGGGGGGAAATGTATGTGACTTTTACCTAGGCATACTTTCCATGCCTCTTCCTTGTAAATTATTGTAGGATAGTTCAATGTATCAGTCTCTGTAGTGCCTAATATAGATGTGAGACTACATGTGTCTAGTTTGCTGTTTGATGGTGTGGTATGTGAAAACAGCATGTTTTTGATTTCAGGGATTGTAGGAGAAGTAATCAGTACTCTTCTTGAGGAGCCTGCCATCCCAGGAAAAGTATTTGTGGTTTTGTGAGAGGAATGGTATCGCTAAACCTTCTAATGGAAGTACTGATATGAGGATAAACATTCTTTTCCTGTTTAATGAAGAACTGAAATCCATTGCAAACTTAAATCTGAGGGCAACATGACAAGACTATGTTCTCTTTATATGAAATTAGTGGGACAGTGAAAGTGGATAGGGCAAGAAAAGTAACAGTGAATTTTGGATCATGATTTTATGCAGTTTGGGAACTTGGGTAAGTCACAGCAAGAAGAAATGCAGAAGGGATAATGCATTTCCTCATGCCCTCTTCAAAAATATTTATTGAGACTACAGTTGACTAGAAAACTTCTTATTAAACCCAGACTTTTCTTGGAAGACATTTGCGTTTAACATGATTTAGATATGTTTGATCATGTTCATTTTGAAATATTTCAATTTTAAAATTAAGTCTTTGTATATAATGGGTACAGTTAACTGAAGTCTTGTAATGTTTTGACCGCAAATGTTTTTTTTAAATGTAGTTTTTGGATGGCATTAAATGTAGCTGCTGTGCAATGTGGAATAAGAAATCCCTCCAGGAAAATTTAAGAGTCAGTTTTAAGAGATACAGTTTTTTTTGGGTTTGTTTTTTTGTTATATTAACAAATGATGCTGACTTTTAAGATAATATCTTCTCCCACATATCTTTGCCGTTCTAATTAGTACTTATTAGTAATTCCTGACTTTCCAGTTGTGTGAAATCAGATTTGTCTTACTTGCATGAGTATGGCACTTTTTGCCCATAAACCCTGCAATTTACTATGTAAATTGTTAATGCATATTTGTGTCGTGTGTTGTTTTCTAGTGTAGCCCTGTTCTAAGCCTCATGGTGTTTCATTTGTTTTATCCTGGGGGAAGGCCTTTCAGCCTCCCGCCACTCTTTGCGAACAGGTCTCTCTGCCTCAAATATTTCCCTGAGAGGAGAAAACCGTTTGTCAGTTCTTCTCAATTACCTTCTTCCTTCTTCGAGAGCTGGAACCCCGTCAGCCTCAAGGTGTACAACCCCTATAACTACCCCTCAAAACACACCACCCTCCAGTCCAACCTGCAGCCACCTGCCAACCACAAGTGCCCAGCCAAGTCCACCGCAGGGCAAGGAATTGCTGGTGTCACCTGCCAGTGATGATATTCCTTCAGTAGTAATCCACCCACCTGAGGAGGACTTAGAAGTGCAGGAAAGCCATGAAAAGAAGACAAAGGAAAATACTGACAAAACACCAGGCAACTATTACAATTTAAGCTGTCCGTGTGTGATGCTGTCTGCATCTGGATCACTTGCATTGTGATGTTTTTGGCACATAACTTTGGCACAAAGGAACACGTGATAACTGTTACTTTTGCCTGCATGTTTTATTTATTCTCAGTTGTGACTATTTTTTTGTTTGGCATTTTTAACATTTTAGCTTTTAACAAAAGCCAGCAAAAAAAGAAGGATGTTTAATTAACCTTCATTTGTCTAATTTAAAAAGGAATAATGTTTTTAAAATGTAACATATAAGCAAAATGTCAAAAATGGTGGCCTTTTCCTTTCACTCACCTACAGTCTGGGTCAGGTTTTGCTTTGCTGGGTTTTTTTGTCAGTGGTTGAGCTAGTATTTTGAACCAGTGTTTGATATCCTGAGATAGCTACAGCTGAAGATGTAGTGAAGTATTAGAGATGAATATGAAAAGCATTAGGGAAGGTAAAATTACCAGTAATGTTCCTAGCTTACTTGTATCATGAAGTCTTTAAGCAGTTTTCTTTTTGCTTTTGTTCTTTTAAAAACAAGGGCCATTAAAAACAGTGGCAGTTTACAATGAAACTGGCAGGTTCAGTTCATCTAAAACTGTTTTCAGATAGTTTTACATTAGTGCTCTGCTTCAGTATCTGGCACTTGATCATTATTTTGTTGTGTTAGATATGCAAAATAGGGTAAGGTAGGTAAAAGTTTATAATTCTAGGTTTGTAGATCAGAGCTCAGCAGTTTATTAATTTTTTGCCTTGCAAAGCTATTGTTCTTTGCATCTTAAAAGGTATGTGGATGTATAGGTAAGTTGAAAGAAAGGATGGATAGTTCTGACAGCTTCTTAAGTAGTTTTTAGTAAATATTTAATAACTTGTACATTCTGCATGCATACTGCTATGCTTGCTTTACTTTTGCAAAATTATCACCTATTTGGAGACTTCAGGATTCTTCTAGATAGATAATGGTTTTAAGATCATTTCTTTTAGCCTTTAAGCTCCTCCTGGGGTGAGGAGGGCTAGGGTGTGGGGTGTTTTTCTTGGTTTCCTTCCTCACTTATTTAACAATTAAGAGCACACTGTTACATCTAGCAGTGAAAATACGCTGACAGAGAAAAGGTTGTGGTTATCGCTCTTCACATTTTGCAACTGAATCACTGAGAAGGAAAGAGCAAGCTAAGTTGTAGGCTGTCATACTGACTTGGAGGAGGGGTGTATCTTTACTTAAATTCAGAAAAACAAACAGAAGGCTCTTTCTCTCACTTCTTTATGGGACAAGACAAGAATTAAGATTGTTCTCTCTCATGGGTGATCTTTCAAAGGTAATAAAAAACCAGAACTAAACCAGCTGTAATCACTCATCCAGTTCTTACTTTTCTACTCATCTGACAGGAATTACAGCATGCCAGACCCAAGGTCTTTAGAGCCCAAGAGAAGGCAAACAAATGAAGATCAAGTACTTGATGCCCTAACATACCACTAATAGAGCTTTTTGATACCACTAATATACCACCAATAGAGCTTATTGATACCACTAATAGAGCTTTCCACCAGAATCTCCAAGTCATGTCAAATTGCTTTTGTGCCTTTATGTTTCTCATAAAGGAAGAATCTGAAGGGATGATCTCCCAGTTAATCCATAAATGAAAGTCTTCCCAGGGAAGAATGAACACCAGTAATGATGAAAGACGTTTTTGTTTTCTGAGAGGTTCCCCCCCCCCCCTTTTTAATTCAAGAAGTCATCTGAACACAGAGACACATTTTCTGTAGACTTGCCTTTGAAGACATTCTCAGACTATGACTTTGGGGCTGCAATTGGACTAATCTCTTGGTTATTACTTCCTGGCCCTGCTGGCTGCCTATTTCTGATACAGACCAGGATGCTGTTGGCCTTCTTGGCTGCCTGGACACAAGCTGGCTCATGTTCAGCCAGCCTTCAGTCAGCACACCCAGGTCCTTTTCTGCCAGGCAGTTTTCCAGCCACTCTTCCCCAAGCCATTGGTCCATTCCACTATAAGTTGTGGTTTGTATTCCCTCTCTAGTAATTCAGAGCATTGCAATCTGAATACCTTTTCCACATCTGTATAATTGAGTTTGCCTCCTGTGAGCATTAGGAATTGTGTTAATTTTTTAATAGGTGGTCTTCTTCTGCGTTAACATTCATCTGTCTTTGACCTTGTGGTATTGAGACTTTATTTTTGGTCTTTATAAATAGATGGAAGGTTACTGAACTTAATGTGAATTACTGTAAAAGGAGGGAAGGGGGGGGGATACCTTCAGTCTACTGCTTTTCATCAACCAGTCATCAGTTCAGAACAGGTCCACCAGGCAAAGAGTTCTCTTAATGATATAGTTCTTCTTTTGTCATCAGTTGAAGAACAGCTTTTGTTTTCCCATCTTTGAGACTGTTGATAATGAATTCCATAGGTAGAGCTAGGAAGGGAGAGAGCTGTGTCACAGCTAAAGGTGAACACTCTTAATTCACCAGTATCATTAAGCTTTCTTAATGTCTGTGAACAACGGCAAAGTGTCCCGTTTTAAGAAGTCTTTTGGTTCATTGATGGATGTACGTTAAAACTGAGTAAGATAGTATTTTAGAACAGCTTTGCTTTTACAATAATAACGTACTGGAAATAGTAATTTAGAAAGATGTACATATTTGCCTTCTAAGAGCAATTTTAATATTTTCCCATTGAGACTCATTGGAATTTATTTTTAAAAATTGATTTTTATTTCTTTAAATACAAATATAGTGTGAGTTTGTATTTGCAAGTTTTGTTTCATACACTTTGCCTATGTAAACACAATTATGTTGGAATAATCCTGCTTAGGTGTTGAACTGCTCTTATTTCCCTGATGTATTTATTTTTACCTGAAGTTGAGGTGTGTGGCAAATGTCTGTATTATTCCTGCTTCCTTTTTCCAGCAGATAATGTCCATTACATTTTTATGATCACAGGAGTAAACTAAGTGTAGTTGGCTAAAGAAATGCATATGACCATTAGTGAAGGTGCAGTTTTCAGTACTTTAACTTGAGTGATCTTAGGGTGTTTTAATCCAAACTTTTCAAGACTCAATCAACTGTTGTCTTTCTAAGGAGACAGGTGGTGTATCTGCCCAGCTAACGATGTCAAGAAGAGAACTATGTATTTTTAAAGATCCCACTGGTGGCTTTGGGAAAACGAGATGAATTTCTCTGTCTTTGGTCTAGAAAAATTACTAGGTAAACTTCCTTTCAGCAGTAGCCTTTGAGTTTGTATCTACTGAACTGGAAAGGAGAAAGAAAGACGTTCTGTTAGTGAGAGATTTCAGAATTATTTCACAATTAGAAGTGATAATATCAGACTGATATACATAATAAAACAGTATTATATGGAAAGGCTTGATCAGGTCTGAAAACTTATTAGTATTCTCATGTGAGCAGAGCAGTCTGTCCAACTGCAAGACTAGCAGAAGTAAAGCTTTTTACATGTGGTTTAGAATCAGACAGATGTTCCTGTATTGGTGCCAAAACTTGTGAATCTTGAATGTGACTGATTGGAGAAATTTTGAAGGCAAACTTTTAGAAGAATTGGTATTGCAGAAATAGATTAGTTTATGCTAATGCATAGAGTCCTTATTTTTTATTCTCCTCTTTGGTTGTTTCTTCGCGTTTTGTTCTAGTCTATGCTTGCTCTTGCTCACAGAGCATTTGTGTAAAGGGCAAAATGATGCATTATTGTTCATCTTTCATCAGTTACCTTTATTGTTATGTGGGGGGAAGTGAAAGAAGTTTGTGTGTATCCACTTTCATACTATGCTCTTCTGCAACAACTGCTTAGTATTTCTGTTCTATTTCTGGTCCTACAAATAACATCTTAACATCAACTCTTACGCACTTAAACGACTGAACAGCTGATTTTGCAGGTGGTTGATTGCTGTTAGTCATTCTTGTGTATAACATATACATCTTGGAGCAGAAGGGTAGAATTGTGACTGCTTTGTTTTGTTTTCCCTAGCTTACCTAATGTTGTATTTCTAGTGTTAGCTAATTACTTGTGCATGTTAGGATTCACAAACGAAATTGCAGCTTACTAACTTCATTTGGTTTTTGCTTCAGGAAAAGCTACCCACACCACTTACATCCCTATGAACTGTAAGAATGAAAATTAATGGTAAAGGCTTGGGCCTGCATGTTTCTTTGATATGATGGCTCTTTGAATGAGGGTGTTTTGGGGTTTTTTTGTTTTTTGGGGGGAGTGTTTGTTTTTCTTTTTAGCTAAATTCGGGGATCAAATAAAGTTAATTCGGTTATCATTTGAAATGCTAAAAAAGTCAAATTACTAAATTATAAACACAGACGGATGCAATTAGTTATGCAGTAGTACTTAAGATGGAACAATAGCCAACAGGTAGCCAAGTGAGGACTTCAGTTTTATCTTGACTTGAGTGATGCTTGGCCTAAATACAAACTTTCTGCATGTAATACAATGTCGAGACTTTTACTCTGTCCAGTGTGGTTTTGAAAGCATGTTGAAGCATGATTTTATCACCATATCTGAAAGGTCTAGTGTAGACAAGCAAGGCCAAATGCACTTCTAGTGCATGTTAAACCGAACAAGTAAAAGCTCTGTAGTGCAAAAGATGGGATTTGGGCTTGGTTATGCATGCCTAGACAAGCTTTTAAATGGTAGTTGGGAAGGGATAGCCATGGGACAATATGGTATTCAGGTGTACAAACACCTGGGTTACTTGCCTTTTGCACCCCTAATGAGCCGGGAATTCACTGTTGCTAGTAGCATGGCAAGCTGCATAAAACAGTTTTGTCTTGAAGCAGGTGTCAGAAGGAAGCTGTATGTTTAATGGCTTCATTTGCACGTGCCTCTTCAGCTAATGTGTTAAGAGGCACCATTTCATATAGTAACATCTGGTCAGGTCAATACTTGGAGCTTTGGTCTGTAGATGGGAATCGTGGTTTGCAAGCTGTCTCCTTCATGTAGTACGCAATTTATTTGTGCAAGTTAGTTAACTACCAGGGTATTGTTCCTTGTAGTTGTAATCTGGCTTGCCAAGGCTTTTACATTTGAAATAACTGCTATAGAGAAGACTAGGGAGCAGAGGTGTTGCTTTTTGTGTTTGAGGACTTCTAAATATAGCAAAGGTGCTGTCTGCTACTTACTAGAGCAGTTACGATTAAAATGTCAAAAGTTGTTATTTTTTCTGCACTTAAAGTAGCTCTTATTTACTGGTGACTGTTCTGCAAATGGCCATCATTTGGGCAATACTTATGTTTTTTAATGATGTCGTTATTTTGACAACACAGTGACTTGTTAATGTTGCATTTATGATACTAATGTAGGGCACCCTTACTGAATAATTTGCACATTTGCTTTAAGCAAGCTGCCACATTGAGTGTTGGTAGTGTCGCATACTTGGTTCACTTCATACACCATTTTGAACTTACCCCTTTTGTTTTGATTCAGGGCTGTTAGCATCTCCACAATCAGCACCTGGATATTTAGACACTGGGAAAACTGGAGAGGTTAAAGGTACCGGGGCAGGAGGAAGCAGAGAAAATAGCACAGTTGATTTTAGTAAGGTAAGTAATCTTAATGTTTAGCAGAATATAACTATGTAACAAAAAATGTGATTGTAACTTCCCTCTTATTTACAACTAAGAAACATATAGGTACACGTATATACTCCACAAGACGTGTACTTAGCTGTAACTTGTATGTACAAGTGCCACAATACGGTGTAGGCTAAATGCATCAAACGTATTTGAAAGCCCTCCCAGTGGGACTGAACTTCGTTTCCTTTGATCTTTTCATTATTATGGTAACTTCAAGAGTGCAGTTGCTGTACTTTCTCATGCAGAGGGAGGTATTTTCAGATTTGCTATAAAGACTCTTATAAAAACAATATTATAGATCGTGTTGTAACATTTTCCCTAGGACAGACTTTCTGGGGTTTTTTTGTAAAGAGGGCTTTGAAAGGAAATTTGTTTTGTATGTTTTATGAATTTGCTATAGAAAGTTATTATTGTGTATCTTAATCATTAGGAGCATACAGTACAACTTTCTGAAGGAAATCTTGTGTCATACTGTAAATCCTTTGTCTTTCTTTCATAATTTAAATTTTCTGGACAAGTTCCTTCTATGAAACACTAAGAAAATTGGTCAATTATGCTTAAGGAAAGCTAACTTACACAGTAGTTCAGATCTAATCATGGCAGGGGCCATATATTCCTGTCACAGTTTGTATTTTTGCTTGGCGTGGCCTTCTGTACACCTGCCTTGTCTCCTGTTGGGCAGGAGTCAGCCTCCTGGCACTGTAGTTGTGGCACACTTGGTGTGGGACTCAAGAGGCCACTCGTAAGTGCCTTAGATAGCCGTGTAACTTGTGCTTGTGTTTGTGTGAGAGTTCATGTGCTGTACTGTTTTCTAATGCTCTTCTGTAGTTATAGAAATGAATGTCAGTATTTTCAGCCATCATATTTTTCATGGATGAAAACAAACATACAAATTATGTTTCAAAATTATGACCTATTTGAAATATACAGCTGTGAAACAACTACTTGCATTCTAGAAACTGTGTAATTACATGAACTCTCCTTAGTTAATTTTGTGCGTAGATTTTATTATGTCCTATCACAGAATGTTTGTTATGATAAGCAATATTAGAAAGGTGGTTTTGCAGTTTGGAGTCTTCTAGAATATGGTAGGTAGCAGTAATTCTAAATTCTAGAGAATAGTTTATTAGTTAGCTGCCTGACATTTTCTGCATATGTTTGTCTTTTCTGTACTGTGGGGTATATAATTTGCCTTTGTAGCATAGATGTCTAGTAAAGACTGATAAACTTACGTAAGGGAATAAACACTTGTTTCATCTTTGTATGAATAGGTTGATATGAACTTCATGAGGAAAATACCTGCAGGAGCAGAAGCGTCAAATGTATTAGTGGGAGAAGTAGACTTTTTAGAAAGACCTATTATTGCTTTTGTGAGACTCTCCCCAGCTGTGCTTCTCTCAGGTCTCACAGAAGTTCCGGTTCCTACACGGTAAATAACTGCTTAGAAGGTCTGGCTTTACTTACACAAGATGATAATAATCTTTAAGATCTCAAAAAGTTATACCGTTTTATACATACTGTATTAAGCTCAAGAAATGTAAACTTTTGCTTAACATAATGTCAGTCATTTGGTGCCAAATTTAAAGTAATAAGATCCACTATAAAGTCTCTGAATGCTTTAAATGTATATAATGATGCTGTCTTAAACAAGTGCAGAAGCTGAAACTGGTAGTTGGAGTAAAGCAGTGAATTTTCCAAGCTTGTGTTGCCATTTTAAATATCAGCATGAAGATTGTTATACATCCCTTCAGCATGGCACAGAGTAACAGTGGGAGACTCCACAAAGTCTGAAAGTCTGTCTAATTTGAAACTATGCTCATTGTATAGAAATATTCTGTATATTAATAACCTCAGTGGTGGAAAAACTTAGTTTTTTCAGTTACATGCCCAAATCTACGTGGCTAACACTGGGGTAACCAATCTTCAGCTAATACATTGAATTGGTTTTCAATCTGCAATATGCTATCCTTCCTGGTGCACCCACCCTCATCTCCCCGATATCATGGGTCTCACAGTGTACTGTGAGTAGTTCACCACAGATCATCAAATATGAAAATGCAGGTCCCATTATAAAGATGGCAGGTTGTTTTGTCAGTCATCATAGAGGGCACTTCATTTTCTGTGCACATTGATGTATTGGTCTGTTCTGTGGTGTTTGGCATAAATATGTCCATTTATGTGTTCTGGTGGTTTTCTTTTTAATATTTTAAAATTATCAAAGTGCTTGCTTGGTAATTTTCAATTTATACAGTCTTACTGAAAGGCAAAAATAATCTTAGCAATGTTGTATAAATAAGAGAATATTCAGGGACTAGTTGCTCATAATGTTTTTTAGGAAGTTCTAGAATTTCTGCATATGGATTATCATATTAATGTATCTAAAATTATCCTGTCCTGAGTTTTTCAGAATGGTTTAGACTTTCAGATTTGGAGTAGCATATTTGATTCTAAAGATGCAGTTTCTGTTTCAGTAGGTCAGTCACCTTGCAAAAGAAAGATAACATTGAACTGTTGGTACTGTATGGGGAAAGAAGGCACTTTAAAGTATGTTATTTGTACTTAGAAATTTTATTTTCATGGAGTATAGGAAGAAGGTCATGAAAACAATTATGGAGGTTTGGTGCTTTGTATCCGTTTGAATATATAAGATACTAATCCTGTTTGGTGGTGTAATAACTGTTACTCTGATTGGAAATGGAGACTGCTAACATATGGTGTGACCCACACCAAGGTTGAATTCCTTCCCAAAATGTCACTTTTACCTTCTTAGGTATTCAAAATACAGACTCTCTTCCACTGACACAGGACCAGGATGTGTCTATATGAGTATGCCCAGCATGTTTCTTGAAATATATCAATGTATCTGTTGTGTGATGAGCCCAGTCACAGCAAGTAGGAGGGATTTAACTCCCATGAAGGAGATGATTGATCATCAGAGAGGCTAGAGCAGGTGATAAAACTCCTGGGCCCTCACTAAAAAGTCTTTGCCAGTGGGAATGTCAGAAATGCTTATAACTTGGAGGAAATATCCATTGCGCTCTAGTCTGTGGATTTCTACTATGTATCAGGCATTATAAGAACTTGAAAAATGAGGCTTAATCAGGAAGTTTTTGGAGTAATTTTGGTTCAGGATTTGAGTTCCTTCCATTAATTACTTTGAGGCCAACATTTTCTTAGTCTTGCAGCAGTCCTTAAGATCTGAAATGGTGAAGAGGATTTTTACTTCACTACGAAATTTTCTTTAAGCATTAGTTTGTAAAAACCCTCTAAGTGTATTCCATTGAGTCAGCTGTATTCTTGATTGCTCTCTCCACAGGTTTTTGTTTTTGTTGCTGGGACCAGCAGGAAAAGCTCCACAGTACCATGAAATTGGAAGATCAATAGCAACACTTATGACAGATGATGTGAGTGATATTTTAAACACTTGTGATTAAAGAAGTCCATAATAATGTGCTTACCAACTGCTTTTAATTAAAATATTCTGGTGTGCAGGGTTAACCCCTGCCCCCCCAACTGGTTGTGTAAGTTTGCAGTTTTCCATTTATTGCTTGTGTTAGTGAAGTAGATAATGGTAAATTCATTATTTCTCTTATCTACCTTGAAGAAATCCTAAATGTATTTCTGAAAAAAATTGTAGCTTTGGTGTATAGATTTCCTGTGTGTCTTAAATTAGGAAATTGAACTATTAAATGGAACTGAGCCTGATATGAATCTCTTGTGTTTCAAAAAGGACACAGTAAACTGCCCAAGTGTTCTGGACAGTAAGTTTAAGAATGTGATTGAGTCATCAGAGATCTCTTTTGAATAAAAGTGATGTCAAATAATTAAAATTAGGATTTTACTAGGCATCTGTAGTCATATGCTTAGCCCTGCTGAATGGTTTTGAAGAGCCCCGGGGCAGTTTGGACTTTCAAAGACTAATGTTATGTTACTGAGCAAAATTAGAATGTTTTAATTCTGACTTCCCATTGAGCACCACCTACTGAGTTGCTGATAATTATTAGGGCTATCAAGCAGAAGTTCTACGGTTTCTTTACTCTAGAACAGTTTAAAGTTGGAAATGTAAACCAGAAATTGGTCATTTTACAATTGGCTTCTAGTCTGTTAATACGGTACTTGTACAGTGTGAGAATTGAATATTAAAAGCTTTAGTTGCCACTTCTAATTTATAAGGTAGCTCTTAATGCGAAAGTATGCAACTAAAGTAAAAGCCTAACTTTTGAGGACCTTTAAAAACTATTCCATGCCTTTTAAAAAAT
Organism: Neopsephotus bourkii; assembly: GCF_033783945.1. Lineage (NCBI taxonomy): Eukaryota > Metazoa > Chordata > Aves > Psittaciformes > Psittacidae > Neopsephotus > Neopsephotus bourkii. The sequence goes on from NW_026901618.1 coordinate 1,970,440, forward strand.
AGTTCCTTGTAATCACATCCTCTTTCAAAAAACCAAACCACCACCACTGTTTCATAATTTCTTCTTGCAGGTTTTCCATGATGTTGCCTATAAAGCAAAAGACCGAAATGATTTGTTGTCAGGAATTGATGAATTTTTAGACCAAGTGACAGTCCTGCCTCCAGGAGAATGGGATCCATCTATACGAATTGAGCCACCAAAAAGTGTTCCTTCCCAGGTAATATACTACAAAAACATTCACGTAAATTGTGTACTGAGTGTATACTTCAGTAGAACATCAGGGGAGTCCCCACATTTGGGATTGTCAATTTAAGTAAAAAAAATCCAAAAGTGCATTGTCAGTTTAAGTAAGAAACAAAACAGAGAATCAAAAAAAGTGTTAATCCATTTCCTTCTGTACTTTTAAGTAAGTTGTATTTACCATATTTCCTTTCATAATGCTGAAATGAGTTTCTGTGAGATCTAGAAGAACTGGTCAGAAATTGTACCTTAGTGCATACTGTAAATTTGATTATTAATCAAAGAATGATCAGCAAGAATATTGTAATTCTTCTAAAAACTTCTATTTGCATACAGCATTTATTGAAATGTTGTAATGTGTATTGGCTAGCATATAATGTTTACAGAATGTTTATGAATTAGATTAAAAACTGGATCATATCACTCAGTTGTGGCACAAGCTTAGAATTAGAGCCAAGGCAAAGCTGGACCTTAGAGGGACTCTTGATTTCTTCCCTTTCTTCTTCTTCACAACTGAGGGTAATTGCTGCTGTCAGGATCAAAAGTGCTCTTGATTCAAAAGGTTGACATTGGCGTTGAATCCAGTGGTGGTTTAGGGGTGTGGGTGGAATGGAATGGGTGACAGGAGCTCAGTCTGTCCATGAATAGCCTGGAGCTACCACTTAACTTGTTTCCAAAATAAGCAGGGCTCAGGGCTTTTTGCAAGGCAAACTGGGCTGAGAAATTTATGAGGAGCTTGTGAGCAGCTTGCTCAATAGGGGAATGACTTCTCATTTATACTGGAATGACTTCTTACTTGCACTTCAGCTAAACACTGTGTGTGTCAAAAAGTGAGGTCAGTTTCTGTTGGAAGCTAGAGGCCTCTGCTCTGGAAATGATTGAGGTGAGCAGAAAAGAAACTTGAAAATTTCTAGGCAATCATGGTTGAGCCTCTGCTGTGTTTTGGAAAGGTAGCCTTTTTTTCATCATATTTCAGGGTCATATTTCTTGTAGAAAGAGGGAAGATAGGGTTGGGCAAGGTACTACTAGTAAGAGCTTTTAGGGGAGTTTTTGTACAGTTCTTGTTGTCTGTACTCAAGATGACTTTGGCAAATGGAGTACTGCTGATGAGCTGGGACCATGATAAAGGTTTGGGAGGTGTGGAGTCTCTTCATGCTGTCTTTGAATTATACTTCTTAGTGTAAAGGCACTCTGAAAGTATGATATTTTTCTTTTCTTTTTCCCCCACCTTTACTGCCCCCAGGAGAAAAGGAAGGTACCTAAATTTCCAAATGGATCTACTCCTACAGGAGAGACTCTCAAAGAAGAAGGCCATCATGCTGGACCTGAACTTGAGAGAACTGGAAGGTGTGTTCACTTTCCTAAATACTAGATACCATAAAAAAATAAAAGTAATAAACCTTCACAGTTTTTAATGGTGACATTTGAACATAAAAATAATGGTATAAGTGTCAGAGCGCATCCTTTTTCCTTTTCAAGTGTTGAATTCTTGCCCATAAATGCCAATCCACTTAAAGCATTTTCAAGCCTGTGGCAATGTTTCTCAACACATTTGCGAAGGATTTCATATAAGATGCTGCCTAATTTAACTAACTGACTTTAAGAGTTCGATTTTATAATTGTCAAGAGTAAGCAATTATCATAATTGTAAGAGGAATATACAATTTTCAGTATTGGGCTAGGTACTAAAAATTTCAATTAAAATCTGTTTTCTTAAACATGCATGAAATTGAACATCTAGGGATATAAAGGGGAAAAAATACTTTGGTATTGGTTATGTTTTGGATTTGGTCAGGTTTCTTTTAGATCTAAACTAAAATTGAAGGAATTTCTTTCAGTTGACTTGCATTGTTATTCCCAGTTAGTTCTGAAATACTTGCAAAAAAGTCCAAAATTGGAAATATCTGGTTAAGATTAAACCTTAATAGCTCATGTATGAGAGAGTATGGATTAAATCAGCTGAGAAATTCTGAAAAATATGTACAATGAGGTTATCCCCAAAATAATGAACTTCCAAATGAAATTCATCTTTCTCATACCTTTGCAAGAAGGACTTTACAACATTTGTGTTGATTTTTACTATTTTGGCCTTGTTATACTTACCTTTTGCTGTTTTGCAGACAGTATATGGAGCTCAGAGATTAATTTCTGCCCACAATTATTGTTAGATGAGACTCTTGTTTTTCTTAGGAATGGGATATTAAATTATTTTTTTATAATTCAAAATAAATTTTTTTTGTAGGTGCAAATTATACCTAATATTTTGGAGTCTTGTAAATTTTTTGGAAACTGACAAAAGCTTTTTAATTCCTTGCGAGTAATTTACTCATTTGAACTGACATGTTTGATTTTTGTATTTCCATTTTAGCATATCTCTATACTCCAGGTGAAAACACTGTTAAAAGTAGTAGGCCTGAATTTATGGAACTAGCCGCATGCATGTAGAGAATTTGAATCAACTTGCTGGAGTAGTAATATTGAAATGTGTCAATGCAGTGGTCTTGGTTGAGGCTTAGCACATTTCTTCTGTTCCTTCTTTTGAATGTTGCAAGACAGATTTGATTTAAAGCATTATTTAGGTAAAAGCACTTGCAAAGATATTTTTTTCAGTATCTAGCCCATACACAAAAATACCTAGCCAGCATTTAAAGATGTGGATAACCTGCTTGATTGTATTTAGAATACTACTGAAATGGAATAGATAAGATTCGCATTTACGTTTTAAAGTGTTATGATTTAATCTGGATTACAAAATAGCTAATTCGTGCTGGTAGTAGGCACTGGCAGTCATGTGTAGCCCATAGTTTTAAACTAGCTAGAATCCTCTAGTGTACAGTTTGACGAGTTTCATCTCACCTATTTAGGCTTTTTGGTGGTTTGATACTTGACATCCAAAGGAAAGCACCTTTTTTCTTGAGTGACTTCAAGGATGCATTAAGCCTGCAGTGCCTGGCCTCGATTCTTTTCCTATACTGTGCCTGTATGTCTCCTGTAATCACTTTTGGAGGGCTCCTGGGAGAAGCTACACAAGGCAGAATAGTGAGTACAAAGAATGGTAGTGGCCAGGCTTTTAGACCTTCAGAGGCAAGTCACTGTGTGCATTTGTCTCATTTACTTATACTTGTATTTGAAGAATTTACCCACAGCACTTGATTAGCCTGCCCCAAAGCAGATCTTCCCCAAAAGGTAATTGCTGTGGAAAATGTGGGGCACCCATGTGAACAGGAGAAGATGCACAGTGGAGGTAAAAAATGTTTATCCTGCCTTATTGGATGAATGGCTTTCATGAATTGAAAAAAAGGCTTGCATTGCCTTCTTTTTGGCTCGGTAAAATAATGCAATAGCAGTAAAGGTGCACCATCCCACTAGGCCTACTTTAGGCAAAGTCAGAAGCTCAAGGTGGATAGTCAAGAACATGTACTGGCCTTGAGTAGTAGGCCTATGAGGATGATAATGCCTGCAGCGTATGGGTAGCAGTCACTTGTGTATTTAAGTAATGGACAGGATATGCATATGCTTTCACTAATGGTATGTTGTTAACTATAAAGCGGCTAAGGTTTATGAGCAGAAAATACTCTTCATTGTAAATGACTTGAATATAAACCATACACATACAAAATTCTGGTAGTGTTATTGTTGTGCAGTAGATAACTTTGGTTTTGGGGTCAGGGAAAGAATACTTAAAATCACCAGTGTTAATAACTTAGTATTTTTGTCGATTGGCTTGTGAGTTAATTAGTCTGAAGTGTATTTTCTGTTTGTAAATCCATCATGAAGAAACAAGGCTCTGTCCCCTTGGGGGAAGTAAAGATGTATTTAGACATGTCCTTTACAAATTTTAAGTTTCTGGTAAAGCTTATAGTGCCATAAAAATCATTTTGATACTTAGATCAAGTTCTTTAAGCTTGTATTATATTAAAATTTAGTTAACTGTTACGTCTCTTTCAAGTAGTGCTGTTGACTCAGATTTTTTGTTTATTGATGTATCACTCCAAGCTGATAGCAAATGCCAAAATAAATTATATCATTCTGTGTGCTGTTTTTGCCACTGTAAGTGTAGGAATGGTTATCAAAATGTTGATGTAACTTTTGAGTGTGCGTTATGTATAATTATGAACATATGCTCCTTTTAAGGCTTGATTCTTAAACACCTTCTTTCTTTTAGCTATCTGGAATTGTTTGCGGGTTTGTTGCTGCCTTCAGATACTTGGTGTGCATCATTGAATATAAAATTTAGTTACTGCACACACATGTTCAAGCACAGTAGCTGACACTGTAAGGTACACAGTTTGTCTTTGAAACCTTCCCTTGCATTCTCAGAGGTCATCACCTCCACAGTACTGTCCCTGCCACCCTGATCGAGAACCCCAAGGTTAATGCATTGACTGACCAAAAGCACTAATTCACGGGTAGTAAAACAAGAGACTGTGATTATATATATGTTTTTTCCTAATGTAATTAACAAAGAACTTATGTTTTCATTTTTAATAGCCCCAGTACAGCAAACCATTTTGCCCAGTTTTAGATCTTTCCTGATTCGGAGCTTAACTTTGCATAAATACTGTTTTCTTAGGCTTGTGTAATTGTAAAATAGCAGACACTTAACAATTCCACCAGGAGCCCTTTAATCTGTAATCCATGACTTCTCATAGTTATAAATAGTGTCTTCAACTATTTTCAAGTAATTTTCATATCATTTTAGCATCTAAAAAGTCCTGCCCCTCTGTTTTGAGGTGCAGCATAACTTCTTTTTAGCAGAAAAGTGTTAAAACACCTAAATCGTGAGCTGAAGTATTATCTTACTTCAGTGAAAAAAAATGCATTACCAGGAGGGACATTGTTTTACTGCTCATCTGTTTTCGGTGTCATGTATGCATAAACTAGTATTGTTATGTAGCTTCCCCTGCACCTCCACCTGTCAAGTTTCTTTTGTAATGCTTGGTTGACTAATGCAGGTTTTAGTAAGGTATGTTGCAATATATTTGGCTGTTTTCTTTTCAGAGACAGATTGTTCTTTCTGTAAACTACATGTTGAGTAACTTTTATTTTCTTAATTTGTGGTAATTGTTGGTATGTTTTTCCTCCATAGCTGGCAGGACTAGTAACTTGTTCTCATGGTTTTGGATGGCTTTAGGTTTCTCAGGGACTGAAGTTTGCAAAATCTTTTTTCCATGGTATTGTAACTGCAAAACTGTGTTGTTATTTTTGTCTCAAACATCAATATTAATTGCAATGTTTTTACACCTTGTTTCTAAGTTAATGCATCTTAAAACTGTGTTTGTGCAGATGTGATGCTAAATGCTAACCTGAAACGCAGCGTAGTTACAACAGTTTCTTTTCCCCCAAACAGAGTGCAATAGAGTCTCTCTTTGGAGCCTCATTAACTGGGATTGCCTATTCTCTCTTTGCTGGGCAACCTCTTACTATTCTGGGGAGCACCGGACCAGTTCTAGTATTTGAAAAAATATTATTTAAATTTTGTAGGTAAGTGATGTTTGTATTCTCTTGATGTACTTTCTAACTTGCTAGCCTGTTACAGTAGCTTTAGTTGAAAACAGATGTGTGCTAAAAGTGTATGTCCATGAAGATATGAATGCAGTGTCAAGAGACTAAGAGATGGATGGGGTTTGGCCAAGCTGTTAGGCACTGGTGAGCCTTCATGAGAAAATCAGTGATAAGTAGTGGCTAGGACTTCAATAAAAGTTATGTTGATTATATTTTTATATATATATATATATGTTGATTTTATATATATATATGTTGAATATATATAGATTGATTATATATATAAAAGTTGAGTTGCTGGCTTTGGTTCTGCAGGGGTAAACAGGGGTTGATCTGCCTTCTAGGAGAAAACATCTAAGTAACTCTAGAAAGATCATTCCCATGATGCTTCCCAAGATAGGTAGTTGCACCCTCAATCCTAGAAACACACTGCAGTGTTGCTTTGATTTGGTGGAAGAGGAGACAGAAAAGTTTCTGCTTCTTTCAGATCTAGTGTTAAGGATGAGGAAAGTAGTGACTACCTCTTGAGCTTGGCCTCAGTATCTGTTTTCAAATAGAATATAAGTGACTTTTGGCTCAGTTAATACTTCTGTTTCTGTCTTCACACAGGGATTATGATCTTTCCTACCTCTCCCTGCGAACTAGCATTGGTCTGTGGACTGCATTTTTATGCATAGTGCTTGTAGCCACAGATGCCAGCAGCCTTGTGTGTTACATCACTCGATTTACTGAGGAAGCTTTTGCAGCACTTATATGCATCATATTTATTTATGAAGCATTGGAAAAGCTTTTTCATTTGGGAGAACTGTATGCCTTCAATATGCACAATGACTTGAGTAAACTGACTTTATATTCGTAAGTACCAAGTTTCTGTCCGTTAGTAAAATACGTAGTGAAAATGTTTGTAGCACAGAGACGTACCATTTACTAAACTGCAATGTGTGCCTCTCCTAGGAAGGGTAGGAGGAATGCTGGGGGTGGTATGGGCATGAGAAACCTCAGAAAAATTCTATTCAGGATGCTGTGGATTGAATTTTCTGTGTTAGCTCTGGGTGGTTGGAAGGGATAAGGGGCTGTGACACTGCCTGCTTTAATTGTACCTTTATTAAAGGTCAGCCTGGAGATTAGATCTCTGTCTTTCTGTCTTTCCACTTCTAGAAATCATGATAGTTTACCTGACCTGGGTGAGGATTAATTCCAGGTGGCTGAGGCATGGAGAGCTTCTGCAGCTTTCACATTCTATACACAAGCTGTATAAGTTACTCTGTTTGCAACTACCTCATAGGAATTACTGCTTTCCAATCTTCTGTTTCTTTTTGCTGTTACTTTAGGATCCAGTTAGGAAGGAAAGTATATTTGTAGAATCATAGAATGTGGGTTTGAAGGCACCTTAAAGATAACTTAATTTCAAACCTCCCCATGAACATTTAGTGCTTTTTCCTTCTTTATTGTCACACCATCAGGATGCAAGCTTGCCCTTCTATGGTTCTTTGTTTTTTCGGTATCTTGACAAATCTCATAGAAAGAGGAGACTTACTTCTTGCTTACTCTCTGTTTCTTTTCTACATAAATGTTTATGTGTTAAGCTTATGGTTTGGTGTACTTAACTAGCTTTGATTTAATTGGATGTTTTCAGATAATCTTCAGTATGTTACATGGTTTTGGTTGGGTTTTTTTAACTGATGTGTACGTCTGTGGGCCTGTCTGATAGAAAGGACCTTGCAGTCCAACTTCGCAAACCACTGCAGTTAGGAGGGGCACTTTTAGTTGTACAAAAACTGACTGAAAAACGCGTAGATGTAGTTGCTTTAAATCTGAACAGTTTATGCACTTCTATCTTCAGTTAGCCCACCACATACTCAAGAAGAGTGTCTTACTTCATGGTGACCAGTTTTGTCATATGTAGATCAGAAAGCATGCCAAATGCAAGATAAACGGCTGACTACCAACATTTTAGAAAAGAATCAAACTTCTAGTACCTAATGACATGTCTGGTTTGAAAAGGAGCTGCTGAAATTGAGTCATCTGAACCAGTTTCTAAAATGAAATGGATTTTTAACTTAATCCTTTATTCACAATATGTAGGAGTCTGCATATATTATCTATTTCATTTTATTATCGGGTGTCATTCTATATGGAAACTGGCAAAGCAGCCAAATAATTACGTCACTGTCTTGCCTGCTTCTAAATCTTTAAAATACATAGTTTGGGGTTTTTGTCCAATCTGTTAAACCTCCTGAGCAGTTGCCTCTTTGATTCTTCTTTTCCCACACACCCCCAATAATCCTAATTCATGTCACATAAGGAAGAGCCTTATACTCTGCTGCTTTCATAAAGCTTGGGGAAAACTGTGGTTTAAATTTTTCAGGATATTTGAAATTACTGCACATCACTGCACTTTGGCACATACAGCTTAAATGCATATACATTAATTTTTAATTCCCTTCAGATGTGTGTGTGCTGCTCCTGAGAATCCCAGCAATGAAACTTTGCGCGTATGGAGGAATATGAATAAGTCTGTGGAAAGTATAGCATGGAGAAATCTTACAGTTCCTGTGAGTATCTAAAAGCTCTGTGTGTGTGTGTGTGTGTGTGTGTGTGTGTGTGTATGTATAAAACTAAATACACAGTACCACTCTGGATTATTTTTTTTTTTTTTCATCTTTCATCAAGAAATATTTGAACCTGGACTGTTGTCTTTAAACCTATGTTTCTGAAATCTTTTATTCCTCCCATAATGTTTTAAGCAGTCATTGTAGTTGCTCGGATCAATGAGTGCATGACAGTAAATGCTAGATAACGTGATACACAGTAATATCATAAAACGTCTGATTGAGGTAACCACTTGAATTCTGAGAGGCAGAGCAGTCTTCTTTGTGAATGTCGATGAGATAAATGAATAAGAAATTGCTTCCCTCAATTTCCCGGAAAGAGTGAAGAAGTATTTTTAAGAACTGAAGATGGAATCTGCAGTTAAAATGTGGTAGCAAACACTTTTCATTTGTTAAACATTGGTATGAAACTACAGTAGAATCAAATAAACTACCTAAATAATGATTGGAAGAAAATAATTACCTGGAAACTTGAAAGGAAACAGATGAACTGTTGGAAGGCATAGACTTGAAAGCATTTTGTATTGTGTTTCATAACTCTGTGTGCCTAATTCAGCCATCTTAGGATATCTAAAATGGCAGTAGATAGCCGTGTATGTGCTCTCCTTGTGTCTGAGCCTAGACATTCGCACTGGAAGCAGGCATTTTGCACAGCAAAAATATTGTGAAAAATCTCAGGGCATTACTGAAGGCGTAACTGCAGTGTTTTCTGTGTACGACCAATGGCTCCTGCTTTACTGTAATCACATAGGATGGCAGTTTTGAACTTAGTTTTTACGTTTTTCTTATATTTATTACTCATTTTATATACCTTTTCATTCTCTTAAACATCTTTAGTCTTCCCAGAGATGCAGAACTGATCCAGAATTTGGTGGTGCTTATAATCAAAGTACATTGTTAACAGGATGAATTTTTGTCTTCAGTTAAATTTTCAATAAATTAACCTGTTCTATAGACCAGGTTGTGGCAGTGCTGCTTACTGAATTTATTGTTGTTTCCTCATAGTCTGTGTGTCTACTTTAATTCTTTACTTTGCATTTCAGTAAGCCTTTTTGATAGGAATCATCTGACTTTGCTCTCTTTTTTATTCGTATTACTTATGATGCTTTTCTACTTTTTCTTCTTACAGTTGGATAAAGCTCATTTTGTAAGAGTCTGTTTTTTTTTTTTCCTTAACTGTATTGGGACAGAACAAAGTCAAGAATAAAGATGGGAGAAACTGAGGAGATCTTTTTTTATGTTTGCTGGTTTGAAAGTTGATGTCAATAGTCCGCTTTTCTCGGGCTTAGTCCTCAGTCTTTATTTATACATTCAGTTATGTGATGCTTTGAGAAATAGAAATGAGGGTGCATGTAAAGAAGCTGTTTCCATTCTGGTATCTTCCAGCATATTTTGTCATCCTGAAATAATCAGTGATAATCAGTGTGGCTCTTCTGCAACAGACAGCATGCATTTTTGGCATTTCAGGCAGATGAAGGAAAGAACTCCCCTGTTTGTGATTGTAGAAATTTATGTGTTTTATATAAAAAACTGCAAGTTAGCTTGAACGTACTAAATGAATAAAACACAGGAATTTAAGAAGCTTTTCTCTTTGCAGGAATGTTTAGAATTGCATGGTGTGTTTCATGGATCAGCTTGTGGGCGTCACGGACCATATATTCCAGATGTTCTCTTCTGGTCTGTCATATTATTCTTTACAACATTTTTCCTCTCCTCTTTCCTTAAGCAATTCAAGACCAAACGCTATTTCCCAACGAAGGTAATTCTGATTAGACTATTTTTCTCTTGTGATAAAGAATTAGTATAACTTAGAGGAGTTGAATTTTCTATTTTGCTTCAGAAATTTGTGTTGCGAGATTTCTTTTAAGACCAAAAAAACCCAACCCAAAACAAATAATGCAAACTTTAAGCAAGAAAATGAACAGATTATTCCAAAAATGAAGACATTAGAGGAAAGAAATTGGCCACAGAAGATTTAGTGCTTATTCTCTAAATGTTATAAACATTAGAAGATCTAAAGCAGTCTGTTTCCCTGTATTGTTGGGTACTGCCCAGGTACCATTCGGAGAGATAATACTGCGGCTAGGTTTTCTTCATCTAGCTGTACAGAGCAACTTACTGCTTTCCCCAGACTGTTGATGTATGAAGGATTCTGAGTAGTTCCTCAGGGGATTGATATTTCTACTAGAGGCTAATATAATGATTATCCCTGGAGTGATTTACACAGCTTATTTCTGCTAGCCAGAATAAAGTATTTAGATACTTTGTAAACCTCAGCCCATTCCTACAATGTGTTCCTAATGTTTAGTAAAGTCACCTCTGATAACCTGAATCTGTTGCAAATTATACCTCTCCTGTCATCAAATGTATGAATACTGATTTGGAACAATTCAGTGCTGTGACTGAATCAAGCTACAAAACACTATCTGTGATGGCCCAGCATCCTAGTAGGGTTGGGGGGACAGGAAGATGAGGAAGGAATTATTTTAAGTAATTCATTTCTTGCAGTAGGTCACTTTTAAATGAGGATGAACAGTTGTACAGAATAGTTGCCTTCTGCAGCTTCATGCTGTTCTGGCAGGCAGCTTAAATTTAAAAATAAAAAGAGAAAGTATATTGAATGTTCAGTGGTGTAATATAATATAAATAGACTTCACTTTTCACAGGGGAGAAAGTTCTTCCTGTACACGCAAATTACAATGATAAAAAAGCAAGAGTTAACACAGGTCATTTCTTTATAGGTGCGTTCTACCATCAGTGACTTTGCAGTATTTCTGACCATAGTAATAATGGTTTTGATTGACTATCTCGTGGGAGTACCTTCTCCTAAGCTTCACGTTCCAGAGAAATTTGAAGTAAGAAATACAACCTTTTAAAAAACTTAACTTTTTAAATGCTTGCAGTTTTGTGGACAGTAGAACAGTAGAATTGTGTAGGAACAGAAATTTATCTTCTTTACTTACAAATTAGTTGATGAAGTAACTTCTCTTTTCTGTTTTGGATGTATATCTCATCTGACAGTATAGACTATGCTTTATATTATAATATCACTAAAACAGAAGCATTCTTTAGTGCGAACATGCAAAAATGAAGGAGTGGAATGGATTCCATTCCATGTAGATTTAATAGTCACACATATAACAGCTAAATCAGTCTTTTGGTCAAAGCTGTTGGAAAAAAATCTAAACTCATATTTAAAAGACTGTTGATTTGTTCATTTGTTGATTTGCAGCTGTTTGCAAGAATAAAATCTGCATTTTATTTTAGTAATTTCTCATTGTGGATCTTTATTTTTTCAGCCCACTCTAAAAAACCGAGGATGGTTTATGGATCCTCTTGGAAGCAATCCTTGGTGGACACTTTTGATAGCTGCTGTTCCTGCATTACTCTGTACTATTCTCATTTTCATGGATCAACAAATAACAGCTGTTATTATAAACAGGAAAGAGCATAAGCTGAAGGTAAAAGTGATTTTCACAAAGCTTGAGTGTTGTGTAAGTCAAGTTTATTTTAAATCAGAATCACTCTGCAAGTCTGTGAAATGTTGCCAACAGCTACTACATAAATGGGTATATAGGCTAACAAAGAACAAATACTATTTTGTGGACACTCTCAAAGTATTTAACTTTTTTAGTAATAATTTGTTTACCAGCTGAGTTATAAATATTGTATCATAAATAGAAAGTTTATAAAATTATTTGTTTGCTTAATTTCACAGAAAGGCTGTGGCTATCATCTTGATCTGCTCATGGTTGGTGTTATGTTGGGGGTATGTTCTATCATGGGCTTACCGTGGTTTGTTGCTGCAACTGTCCTGTCTATAAGTCATGTTAACAGCCTGAAAGTTGAATCTGAATGCTCAGCACCAGGAGAGCAACCAAAGTTCTTGGGAATCCGGGAGCAGCGAGTGACAGGATTGATGATTTTTGTCCTGATGGGGTTGTCAGTGTTCATGACCTCAGTGTTAAAGGTAAAAGACAGTTGTCCCAAAATATTTTCTTTGTGCTTTTCATTTTGATATTTAGCATTTCATAATGTTAGAAAGTTTTATTATGTTAATTAAAGCATACCTGGACTCATTCTTAATTTGCTTTTTTAACAACAGATGTTAATTGAATAAAAATTATGTAAGAAAATGAAAGTTGAGCAAGTTAGGAATGTAGTGAGTAGTGAAGAAAGCTACTTTCTTCCATATTACCTGATTTTCTTGCCAGCTATTCTTTAGTTTCTTTAGTTCCTTACTTAAAATAGTTATTCTGTAGTTTTCATGTGAGTACATAAATGGAGAGAGAGAGAGAAGGAGTGTGACAAGATTACAAAGTTACTTGAGCAGAAGCGATATAGCAGAAGAAACAAACCCATCTAGTTTAAAAAGTGATCAGCAGAAATTGCATTGTTCACTTCTCATTCTTCAGATAATTAAACTTCCTTTGATGTTTGGAGTGTCAAGATTATCTTATTCATTGCCACGGTGTAACAGATTTTTCAGGTTGTATTGTGGCCTCAGTTTACACTTTTTCTTTTAATTTATATCTACAGTGCCCTTCCAAAGACTTCACTGAAACAAAAGCAGTCAGTTCAGTTGGCTTTTTGCTCAGATTTGAGTAAAATCCATTCAACTTCTGCTTAGCTGTTTCAAAGCCAGTAGTTATAATGAGAAATGAAAAAAAACCCACACCTTTTTGTTGCCAAAATAACAGCTATTGTATAACTGCTTATACCTTTACAGAATTTTGTAAAACTCTGTTCAAACACAGATCACAAGTTGTTCACAAAAAGGTAGCTTCTAATGACTGTTTAAGTGTAGGTAATGGGAAGATGGAGACACAGCTATAGTTTAAAAATTAGAGCTACATATATTTCTGAGTAGTTGACCATTGGTATGTTTTAAAGTAGGTAAAGGTCTGAAACAATAAGGCGTAGCAGTTATAAGCTGCTCAATGACGCATATGTTTTTTTCTATAAAGAAAGTGTCAGCTTTTATAGAGTTCGCTTACTTAAAATACAAATTCAGAAGTAACTTGGTCAATGTCTTTCACTAATATGGACTGCTGTGTTATGCCATGTTAATTTCACAAGTAACTGGGTGTTTTTTCCTTCCCAGTTTATTCCAATGCCAGTTTTGTATGGTGTCTTTCTTTACATGGGAGTATCCTCATTAAAAGGCATTCAGGTAAAGTCTGATTTTAATGAGTGGTTTGCTTTTATTTAGCACTGAATGACACATTGCTTTTTGTGAACAACAATCAAGTCAGCCCATATTGTTTGAATAACATTTGTATTTGTTCCTACAATGTTGTCCCTTCACTTCTCACTTCTTTTGCGTTTATTCTTTCAGTAGTGTAGCTGAGCAACAAATTTTCTGAAATAGCGTGAAATTTTATAGTGGTAATAGCAGGGAAAGAAACACAATAAAACACAATGGCACCAATACTCACCCACTTGAATGAGTACTTTATTTGGGATTAATTTATGTTTCTAGGGTGCCCTAAACATGTTTATTTCCTATCTGGAGGGGAAGAAAATAATTAACTGAAGGATGATTTTATTCTTCAATGCAGTTTTTTGACCGTATAAAACTGTTTGGAATGCCTGCCAAACATCAGCCTGACCTGATTTATCTACGTTATGTGCCACTCTGGAAAGTCCATATCTTTACAGTTGTTCAGCTCACTTGTCTAGTTCTGTTGTGGGTGATTAAAGCCTCTGCAGCTGCTGTTGTTTTCCCTATGATGGTAAGTTTTCTGTTTTACAAGTTAATTGTTTTCCAGGAGTGTGTGCATCATCCAGGATCTCTTCAAAACATATTTGCTACTTTGAGAAAGAAGGGAGTGGGAAGGAAACAAAAGAACCTGTAATACAAGTTTTGTTCACTTTTGAAACACAAGGTCTTTTCATTTCCTCATAATAAACAATGCAGTTGTGAATAGCTATTGAAGGTGGAAATTATTTAACTTTGTGGTGAGATAAAAGTAGCCCAATGAAAAAGGGCTTCAGTTAAAAATTCTGAATGTACTGAAAGTGTGTGTGCATTTTTGTTCACTTAAATAGCGTAATATAAATGATTCCATTATGGTTCCCTTAAGGTTCTAGCTTTAGTGTTCGTTCGCAAGCTCATGGATTTATGTTTCACCAAAAGAGAGCTTAGCTGGCTTGATGATCTTATGCCAGAAAGTAAAAAGAAGAAAGAAGATGACAAAAAGAAAAAGGAGAAAGAAGTAAGTATGAAAACAATCAAACTAAGCATGTGTAAGTTGCTAGGAAATACTCAGTGAGACTTAAGAACTTTAAGTGGCCTGAGCATATGACCACATATACCAAATACATACTTTGAAACTTTTTACTAATGAGATTTAATGCTTGAGTAATTATTACTGGCAATTAAGTCGAACAGTCAGTTTCAATGATGCTAGTATGAACTATGACTCTTATTTGCAATTTAAATTAGTAGGCAATGGCAAAATAAGAGGTTTTTAGCACAAAATGTTGTTTACTTTGTCTTTCATCAGGTTAAAAGGAGAGAAAAGGGAGAGAGAGAGAAAAGCAGTGGATTACGGATCTTTGCTTACATTAATCACAGAACTCTTCATCATATTAGGGACATCTTGCTCGTGTATGTTTGCAGAGCTGTAGTTAAAATCAACTGCTAGTTACAAATACTATAGTAATATAGCTTGTATAACTTTTCCATGGAAGTCTCACTTAACTGTACACCATCTAACTGAATTTCTCACAAAACTTGTAACACCCTTCTTTCCACTTCCCATCACCCCTACCTGGATAAAACACTTCTAAGAAAAAAAGCCTTAAACTGTATCTTCTGCATTCAGCTTCAGGACCTATGGGGAAATGGCCTTTACCCCTATGGAAATGAACTGTCAGTATGAGATACTACTTTGATTTCTGCTTCTTAAGTAATTTTGTACATTGTTTTATTTGGAATTTACAGGAAGCAGAGAGAATGCTTCAGACAGGGGACAATGAAAGCGTACACCTTGCATATGGAGAAGCAAACTTGGATTTTCCTGTAAAAAAACTAAAATACAGGTATAATAAAAATGTTGGTCTTTTAAGAGTTTTGTATCATATGCTGTAATCTCTTTATAGTAAGTTGTTTGTGTATGAGTTGGATTTTTTTTTCCCAAGCTTCTAACTCAGCCATGATTAGGAAGTATAAAGGTTTATCTCGTGGTGCAGTAGTAGCATTTTTGTGTTGCATTGTTCTTTCAAACTGCATCTTAATTGTAAATTTACATGACCATCTTGAACAGATCAGATGACTCAATTTCGACCAGCTGTACTCAAGTCGAAGAAGCTTCCTTGGTCAGTTTTTGTGGAATACTTGTGTGTTGCTGTGCATGAAATACTGAGTATTAAGCAACTAATAGCATCAGTTGAGCCATGTGTTTACCAGCCACTAGGATTTTTCAGAAAAAGTCTTAAGTGTGCAGTTCTTCGATGGTTTATTTAAATGAGGGCTGAAGTCCATAATTTCTGTGATATAAAAAAAAAACCCAGCTGTACAGACAGCTGTCTTTAGGTACAGAGGTCATTTTCTTAAAGTAAATGTGAGGACAGGGTTACTGGTTTGCTTCCAGAAATAGAAGTGCTGGAATTTCATTGCAATTCCTTCAGCACTTAGATGTACATACCTACCTTACTGCTTTATCCTAGCTGGGTGGTCTGTAACAGACACCTACCAGCATATCTGCTTGGTTGGCCTTCCCCCTGATCTTCACCCGCATTCAACCTTCTCACTTACAACACTGAGTTTCAAGTAGTTGATGCGCTCCCTGACATACAGTGCATCCCCACAACCTCTCTTTCCTTGCCTGTCACTTCTGAAGAGCCTATAGCCATCCATTGCAGCACTCCACTCATGTGAATCAACACATAGTCGTCACATATTCTACAGCAGTTCAACACAGCCAGAAGATGTGACAGATAGCTTGCCAGCTTTTTTTGCTTCTCTAATACTAAGAGTTCCTAGGTTGAAATATGCTTTCCTACAGATCTAGAGTAGTATCAGTTCTACCTTGATCCAAGTTGGGAACAAGCAGATTTTTTGATTTAGATACACATTCCTGCCAAGTGCTTTTGTTTACTCTAGGAGTAGGCTTAATCAGACTTCAGCAACTCAAATGAAAATGATAAATGCTAAAGCTTTTTCAAGAGACATTTGAGCTGCTAATTGCTCTCTCTGCGTGCATTTGCCATATATTTCACTGTCTTGCATCTTGTGGGGATTCCTTTAGGAAGAAATGGCTTTGAAACATTTCTGTGCAGTTTCAAGAACTCTTACAGGTACCCTCATATACATTCTGAAGTTTAAATACGGAGCAAACCAGAAAACATACCTACAGACAACATCTAAGTTCACTGTACATAGAAATGTGTGGAGGGCAAAGGGAGAAATAGGTTTTGAAAGCTTACCATATGTGATGGTCGACTTCTGCAGGGCTTGGGGGTTAGTGGCAAAAAAACTTGAAAAATAATAAGGTAGTGCAGGGAAAAAAGAAAACCAACTTGAAATTTGTCAAGATAATTGGGGTTAGTTTTTACTAGTTTTAAATCTCAACTGAGTCACCAGTTTCAAAATGTTGTTAACATCTGCTTCTTTGCCCCTGATTATTTTCTGAGAGCAACTTGAAAAGATTCTGATTTATAAAAGCAGAATAGTATGCTTAATTTCATTTTTTCTGAGCATGTTAACTTTTTTTTTCTGAAGTTACTTCATTTCTAAATCATCTGTGCCTCTCAAGTATTCTGATACCTGTGTGAAAAACTGTTTCAAGATACTCTGTGATTAAGGGAGTGCTAGTGAGTTAACTTTTCACATTTTTCTTCAAATGCATTTGTAAGACGTGAACTCAACTTGTGGCTGTGTAAATATTGAAAGAAGGCACAACTGATGTAAATGATGAGTGCTAGTAAGTATAATGCCGTTGCAAGGTATGGAATACTAACCAGAAAGTATGTTTGTTCTTTAGCACTGATCCCTCAATTGTAAACATATCAGATGAAATGGCCAAAACTGCACAGTGGAAGGCTCTTGCCATGAGTACTGAGAATGCCAAAGTAACCAGAGCTAACCTGAGGTAGCTATAACTACTCACGGGTTTTCTAACTATGGTCTTCTCTTTAGCAGCTAATAGCTGTACTTGTATTTCTTAAAATGTGTTTCCAAAAAAATGAGCATTTGTGGTTTGTAAGTCTGCATTGACTTGTTACTTTTGAGGAACTTGAATTTATTTTTTGCTCTTTACTCTGAAGTGAAACAATTTCTATGACAAATTCCAAGTATTTTATTAAATGTATTATTCCAATGTTACTCTATGTGCTTAATACAACTGTATGCTACTCTAAAGGGCATAGGGTTTCTAAAAGTTTTACTAAAGTGTACCTGAGCATGGGAATTGTTTGATCCTGAACATAAAAAATACCAGTGGGAATAAAAGGTAAGTCCAGAACTTCCAATGTTGCTTTATGCCACCTGTTTTTGTGAGTGGGTTGGTTGGTTGGTTCTTTTTTCCCCAGTCCCTGTCTGGCTGATCTGTCAAGGGGAACAAAGCAAATCCTGAATATTTGTGGAATATCCACAGCTTCCTCAAAGGCTTGTAGTTTATAGGGACTGGTGTCTGTGGACTGTTTCATCACAATGCATCTATTGCTTAGTAGTTTTTATGTAGGAAAAAGGGGAGAATGGGCCCACTTGACTCTGAAAAATAAGCTTATTCAGTCTTTTCATGCATCTTTTCTTGTTTGATCCCTTTCAGCCAAGTCTGTCAAAGGAAGACAGGTTTCAGAGGTATGAAATTGGCAAGTTTTGTGGAAAATTACATCTCAGTGGGAGAGTTGGTTTTAAGGGAGCGTTCATACGTAGTTGAGATATCAGGTACCATTGAGCTTGCGTCATGGAAACAGCAGTAGTGACTGGTCACTTAGCCACTTGTATACCATCTGTTTACTCATCACATGCATTGCTCCAAACTAGGCATGGAAATACACTTCATTTTGCCCAACAGTAGGTCACCCAAAGGTAAAGAAGGAAACAAGGAGAGAACTTGGAGAGATTGTAATAGAAAAAGCTGAGGAGACTCAGTGCAGGCATCATTTTCAGTGACTCTTCAGCTTGTATGGTTTAAACATTTAAAATGTTTAAATACATGCCTCAAGCATTTTTAAAACTAGAGTACTATAGAAAATAGACTGTCAGGAAGAGAGGTAGCAGAAGCATTAGACAGATAACAGGATGTGTGTGAGTATACCCCTGTTTTTTAAGAAACCCTTGACTCTTGTTCCTGAGTAGATTAAGTAAGTACAGAATTATATGCAGCACTAGCGAATTAGGCTTCTGACCTGCCTGCAGTATTTTTTGCTCTACTCAGTATGCCATCTATTCTTTTATATTTTGCTATAAGACACATCCCTTTGATTCTATAACATGCTCACCTTGAGATTAGTACAGTAAAAATTGTATCTTGGGAGGGAACTTGCTAAAACTACAAATAGAGAATAAAAACCACTGGTGCTAGAAACCAGCTCTTTCAAGAGGCAATCTGATACTGCATGAATCTGGAAAATGTTAAGGCACCAGGACTTCTCTGAGCCTTAACTCAATTGGTTTCTGTTTTGAGGCATTTGCAACCCTTTCTTGTATAGTGGGTGCTGGAGAAATTTAGGGATGTTGTCACTGCTCAGTCTGAAGCAATTCCCAGTAATTTTTTCATCTCAGTTCTTTTAAGGTTAATTTGAGTAACAGTCTTGATCTGATAATAAGGATAGATGCTTAGTGCTGTGGTAAAAATGGTTCTTTAGGTACTGCTGTTTTCAGATATATAGGTTTCAAATAAGATGCAGTTTGAAGCAGGTGGTGTCTTTTGGAATCCCAGACAACCCATTATGGGGGTTGGTGTTATTTCTTAAAAATCATACCTTTTTTTTATTAAAGTACATATTTTAGATCTTTTTGGTCTTTCTTAAAATGATCCAGATTGCTTTTTCTTATTCCCTCCACCATCTCTAATATTTTACAGGCTCTGTGGTGTCCAGGTACACTTACTAAGGAATTTTTCTTAGGTATTTTATTAAGGTACATTTTTTAAGGAATCACAGAATTTTTCTTTTTGCATTAATTTCTAACACATTTTCTTTTTCCTTAAAGAGGAGGTGCGTGCATGTGGCATCTCTTCTAAAATTCATGCCTAGAGAGTCCTCTCTCTTCCTCTGTTCCAGTTTCTCTTCTACTGTCTTCTAACTACCTCAGGATGTTCCTTTCTATCTTTGGATAAGCCACTGCTCAGTGGCTGTGCCCCTAAAGAGTGTCAGTGGTTCAGGTTACAGCCAGCCCATTGTCATTAGGGTCTTCCCCTTGAACAGGCACTCATGCAGATTTCTGACTGTTATTACAAGTGTGGTTTCCCATTTTGAAAAGACTGTAATGTTTTCCCAGTCTTGTATTGTGAATAGAATTGCTTCCCTGCCCAGTAATTAAACAATATTAATAAGAATGCCTGTTATGTATTTTTGAGTATTTTTAACTAGATGGTTTTGTTTGGTTTATTTTTAAGAAGTTTTGCAAAACACTTTCAAATCACTAGAACTGGTCAAAGCAGTGAGACTGGAAATGGATATATAGATGAGATATTGGTGTTTTCTCTCTAAACTTGTACTGTTCTGTGAATAGTATTTAACAATTACTAGAATACAATAGAAATGCATTGTCATCAAAGTATACTTTTCAGTGTTCATTGTGAAGTATAAAATATTTGAAAGTTAATGTTAACGGGTGAACCAAACCTTACCTTTTCCTCTTTGCTTTCAAACAGCCCTGAAAAAACAGAAAGTGTGAAAATAAACGTGGAAGATTCACCTGTTGTGAAATACGTGGATGCCGAAACATCTTTGTAGAAGTGAACCAAGGGGAATTGCGTGTATTTGTGTGTGTATATATATAGCTGTAGGATATTATACCGTCGTCATATATTTAATTCTGCTATTGTCTAGGGCACTGTAGATATGCTTGCATAATGAGAAGGTTTTTCTACAAATGAGTGGTAATCACACTTCAGCTATTTATTTTATTGGAAATTTTATTTTCTTTTTTAAATAGGAAGATTGTATTGAATGCGTATTTTTTTCAATAATCAGTATGTGCATAGAAGTTAAATCAGCTTTTGCTGATGATTACTGGTCCACATTGCTTAAAATTTTGCAGTACCTCTGTTTATAATGTGTGCTACAGAAGTTTGTTCTCCATGCAGGCAGTTACTGCTTTTTTTGCAGGGTATACTTTTTTTGTGATTTCATAGAACAAATACTAATGTGCTGTTGACAAGAACTACTGTGTTTTATGTCTCTACTACATGCTAGTGTTTTCTGGATTCTGTCTGTCCTGTTTTACAGAAGTGGCCTAGAGCCCTAAGTCAGGTTAGTTAAGCCTTAAGATATATATATATAAATGCCCTCTTCCACTACTTTTTCTTCCTTTTAAATTCACTCTTGGTTTCTCATTATTATCCAGTAGCGGAATGAGTGCAGTAATTGTAGTTACAGTCCCAAGTCAGTATTTATCATTCTGGACACTCCATGTTTACATGATACAGACAGCAATTTGGTCTCTAGGAAGTTACACAGGCTTACCACACTAGTTCTCTTAGAGTCTTCTGTTCCTGTTGGTACTTGTTTTTTCCATAAGAGGTTGATTTACTCAACTCTGAGACTGAAAACTTGGAGTATTTCATGTGCTTATCAAATAGATTTCTTATTTTTTAATTTTATTGTGTATTTTACTAAATTACGTTAGTTTAATTCTGTAATAAGTTTATGATCAGTATTATTTTATGGATTAGAAATTGCTTGTGGTATTTGTGTGTAAAGTTCTGATCTTCTCCATTGTAAAGGGCATATATGATAGCACACCAACTTATTTTTTAAACATTTTATTTATTTTAATTAGTGTAAACTTTTATCCTGTAAGATGGAAAAGTAAATATTCATTTATTAAAATAAATGGGATTGAGGGCTCACTGATAAAGATGCAGTTGTACTTGCATTTTCAGTTTCTAGTGTTCAGCATTATATTTGAAATAATGAGAATTTTATGTATAAACAAAAATCTTGATCAATTACCTGTGCAGTTTCCATTATTAATAGTTTTTTGCCTTACACTTTAGTTTTTTTTGCTTTAATTTTTGAAATGATTTATTTTACATTCTGAATTGCCACATAGTGGCTTTAATTCGAATCTGTGCTCATTTAAAATGAAGATACTGTTTGCTTAATTCTGCTTTTGGCAGAGTTGGGAATTTTATTGTGGGCCACATGATTAAATTCTCAACAACTGAAAAAGGAGCTGATTCTGGAGGAGGGCAGAGTTCATCTGAAAATGCCACTTGAGGTGGAAGACAATTGGATTTTACAAAAATAAAACAATCAAAGTAAGTAGAAACATTTAAAGATAGCATTTAAGTTACACAGACTGGTACCATTCCCTTTCAATGTAATATAATTAAGGTTTTTCTTTTTTACTTTTCCTTTTTTTATTTGGTTAAATTCTGAGAGGACAGCTTAAAGAAAGTAAATTATAGTGTTCAGCAATATGAATAATGGTATCCAGACTGTTACAACAAAGGCTCAGGTCAATGGCAAAGCAAGTCAGGTCCGCATTACCAATTTCACCAGTCCTGTTTAAGGATCTGTATAGATGTTCCTTCATTCTTAGATGATAGCGTAGCTTGTGCCTTGGCTTAAGTATGTGCTTTCAGAAAACACCCGTGTTTTCCCTCTATTCAAACTGAGATTCAGTGAAACTAGCAGATGGTTTCCCAAAACTTTCTGCATTATTTAAAACCAAACAAAAAACCAACCAACCAAAACCCAAACCCAAACAAGCACAACTTGAAACAAATATCCCAAAAAACAAATGAAACAAAAATGCTACAAAACAAACAAACCACATCTGCAGGTCAGTTGTTGACTACTGAGTAGCTTTTGCTGAATCAAAGAGGGAAGATACTTCGGGCAATTTATGTAGTGCTGTCCACAACACATTACTTTTGTTCTAGTCCTTCCAGTACTGTTTTACACTTCATGTATACAGTCCTGTAACAATTTCTAAATACCCCAAAAATGACTGTAAGCCTCTTCGATTTTTAACTTTAATGTCTGGAATCAGGGTTCCCTGGTGCTGCACACATTGTATCTGGCTTCTGCTTCAGAAGGGTTAAGTGCTGGTCAATATTACAGGAAGTAGATATTTTTCTAGGAACTCTGAATAGAAAAAAAAACAACAAAACAAACAAACAACAACAAAAAAAAAACAAAACCAAGCCAAAGCCCTACAAGTCTAATCACAGTATTTATTTAATTTTGTATAGATATTTTATCAGTGCCAGAAATACCATGACTTGCAAAGCAGTTTACAGTGACCTTTAGTTCTGCTGTTCTTGGTCAGTAGTATGTTACAGTTGCACTTTTCCCCCTGTATAAATAGGAGAAGATCTGGTATGAAGTGCGTAATTAATTTATGATTGACTTGCTGCTCATTTTACACCTTCTCTGCTTTAAAATCACACATAGTATTAAACAGCTAAGGATGTAGTTTACAGTAGGTAATGTTTGTTTTGCCTTAATAGATGCAAAACTGCAGTGATAATTGCTGTGCACTGATTGTTTTTTCATAGGGGTTAAGCCCTGTATAAACTATGCCAATATATTTCCACTCCAACTGTTAGAGGAAAATAAACAGCCCTGCACTTTCTTTAGATGCCTTGATTTCCCGGAATGGAGCATAGTGCTACTGTGTGTCTGGCTGCAGAGCCTCCTCAGGAAGTCCCTCTTTTTCTCTCTCCTTTGTTTTTTTTTCTTTTCCTTTTTCTAATTTATTTATAAATATAAATGTTTACATAAAGTGTAGGTCTTAACCTTGACCACTCCATTTAAATTATCGTCTAAAATATTTCACTTAAAATGCATTCTCATGTTTAAATTATATTCTACAGAACTCATTTGTAGTGTTTTCATATGTATTACAGTGACACACTTTTCATTCTGTTTACATATGCCCAAATTAATTACACTTTCTCCTAGATTAATTTCGCAGCTACAACACAATATCTTCTGTGATTGTTCAGTGAAGTGTTCCAAATTGCCAAGTTTGTCATCACAAAACCTGTTAGGGTAGAGTTTGGTGCCCCACTGGGGTTTTTCTTTGTCTTGGCTACTTTTTGCTACATTTAATGGCAGTTCTCCTGTAAGTTGTTGCTTCTTCTCCCTCTTTACGTTGTCACTTCCTAATCTGTGCCCTTTGCAAAGGCAGGTTTGAAAGGCTGTAAATTGGGTCTGTAACACATAGGTGTCCTGTTGCAGAGCCTGCACTTTTCTAAAGGGTTCTGTTGTACATACATTCTGTGCAGCCTGAGATGAGCGGTTCATGACTACAGTTCATCAGTGTAGTCTGTTAGATGAGTACCACCATGACCTTAGTTTTCCTTTTGCTTTATATGATTAGTAATGTTTTAATTACTCATCTAGGTCAAATAATCATCAAGTACAGTACCGGTGTGTGAAATAACTTTGTTTATATCAACAGTAATTTATTGTACAGCAAATTTTAAGACTAGAGGCACACGGCTTTGAGTCAGCGTAAAAGTAGTGCTATAAATAAAGCAAATCGTTTAATGATTTTGAGTTGATTTTATTTTGTATCATTTAGTGAAAACTCATTGGACTTTGTACTTGGCATTGAAGTTAATCTAAAGACACTTTCATATTGAATTTAGTAACTTGACGTTTATTTGGAATAATGAGTTTGAAAATCAGTACTTTTCTAAATGATTTTATTGGCAAGACACATCATTTATACTGTTTTTCTTTCTCCTGTTGCTGATTCTCCTGAGTAAAGGTGTCTTCCAGGGTTCAGCGTCTGTAGCTGAACTGCATCTTTGATTTTAATACTGATTATTTGAAATGTGATTACATACTGTACGGTTCGAAGTTTTTATGACTGCTTTTCTAAATACAGTGATGTTTTCTTACTTCACAACAAAACCCAAAGCAGCTGAAAACATCACTCCGAACGCAAAATCAACATTAAAAGTTTATACAGGAAAAACGCAGCTCTCAGACTTGTCTTCAATGTGAAAGATCCAGCCTTTGTTGTTTTAATTACTGCTAGAATAAAATTATCTTTTGTAATATTTCACAAAGTCGGTAAAAGCAATAAAAATCTACTGAACTATATGAAGGTTGTGACTGGTTTTGGTTTAGGCAGGTTATATGCTAGGTGGGTGCTGTGGGGAGCAGTACGGGAGGCGGCCTCTGCGAGTAGTGCGGCGGCCGCTCTAGCTCGTTCTTATGGCAACGGCTGCCGCTATCGCTAGGACACGGCGTCTCTGTAGAACACGGAGGCATGCGATTGGCCGACGAGGCCATCTCTTCGAAGAACACGGGCTGCAAT
Source organism: Neopsephotus bourkii (assembly GCF_033783945.1). Taxonomy (NCBI): domain Eukaryota; kingdom Metazoa; phylum Chordata; class Aves; order Psittaciformes; family Psittacidae; genus Neopsephotus; species Neopsephotus bourkii. The sequence continues at coordinate 1,995,256 of NW_026901618.1, forward strand.
TGGCCCGCGGGGCGCGGTTTAGCTCCGGCGGTCGGAGCTGTGCCGCAGCCAGGCGCGGAGCAGGGCGAGCCGAGTGAGTGGGAGGGGCGAGGGGTCGGGGGGCCCTGGGAGGGGCCGCAGCGCCTGCGGCAGGTAAACCCACCGCGGGAGGGGAGGGGGGGCCGAAGGGGGTGGGAAGGTCAGGCTGCTGTGTTTGCATCGTGTCGGTGCCCTGTCGCGGAGTTACCGGGTAGTCACATACTCCAGCCGTGGGAAGGTTTCAGAGTCCGTGTTAAAGAAGTCAAAGCATAACGTTAGCGTTTAGGAAGGTACGTAAGCGTGCACGTTGGTATAAAACACTTCGTGGAACCCAAGTGCTGAGTCAGGCCTGCTTAGTCACGGATAAGGTGTGGTAACTCCAGGGCATCTCTCTGCTTCTAAATGATGCCCTGTTGGTACAGTGTGCCACTTGCCAACTCAGAGTGCATCTCAGCCCGGATCTCACCCAGCAAACTCGGAGTAGTGTCTCTAAAATAACGGTTGCTTTGTCCCTATCTCTCCCCCACACCTAGTGACATCTTCCCCAGCCCTGCACCTTTGCCAGCTATTAAACAGCCCTTTTGATTTCCAGAGCCTCTAAGCCATAGTGGTACAATTCGCTAGAAAGGTCTGCCTGGTGGCAAGGGCAGAAAGGATGGATTTCACAGAGCTATGTATTATGCTTAAGTTGCCACAGAGCTGCTCAGTAGACCTCAGAAATCCCCTTCCCCCCCCCCCCCCCCTTCCGTACATCTGTGAACTGCAGGCTAACAGGGTGAATTTGGGCAGATTGAAAGTTGTTTAGGCAGATAAAAGTTAAGGTCTGGAAAATAGCCTAGAGAGTTACATTGCATGGCTCCAGGAATCTGGGAATGGGCCTGGCTATTTGTGGCTCCACAGGAACTGGGGTGGTGTAGAGGGAAAACAAAACAAAATAAGCCCCAAGCCAACAGTGACTTGAGTATTTTAATTTGTTAGGAAAACAGAAATCTTCTGTTTGACCCTAGTTAATCCTGAGAGAATATTCAAGGAAGTTACCTCAAATTTAATTTTCTTCAATAAATTTGTGCATGTGGAAGATTTCCATAGTGATTCAGTCAATAAAATGAGTAAGAAATATTCTTCAAACATTGTGTGGGTTCTTCAGTAGAATTTCTTAGACATGGGCTGTCACCAGTTCTGGCTGCTGTGCTCTCTGGGAACAAGAAGGGAAGTGGTCCAGGGTTCCCTTTGCTTTCATCAGACTGGAGAAGGAAAAATACCTTTTGGGAACTTTTCATCATCTCTGATGCTTCTTTTACCATCATTTTGGGAGTATTTGAAATGCATTTCTATTTTGATGATATTATACTGATAATACAATGGAATGAATTTTTGTCTGACTTCGCTCCCAGCTTATGGTATTAGATACATTCCTTTCTAGCAACAGCATCAAAAGTCTGATTAAAGCCAAGATCTAGCATATCTACTGCTTCTTTATCCACTTTAAGCCAGTTAACCTTCTATGTATAATTATGTAGTGGAATTTAGGCACTGGAGGGATTAAGAGAGGAATTCAAGGGTAAAACAAGCAACTAGTTGGCTTACAAATGCCCATATCCAGTACTTATTGCTAATAAAGATTATAAAGGCTGTAAGACATCTTTTCGTTTACGGGAGTTTCAAACCGTTACACTATAGTTTGTGGTGGTAGATTTACCCTCCAACATATCTTTCTGCTTTTATTTATTTTGGGTTTTTTTGTTTTCCACCTTCTGAAGCTTTATGTGCTTGTGTCATCTGAGACAGCCACTAGGCTGGGCCACAGATCAAGTCTGTGGTGGTAATTCCTTTGTCTCCTGTTTCTCATCATAGGAATTCTTTCATTTCTGACAGGGTTCTTGGAGCATTTCTTGTCCTGTCCTGCATACCAGAACTATCAGAATGCATCTTTCTTTCTATGTAATTGAATTAACATAACCAATTAAATGAAATTATCCCCAGTTAAGATGAATTAGTTAATATTACTCTCATTTTATTGTTTTAAATGGAATTGAATAAGAGTTTATGATGTAAAGCCATTTTCCTTTCAATGTGTTTCTTTTCTTTTAAAGTTTTGTCTGATCTCAATCATTTTCTGGCACAACCTAAGTGAAATGTGAGTGTTGTTTGGTTTGTTTCTTATACATTACTCATGGCTGGTTTAATAGTTGGGGGAGAATTATGAGGGTAGTTAATAGCCTGGCTCCGTGGAAATTTCTGCTGGCACAAGTAAAGAAGAAACACAGGGCTGGGAACTTATTCAGTGATTTCAAGTAAGTCAAATAACTGTGGGAATAGGTAAGGAAATATTTAATGTCTGGTTTCTCTCAGGTTTATGGCTGATACAGGGAAAACAGGGGGTTGTTTCCTTTTGTCTGCCCCTCATTGGGGTGTGGTGCTAATACATGTACCTGATTTAATGACTGGCTACTGATGAAAGGGTTTTCTGCTCTTCTTCCTCTTATTTACAGCGGTGCATTCCTGCTCCTTGCCTTGTCAGCAGAGATACGCATCAGGCCACACTAAAGTGATCTCAATTGGTAGAAAACTGACTCTACAAAGGGAGGCACGTTGTTTTCTGCCTAAGCTGGCTCAGGTTCGGGTCAAATCAGCTGAAGAAATGGCAGGTAGTGCCTGAGGATGGTAAGGGAAAGGAAAGGGGAAAGGATTTGTTGTTTTCACCAGCAGCTGCCTGTTGATAGATAGGTTTATCTCTGTAATAAAGCTGAAGGGCAAAACACTAAGGTGCATGGATAAATGCTTCTTTCTGCTTATTGTCCCTGCCCTTGTACAGTAGAACTACTTGGGGACAAGCTGTAAAGTAATCAGGATTAAAGTAGGAGAGATTATTTGTAACCTGAATCAGGTTTCCCAATCCAGTGAGCTGTGCTCCTGTGGTGACACTGTGCTGATGGACCAAAGAGGTTGTGCATATTCCACCTGTGGCCAGGGCTGGCCTCTCTCTGTCAAAGTTCTTCCTGAGATGTGCTGGAGCTTCTAGGAAACAGAAAGGTAGCCTCAGGATAAGTCCTCAGAGCAGGGTGAGGACTGCATCCTTGTGTCAACTGCATCCCTTCATCCTCAGGTAGAATGAAGAGAATTTGCCTTGGTGTTTGTCAGGTTCAATTGTGTACAGGGACATTGGGATCTGTAATGACAAAGAACCTTTACAATATTAGTCTTTTACTCTGTTTCATCTTTACCAAGATACTGCAAAGAGCAAAAGCATTAGACTTGCAGCCCTAAAACAAGGTTGGCCTATAGCTATGAGATGTTGTAAATAATCATAAAGACCTAACAGTTTTGGATTAAACTGTAGCCAGACTGGGAATCCTGCTGTTAATGGTTTAGAGGTTTCACCCAAGGATTATTTGTTTGTTCTTTCTTTTTAAATTTGATGCTGAAAATTTTTAGACTTGACTATATTTGCTCATAGGCACATTGTTTTGTATGTGATCTTCATGATTCTTTAACTGGCTGAAATCTGTTCTTTATACACATGAGCAAGTTGATAATTTGTGAGTTTCACAATATCTTTTAGTGTGCAAATGTGAAGTGATTGGATTGTGTCATGTGTCAGTAATATGCCAAATGGTTTGGGTTAGTAAGGCAGAGGATATGAAATACACATATCACTAAAACAATACATGGATTTTCTTAGTCTTGGATTCTTAAACATACTTAGCAACGTACATGTCTTCTCTTTCACCACTTTTGAAGCAAAGGAAATAAATTAGCATCATTTGCTTTAATCTGAACTGACTGGCAGAACCTTATTTATATTAATTCCCTATGATAACTGGTACAACAGAAGTGTTCTGAGGTGTTTTTTAATAACCCTGTTATTGTGGGTGCATGGAGAAGAGGGGAGGAATTTCTTGGGAATCATTCCTGTGGAGGGACTGCTGGTAGGATAAAGGCTAGTGCAGTAGAATAGGCATGGATAAACAGGGCTTACAGGCCACTTCTCGGAGTCAACACTGTGCATGAGTTCATACTGTTAACAGTTTCATTCTGGGTAGTCCTGTGTCTGAGATAAGAACCTGTAATTGGGAAAATAACTCTTGATTTTCAGTTGGGAAGCAGCAGCTTCTGGTACTTTACCATGCTTTTGTTTTCTTCCACGTTTTGTTCTTTTTTGCCTTTATGAGGAAAAGGAATAAAAATCACTAGCAGAGGAATTCCACACGGCACAAAGAGAAAAGGAAACTATCGCATTTCATACAGAAAATCCTATTAAAGTCACACCAAAGGGAACATTCATATGGTCCATGTTTAGCCAATAGTAAGATGGGTAGAAAGGATCTGTCAGTGG